>NC_138986.1:24627965-25227965 GCF_964341445.2 Mesoplodon mirus | reverse complement strand
AGGTCAAAGAATATAACAATCACCCAAAATTTCACCAACCAGATATATTCACTGCTTATACTTTGATGTATATTATGTTATGGATAAGAATCCAGTGTAAAGAAATGGAATAAAAACATATTCTTTGGGAACGCAAATGTCAAATTCAATTTCAAATCCAAACATTGACAAGTGAGTAAATCCTATATGTAAATAGGGTGAGTTATGCTATTCCTACCTGAACTTTGAAAAGAGCTAATAACTCAGAAAAGTTAGAGATGCCAACTGGGTATGTTTTCCAAATTCTGATCAGGAAACAAATCTGATTGGAAAGAGGTAGGAAAAATGAATAAGGAACCACCTATAATTAACTTTTTTTTTTTTTTTTTTTTGCGGTACGCGGGCCTCTCACTGTTGTGGCCTCTCCCGTTGCGGAGCACAGGCTCCAGACGCGCAGGCTCAGCATTGATGGCTCACGGGCCCAGCCGCTCTGTGGCATGTGGGATCCTCCCGGACCGGGGCACGAACCCGCGTTCCCTGCATCGGCAGGCGTACCCCCAACCACTGCGCCACCAGGGAAGCCCCTATAACTAACATTTTTTTTGAACTTTCACCTAAACACCACAGGCCTGAGGTATGAAGGATTTTATGATAAACTGCTGGGTTTGCACAAGTTAAAATTCAAAGCTTGGGTTCTGGAGACTGGCTGCCTAGGGATGAATCACTGCTCCACTACTTACAAACTCTGTGCAATTGGGCAACTTAAGGTCTCTGTCCCTCAGTTTCCTCAGAATGGGGGTGATAACTGGCCCCACTTATGGGGTTGTAAGGTGAAATGAGATAATACAATATATGTAAAGCACTTAGAACTGTACCTGGCTCTTAATAAGCGCACTGTAAATATTCACTACTGGCTTCGCGAGCAACAGTGAAGCTATGGAAGTACATTTTTCAAACAGCAATCTGAAGCCCTTCACATCATGTGCATTGAATAAATGACTCACTAGGAAGCTGCACAAATTATATCCTCCCCTTTAAGTTTGTTCAGGAGAGCTGTTTAATACCAGCATAAATACTTATGGCCCCTATCAGAACTAGTAAAGTCGAGAATGATTGCCCTGTGAATAAAGCCTGTGTGTGTAGATATGACATCTAAAAATCAGTACAGGGTTTCTTAGGGGGTTAACTCTCCCCTCTCTTTCCTGAATTCTTAGTATCGGATTATGACACTGGGCTCAAGACCCTGTTATAATGTTGGCCTATAAAGATATTTGAAGCTTGGTACCCATCTTCTCAGAACTCAAAATCACTTAAGAGGATGATGTCAAAATACCTAAAAAGATAACTAAGTAATCCCAGTATATTAGTATTCTATTGTTGCTGTAACATATTACCACAAACTTAGTCGTTTAAACAATACAGATTTATTATCTTACAGTCTGGGAGGTCAGAAGTCTGCAACAGATCTTACTGGACTAAAATAAAGGTGTCAGCAGGGCTGCAGTCCTCCTAGACGCTCTTGTGGGAGTATCTGTGTCCTTGCCTTTTCCAGCTTCTAGAAGCTCCCCACATTCCTTGGCTCATGGCATCCTTCAAAGCCAGCAACGTCAGGCTGAGTCTTCACACTGCATCTTTCTCGTTCCCTCTTCTGCCTCTTCCACTTTTAAAGGACTCATGATTACAGCGGGTCCATCTGGCTAATCCAGGATAATCTGCCTACTTTAAGATCTCCTGATTTACAACTTCAGTTCCACCTGCAATCTTAATTCTTCTTTACCATGTAACCTAACATACTCGTAGGTTCTGGGGATTAGGAGGTGGACATCGTTGGGAGGCCATTATTCTGCGTTCTGCACCCGGTAAATGATAATGACCAAGTGAGGTAAAGAAATGGTGCATGATAGGATTTGGGCAGGAGGTTAAAGTCACTGCAGTTGAGGACAGTCAGTGAAAGCTTCAAGAAAAAGGCAGATCTATTCTGGCCCTTAAAGCACAGTTTTATAAGTGGAGTGGGAGGGGTCCAAATGAAAGAAGGAATAAGAACAAAGTCTGGAAAATGTAAGAAATGAAATGGAACTAGGGTACAAAAGATAGAATACTTTGGGTAAAGGAAGGTTCACACAAGGGGAAAGCACAGTGGCTGGGAACCACCATGAGGAGGGCTGAGGAGTTTCACCTTTATTCTTTGTCAAAGCAAACTGACCCCAGAGTGCTTTTTAACGTTACAGTGTCTTCACTGACGACCACCAGGAGTTAAATGCTTTTTGATGTAATAACATCTTAATGTAATACCATCAGAAAATCAGTAGTTACAGTTTCTGCCCAAATTAAAATAGGTGGCCAAAAATGTCCCTTCAGATGAATGATAAGAAATCAAAATTGGATTTTTTTTCCATTTTTAACAGATCCACTTATAGAATCAAAACATTTTATTAAAAACAAATGATATCTAATGTTAAATATCTCTCATGTTACATTTTTACTATACAAAATAACACGCAAAAATCTTTTTAAATGTGAAAGGGGCTCTTTTCTTCCCCATAATGTGGCTGCTTGATGCTAACGGTAATGTTGCAGGTCAGGTTCTCGTATCAGGTGCTGCATCAAGTCTGCTCCTTCATTTTGTTTTCACAAAACAAAATGACATTTCACAAGGTGCGTCATAGCAAAGCACGTACTGCATATGCTATAATATATGAAATAGGCTCTTCCAAAAATCACTGTATATTTTCAATAGTTCACCTCCAGATTGTTAATTTCAGTTTTTACTCTTTTGGAAAATGTATTATGTATACTGGTAAAAAAAAAATTTGTAACTGCACAAAAGGTCAAGAGTGAAAGCCTGCTTCCCTACCTCCTACCCTTGAGCCATATTACTCTAGTTCACCTCCCCAGAGACAACCACTGCTTGCAATGACTCATGTCCTTGTACAGAGTATCTTTACACCCAAATGGTAGTGAGACAGGAGGGAAGGGGGCAGGGCACAACCTTAAAGGAATGACATAGCCTTTGAGGATACAACACAAACTCCTTAGAACTGATTAGGCCCCAGATGGTGGAAGATTCGACTTCCAGTGGACCTTGAGCATCATACACTCACTGTAATACATTAGCATATGCTAAATGACACGCCTCATCTATGAAATGATGCTAAATACCTTCAGAAGACATAAGAAGACTGTGAACATGAAATGACAAGATAAGTGTAAAAAGCTGAGAATGGTGCCAAGCATTATCGTGAGTGCTCAGTAATCGAGTGCCCCATGGGTTAGAGCAGCGGTCTTCAAAGTGGGCTCAGGCTCACCTGGTTCCAGGCACCTGCCAACCCTCCACCCCACCAATGCCATTTCTCAGAATCTCCAGGAATCCTCCTGCCTCAAGTTCACTTGCAGCCTCCTGTGCCTCCCCCGCTCTCTCCAGATGTCTGTACAGCTCACTCCCTCGCTCTGCAGGGTCTTAGCTTCCTGACCACCCAAGACCTCCCCCTGGTCCCTCCTTGTCCTCTGCTTTTTCTCCTCAACACATCTCACTGTTCCCGCCCCCACCTCCCACCCCCGCAATAAAATGTGAGCTCTGTGAGAGCAGATACTTTTTGTTTTGTTCACTGATGTGTACCCGACACCCTGAACAGCACTGGCATACTGCAGGAGCTCAAGAAATATTTAATGAATCAATGAGCGACTATTTCCCAATATATCCATTCCATTTAGGCACACTGAGACATGAATATTACAATTCTTGCTGTTACAATGTTGCCATGAACATTTTCTTGTCTATTTCCTGGTGCACATGTGCTTCTACTTAGAGCTACTGGCTCATGGGTTAAGCACATCTTTACTGGATATTGCCAATCAACTCTCCAGGGTGGTACTTACTCATATTCCCACCTGCAGTGTATGAGAATTCTGTTTCACATTCTTCACAACGCTTGACATTATCTGACTCTTCAGATTTCTGCCAATCTGAGTATGAAATGGTATTTTTAGTTTTAATTTGCATTCACTCCATCACTAGTGAATTTGAACATCTTTTCATGTGTTTATTGATCATTTTGATTTTCTCCTCTGCGAATTACTGTTCATACCTTTTGCTCACTTTTTTATATATTCTTTTTATTTTATTTATTTATTTAATTTTGGCTGCCTTGGGTCTTCATTGCTGAGCGCAGGCTTTCTCTCGTTGTGGCGAGAGGGGGCTACTCTTCGTTGCGGTGCATGGGCTTCTCATTGAGGTGGCTTCTCTTGTTGCGGAGCACGGGCTCTAGGCGCGTGGGTTTCAGTAGTTGTGGCTTGCGGGCTCTAGAGTGCAGGCTCAGTAGTTGTGGTACACGGGCTTAGTTGCTCCGCGGCATGTGGGATCTTCCTGGAATAGGGCTCAAACCCGTGTCCCCTGCATTGGCAGGCAGATTCTTAACCACTGCGCCACCAGGGAAGTCCTTTAATATATTCTTGATACCAATCTTTTGTCACTTAAATGTACAGCATGTAACTTCTCCAGTCTCTATTGTCTTTTAACTTTTTTAAAGTGATTTTTGATGTACAGAAGTTGGCATTCCATTTCTTAAAGGCAAATTATTCCATGTTAATAATTTCTTAAAGGTGTTTAGAGTTTTTCTTTTTTCTTTAAGATTTATTTATTTATTTTTGGCTGCGTCGGGTCTTAGCTGCAGCACGCGGGATCTTTGTTGAGGCACGTGGGGACCTTTTGTTGTCGTGCAAGGGCTTATCTCTAGTTGTGGCATACAGGTTTTCTCTCTCTAGTTGTGGCGTGCAGGCTCTAGGGTGCATGGGCTCCAGAGCTCATGGGCTCTGTAGTTTGCAGCACACGAGATCTAGCTGAGGTGCGCGAGCTGAGTAGTTGTGGCACGCAGGCTTAGTTGCCCCCCGGCATGTGGGACCTTGGTTCCCTGACCAGGGATTGAACCCGCATCCCCTACATTGCAAGACAGATTCTTTACCACTGGACCACCAGGGAAGTCTCTAGAGTTTTTCTTACATACATAGAATTAAAAACACATTTTTGGATTCTTTTTTCCCACAGGCATCTATTTTTCAGCAAGATCTATTACTATCTTTTAGAATACCAGTGTTCCATGGCACAGATTTGGGGAGATGCTTCTCTAAGAAAGAGGGTAGGACAGGAGGCTTTTGAGCAAGATAGAGATATGATGGGAATATAGTTTAGGAAGAGAGGATACTACTTATTGTTCTCTCATTGTTTCACGTGGGAAAGTTTGCCTCTGCCATCTTAAGTTCACAGAGTTGTTCAGAAAATCTTGACTGACTTATACAATGGCTAAATTTATCATTCCATCTGAAAGTCTTGTTTTGTCAAAACATTTGACTAGGCTGACATCATTCTGCATGTTACTCTGTCAAGGAGATTCATAGGCCTTGTGGAACCTCTTTTCTGAAATACTATATTGGGAATTCTATATACCTAACTTCACATTTGAAAGGTTTAATGTAGCTGTAATATTCTGGTTATTCTAAAAGATTTAACCTTCTGGAATTGAAGTGATGGGACACAGTCAGATATATTCATTTTAGTTTACCTACATGCCTGATGATTATCATTTGATCATTAAATGCCTAAACTCCAGCGTGACTGAGGAGACTTTGAGCCCCAAGTTCCTTTCCTCAGATTGTCAAGGTAACATTCTAGAGTCCTTATCAGGTTTGATCCTTTAAAGATAGAAACAGTAAGAGGCTACTTCTTGTAACTCAATTCGGATCCCCCTCTTTCTCAATTACAGTCTCAGGTAGACAACGTTGATAATTTAAATGATGTTTAAAGTCCTCATTGTTTCCTATCTCCTATTCTTTTGACTTCTATTCATCTTAACACATTACTAAATTTTAGATTAGGAGTTAATAGTAAGGTTGTCTAGGCACTGTTAGGTGAATAATAAATATAACTTGTAGCAACAAAAACTATGCCATTAAAACATAAACTAATCTAACTTGAATAGAGACTATTACTTTTTCAAATACCATAATTATTAATAATGCTTCAATGAAAAAAATCACTGAATAATTTTTAAGTAATCAAACCAAGACAATTAGTATGAGAAATTACTAAGGACATGAGAGAAAAAGCTAAAGACATAATTTTAAAGCATTTATCCCACATGCCACGGAGCAACTAAGCCCGTGCACCACAACTACTGAGCCTGCGAGCCACAACTACTGAGCCCGCGTGCCACGACTACTGAAGCCCGCGTGCCTAGAGCCCGTGCTCCACAACAAGAGAAGCCACCACAGTGAGAAGCCCATGCACCGCAAGGAAGAGTAGCCCCCGCTTGCTGCAGCTAGAGAAAAGCCCATGCGCAGCAACGAAGACCCAATGCTACCAAAAATTAAAAAAAAAAAAAAAATTACGTAATACTACAGCACTTCTTACTCCAGGAACTTGTCTGGGTTTTTGAATTTCTCTTATCATCCCTAATGATGATGGCCCTCTTTTTTATCCTATCTTACAACTTGGGGCCCCATCTTTGGTAGCCTAGATTATAATAGTAAGGGAACTCCCATAACTCAAAAGAGGTTAAGTGATAACTAGGAGGGATGGTGAAGCCCCTGTAAGGAACATATGGAAATTCTTAGATGTGAGGGATACTCTAAGTAGCAGCACCTTGAGGAAATCTCCCACTGAAAATTTTAATAATCTTAGGAGAGTGATGAATTACCATTAGACCTCAAAAACATTTTTCCTTTTTACAGACCCTACTGAGTCAATCTTGCAAAACTAGAAAACAAAACTAAAAATATTGATATTTACTATGAAAATACAGATTCCTTTTCTTTTTGTATAGTGTTCCCTTCCAGTAACAAATTGAAACAATGACATTTATCATTATGGTTACATAATACATTTATAAGTGACATCAAGATTTAGGAAGAACTAAGTATGGGGAAGGGGAGAAAGTCAAGGTTTTATAAGAAAAGGTATAAATAAAATATTGGAGAAGTGTGCAGAAAAAAAAGAAGAATAAAATTTTTGGCAGCTCTTACTGTTAAGTAAGGCCACAAATATAAGATGGTATTGACTGAAAGTTTTTCTTTTTGATCTCAAAATCACAAATATATCTAATTGTTTTAAAAAGCTGTGATATGTAATGCTTTAATAGCATTACAGCTTAAAGGAACTATCAGGTGATACTCCTTTTCAGAGTTGGTAAAATAAATCCCCAGCCATCATGCTTGTTATTTGAGGAAAACGGCAAGATCCTGTTTACCCTCTTGGTCTAGTGTAGATTTCTCTCCTTCCTGGTCTGAAGCTCACACTATTAGAGCCACACCTTTCAATTACATAATGCACACAGGTCATTGGCTCAGAGGATGCAACTGCACCCAGGGATGGTGAAAACCCTTTCTCTCTTTAGCATGGATTCTCTTGTCGGATCATATTCCCTATTTCTTTCAGGCAGTAACTTAGACTCTGGATATTGGAAAATGAATAAGATATAGTCTTTTTCCTTTAGGAGCTCATTGTCTGGCAGAAGATAATACACAACTATAATGCAGCATGATACATTTTCTACTACAGTTGACGGAGGTTGAAAATAATAAGAAGAAATAAATATTCTAATATAATAAATAACAAAGGTTGAAAAGAATAATAATCAGCGTTAGCTAGAATGTGAGGAAACAAGGCACTGAAACATGACTGCTAGAAGCTCAAATTAATAATAAGTTTTCTGGAGGGCACTTCAGTATTATGTATCAAAAGCATTGTAACCAACCAACAAAACGTGAATACAATTTACCTCAGCAGCTCCACAGCTCAGGACTTAACCTAAGGAAATCCTCAGACAAGTTTGCAAAGATGTTTGAACACATATATAGAGCAGCATTTGTTGCAATAGTGAAAACACTACAGTGTCCAGAAGAGGTGGTGGCTGGGTAAGCGACTTTTGCTACACCCATACAACAGAATATTATTATCACCATTAAGAAGGCTATAGATTTATATGTAGTGAGTAGAAAATATGCATTTGATACATTATTTGAGTGAAAAGTAGGTTATAAAGCATAACGCAGATATGATGAAAATGGCATATATCTTCTGTGGTCTTCTTCCCCAAACCTATAACCCCAGTCTAATCATGAGAAAAACACTAGACAAATTCCAATAGTGAGGCATCCTACAGTATCACTGACCAGTACTTCAAAACTGTCAAGGTCATCAAAACAAGAAAAGTCTGAGAAACTCACAACCAAGAAGAGTCTAAAGAGAAATGAGAAATAAGAGTAATGTGGGGTCCTGGATGGGATCCTACAACAGGAAAGGAAGGACACTAGGTTAAAACTAAAGAAATCTGAATAATCTCTGGACTTTAGTTAACAATAATGTATCAACCCTGGCTCATTAACTGTAATAAATGTATCACACTAATACAAGTTGTTAACTATGTAGGAGGTGGATATGAGAACTCTATACTAATGTTGCAATTTTCTGTAAATCTTGAAATATTCTAACAAATATATTAATAAAAGTCATATATAAACTATTTTAAAAGTATATATATTTACAATATATATGCATAGGGAAAAGTGTGGAAGGATATACAGGAAAATGTTAATTATTTTCCAGTCAGGTTTACTGAGGTATAGTTTATATGTACTTTTTTAGTGTACAGTTTTATTAGTTTCGATAAATATATACAGTCATGTAACTATCACCACAATCAAGGTCTAGAACATTTCCATCAGCCCCAATGCCCTTTGTAGCTCAGCCCCTGGCAACACTGTTTTCTTTCCCCACAGTTTTTGCCTTTTCCAGAATGCCAAATAAATGGAATCATACAGTATGTAGTCTTTTGATTAAAATTGTCCTTTTTCCCCAGAATGTGGGACTATGGATAATAATTACCTTATTCTTGTTATCTTGCTTATCTATAGTTTTGACTTTTCTATAATAAACATTATTTTTGCAATTAAGAAAAATAAAAGTAAAAAGTAATCGTAATGGGTATTACACTAATACGTGAGGCGATAAAATAATTGGAGTACGTATGAGGAAATTTTTGCTTAAGATATTTACGTTGCAGGATTATTTTACTGAAGAGCTAATTTTGAGTAGCAGCAAAGTTGAGAGGTGGGCTCTAGAATTAGCTAGAGCTAGGTAAAAACCCCCGCTGTGCTACCGACTAGTCGTGTGACTTTGGGTAGGCTGTTTAATATCTTTTATCCTCAACATCCTTATTTTAAAAATAGGCTTAAAACAGTATCTGTCTCATAAGGTTGTTAAAAGGATTAGATGAGGGCTTCCCTGGTGGCGCAGTGGTTGAGAGTCCGCCTGCCCATGCAGGGGACACGGGTTCGTGCCCCGGTCCGGGAGGATCCCACGTGCCGCGGAGTGGCTGGGCCCGTGAGCCATGGCCGCTGAGCCTGCGGGTCTGGAGCCTGTGCTCCGCAACAGGAGAGGCCACAACAGTGAGAGGCCCGTGTACCACAAAAAAAAAAAAAAAAAAAAAAAAGGATTAGATGAGACTGCATGTAAATTTGTGCGTAATACATTCTAAAGCTATTTGTATTGTTTGACTACTGTCCTTCTCACAATGATATTATCACCGTCACTGCTGTGCTCTTGAGAGGTATTCACATATGGGAAGGCGTTCCAGGCCAAGGGAACAGAGTGTGTGAGAGCAGAGCTATGGAAGTGCCTCAAGGACAGAGAGTGGCAGGCAGGGACAGAGCAAAGGGGTGTGGATACCCCAGAGCCAGGTCAAGGGGGCCCTGCTCGCCCAGGCCGGGGAGCCTGCTCCTTAGCCTCAGGTCTGTGGACAGAAGCTGTCTTGTTTAGCCATATATATACGTGTGTGTGTGTGTGTGTGTGTGAGCATATATATGTTATCATATATCTTATATGTATTATATATACATTTTACATAGTCCTTCTTACAGTAGCTTCACCTTTTATGCCAGGGTAGTCGCTCCTTTCCCCCCCGCCTCCCCACGCTCCCAGAGCGTTCCATTGCTCTCTCTCTGTTACTGCACTATATACAAAGTGGTGCTGTAATCGCTTGTTTACAATCCTGCATCTCCAGTTAGACAGGAGCTCCTGCAGACTCTGTCTCCTGACTCACACTATGTTCCGAAGAGGTAGAAAATCCTAAATAAATATTTAGTGAGTGAATAGCTACACTTTCGCATGACAAAGCAGAAAGAAACCCTGAGAGGAAGCAATCCATGGCAGATATGTTTCTATAAGGAGAAAAAGAAGAAACCAAGAACTGAATGATTAGAAGGAGAAAGGGGATGAAAGGAAAGACAGACCTAAAGCTCTGGCATATGCAGTGGTGGGGGTCTCTCCAGGCAAGATCACCTGACAGTTTTGACTAGAATAACCTGGGTAGCTATCATATTAATCAATCTTAATATACGAGTATATCTAGGAAGTGCAAGCTCTGCATATGTCAATATGGCACAAAATGTAAGATACATTGTTAAGAGAAAGTGGCAGAACAAGGTGCATATCCTAAGCATGTTGTGAATACATGTGTGTATATATACACATACATTCATATATTGTCCACATGTGAGATGAGACCACTAACCAGGCTGTCTGGAAGAGAGAGTTCCTTTTCATCATGAAACTTTTATTACCTTTTATTGGAATATCACATACATGTATGGATACACTCAAAATTTATTTGTAAAGGGATCTATAAAGTAAAATTTTAGATTATATTTCTAAGTGAACTTTTAAAAAAGGAAGCCATATGCAAGCAAGGAAAAAAGGTCTGGAATGATGTATATGAAAATGTGAATGGCATAGCCATTGTCTGGTATTTCTAATTTTCTCCTTCTTTAGTCTTTTCTGTCTTGATTTCCTAATTTTGCCAGTTCCTCTTTTCCCAAGGCTCAGTCCTTAGGAGTTTTCTCTCTCTGCGTTTGCTTGGTGAGCTCATCAGGTCTCACGGCTGTAGATGCTAGCTATGTGCTGAACAAATGTATACATCCGGGCTAGATCAGAGCTCCAGACTTAAGCATACAATCGTTTACTCAGCATCTCCACCTGAAGGCCTAAAACATCACCTTGAACACAACATATCTCCAAATGAACTTCCTGCCCTCCCTGGCTTCCAACACACAAGTCTTGCCATCTTAGTCTATGGCAAATCCTTCCTTGCAGTTGCTCAGGCCAAAAACTTGGGAGTGATTCTTGACTTATCTTCCCACACCCCGTATCCAATCTCTCAGCAAACCTTGTTACTTTTACCTTCAAAATGGATCTAGGTTTTGACCCCTTCTAACCTCCTTCTCAGCTGCCATCCTGGTCCAGGCACCATCATCTCTCACGAGGGTCACCTCAATGGTCTCCAAATTGGTCTCCCTGCTCCCCCCCTCCGCTCCCACAGTCTATTCCCAACAGCAGCCTGAGGTAGTGATCTATCAAAATGGAGGCTTGATCATGTAACTCCTCTGCTCAGAACTCTCCAGATGCTTCCATTTCTCAAAGGGAAAAAAACGTAAACCCTAAAAATGGCCCAGCAGGCCCCACATAATCTGCCACTTCTTCCCACCCTCCCACCCACGCAGCCTTAGCTCTCCCACCTCACCACTTCTTGCCCTGTCCCCTGCTCAACCCTCTCAAGCCAGCTTGACCCCCTTGCTGGTCTTTACACACCAAGCATGCTCCCACCTTCTGCCACTGCACTGGTCCTTGCTCTGTTCTTACCCAGATGTTCTCATGACTCACCCCCTCCCTTTCTTCAAGTCTTTGCTCACAACTCAACTGCTCACTTCGGCCTTCCCGTACACAGCTCCCCATTTAAAACTGCAACGGCCACCCACAACCCTATTCCCCTTTCCCAAGTCTGTTTTCCCCATAACACTTATCCTTTCTATTCTGTAGAAGTGATTTCATTATTATGGTTATTCGTACAATCTGCCGTACTTACATTTGAATACCAGCTCCATGAGAACGGGGATTTTTGTCTGTACTGTTCACGGAGCCTAGAAAAATATCTGACACCTAGTAGATGCTCAGTAAACACATGTTGAATGCAAAGGTTTGTATTACTTGTGTAATAAGGAATAGTTTAAAAATAAAAGTTACTATAATGAATGAAGGCTACAAGTGTCTACTTATTCATAATTTGAAAGCTTTTTGGAATGTTTATAAACGTATATTTTGCTCTAGAAAACCTTTCCATTTTTGCTATCTTAGGAAAAAAATATTTCTGGGTTTTATTTATTTTTTTCCTATTTATCAGGACTGAAGTAGAAAAAGGCTTTATTTTATTTTCACTATAGGGGGAAAAAAGTAATCCATTTTATTTCAGTGGTTGCATTTTCTACTGAAGGCAATACTGGAAAGGAAAGAGCAACAGTCATTGGGATTAAATGACAGGGTTTAATCCTATCTCCACCTCTGTACTCACACTCACGTGCTTTTGAACAAGGACCTTAACCCCTCTGAGCCTCCTTTTCCACATCTGTAAAATGGGAATGATACCTACCTCATAGAGTTATGAAGATTAAATGGGGTGAGAGCTAATATTTGCTGGGTGCTTATATCACAAGGTGGGTAATATCATGCCTGTTTTCCCAGCTTAGGAAACAGAGGCCAAAGCTTATCCAACTAGCCAGGTAGCAAGGTCAGAAGGCTGTTGCCCAAAGAGTAAGTCCAGGATTCTTTTCCCTCCACCCTCCTACCTCTTATCTCTTTGGGAGAGGGTACAGGGTGGACAGAGTGTCTAAAGACGACTAAGTGGGGTTTGGAGTCTGACTCTTCCTTCAGCACGTGAGGGACTGTGCCTTGAGCAACGGCCTTCAGGAAGTGCACCATTGCCACAACTGGGTCATGCATGACCCACCTTAGGTATCACAAATCTGAGCGAGTTAGACAGAACTAGCAACAGTTTGGGGCAATATCTCTTCCACTTCCCATTTCCTTTTCCTGTAGTTAATTAACAAAGTCAAATTCTTCTCCTTCTGATTTTTCTTTTCAGGTCTCAACTCAGTTATTTCCACCCCAGAAATTTCTTTCTCATACCTACACACATGTTCCCCTTAATCTTCTTCCACCTTTTATTAACTCTTATCCAGTTACCTCAGGTAAATCTTTCTTCCTCTTTCTGACATTCTTTGTTGCATCTATAAACTCCAAAACAGCTCCATTCTGGTTGGTAAGCACAAAAGGAGCACTCAAAATACACCTAAGTTAAGGAAAAGACCAGCCCTTCACTTTGAACTGTTCTAGGCTCCGTGAACAATACGGTGTAGTACCCTAGACAGTGGATCAGATGTCCCCTTCAGAATCTTCTCCCACAATTCACTGAACTCTGTATTTACACCAACGCAGCTGTGATGTACAGGGCTTAATGCAGCTGTGGGCGGGCCCAAGTCCCAGGTCAACTACTTGGTAGCTGTGTGACTTTGGGCAGCCATTTAACCCTTGCCCCACTTTTGTGGGATCATAACAAAATCTACCGCCTAGGGTTACTATGAGGATTAAACGGGTTAATTCATTTAAATCACTTAGAATGACTTCTGGGACACAGCAAGAGCCAAGGCGTTACTGAGATTTCCTCAAACACGAATATTCAATGTTTTTAAACCTTTTTTCTTTCTTACTCTTTAAAATACTATTATTATAACCACCTTTAAAAAAACTGTTTTTAATTTAAAATACAGTGGTTCAGTCACATAATTAAATACACTTTTACCAGGTAACCTGAAGAGCTACCATTCATGATATTGTTTCTATGGAAAACTTTTTTTAAAAAAATATTTATTTATTTGGCTGCATTGGGTCTTAGTTGCGGCACGCAGGCTCTTTGTTGCGGCGTGCGGGCTTCTCTCTAGTTGTGCCACGCAGGCTCCAGAGCCCGTGAGCTCTATAGTTGTGGCGTGCAGGCTTAGTTGCCCCGAGGCATGTGGGATCTTAGTTCCCCCACCAGTGATTGAACCCGTCCTTGCATTGGAAGGTGGATTCTTAATCACTGGACCACCAGGGAAGTCCCTGGAAAGCTTATTTTAAATTCAGAAATATTTATAAATGACATTATGAAGCACATTTTATCTAGAAGATAGGGAATGCTTATATTAAAAATGCAAATGTACATAGAACTATAACATATGATTGAATTTACCAGAAAATTCTTTACTTTCTTGAAATAGGATTTATTTCATAAGCAATTCACCTATTTCTGTTGTCATAGCTGCTATGGATCAGGTACCTCTGAAAAGTATAAATCAGAGGTGACGGGGTCTAGAATCTCATTCATGGTTTGGCTTTTGCAACCAGACTCACAAGTGCTATAAAACACTGTGTTTGTATAAAATCACCACTTTAGGCTATACCATCTGCACTTGCTTGAGAGGTCAGTTTCCTGAAGATAAGTTACTCAGCTGGGGAACTCTGATCTGCACGGGTAGAGTACAAAGAACGGTAAAGTTAGACTTAGAGCGAGGAAGCCGACCCTACCAAGCTACTTCCTCTTCATCTCTCCAAATAAGGAAACAGCACTGGGAAGAGTTCTGCTTATTTTGTAATTAACGACAACAAAATGTTGTTGGTAAAATGGCAAGATTTAGCAAAGCAAAATATAGGATGACCAGTTAGATTTGATTTTCAGATAAACAAGTACTTTTTTAGTCCCCAGTATTGCATGAGATATATGAATAAAGTATTCTTTATCTAGAATTCAAGTTTAACTGACCATCCTGTATTTAATCTGGTCACCTTGTTTGTTGCTAGATGAATTATTTCTAGACATATTACTGCCCCCCCCACATTTCCATACTTGAAAGAAATACATGTGTTTTGTAAGCAAAGTACACCAATTTGTATTTACCTTCAAAGTTTTGGAAACTGCTTGAATTAGAGAACGACCGGTAATTCTCATTTGTGTTGAAATTGGAGAAGAAATCTATAATCTCATGTAAGTACATTTTATTTGTTATTTTTGCTCAGTACAATTACAGAAATAAGCTACAGAATTGTTTAATTCATTTATGGTTATTTCCGCCCCCCCCCCCCAATGTTAAATGCAATCTGGTCTCAAACAATTTAATATGAGATAATACTGCCACCTGGAGGCCAGAGGTAGGTATGACTAAGAATCCTTGTAATTTCTAATCTGTGAATTAGTCATCTGAGTTATGGTGACACTTGATTAAATTAATAATGCCATTCTGCTACTCGCCATCATATAAGTCTAGTTTTCTCCTGATTTATTCACTCATTTTATGAACATTTTCTAGGTTTTTATTGTATGACAGACACTATGCTAGACCTTGGGAATATAAAGTTGTGTAAGATATAGTTCCTTCCTTCAGGTAGGTAACAGACTAGTGGGAGTGACCAGCAGATTACCAGGTGTCATCCCAGGTACCCTTGCCCTTTAAGGTTAAAATGAAATTAATATAAACCTCCAATCTTCAGATGGTGGAAAATTCATGTCTCTCCCTCTTTCTAAGATTGTAGGGGAAACTGTGGCTTGTAATTTTCTCGTTCACCTTGGACTCTTAGCTCCTGCTTCATCTGACATAGTTTAGTTTATGGATTACTTTACTATCCCATACATATTGCCCTTGTTCTCCAAATCTCCTAAAGATGTAGAATACAAAGCTTTTCCTTTGATTTCCATAATGACTAATTTACACAAAGCCTTGAGCTTGTAGGGGATTTATTTTGATGTTTGGAAGCGTCGAGCACGTGTGTGTGTAATTACAGCCACACTAACAAGTACAGTTGGATAACAGCCCTCATCACTCTTCTTCTTCCCACCATTCTGTCCCTCCGTTCCCCCTCTGCTCCCCAGTTTTTTGCTAACTATGAGCAACATTTCTCAACCCACACCCTCTGCCACAGAGAACAACTTCCCCCACTTGATCATACAGAACAATTCGCCTTTGTCAACCTCATATCCCCAAACTCAGCCTCCCGTTCACCTGTACGTATCCAATTCTCATTACTGTATTACGACACACGTGGGCCATCTACCTACAGTCTCATCCCTTTTCTTGCCCCCATGTAAAGATTTATTTCCCCATTGATAGGAATTATGGCAACTCAAAAGACAGAGTGGTAGCAGCTTAGGTTTTAGGTAACATTTCAAAATTTCTTCGTTAAATAGAGATATAAATAGTGTTATGGGAGCCATTCCTACTCTTTACTCCCTCCCGCCCGCCCTCCCTCTTCTCTCCCTCCTCCCTCCTCCCTCCTTCCTTCCTTCCCTCCATCCTCTATTCTGTAAGCTACCCCAACAGGTATTTCTTAGCAATCTTGTGATGCTCCATGATAATACTGCTACTTAATTAAAACTCAACAAAAAGAAATAAAACTGATGGAATGCAGTGTAGCTAATTTGCTGGTCCCGGTATACTTTGTTTTTTGGTTAAGCCTACAGTAAGCCTTCTTCTAAAGGTGGAGTGTCCCTCTGACAAGAACTTAGAGAAAGGATGAATTGTCCTCGTATCTTGCTGGCAGCCATCCCCTAATCCTGTTAACTACTCCTGCCCTTAAAAAGGAAGTGTGAATATGAAATTATATTAAAACACTAATCGTGTAGAATCACAAGCCGAAACTATACCAAATATTAAGTTTTTAAAATAATCACCCGGGCAACAATTTCCCTAAGCTTCAGGATTAGTTCCTTCATTAGATCCCTTGGTATGAAGGCTTGGGAAACAGAACACAAATTGCCCAGCTAAAAAAAGAACACTTGCCTGGGGATTAGTGACATCATCTGATTGGCATTATGACTGGGTCTACATCTATGGACTTTGGGGTTTAAAGAAGAATTATGTGTAACACTTTACTTTCAGAAATAAAATCAGAGAACTTCATTCATTCGTAACACATACATTTATTGAGCACCTACCTTATGTCATGTTCTATGTAATGCACAATGCAATGTGCTTAAGATACAAAAATCAAAAAATAATATCTATCCTATAAAATATCTAAAAATATAAAATAATATCTATCCTATAAAAAATAATATCTGCCCTCAAGGAACTTAAAGCCTATTGAGGGAGACAGATTAATCAAAGACCATATATGTGAGAATTTTGTAAATGTCTAAGTCTGTAACTTTTCAGGTCAGTTGTTTACCCCCTTGTTTGCATTTCCAAAGCAGTCAGCAGTAAAATACTTACAATTTTAAGGGTCCCTGTGTTTATTTTGGGACCCTTCACTAATGCTTAAGATGTACATCTCAGAGTAGACCAGAATCCACACCACCACACTGACTGGCATTCTATCAGTTCCATGAATATGGCAAGCTCATTTCTGCTTTAAGGCTTGTTTATTAGCTGTTTCCTGAGTCAGGCGTGCAAAGAAGCATTGATTCTGATCTATCTTGGCCTAGGCATTCTGGTATAGGAGGAAAAGGAGATGTAGGAACCCTTGGAAATGATAGATAGGCTTCCAAGTGAAAAAATCAAAACCCAAAAATCTCTTCCCTAAAAGAACCACAACGGACAACAAGGCGTGACTCTTTTCCAGGCACTGAGGTAGAATAGCCATTTGCTTTGGGTTGAGATACCTTTCATCTCCTTTAGAGTGTAACCTCCAGGGGAAAGACATTGCCAGTTTGCAGCTCAACAAATGAAGATGTACAACAGTGGCTTCCAAACCCATTCATCACCTAAGGACGTTACAGGAAAATATTCCTGATTTAATAAAATGTAAAAAAAAAATTATGACACTTATGATGCTATTGGAAATTTGAACACTGACTGCATATTTGAAAAGATTAAGCAATTAGTGTTGTGTTAGGAATAATAGTGATCTAATGGTAAAGTTTTTAAAAGTCTTTTAGAGATCCATACTGAAATATTACAGATTCAGTGATATCTGGGATTTGCTTCAATGTAGATATTACTGGACAGGAGAAAATGTCAGGGGAGGGGTATAAGTGAAATGAGATTGGCCACGAGTCAACAGCTAGATGATGGATACTTAGGGGTTCATTATACCATTCTGTCTTCTTCGGTATATGTTTGAAATTTTCCATAAGAAATAATATTTTTGAAAATATGCTAATCTTTTTTTTTTTTTTTGGCCGTACTGCATAGCATGTGGTATCTTCCCCGACCAGGGATCCAACCATGTCCCCTGCAGTGGAAGCGCAGATTCTTAACCACTGGACTGGCCAGGGAAGTTCTGAAAATATGCTATATAGAGTACATTAGTGGAGGGTGAGGGGAGTGGTCTTGTTGATCACAGCTCCTATCCTGGAAATACATACTGTCTTTAGGAAAAAAGTATCTGATTAATTTACACAAGGTGCGCATTTAACAATCCAAAGCAGGGATCTTTGCAGTATAAAGGAAAATCTAGTAAGTCTCAAAGAACAAGATTTCTTTCAAGAACTCTAGAAAAAGTACCTCTATGACTCTATCTCATTACTGCATTATGTTGCAAATGCAAATACCACAGGGCTCAGAGGGATACTAAACACATTGTGTCTTAGAGAAAAATAGAGATCACCTGAACTGATCTAAAGGAGGCAGCTGCTCTTGGGCTTGAACTACTGTTACCAGCCTGTTGTGCAGATCTAGTGTGGTCAGATCTTCCCATTTATTACTGGGATGCCAAATGGATGAGCTGACATCATTTTTAATTCCTTCGCTTTTAACTGTTAGTAACCAACTTGGAAAAAAAAAGTAGCCTGTGAATCACCAGTTTGCAAGTTCTGCTTATTCAGATAAGACAATTCAGGGATGAGTTAAGAGACATTGAGAAAAGATATTGAGAAGATTGCCCCCTACAGCATTGTTTGTAACGGTGAAAAATGGGAAACAACCTAAACGTCCATCACTATGGGAATTCTCAGATAGTTTGTGGCAAGTCTATTTGATAGAATACTATATAATTAAGACAAGTGAAGTCTAGCCATCTGTATCAATGTGGATAGATCTCAAAAAACAGACTTGGGTGAGAAGTCAACTTGTAGATCAATACACAAAATATAAAGCTTTCATGTAAAACTTCAAAAGCCCAAAGTCATTCTATATATTGTTTACAAACACATAGTAACAGTGAAAGTATACGAACCTAGATTAGCAAGATGCGTATCAAATTTAAGACCGTAGTTACCCCTCAGAAGGGAAGTAGAGTGGCACTGAGAATAGGTAGCACCCGCTTTATCTGTAATGGTATATTTCTTCATTTAAAAATATAAAATGATAAAACGTAACATCCGTTAATTCTGGATAGTGGGTGCATGAATGTTTACTCTGTTTTTCTTTTTAAAACATTTCAGAATTTTAAAAATGGAGGGGGTCGCGGTAGAACATCCCATATTAGAAACCAGGATAATTGCATTCGTCTGTGCTCTGCCTCTCGGGCATTGATACGACCTCTAGATACGGTTTCCTTATTAGCAAACGAGGGAGAAGTACACGGTGCTTTCTAGTCTCTTCAATCTAAAGCTCTATGAACCTAAAATCTCCCACCCCTAACGGGGAAGGCTACCCAGATGAGGGAATAAAACATGGATTCTCCCCCTCATTTAGGAGAGTTCAATCTCTCTCAATCCTCAACTCCTTCTCCAGAGGGAGTAAAGGTAGGGAGGAACTGTCTTGGCGACAGAGAGACGCAGCCTTTCTGAGCGTCAGCTTCCTCATTTCTAAAAGGGGGATTCTAACACCTAATTCATAGATTGCAGTGAGGTTTAGAGATGACGTCTGTCAAGTGCCTGAACAGTAGCTACTTATAGCAGCAGTAATAGCATTTCATTCAGGGGCTCAGCCTCGGGGTTGCTAAACAGAATCACGTTTTTTTACGCCGCCTTACAAGCCAACGTTGTTTTACCTTGCGAAGTCCAGGCGAGGCGTCAGAAACAATCCGGAACAGTTGCTATGGCGACACTCTGGTTCCGCCTCCACGCTTGCTCGAACAGCGTGCTGGGAATTGTAGTGCGTGGGAGCTGACACGGAGAGGGCGGGACAGCTTCCGGAAAAGGTACTACATTTCCGGTTCTTGCCTCCACCTCCCCTCCTGACCCTCCCAGCTTCTGGGCCACTGAGCCCAAAATAAAAGCCCAGTTCTGGATCCTCCTTTCCATGCCCGTCGAACTTACAGTTGAATGCAGGACAGGGGAAGCAATACGGTGCCAGAGCCGGAGACGGGAGCCGCGCATGTGGAACAGGAAGAGGCGAGGCTCCCCGCTAGTAAGCGGAGGTTCCGCCTCCTTACGTCACTTCCGTAAACAAAGGGCGTTGTGGAGACGAGAGGTCCGGGATGTGACCCCGGCTCAAGCTGCAGCTGTAGCATCGGCGGCTGCAGCTGCGGCGGTGGCTTCAGAGGCCCCGGCGTCCTTGCAGGTTGAGGAAGAGGACCCCGATCCCCTTCTTCCCTTCTTCCCCAGGTATGAAGTGGAAGCAAAGGCACCCCCGCAATGTCCCCCTGTAGGCCCCTCCCACCACCGGTTCTGGCCGCTACCGGATTCTGGGCTGGGAAGGTCCTCCGTGACGGCTGATTAGGGAAGGGCAATGAGGTGAAGTCAAGAGGAATTTCTAGTGGTCCGGCTTGGAGGCTGTGGGTTCCTGGCTGTCAAACTAATGTGTGAGTTAGACTATGAGCTGTAGTCTATGAAGGTCTTCTCTGAATGGTTCCTTGCTGCTTGGTATACAAGAAGGGTTTCGGTGCTCTTGTAGTGGTGATGTTATCTAACCAAAAAAGCATAATTTTCGAGCCCTGGCCCCTCAGAACATCTTATCAATAGTTTAGACCACTGTTGGTTTATTTGCATTGTTTCCTGGTTTTTTTTTTATTCTTGTGTCACCAACTGTGTCTAAACATAATTAAATTAGAAAACCAGTGTGTGTATGTGTATCATAAATTTATACGGATCCTTGCCTCTTTGGAGAACTGATATCCCATCTTCTCTATTCAGTTATTTTTTAAACATTTAATTTGTGTTGCATGCTGAAACAACCCCAAAATGTCTGCTCTGTTACTTAAAATGCTTCTTAAAAGAAAAATTGTTAGCCAAGATTTAAGCGGATTTACGTTCATTATCTGGGATTAGAGACTGGGCAATAGAGCCTCTCCTTTACAGCCTTTGGTCCTTTGGAGGTTTAGCTCCAGTTACGATTGTCTAGAGTCAGCCTGAGCCAACTGAGCTCAATGGTTTAAGTAACAGTGCGAGTAGTAGCTCGGAGTCCAGACAGTAGCCAAAAAAAATTATTTTCATTAAAATTCTCAAATAATTACTTGAGGAGTGACATCAGTGGGTTTGAGACTTTTTGAATGGTCATAAAATGATTAAATTCAACACAACACACAATAAAAGACCTAACAGTCCTAGTGCACTTTACAATCTGATGAGAAGAGCCATATAAATTTCTCATCTCATGATGCATGAAACCATATATTTAGGAAGAAGTTAATATGATGCATAAATAAAAAGGAAATGTGGAGGGATATTTTTAGATGGGTGGCTGTTAGAGAAATAAAGCTGGTTAATACATAAAGGGAAAGTACTGGATAAATAGAAGGTTTTACACATATTCTCTATGGAAGGACCCACTGTAACTTCGTAGTGTAACTTTTTCGACATTGACAAAACTAAACTTATGTAATAAAGTTTCATGTTTCATTGGAAATAGGTAGAGAAAGTAAATTTAAAATTGTGATGGGACAAGTTTAATTTTACAGAACTTCATTTGATCAAGGAACTAGAATCAGTATTAACTCTAGGCAGCAACTGAATTTCTACTTGGTAGTTGAAATAAGGTTTCTAGTTGCTAATTAAAATGCAGGTACCCATGTCAATTATATATCTGTTTGTATCTAGGTGGTTTTTCAAAGAATACGTTTTAGAAGGAGACCTAAGGGGCACATAAAGCTTGAGTCAGGCTGGATGATTTGTTTAGTGTTTATATGTTGTTCCCCTTCTATAAGAATGGAGGGAACATTGAGGGCAGGGACTTTGTCTTGTTCAGTACTGTCTCCCCAATGCCCCAAATACTGCCTGACATGTAGAAGAGAGTAAATTTTTGTGGGATGAATTAATAAACAGTGAAAAAATTTTTGTCTAACAGGCAGTTTTGGTTAGGGCTTCTGTGTACATAATACAATAAACTAAGCTTAAGAATCCTTGTTCTAACTTTCTTTAATGACCTCTGAAATTCTTGATCCTCTTACAGCCCGTGAAGTGGGTCTTTGAAGCCCTTTCATTTTGGCGTATTATAGCATATGTGTATAATTTTGCTGTATTTCCTTAGGTCATAAGAAGCTGGCCTTGGTGCAGTAAGGAACTTAAAACAATGGAGGAGCGCAAAGTGAAGAGGAGGAGTCCTAAGTCTTTTAGTGCCCACTCTACTCAGGTTGTTAATGCCAAAAAAAATGCCATTCCAGTTAGTAAAAGCACGGGGTTTTCAAATCCTGCATCACAGTCAACTTCACAGCGACCAAAGTTAAAAAGGTGAATTCTTTTCTTTCACATTGTCACAGCAAAATGCTATTAAAGTCAATACTAAATCCACTAATTCTTATAACATTTTTTTCCTCTTGGTTTGACTTTTGAGACACATATTACATGTGATTTAGAAAAAAATTTTTTGAAGGTTACAGTGTATAGAGATTAGAAAATGCAGAATGAATGATTGGCTTTAAGGCTCTTACTTTGTCTCGTATTAAAACATACGGAGCAAAAAAAAAAAACAAAACATACAGAGCAGGGACTTCCCTGGTGGCACAGTGGTTAAGACTCTGTGCTCCCAATGCAGGGGGCCCGGGTTCGATCCCTAGTCCGGGAACTATATCCCACATGCATGCTGCAACTAAGGATCCAGTGAGCCACAACTAAGGAGCCTGCCCGCCATAACGAAGGAGCCTGCATGCCGCAAGTAAGGAGCCCTCGAGCCGCAACTAAGACCCAACACAACCAAATAAATAAATAAATATTAAAAAAAAAAATACAGAGCAAGAAAACTTGCAGACAAAGTTGATGAGCTAGCCAGAAATGGAAAAGACATATCTGGTTGTTGTTTTTTTTTAAGCTGAGTGTTTGTGCTTTGGTAGTTTTATTTTTTTTTAAAGAATGAGTTCACTGTTTTAATAGAAATGATTTGTATTTATTGTAAATATTTAAACACAGGAAAAATTGAAAGAAGAAACAGAAGAGTACTAAAATCCTACCACCTAGAAGTAATCATTATTAATATTTAGTGAACATATTAATATTTGTCTTAAGGCTTTAAAGGAAATGGGACAAGTTTATTTATTTATTTATTTATTTATGCTGTGTTGGGTCTTTGTTTCTGTGCAAGGGCTTTCTCCATTGTGGCAAGCGGGGGCCACTCTTCATCACGGTGCGCAGGCCTCTCACTATCGCGGCCTCTCTTGTTGCGGAGCACAGGCTCCAGACACGCAGGCTCAGTAGTTGTGGCTCACGGGCCTAGTTGTTCCGTGGCATGTGGGATCCTCCCAGACCAGGGCTCAAACCTGTGTCCCCTGCATTAGCAGGCAGACTCTCAACCACTGCGCCACCAGGGAAGCCCGGGGCAAGTTTAAATGTTACCTATTATTGCTGCATATATGAGTATTTTGTAGGGTTAGATATTTGGAAAGCAGGATAATATCTTAAGAGAAAAAGCATTTCAGGGCTTCCCTGGTGGCGCAGTGGTTGAGAGTCCACCTGCCGATGCAGGGGATACGGTTCGTGCCCCGGTCCGGGAAGATCCCACATGCCGCGGAGCGGCTGGGCCCGTGAGCCATGGCCGCTTTGCCTGCGCGTCCGGAGCCTGTGCTCCGCAACGGGAGAGGCCACAACAGTGAGAGGCCCGCGTACCGAAAAAAAAAAAAAAAAAAAGAGCATTTCATAATCTCAATCCTCTAGATAATTATGATTAAATAAGCTAACTGCAAGCTCATCATGAGAGTTAGTTAAGGAAGTAATGCTTGTAGCACTTTGTAGCCACTGGATTAACACAAAAGACAAGATTGCTGGTGATGATCTCACACTGTCTTTGAGGAAACAAAAGGGACATAGCCAGAGACCCTTGGAAAAGAACATTCCAATAAGGACTAAATGAAGAACAAAAGTTATAAGGCCTTCTTTTGAATATATTATCAGATTGGAAAGGGGTTTTCCTCCTGGAGGAGTTTAATTTAGAATCAGATTTTGAATATGGTTATGGTTGATGAGGAAAGAAAGCCAAGAGATTTGAAAGGAAATCACTCCTTTTCCCAAATTTTTGCATCAGTTTATTTGTATCTCATTGTCTTTTCTACCTTGTACTTTTATTTCTCTACCCTCTTCTAGAATGTGGGCTTCCTGAGGGCTGGGTCTCGTGTGCCAGACAGTATTTAGAGTGGGGCTTTGCACATAGTATAATTTCAGTGAGTGCTTTTTAATTGAATTATTTTAACATAAAGTGAGACAGTGTGACATGATCAAAAACACCGAAGTAAGAAGAAACAGATTTTTATTTTCTTTTTTGAGAAGGTTGTTAAGTGATGAACTGATGCAAAACACTTACTTGGATAAAGCTTCCAATTTGAAAGAAAAAAAAATTTGCTCTACTGAAACCTTATAGTCCATAGTAGTTTATCTCAGATTTTAATGTGAATATGGATCTCCTGGGAATGTTTTTAAAATGTAGATTCTGAATCAGTTAGTTCGGGATGGGGCTTCAGCTAAGCATTTCTGATAAGCTCACAGGTAATACTGATGGTACAGGTCTTGGACAGCACTTTGAGTAGCAAGATACTAGATAGTGATAGTAAATCTAATATCATGTATGTAAAATTACAAATCCCGCTTTGTGAAGAACTGTTAGTGACCTAGTGTCAACGGCCTACGTGTTCTAAGTTGATTTCTTTTCACGGGAATTAATTAGTCTTGCCACCTTTGCCCGCACACTCAGAGCCCCCCAGTACACCCTATTTGTCTTACCCACATTGTGGCGAGTGCACCTGTGGGGAAGAGGTCTTCATGCCATGTTATGTAGAAATTAACTGAGTCCTGAATATATGTGTTAACGTCAGGATCTGTAGCCCGTGTCGGGGTTATAAAAGTAACACACAACCCCCCCTCCCATTTTTGCCTGGTTCACTCCTAGTCTTCAAGCCTTCACTCCCGTATCGCCTTTAGGAAGTTTTCTCTGCTACCCTTAGGTTGAGTAGACTGTTCTTTCTCTCTGCTCCCATATTACAGTATGTATAGCACCATCACTCCAGAGTTTGAGAGCCTGGCATATGCTAGACATGTGTAATGAGAACTAGCCTAGTCTAGGGGTTCGGAAAGGGCCTTCCTGAGCAGATCACATTTAAACTGAGACTTGAAGCATGTGTGGGAGGTAGCCTGGCAAGGATGGCAGTGAGGGGCAGGGTGCTAACGTCGGCAGAGGATTAGCTGCAAGGAGACGAGAGAAGGGATTTCTAGGAAGCAAAAGAGATTCAGAATGTGTAGAGCATTGACATACAAGAGAGGATAGAAATTCTTCAGGTTATCAGACTACTGAAAGGTTTGCATTAAGTAAGTTATGTGATCTGACTTGACTTTCTAAAAATTGACTTGGCTGCTCTGTGGGCTCAGAGACAGCACGTAGAGGCCGGGAGACCAGCTGGGAAGCTGCTGGAGTAGTTGGGTCACGTATAGGACAGTGGCAGTGGAGGAGGAGAGATTAGAGACAGCTCTATGGGTGTGACCAGTAGGACTTCGTGACTGCACGTGGGAGCCTTAGGAAGCTGGAGGAGTCAAGGATAACAGGTTCTAGCTCTCCGTCACATGTTGACTGTGAATTTCTGTCTGTCTCTCTCCTTAGACTGGGCGTGCTTCAGGGCAGTCACTGATGGCCTGCACGCATTCATATACTCAGTGTCTGGCACTGTGTCAGCTACAGAGTAGGGGCCCCATAACCACTTGTTGGACAGCCCATAATTCAGGGAACAGCTAGGATAAAGTTAGATGGGAAAGCAGAATGTGTTTACGGAGAAGTGAAATATGAAACACAGGCTGGTAAAAAGACTTACTAATTCTCTCTTCAGTTTTTTTTGCAGTCCAAAGAATTACCATAGAGTAAAAGTACATTACTCAAACTCTTTATATACCTTAGTAGTTTTATTTTATACATTTGTTTGAGATTTTCATAGCCTGTTCTTTTGGTTTCTGCCTTGAAATGGCTGCTTTTATTTAGTATTGATTTTATTCGGATGTCTTGTTTTTTTCCTTTATCTAGAACAGCCTGAAAAAGTATCTCTTTTTAAAGGTAATTATAGGCAATTAATTTTTTATTGCACCCTTTTCACAGAGTGATGAAAGAAAAGACCAAACCTCAGGGTGGAGAAGGCAAAGGCGCTCAGTCAACCCCGATCCAGCACTCCTTCCTCACCGACGTCTCTGATGTCCAGGAGATGGAGAGGGGGCTCCTCAGCCTTTTGAATGACTTCCACTCTGGAAAACTCCAAGCATTCGGTAATCCATAGATGTTTCTCTCTACTCTTTTTCTTCTCAAGATGTTTGCATCATATTTTCTGCATGTATTTTGCAATTCCTTTTTGAAGTGTCATTTTCTTTTATTTAAAAAAAAACAACAGTCCAGAGGCATAAAATGCAATCAACCTAGATTTCATTTGTTGTGGGATATAATTTGTCTTGTAAGATTTCAGGAAAAAAGTTTTTTAAAAAGGGAGGGTTAGTTGAATTGTTAAAGTAGGATTGCTGTTGAGGGACTAAGTATCTTGAAAGTGTAACAAACAAAAGGGACATTCTCTGTCAACTGAAATATTTTAGATTTAGTGTTTCAGTTTTAGAAAGACTCGAGATCATTTTTCTTTACCCTTTCAAGCCTAAACTTGTGTCTTGCTCACAATGCCTGACTTTCGAATATTAAAGAATCTGGCTTGATGAAGACGTAAGAACAGTTAACTGATCGTCCCAATAAAACTCTGAATAGGTATTTCTGTGTACGTGTTCACAAAGTGTATGGTCAGATATTTCATGTTCAGCTTCCAACTCACTTTATAAGCTTTTTCTGATGATAAAAATTATTTCCCTGCATTTTTAAAAAGCAGTCTAAAAATTATTGAGTGCACACATATGGAATCTCACACAAAAGCATAAATGCCATCAACATAAATATTGTGTTTTTAGTGCCGTCTTCCCCTCCCCAGCTCTTTTACTTGGCTTCCGTACCCCTTCCCTCACGCCCTCTACTGCCTCTGCCTCCCCCCAGCCCCAACCAGTTAACTGTGTGACACACACACGCACACACGCACACGTACACACAAAGATTTTTCTTTTCATTGTTTTCTACAAATAGTATCTTATATACACTTTTCGGTGTCTTGCTTTGCTCACTAAACAATACCTGATGAAAATCTCTCTGAGTCACCTGGTATAGCTCTAATTCATTCTTTTTTTTAGTGGCTACATAATTTTCAAGTTGTGAATATACCCTGGTGTATTCAGCCATTTCTCTGTTGAAGGGCATGTACCTCGTCTCCAGTTTGGAGCTGCTAAACTCAATGGTGTAGTGAACATCGTTTTACACGTATCCATGTGTGGCTGTTTTGATTTCTTTGGGATGGATTCCCATGAGTGGGATCACTGGGTCAAAGCATAGAGGGAATTTTAATTTTAATAAAAGTATCCAGATTGCTTTTCAGAAAAGCTCTTGCACTTTTAGTTTTCATTAGCAATTTATGAAACAGCTCTTTTCCCTGAATTCCCACCAGCTAATAGGTATTACCAACCTTTTCATTTTTGCCAGCCTGTTGGTGTAAACGGTTTTATTTTATTACTGTTGAGTTTGAATAGCCATGAATGTTTGTTAAGCGGTTGGATTGCTCTTTTTTAGGACCTTTACCCAGTTTTTCATTTGGTTATTTATCCTTTTGTTGTTAATTACTAAGAGCCCTTTGCATATTTTAGGTACTAACCCTCTGACCTCTTTTGTTTTTATTTTTTTAAGCAACATTAGTGTGTCTGGAATTTATGGTATACATCGCCTTATAAAAGTTTTAAATTTTTGTATACTCAAATATGTCTATCTTTTCTTATAGTTTCTGGGTTTCCAGTCATGGTTATACTATTATTTGAAAAGAAGACATTAAAACATGTTATTTATTTCACAAAGATGTTTTATGACATCCCTTCCTCCTTGCTTTACTCCATCCCGGTAAGGTGGCATCTTTAGAATACTTTCACTTCCCTCTCCCCTCTCTTCTCTCCCATCCTTGAGATGTAACCTCTGGATCACTTTTACTTCTTCACTTTTCTCCCCAACACCCTTCCTGCCCTAACTTTTAAGTGACTTTGTATTCTTGGACTGAAGTCTCTGTTATTTGATGGTTTGCTATATATAAGCATTGCAGATGAGAAGTTGATTGCCAGTTGGATTCTTTCTTTCTTTTTTTTTAAAGATTTATTTATTATTTATTATTTATTTTATTTTATTTTTGGCTGAGTCGGGTCTTAGTTGCAGCACGCGGCATCTTCTGTTGTGGCACAGGGGCTCTTTGTTGTGGTGCACGGGCTTCTCACTAGTTGTGGCATGAGGGTTTTCTCTCTCTAGTTGTGGCGCACAGGCTCCAGGGCACGTGGGCTCTGTAGTTGTGGCATGCAGGTTCCCGAGGGCGTAGGCTCTGTAGTTTTACAACACACAGGCTCTCTAGTTAAGGCATGCAAGCTCAGTAGCTGTGGTGTGTGGGCTTACCAGCCCCGCGACATGTGGGATCTTAGTTCCCTGACCAGGGATTGAACCTGCATCCCCTGCATTGTAAGGCGGATTTTTTACCACTGGACCACCAGGGAAGTCCCTGGATTCTTTCTTACCAAGTAATTTTTTTCAATCTCAATGCTTGAAAGATATCCTTCTTTGTCTTTAAAGTTTAAGCGTTTACCAGAATATGCTTAGGACTGTATCATCCCTGTCTGGAAATCAGTGAGCCCTTCATATCTGCCAACTCATCTTTCATCTCAAGGAACATTTTTTTCTATTGGTCATTTATTTCTCCTCCATCTGTTCCCTTTTATCCTTTTGGAGATTCTGTTGTTCTCATGTTAGGTCACCTGGGTCCATCCCCTGAATCTCTTCTCTTGTTCCTTGTGATTTCTACCTCTATATTTTTACTCTATATTGTTTTCCTCTGTCTATATAATATATGTACATCTTTATATGTATACACACACACACATACATATACATCTCTTGAGGTAGTTCTTCCACTTGACCTTCCAGGTTGCTAACTGTTGAAAAACATCATTAAAATAGAGGAAATATGAGATATTTTACTATGAAGAAAGGATGATTTTGAAAGAGCTGTAGCTAGTTTTAAAATTATTAGTAGTCCTTAACATAATGTAATATAGTCAATTTATGAAGATGTTATAAAGCTGGCTAGAGGGCCTCCCTGGTGGCGCAGTGGTTGAGAGTCCGCCTGCCGATGCAGGGGATACGGGTTCGTGCCCCGGTCTGGGAGGATCCCATATGCCGCGGAGCGGCTGGGCCCGTGAGCCATGGCCGCTGAGCCTGTGCGTCCGGAGCCTGTGCTCCGCAACGGGAGAGGCCACAACAGTGAGAGGCCCGCGTACAGCAAAAAAAAAAAAAAAAAAAGCTGGCTAGAGGAAAAGATAATATAATTTACATTAATTCATATTTATTCAAGATACATACTTCAACTTTAGCTGAGCTATATTATACCTTTGAGAAAAATCAGAGGTTTTGGGAGGGGAAAATGATAGTATCAAGAATTTGGAGAGGCTGTACTGAAACTGAATGAAAATTTGTAATATTTCATGTATATACATCAGTTGCTCTGGGCATATAATGCTACCTCAGAGGAGTCTAGTCAATAAACAATGCAAGACCTGTCCTTTAGCAATAAGTTTTCTTTCTCTGCTGTGTATACATTGTGGTTCTCATTACATTCTTCTCTGCTATGTATACATTGTGGTTCTTCATTACATTCTTCACACTTTATTAATATTTTCACTTATATTTCTTTTTTTTTTTTTTTTTTTTTGCTGTACGCGGGCCTCTCACTGTTGTGGCCTCTCCCGTTGCGGAGCACAGGCTCCGGATGCACAGGCTCAGCGGCCATGGCTCACGGGCCCAGCCGCTCCGCGGCATATGGGATCCTCCCAGACCGGGGCACGAACCCGTATCCCCTGCATCGGCAGGCGGACTCTCAACCACTGCGCCACCAGGGAGGCCCTCACTTATATTTCTTAAAGGAGGAGTACACGGTTGGTTGGCAGAATGATTCATGGTTGAAGTCCTTGTAGGACTCTTAGTTTCACTCAGATCATTATAAAATGTTGGGTTACTCAGTTTTAATGGCAGTTGTCAACTAGGATGTGAATAGATGGTGTTAACACCTCTCTATATATTACTATTGAAAAAAATTTTTTACCTAAAGGGTTCTTTCATTCTTAAATTTTTTTCTATATCTTTTTTTTTTTTTTTTTTTTGCGCTACGCGGGCCTCTCACTGTTGTGGCCTCTCCCGTTGCGGAGCACAGGCTCTGGACGCGCAGGCTCAGCGGCCATGGCTCACGGGCCCAGCTGCTCCGTGGCATGTGGGATCTTCTCAGACCGGGGCACGAACCCGCGTCCCCTGCATCGGCAGGTGGACTCTCAACCACTGCGCCACCAGGGAAGCCCTATATCATTTTTTAATGCTCATGATTATTTTTTAGATTGTTGTTGTTTTCCTGGTTGAAGATTTGATTTATAATTTTACACAGAAAATATGCAGTCATTAATGTAATTTACAAAAGAAAGAAAACCAATTTCTTTTAAGCACCTTGACTTTAGAAGTTTCTCCTCAAGACAGTTAGTTTGACCTATCCTAATCTTTATTAATGTTCTGGAATGTTCCCCCAGGAAATGAATGTTCCATTGAACAGATGGAACATGTTCGGGGAATGCAGGAGAAATTAGCTCGCTTGAATTTGGAGCTCTATGGGGAGTTAGAGGAACTTCCTGAGGATAAGAGAAAAGCAGCCAGTGACTCCAATCTGGATAGGCTTCTGTCTGATGTGAGTACAGTCCTCTTTCTTTACTCCTTTCTTAATCAAAATTTTTATTGAGATAAAATTCACCATTTTAACCATTTTAAAGTATAAATTCAGTGATTTTTAGTATATTCACAATGTTGTGCAGACATCACCACATCTAATTTCAGAACATTTTCATCACTCCAAAAAGAAATCCTGTACCTCTCAGTTCTCCCCTCCCCCTATCCCCCAGCAACCAGCAATCTATTTTCAGTCTCTATAGATCTGCCTATTCTGGACATTTCATATAAATGAGAATCATAAAATACGTGGCTTTTTATGTCTGGATTCTTTCACTTAGTGTCATGTTTTCAAGTTTTATCCATGTTGGACTTTATACTCTTGAAAGCAATATATCCAAAGGATATATTGGGATCCAGTATATCCTTATATTTACATCTAAGCATATTTTCTGGGATATTGGAAAATCTAAAAGGAAAATACTTGCTTCTGTACACATAAGAGATCTTAAGATATAGAAGATAGTAGGTCAAAAGATCCTGGCATGATTAATGCATTTTGCCTTATTTACTCAGGTGGTAGTTACTTATAGTGTGTTTGGTGTTTATGGTAATTTAGTAGGTTGCCATGTGTATTTGCTTGCAAGGGTTGCTGTAACAAAGTACCACAGACTGGGTGGCTTAAGCAACAGAAATTAATTTTCTCACAGTTCTGGAGGCTGAGAGCTGGAGACCAAGGTGTCAGCAGAGTTGGTTTCTTCTGAGGTCTCTCTCCTTGGCTTGTTGAAGATTATCTTCATGTTCACATGGCATTCTTCCTCTCTGTGTGGGTCCCTATGTCCAAATTTCCTCTTTTTGTAAGGACACTAGTTATACTGGATTAGGGCCCATCTTAATGACTTCATTTTAACTTAATTCCCTCTTTTAAGAACCTGTCTCCAAATATAGTCATGTTACGAAGTATTAAGGGTTAGGACTAAAACATGAATTTTGGGAGGATATAATTCAACCAGTAACACCATATAGCATTCTTATATACTGAAAAGTGTTAATTAAATTTGCCTCTTTAAATCTTTTTTGGAACAAAAATAAATAAAAATTGAATTCAACATTCTTTAGTTTCAGATTCCATATTTACCAGTAACAGAAATGGTTAATTTCTATTGCTTTTCTCTATCTTTTGAATAAGTAAATGTGAGTGAAATTGTATGCCCATAGTTTAAAAATTTCAAACCTGTACTTTTAATTGTGACTGTGGTACGTTGAAAACTGAATTTGAAACCAGAGAGCCTTTGTTTAGTCCAGGGTCTACAATAGAGCTGTATAACTTTGGGCAATTTAATGTTTTTGTAACTCAGATTTTTCTCTCTGTAAAATAGGGGTGGTTAATTCTACCTCATACTAAAAACTGAATATCACATAAAATTGTTTTTGTAATTCTTAAAGTTTTTAAAGATTTTGATCATTAAAATGGCAGCTTTTTAAAAAAATCTATTATTAGAGATGATTATAATTAACCATGGTTTTAAGAATCCTTATAAAACTTCAGTTTTTATCATATGGTTTTAATTCTCTTATATTCTTATTTCATAAATACTAAAGCTACTTTATTATTATTTTGCATAAGTGAATTTCCCAGTCTGGAAATTTTTAGAAAGTTTTTTCTTTAATACTTTTTTGTTTAAAGAAAGCTTAAATGTGAAATAATGTCTTTAATAATGTATGGTTAACAATTATCTATGATAGTTATCTTATAAAAATAAAACTTAAATTTGTTACTTTGTGTTACAGCTAGAAGAATTGAATTCTTCCATGTATCCTTTGCTTAACATCAGCAGTGAAAAGTTCGCAGATTATAATTCTTGGTGAATAGTCCCAATCAAGTGAAGAAACCTACTGCTATTTACTGGGGCCATCTTTCCCTTTAGTTTCTAAATGGAATTTCCCAGTAGTTTTGTATGCTGAAATTTTGTTTTTCTGCGGTTTGTGCTTTGCTCTGTATGGTTTCTGGGTTTTTAAGACAAATTTTTAAAATGTTTTAATCAAGAGAATTAAGAATTAAGCTAGGGCTTCCCTGGTGGCGCAGTGGTTGAGAGTCTGCCTGCCGATGCAGGAGACGCGGGTTCGTGCCCCAGTCCGGGAAGATCCCACATGCCGCGGAGCGGCTGGGCCCGTGAGCCATGGCTGCTGAGCCTGTGTGTCTGGAGCCTGTGCTCCGCAACGGGAGAGGCCACAACAGTGAGAGGCCCACGTACCGCAAAAAAAAAAAAAAAAAAAAAAAAGAATTAGGCTAGTTGCCATATACATTATTTTGAATCTTAGATTCTTAAGCTAAATGGAAGTGGGATAGCAGACATAATACAGTATTCTAAATTTAGTATTAGAACTAGAATATTTTAGATGCATTAAAGTGTATTATAGGGTTAACTTAAAGGAAATCACAAAGGCACATGTAAAATATTCATGTTTTGACATTTCAATTTAGAGCAATTATTTCAAGAAATTTTAAAAATGTATTTTTGAACATACTGATAGGCACAATGTGAGATATATAAGAACAAATAAAAAATGATCCTGCCTGTAAAATAATTTTAGTGGTAAGACATCTCTTTGAACCAAATAGTGAGATACTGGAAAGGATACTGTTGTAGAGTTAAGAGATTTGATTTTCGAAATTTGGTTCCATGTTTTGCTAATGTAAATTTGGGTAGATTGTTTAACATTTCAGAGTATCGTCTTTAATATGGGGTAACTGCTACATGTAATCATGTGTATATGAAAATTTCCAAACTATATAGAATATATATTTTTTAAAAATCACTCTTACTGCAATAACATATACTAACTGCTGAATTGTGCAGTAAAAACAACGAAGAAATAGGAAGATATATACAAATCCAGTAATAGTAATTAATATCTCACCTTTATTGAATACCTACTATTTGCCAAGCATTATATGAAGTGTTTTACATGCATTATCTCATTTGATCCTACTCTTGGAAGTAGGTGGTGTTATACTCCCCATTTTACAGATGAAGAAAATACAGTTTTGAGAAGCCACATAAACTGTAGGAGATATTAATGTAAGATACCACTGCCAAGAAAGAGTTTAATATGGGGGTAAGATAGGAGTTAATTAGGAGGCTTTTCTTAGGAGTAGTTCCCGGTTCTTTTTTTCTTTGTATTTGTTTTACGTTATATTCTATGCTTTATATTCTCTCTCTGCTTATGACACATAACTCCTCTCCTCTTATCTGAGTTTCTGTTAAACATTTAGACTCATTTGTCTCCCGCTTTCCTCACTTCAGCCCCCACGGTTCAGCAGGCTGTGGTGGTAGACTGCAAGCGCATGGCCTTTGGACCGCTTGGTCTCAGGTCTTGGTAAGCAGCTATGTAACCTTGAGCAAAGCCTAGCAACCCTAGTTTCCTCATCTGTAATAAATGTTCTTTCCGTGTTCATACTTTTCCCTCCTAATTTTCCTCTCTGTCATCAGTGCCCCTATTAGTTTTTTAACATCTTTATTGGAGTGTAATTGCTTTACAATGGTGTGTTAGTTTCTGCTGTATAACAAAGTGAATCAGCTATACGTATACATATATCCCCATATCCCCTCCCTCTTGCGTCTCCCTCCCACCCTCCCTATCCCACCCCTCTAGGTGGTCACAAAGCACCGAGCTGATCTCCCTGTGCTATGCAGCTGCTTCCCACTAGCTATCTGTTTTACATTTGGTAGTGTATATATGTCCATGCCACTCTCTCACTTCAACCCAGCTTACCCTTCCCCCTCCCCATGTTGACAAGTCCATTCTCTACGTCTGTGTCTTTATTCCTGTCCTGCCTCTAGGCTCATCAGAACCATTTTTTTTTTAGATTCCATATATATGTGTTAGCATACGGTATTTGTTTTTCTCTTTCTGACTTACTTCACTCTGTATTGACAGACTCTAGGTCCATCCACCTCACCACAAATAACTCAATTTTGTTTCCTTTTATGGCCGAGTAATATTCCATTGTATATATGTGCCACATCTTCTTTATCCATTCATCTGTCGATGGACACGTAGGTTGCTTCCATGTCCTGACTGTTGTAAATAGTGCTGCAATGAACATTGTGGTACATGTCTCTTTTTGAATTATGGTTTTCTCAAGTGCCCCTATTATTTTAATCTTCAAGATTGTTTAAAAATCCCTCCTATGACTATAGCAGACATTGCTAATCAGTCGTGGCACTATCTGCCGTTTAGCCTGGACAGGGGCACGAAATTATTTGCTGTCTCTTAATTACAGTTAGTTGTCAGGTGTTATCAGTTCTGTTTTGTATTCTTCCTTCATTCTCTACCCTCATCACCTGATTCCACAGCCTTTCAAATTTCTGTTCTCTAGAAACCCTAGAGCTGCACTGTCCAATATGGCAGCCACTAGCCAAGTAACTACTGAGCACATGAAGTGTTGGCAACATGGATTGACATGTGCTTTAAGTATAACGTGCACACCTGATTTCAAAGATTTAGAATGAAAAGATGTAAACTATCTCAATATTTTTATGATTACATGTTGAAATGATAATTTCATGATTATGAATATAAATAAAATATATTTTAAAAACTATGTCTGTGGCTTACATTATATTTCTATTGGACAGTACTGCTGTAGACTTTAGACATTGCCACTGAGTTATTCTTCCTAAAACATCACTTTCATCTTGCCATTCTTGTTTCTCACCAAGTTTTTTACTATGTCAGATTTTTAAAAGGTTCTCAGTAATTTGATCACGGCATAGTCACCCTGTTATAGTTTTCATTATTTTTCATTCCCACCAAGTTGGCTTTCTGGACGCCCAAGTTCATGCTCACCTTAATGCCTTTGTTCAGGTTGTACTTTCTACCTAGAGTTGCTCTGGCCTCCCCCTTCTCCTTATCAAATAACATTCAAGCTGACCATTTCCATAAAGCATTTTGTTTGTACCCCAAACTAGCATTCTGCGTTATTTCATTATCTGTTGATATGTGTTAAATCTCAGCCTTCCAATTGAACAAGAATATCTCTGACGGCACAGCTCATGTCTGTACATTTTTGCAAACGTCTGCTGTACACGTATTGCTAGCATTTAGTTGTCCTCAATATATCCAGATCATTGTTTGAATTGAGTCTTGAAAAACAGGTGGCAAGTGGATCATATAGATGAAAGAGGAAAATGAAAGGCAGTGATAAGAAGGGAATGGAATAAACTATGCAGGAATTTTATCCTATTTCCAGTTTTCTTGAAGAACAATTCAGAGGATTATAGGAAAGGTTTTAGAGCTATGATGCTTTTATTTCATTCTCTTGGACTTTCACAAAGAAATTATTTTCCCAAGGAAATGAAGTGGTGTTGTCTTCTCAAGTGAATTTTGTTAATCCAGTAAGTTTTCATATTTGCCTCTAATCAGCTTCTTACCATGAAAATGATTCTTGCTGCATTAAAATAATTCTGTGCTCTATTAGAACCTAGAACATAGTCTTTTTTTTTTTAAGCCCTATTTTTTTTTCTTTCTTTGGCTGCGTTGGGTCTTCGTTGCTGCGCGTGGGCTTTCTCTAGTTGCAGTGAGCCGGGGCTACTCTTCGTCATGGTGCACGGCCTTCTCATTATGGTAGCTTCTCTTGTTGCGGAGCACGGGCTCTAGGTGCGCGGGCTTCAGTAGTTGCGGCGCGTGGGCTCAGTAGCTGTGGAATACGGGCTCTAGGCATGTGGGCTTCAGTAGTTGTGGCTCGCGGGCTCTAGAGAGCAGGCTCAGTTGCTCCATGGCATGTGAGATCTTCCCGGGCCAGAGATCGAACCTGTGTCCCCTGCATTGGCAGGCGGACTCTTAATCACAGTGCCACCAGGGAAGTCCTGGAACATAGTCTTGAATCAGTGATTTGTTTTTAAATCTTCAAATTCTAGACATAGTAAAATTACTTTACTCCATTTAAAGATTGTCTTACCACATCCAAGTTTCTCAATAGCAGCATAGGCACTTTCCCTTTAAACATACTTCTTTTTTTATTACCTCTGTCTCTTAGCTCTTGAATGTAATTTCCAGAAATTTAAAAGAAGCACTCACTAGAGAATGAAAATCTTCTTAACTGATGAATCCAGACAGAAACTCCATTTGGCAGATGCACAAGATGTTCCAAATACTTCTGCCGGCTAAAATGAAACGCAGTCGCTTTCTCGTGGTTTGAAGAAAAGCAGCATTCTTTACTCTTCTAGCTGAATCCAGTAGCAGAATCATCTTCCACAATAAGGAATTAATTAAAGTGCAAGTGCAGTGACTGCTTTCACATGCTGCTTTCAGTGAACTCGACTTGCCATAATTCACCATAACTGGAGGCCTCGGCCTTGTGGAAGGCGTAATCAGGAAATGTGATACAGAGCTTTTGCTGCTATGCTTTATATTGTTGCCTTACGGGTTATACTTGAAATGCACTGTGCTAAATGTTGTTGATAGGGCTGAAGGATTTATCCTTCCTGAGCTCACCAAACTTATTCCACTGTTGATCATAAGTTGATGATGCCCAGGCTTTTTGTGGGAGCCCAGCTTCAGTTTACGTTAGACAATCAGTACACACGCCCGGTGTGTTTTCCAGTGGCCAGTGACAACAAAATGTTAAATGAGTATTTGTGAAATTGCTATTTTTAATAAAGTGATTGTTTTAAATTAGTGTCTCTCTCTGTTTTGGAGAAACCTGTAGTCTTCAATCTGGGAATACAAGGGCTCAGTCCTCAAAGGTAAACTGTGTTTAGAAAATTGAGGTTCTGTAACTTTCTTGCAAATCTTGCAACTTATGCACATTTAAATATTGGCATAATGAAAAGAGCATGGTCTTTGACCTTACTTAGACCTTGATTTGAATCCGCATTCTGCCCATTAGCTTTGGGTTCATGTGTGTTTACTCAGTTTCTATTTTAATTTTTGTTTTTAATCTAGAAAATGAGGTTAATGACCAGCTTGTAGTGGTTGTTATGAAGAAGTAAAAAAGTACATATAAGATGCTTAGCACAATAGCTGACACCAGTAATGTTCAGCAAACAGTAGCTGAACATTAACATTAGTTTTTAAATAGCTTTATTGAAATAATCCATATGCCACAGAATTCACCTTTTCTAAAGTATATAATTCAGCGGTTTATAGTAGATTCACACAGTTGTGCATCCATCATCATAATTTAATTTTAGAACATTTTCATCACCTCAAAGCTCATTAGCAGTCACTCCCTATCTCCCGAACCCCTCAGCCCTTGACAACAGTAATCTATTTTCTGTTTCTACGGATTTGCCAATTCTGAACATTTTCTATCAATGGAATCATACAATACATGGCTTTTGTAACTGGCTTCTTTTAGTATAATATTTTCAAGGTTTCAAGGTTCATCCATGTTGTAGCATGTTATCAATACTTCTTTTCCTGGCCGAATCACATTCCATTGTATGGATATACCACACTTTGTTTATCCATTTATAGCTCACTTGCCTTCACCTTGTAGAATAGGTCCATGCTTCTTCCTCCTTGTTTCCAGGCCACAGAAACAAGCACCTAATGGGAGATGGGGAGGGTGGGGACCCATTGAACAATATTTTTTAAAAGTCTCAATTTCAGTCATTTTTGGCATTCTGGGTTCCAAGAGTTTTGATCAGTTTATCTAATCAGTCTTTCTAATACCCCTTTTAAAACAGAAAATCATCAGAACATTAAATGTAACCTTCAAAACTGCTTTGTTGGATTGAGCAAATAGGGATTCCAAGGGAAAAAGCAGTCTAGGGTCTGACTGAGCAAAAGGAAACTTTGCCAATTGATGTGTTTTTCTTGGATGGGTCCTGAGATAGAGTAAAGCAAAAGCTGTTTCCTGTGGCTTAGTGACAGAGCAGCAGATCGACCTTGTTTATTCAGCTGGTTCATTTGTCCTTTGTGTCAGTGAACCCCATGTGGGTCCCAGGTAACAAATTTTTAGTTTATCTAATTTGTATCCTTTCACACGACTAAAACATGTTAAAGGCAACAGGGGGAAAAAAATGAGGTGCTTGGATCAGAATAAAATTTAATATTTATTATACAGATGTTGCATATTTATTGTAGAAATTTTTTAAATTGATTTTTTAAAAGTACTACCGGAGCAAACCATTCAACATTTGTTTACATACCTCCAGACTTCTTAGACAAACGTTTATTTACAAAAATTAGGTAGTACTCTTCATACGGTTTTCTAACCTGCTTTTCATGTTGTGAACATCTTTCCTTGGTGGTAACTATTCATCTACATATAAATGAAAAAAACTTTCAGCCTTCACAATAAATACTTAAAGGCATTTTGACCAGAACCATTAGAAATTAAGAAGGATGTTGCTTTGGCTTTGGTACCTCCTGTATAATGTGAAAATTGGCAATAAGTATTAAAATATTCTGAGGATTTGCTGAAGATAAGAAACCCCACCTTTTCCATCACACAGCCTTAAAATTGCTGGCTTTCTTTGAGAGCAAGCAAACGTTGGCTTCTGTATCCAAGTCTCCTGTCGGGGTCTGGCCCCACTGCTCCGTGTCTTCAGGGGCTTCTGGAACTACAGTGATGCCCGGGATCCCACCGCAGGCTCCCTGAAGGGTGACAAAGAAGCGGGAACGCTGCCCGGGCCGGAATCCGGTGCAGCCCTTAAGGAGGGGGCGTTGGCCGGCAGGGCGCCGGCGCTCGGGGCTTGGTCCGCCCGGCTTCTGGGCCCTCTAGCTGGGAAGACGGCGTCGGTCACGCGGTCCCTCCAGCCACTCTGGAACCCTGTGTGGGTGCTGGTGCCAGGGAGCTGCGGGGGAGGGCGGGGCCATGTGGTCGGTCTCTATGGAGACGGCGGGCTGCCAGTCCCGCCCCTGCCCCCCGGCTGCGGCGGGGGTCCTGCTCTCGCAGCACCACGCGGTCCAAAGAGGAGGCAGACGTCCGGAGCCGGGACTCTCCGCCACCTCCCGGAGGCAAAGCGCTTGCCTTCTGGGCTGCACAGCTTCTTCTTGGGGCCATGGGGGCCCAGCTCCCGGGAGGTTTAGTTCCCGGTGCAGCCTCGGGAAGACCCAAAGCAGCGCTCTCGCTGGGCTCCCCTTCGGTGACCTTGGAGAACCACAGCGCTGAAGTGGCGCTTGGGAGAAACACCACGGTCCCTGCCTAGGGTCAGGTTTGAATTGGGCTGTGGCCAGTAAACTCTTATCTCCTGCAGAGCACGCATTTGAGATAGGGATGAAGTCATTGAGTTATTGAGTTATTGAGCAGTTTGGAAAACACTGATCTTCGTAGGATTCTGAGCTGGCTCACAGCGACTCCCTCCCTCCTTCGGGCAGTTCTCACCCTCTTCCTCCGGCCAGAGTCCGAAAAGTGGGGTCACGTGAGGGTGGGGGGCGCGAGAGGGATGGGGGGGCAGGTAGTGAAAGAGAAATACAAAGAATCTACTGCGAATACACCTCGTGGTTAGAACTGTATAGCTCTGAAAAGTTAATATGCTAAGATTTGATGAAAAGGGTTATAGTCATATATAGATCAATAAGATCAAATCTTAGTTAAAATCGTGATACTTATATTTTTTCTTTTTTTTTTTTTTTTTTTTGCGGTCCTCGGGCCTCTCACTGTTGTGGCCTCTCCCGTTGCGGAGCACAGGCTCCGGACGCGCAGACTCAGCGGCCATGGGGCCCGCGGCATGTGGGTTCTTCCCTGACGGAGGCACGAACCCGTGTCCCCTGCAAAGGCAGGCGGACTCTCAACCACTGCGCCACCAGGGAAGCCCTATTTTATCTTTTTAAAAGGACCCGTGCTCTGCTTATTCATCAACCTTGCCATGTATCAGAACAGAATATCCTAACAACACACGTATTCAAGTGCCGCACAACCCGTGTAATTGTTTTCAGGCCCATCTTGACATTTGTGCATCATAGGAACCTCAAAAATTGTGCTCTAAAAACCATTATTTACGTGAAAGAAAGTAGGGGTTGGGACTTGGAAGTTTTAGAACAACAATAATTGATTATTCTTCTTGAATGAATTTAAATAGTACAGTCACTTCTTGTTATAATTTTAATGTTACAGCTTTAAACTTCTATATCTGTGAGCAAATCCAGCGTTTGATTATGTGCAGTTTGGGCTCACAAAACTCCTCCTGTGCCTCAAAACATGCTATTGCTTTCATTATTTATTATTTATTTGTGCATTTAATAAAAATTATATACCACTTTATGTTCAAAATGTCATGTTTTTACATGCCCTGAATATAGGACATTTTACTTAACTGGAATTATCTTTCATTTCTATTTTTTCACAAATCACACTCACTTCCTGTATACCAGTTCTTTTCTGCAATCTTTAGAACCACACAACCTCTGAGGAGGTATATTTAAGGAATTAACTTTTAGAAAATAAATGTATCATTGTACAACTTGCAATGTGAATTGCCAAAGTACTCAAATGTAGGTACCTCTGTGCCAGGGAACAATGTTTTGTTTCCAGTTCACTCCAAGTCAGTGTCTTGCACAGTGGAGTAGGACCCGAGTAATTTACATTCCTCCAGCTGTGTAACCAATCACCTGTGGAAACATAGTTAATGACAACACGGTTCTGATTTATCCCAGTGATGATTTAGCTCTCTGTATGGACTGGCAGCTGTCCAGCCCTCTCACCCCTTAACCTGGCTTTGGTTGTCACACAACAGGCACCCCCCGCCACCCCCCACCCGCCTTTTTCTCCCTAAGCATGGAGGTGCAAGTGTCGATTGCTGAGTTTCTCATTGATATGTCAGTTATAAAGAATAATAAGTCATGGGATAGAAAGTATATTTCCAAATTAACCCATACCAGTCATACATCCAATTCAAGTTACACTCACATGTTAGGAAAAATCCAGTATAACCTTTAAACTTGATACCAGTTACTACCTGTGTGACCTTGGAATATTTTCTTTACCCTGTTCTTTTCATCTGTAATCAAACTCCCAGGATGAATGTGAGAAATAAATGAGCTCGTGTATGGGAAAGAGACTTACTGGCACTGTGCCAGTCAGAGTAGCTACTCAACAAAAGGCAGGATGTTAAATATAGCCTTTATTCCGGGTCCCCCTCCCCACTTTGATTTAGTTACTTAATATGTTTGTTGGATCCAGTAACACATGAGAAGAGCCACAGGTTGGGGTCTCCTATTTTATTCCCTTTTTGCACCAAACTTTAGAAATATTTAGAGCCCTTGTTTTACACAGTGAGGTAAGAAATAGTTCTCCAGTTTGTGTCACCCACGCTGGAGTTTCAATTCAGTGGAAAACTAGTCTGTAAGCAAAGCAGCAGCGGGACATTTCCTCTTCCAAGAATGACTCGCTACTTTGTATTAGAACAAGAGAGATCCTAAATGATCAAGGAAGAACTTTGTGGTACAGTATTTTGGCTTTTGGAGAAAGCACATGGAGAAAAGATGAAAAAAATGGATGAGAATTTGATTTTGTACATTTAGGTTTTGAGTCTCTCTTGGTATTAGAAGATACTGTAGCTGTCCGATTGTAAACATAATTCACAATAAATATTCTTGCCCCCAGAGTGAATTCTCATCTCAAATACGTACGCTTTCTTCCAGTTTGCTGATGTTGTGAAAGAATAATCTGTCCAATCTACATATGAATTCAATTCTAAGCTTATTTTGCCATCTAACTCACTTGACATAATGATGGAAATTACTAATAAGAAGATCACACAAGTTGATAAGTTGTTACAGTTGTGATGCAGTTGTCAAATCCTAATAATCAGTGAAGGGATTTGGCTTTTTCTTGGCTAGCGACTTTTCTTTCAGCCCTTGAATTTAGAAAATTGGTGGATGTGAACAATTATTCATTTACTCAGCAACTACTTGCCAAGTCCCTACCTGTTGCCAGGCACTACGAGGTAGGCAGCTTCTAAAATGACTCCCAACGACCCCAGCTTCCTGGTATTCATGCCCTTTGGAATCTCCTCCCCTCAAGTGGAGGCTAGACTTGTTTCTAATGCAGGGTTTGCCAAACTTTTTCTGTAAAGGGCCAGGTAGGAAATTTTTTTTGCTCTGTGAGCCATATGGTTTCTTTCCCAATTACTCAATTCTGCTGTTGTACTGAAAAGCAACCACAGACAATATGTAAATAAATATGATTAGCTGTCTTTCAGTAAAACTATTTACAAAAATGGGCAGTGGGCCAAATATGGCCTGCTGACCATGTTTGCTGACCCCTGCTCTGACGAATCAAAAAGCAATGGTATATCACTTCTGAGATTTTGTTACAGACTCTAGCTTCCATCTTGCCTGCCCTCTCTTGCCCTCTCGCTTGCTTACTTGGGTGGAAGCCAGCTGCCATTTTGTGAGCTAAGTTGTGGAGAAGCCCACCTGGGAGGGGAGCCTCCAGCCTGCAAGGAACTGAGGCCCTTGTTCCTCGGTCTGTGAGGAACTGAACCTTGCTGACAACCCCCTACCCGAGCTTGGAAGCGGATCCTTCCCCAGCTCAGCTTTGGGATGACAAAAGCCCCAGCTGACACTTCGGTTGTGAGAGACCCTGAACCAGAGGACCTAGTTAAGCCATGCTTGACCCCTGACTCACATAAACTATGAGAGAATAAATGCTTTTTTAAAGCAACTACGTTTTGGGACTGTTTGTTACACAGCACTAGATACCCACTATGATACCCACATTAGACAACTAATACACTTCATGATAGGCTCCTTTAACAATGAACAAGAGATATGCTACATATTATCTCCTTCTCTTGGAGACTGACTGTGAGCATCAATATACTAAATTTACAAAACATCCTACAAAAAAACAGTTTTAATTTTGTTCAATCAATCATTTCCAGGCATATTTAACCACAGATGCTGTTTTTCTGGGAAATACCTATTAATATCTTATGGAGCTACTATTTGGAGAGTTTTGTGGGGTTTTTTTAAGAGGCTGAAAGGATTTTTTTAAATTATTTTATTTTTATTTTTTAGATTTTTGGCTGCGTTAGGTCTTCGTTGCTGCGTATGGGCTTTCTCTAGTTGTGGTGAGTGGAGGCTACTTTTCGTTGTGGTGCATGGGCTTCTCACTGTGGTGGCTTCTCTTGTTGCGGAGCACGGGCTCTAGGTGCACGGGCTTCAGTAGTTATGGCTGACAGGCTCTAGAGCGCAGGCTCAGTAGCTGTGGCGCACGGGCTTAGCTGCTCCTGGGTATGTGGGATCTTCCCGGACCAGGGATCGAACCCATGTCCCCTGCATTGGCAGGCAGATTCTTAACCACTGGGCCACCAAGGAAGTCCCTGGAGAGATTTTAAATGCTGGACTATGAAAAGAAATCATTCCATTTAAAGAAGTAGTGATTGCCAGCATGCCGTCTCTCCCTGGATCAAATAACTAGTCAATAAAGTAACATATTCATCTAAGAGAATGCATATAATCCTGTGGGAATCTGTATCTGTGTCTATGTTTATATCTATATATGATGTACTGTACTCACATATTGAAGCCCACCAGCAGAGATAGCAACTATTCTTTCCGTAATGTTCCACTCATTTTGTAACTCAGTAATACCTTACCACAGAGGATAATACCAATTTTGAGAAGTTGCTAAATAAAAATCCCTTATGTTGGCTCTTGGAGAGATTTCACATAACAACAGCTGGGCATCTTATGAAACTAAGGATTTGTTTTGATTTAATGTTGATTCAGAGGGAGGTATTTAATGTTCCACATTGCCATGAGGTTTTTATCTGAACATTATTGTACTGTAGTTTGCCAAGACACATCACTGCCTTGCTTCACACGTGAGGAGACTGAGGCTCAGAGATGAAATTACTTGTAAAGCTTTAATTTGGGGGGGGAGGTTGAGGTTTTTTGTGTGTTTGTTTTTGGCCGTGCGGCATGTGGGATCTTAGTTCCCAGACCAGGGATCAAACCCATGCCCCCTGCAGTGGAAGCATGGAGTCTTAACCACTGGACCACCAGTGAAGTCCCTAAGGCTTCAATTTGAGGGGAGCAGAGCAGGAATTCAAATTTGGTGCTCACCATGTCATGCCGCCTTTCTGTAATATTTCTAAAACTGTTCCTAATATGCTACATGCCTTTCCGAGATACTCATTTTTAAAATGTGCTTCTGTCTCATTGAAGTGTAATAAGCGTAGAGGCACCACCAGTGTTTGGCTTATTCTCAGATTCTTCTGACTTGCCAGTAACATTTCTTCAGCTACTCCAAGCCGAAGAAATTCACATTGTTCCCTCTCTTCTTGGTATTTATAGCAACAGAGGGTTGCTTAGAAACTTAGACATTTCTGATGCTTGAATCTCAGCTAGAATTTCAGTGGAAGCAGTCATCCAATTTGTGTTTTAACGTCTTCTGTAATGGACATAACCTCTCAAGACAGCTAATGCTGCTGAAGTGATTGTTTTCCCACTTAGGCTGAGCCAAAATCCATCTCTCTGACCTCATCCATTGTTCTTCATTTTGTCTTCTGGGCACTCACAAGCCATGTGTAATTGAATTTATATGTAAAAAAGCCTCCAGATATTGATGTGCCTGTGGTACAGTGTGAGAAAGTGGTCCACTTGCTTTTCTCTTGTTTAAATAGATACTCTGTTTTCTATAAATGGAAAAATCTCTCTCTTCCTCTTTGATTTCAAATCTAAGACGGGCCCATGTATACATGAGTCTATTCTGGACCCTTCTCTTCTGCTCCCCCGATTAGTTGTTTGTCCCCATGCTAATACCATGTCATCTTATTAGTGCAGCTTTATAATAAGTTTTTCTACATTAATTGTTTATTGAAGTATAGTTGATTTACAATATTATATTAGTTTCAGGTATATAGCATCGTGATTCAATAGTTTTACAGATTATACTCCATTAAAAGTTATTACAAGGCAATGGCTGTAATTCCCTGAGCTATACAATATATCCTTGTTGTTTTGTTTGTTTGTTTTTAATGAAGTACAGTTGATCTACTAAGTTGTGTTAGTTTCAGGTGTATTGCAAAGTGATTCAGTTAATGTGTATATGTTAATCCCAAACTCCCAATTTATCCCTCCTCCCCTATAATAAGTCTTGATATCTAGAAACACATCTCCCTCTCTTGCTTTTCCAGACTGTCTGGACTACTTTAGCCTTGTAAATTTCCATAAATATTTTAGAATCAGCTTTTCAAGTTACATACATGCAATATCACTTTGGGATTTTTTTTGAGATTGCATTGAATCTGTAGATCAATTTGAGAGAATTAGTCTTTTCATTTTTCTGAATCTCTAATATATATCTCTAAACATCTCTCTCCATTGATTTAGGTCTCTAAAAATTGTTTTTCAGGGGCTTCCCTGGTGGTGCAGTAGTTGAGAGTCCGCCTGCCGATGCAGGGGACACGGGTTCATGCCCCGGTCCGGGAAGATCCCACATGCCGCGGAGCGGCTAGGCCCGTGAGCCATGGCTGCTAAACCTGTGCGTCTGGAGCCTGTGCTCTGCAAAGGGAGAGGCTACAACAGTGAGAGGCCCGCGTACCACAAAAAAACAAAATAAAAAAAAAATTGTTTTGCAGTAAAGTTTTCTATGTTTATAAAGTTGTACTTTTACTTTTTCTAGGTACTTAGTAGTATTTGATGTTGTTTTAAAACTTCTTAATCAAAATAGAAGATAAAGAAAAATATGCAAGTTATAAGTGTAATACTCAATGAATTACAAAGTGAACTCACCCAGGCTCCCACCCCTAGATCAATACCAGCACCCCAGAATCCCCTCTCATATCCCTTCTAGTCATTACCTTCTCTTTCCTCCCCAAAGGTAACCACTATCCTGACTTCAACCACTAGAGCGTAGAACTTTGTATAAATAAAACCATGCAAAATGTATTACTTTGTTTCCAGCTTCCTTTGTTTAATGTCTTAGGTGTGTGATTCATGCATATTGATTGTTGTGTGTAGCAGCAGCCTGCTCATTGACCTGTAGCATTCTATTGCATGAATATATGACAATATATTTATCTATTCAACTGTTGATGGATGCTTGGGTTGTATCCAGTTTGGAGCTATCCAAAGCAGCTATGAACATTCTTGTGGATATATTTGGTCCACATGTGCATGTTTTTCTGTTGGGTCAAGTGTATGCATATGTTCAACTTTAGGAAATAATGCCCGTTTTTCAAGTACTTATACTAATTTACACTTTGACCAGCTATATATGAGTTCTGGATGCTCACCAACACACAACTTTGTCAGTCTGTGCTGGATAACAAACCATCCCCAAATCTGAAACAGGAATTGTTGTTTTTCACGATTCTGTGGGTTCACAGTTCATCTGGGTGGTTCCACTTGCTGTTGTCGGCTGGGGTCATTCATTTGGTTGCATTTACCTGAGAGCTCAGCTGGAACTGGAATACCGAGATGGCTTCATTCACACATCTGGTGCTCTGACTGGGGTGGCGGAAATAGGTGAGAGCTGGTTCAACCTCTGTCCTTCCACGTGGTCTCACCTCACTCAGTAATCTAGCCTGAGCTTATTTACCCGGCAGCTAGATCTCAAGAGTGCAGAAAGAGAAACATCAGGTCTTAGAGCCCAAGACCAGAAGTCATATATCCTCCCTTCCATAACGTCCTATTGGTTATAACAAGGCAGTGCTAGCGCAGATTTGTAGGGAGGAAGGGCAATAAGACTCCACTTCTTGATGGGAGAACTGGATGGGACCAATCATTCCTGGCCGTATGTACAGACAACATGCCACGTTGCATCCTCTGGTCACAACAATGCCCATGCCTTTCACAAGCAGAATACATTTACCCCATCCCAAGACACCCAATGTCTCATCCAATGATGGTATCAGTCTAGAAGTTCAGTCTCTCGTGATCTGCATCAGGTCCAATTGCACGTGAGGCTCCTTGTCTGTCGCTCCTCTTGAACTGGAGACCTGTGAATTTAGCTGTCTCCCAGACACCTAGATTACACTGGTGAAACACAAAAAGGGTGACCACAGCAGTCTTTCCTATTCACACAGGCAGGGAACAGAAGTCACATGGCAGTTTCTGGTACACAGCACTTCTGAAATTCAGCCGGACCAGTTGTCCCAATAATTCCTTGATTATGGTCCAGGTCTGCTCCCTGGGAGTAGTCTCCTAATCCATTGTTCTCAGCTTCTCTTGGGTCTGTCCTCTGAGTCACCCATCTTTTTCAATAAGAAATTATCTGTGGTTGCAGTTGCAAAGCTTTCTCAGCCTGCTTCTTACCTGTAGAAAGTTGGAGGCTCAGAGACTATTTCAGGCCTTCTCAGTCCCTTTTACTTCAAGCTGGTCGTGCTTTCACCAGAACGATCTTCTTGACAATTTTGTGGGCTTTCTGTGTATCTTATTATAATCCATTCTCTTCAACAAAAGCTGCATCCAGAAATCCCTTTGCGATAGGCCCCTGGCTGCCTTGGGATATGAATCAGGGTGCTGTGGGACCAAGTCTCTAAGACTCTTAGGAACTCTTTTGTCTTCTAAATGAGAGGGTCTATGAGACACACCACCTTAAACCTTTCAAAGACCTTACCAAGGAGGTCTTTGAAATGAAGCCATTTATTACTTTGAGACTTTTTGCTGGCTGGAGATACTGTACTAGATGTTCTTTATTTCTGCTCGATTCTGCTAAAAAACTAAATAGATTTTCAGGTCAGTTCATGTCTCTCTTATTGTATCATATTCAGCTAAGAAGCCAGTCAGAACTTTCTATATCCTGCTTGGAATCTCTTTAGCCAGGTCTGCAGATGCCTTGGTAGATTTCCTATTGTCCACATTAATGCAGGCAACAGTGTTACTAAACATTCCACTGCTACATAACACAGGTGATCCTCTTTCTAGCCTTTCTTAGCAGCTTCACTGTTCTTCTAGGCTCCACGGACAGTCTCCTCACCACCCTTCCAATTCCCACTTGCTGCTCTTTTTCGACATCATTGCCATGTGCTCTAAGTTATGTTACGGCAATACTCTACTTCCAGGTATGAACTTTTTCTATCAGTTTCTATTGCTGAATGACAAAACGCTCCAAACTCTAGTGGCTTAAAACAGTCTTTTACTCTTATGATTCTGAGGATCAGCTGGGCCCAACGGAACGCAGCGGCTCTACTCCATGTGCTGCTGACTAGAATCTTCCTTTCCGACTATTCTGCAGTGCCACTAGTGTCACAAATCTAGGGAGATATATTTGTGAGTCTGCTTCCGGACTCAACTGGTTTATTTGTCTATTCTTACGCCAATATCTCGTGCTCTATTTACACTAACTTTATAGTAAATAAGTCCTGATACCATGTAGAGTAAGTCTTATTACTTTATTCTTTTTAAAGTTGTCTTTGCTGTTCTTGACCCTTTGCATTTTCATACACATTTCATAATTAGTTTGTCAAACACACATACACACACGTGCACACAAACACCCCACCCCACTGCTGGGTTTTGATTAATAGATTAATTTGGTACAACTAACATCTATATAGACATTACTGTTACTTAGATCTTTAAAAATGTCTCTTGATAAAATTTTTAGTATTCTATGCAGAACATTTGTACCTCTGATTTAAACTGGATTTTTAAAAGTTATTATAGGGCTTCCCTGGTGGCGCAGTGGTTGAGAGTCCGCCTGCCGATGCAGGGGACACGGGTTCGTGCCCCGGTCCGGGAAGATCCCACATGCCGCGGAGCGGCTGGTCCCGTGAGCCATGGCCGCTGAGTCTGCGCGTCCGGAGCCTGTGCTCCGCAACGGGAGAGGCCACAGCAGTGAGAGGCCCGCGTACCGCAAAAAAAAAAAAAAAAAAAAAAGAATCATTCCAATTTCTGAGTCATTTTCCCAGCAAAGTAAAAAACAGCTCTGGTTTGGATTCACATTTGGGTGCAAGTAGTTGAGGAGAGAATAATTGCAATTTTTTTTTTTTTTTAGTATTGATATGAGTATTTATTTAAAATAAGTGCTGAATGTCCAGGGTCACAGTTTTTGTTCTAGGACAGCAGTCCCCAGATCCCAGGTATGGATGGGCAGAAAACAGAGGACGGGAACACAGGAGGCTAAGGCTCTTGTTGCAGGGCAGAGCCGCCCAGAACCAGGGAAGGTACAGCAGAGGGCAGCCGGGCAGCCCAGGGCTTGTTGTTCTGCTGCAGGAACCCCAGGCCCAGGCCATTCTAATGGGTTCTGCAGGTAAGTCTTTTGCCTCCGATATCCTTACTGCACCCTGTTCTTCCTCTGTATGCAGCTGGAGAAGACTTATACTAATGTCAGCTCAATCTAGTTTTTCCATCTTGCACAGCCAGCACCCTAGGGCCATTTTTGCGATGATGATTTTTGATGACTACTAAGGATACATTGTCTTAGAGAAGTCTTAACTTTGTTTTCCAAAAGCCTTGCTCATTGCTGGAACGCAGTCAACACTCAGTTTCATGTACGTGCTATTATTTGTTCAACCAAAGCTGAATGCATGAAGGAAACTGGTACCACTGGCAGTTCCTGACGCTAGGAACTGCTAAGGATCAGGGAGGCTGTGTGTAGGGTGGCAAGGACCAGTAAATGAGTGGAGCATCCCGGCTGGCAGCGTTGAGGGGGAGTCGGGGATTGAGAGTAAAGAGGAGGGGTTGGGGACCATCCCAGTGGCAGTGTTCATGAACTCTCTGTGTATATTTGTATGGATATATATATATGAGTTGTTCTAATTGTATCTATATAAACAAATATATGTAAATGAATTGCTGTAATTCTATTATTCCTATATGGACAACATTAATACACTGGATGTTCTAGGTGATCTTAATTAAACCTACAGTTTATGAAATGAAACTACAGTTTCTAAGACCGGACGAAAATAATTTGCTGAGATGTCAGCTGGGAATTCTCCCAGGGAAAGCTTGGAAACGGAGAGCTTCCACACAAGATTCAGTGCCTGGACACCTTTTAGCAACAAGTCATTAAATCGACAGGTGAGTCACATACTCTAGAATAAGACAAGATTTCTAAGGTGAATTTTACTGTGATATAGTGGGTCTCATGTTGCCATATTTAGAATAAAATAAATACTTGTAAAGAACTTAGTTTTTGAGTCACTTTAAACAAAAATAACCCTACCCCAAAGACAGTCTCCTCACCCCAGTCCACGACTCCAATCTTATGGGAGGTGCAAGAGCTGCTCGCACTTTTGCCCTGGCAGCACCTCCAGAGATGAAACAGAAACCTCCAGGACACACCCTGGTTGCTATAAGGGGGAGCAGACAAGAGAAGGTGCTTTGGTGGTATTTTGGTGTGGAGAGTGTTGATATGTGTTTCTTTTAACTCTCTCTTCCCTCTTGTGCCAACTGCATGGTTCCCTGGGGCCTGGGGATGCCCCTCCTTTGAAAGATAATGCAGGAAGTAGTTACTGGAATGGCCCAGGCAGCTCTGCCAGACCTTCATGGAAAAGGGGGCTGCCTGGGTCCTCAGAGCTCCTGCACGGTCCAGGCGCATTCACAAGGGAAGGAGACCAGATGGGCTGGGACCAAAGCCTGACTAGTAATAAAGACAGTGGGTTTATATATGTCCTCTGAGCCAAGCTGCACTGAAGTCCTGGTTTGGGGGGACGCTGGTCCTGGTGTATGTCTTTCATGGAGACACTCCTAACAATGGCTCTTCAGCAAAATTTTCTAACTTTCCTTTTGGTGGGTGCTATGAAGAGGTAGGACTATGGGTTAGGAAAATCACACCTACTTCACACGGCCCTGTTTTCACAATTAAGCAAGTGGCCAGTATGTGTTTTCAAGATGAAATGTTTGGGATCTGTTTCCCCAGACCACATTAGCTTAGGTGGAAACAATAGTGAACATCCATTACCTCTCTGGGCCCTCCTTGAGCCCCTCTGCAATTACATCCCTGCCAGCCTTTCCCACCAGCCCACCCAACAAGCCTGGGCTTGCCTGCATCCCTAGATAAAAGGAGTTTAAGCTGAAGGCAGAGACCCTTACTACATATGTGAAAGTGCTTTGTGAACTGTAACGTGCAATGCAAATATTAGCTGTGAGGTTGTTAGGTTGCCTATGGATTGCTTAGCAACTAAGAACATATCGAACTGTAAAGGAAAATGTCATTTTCTCTCCTTTATAGCTCTTTCAGGAAAGAGTTGCTCTTATAAGTCACTGATTTGACCTCTGGACTAACAAGCAACATCAAGAATTCTTTCTTTTTTTTTTTTTTTTTGCGGTACGCGGGCCTCTCACTGCTGTGGCCTCTCCCATTGCGGAGCACAGGCTCCGGACGCGCAGGCTCAGCGGCCACGGCTCATGGGTCCAGCCGCTCCACGGCATGTGGGATCTTCCCAGACTGGGGCACGAACCCGCCTCCCCTGCATCAGCAGGCAGACTCCCAACCACTGTGCCACCAGGGAAGCCCAAGAATTCTTATTCACGATTTTTTTATGATGCACTAAATCACAATTAAGGTAAATGTAGCCTAATGATGTAATTATCTTAAAGAAAATAAAATATCATAAAATGTTCATATAACTTTTAAGAGTTTCTTTTTTTCCACAGAAAAAAAGCAACTGATATTTTAAGGCTTATAAACAATCTTTTCTAGTGCTGCTGCTTCTTCGTGGGTAAAATGGAGCCTTGGGGAGTTGAATACCTTCATACCATAGCAAAATGTTTAGTTTTTGCAAAAAGTTATAAATAACTTCAGCCAATGAATTTTTAACATTCTCTTAGTATATTAAATTCTCCTTGGAACTCTCAGACAGATAAGATATTTGAAGTAGGTACTCCGAAATATTTGTTACATGAATGAATGGATCCAAAAAATATCTGAGAAATGACAGTGGCAGCAACATTTAGGAATGTGGGCAAGACTTACATGGCAGTGGTCACTGATTGCCGTTAAGTCCAGGTTCTTCTTCCTTCCCTTGCGTCCTATTATATCTGTAATTTATTTTAAAATACTCCAGCATGGCTGGTGTGACATGTGAAGGTGTTAGTTGGAATTACACCCAGGGGCAGCTAGTGTTCTGATCAAGAGTTAGTACGCTAGGGGTGATTAGCTAGCACTGTACTGGAAAGGTCACAGTGTTTTAGCTATTACCAGATACTTTGCTAATTAGCATAGCAAATATTAGATATTAGTTATTATCAGAGCAACTAGTGGCTTGTTAACATGCTGGTTGAATGCTAGAAATGGCCTGTCTTTGGTGAAATTAAAGGTATTCAGATATGTGGACTGACCAAAATTCTAGAGAGCCCTCTGGCATGCCTGGACCTGTTTGAAGAATCCAGCCAGGCCAGTTGGTGCTTATTAAGGATGGTTTCATCTCCAAAAAATGGCCTTGTCTGACTGGGGGTTTTCTGGTAGCCTGAGGCCAACAAAAAGGATAGTAATAGAATCCTGTTTATGGAACATTGTTTTTCTCAGTTGAATGAATCTTTCACCCAAAGGGCAGAGAGCTGGGATTTTGTCAGGCCTACAGAGGAGGCTGTATGAAGTGGTTTGGGCTTATTTACTAAAGTTTGTTCAGTGAAACTCCAGGTAGGGCATCATTTGGTGCTGCTTTCACTACAACCTGATGGTGGGGCTTGGGGGACAGGCTAACCCTCAAACTTCTTAGATATTTACCAAAAAGTGTCAGAGTTGTGCAAGACCAAATTGGGTAATTTTAGTTCACAGCACCTGCTTCTCTCAGTCTTTCTTACACTTTCACACAGTCATTTCATCTCTCCTACCTACGAACGCACCTTCTCCATTGTCAGATTTCTCTGCATCTGTGGGGCTCCTAGTGGATTATTCCTGATGGAGTCACCGAGTCACTGGAGGGAGATAGCCATCTTCCAGGCATGTCGAAAGAGGCTGCAAAGACAGGCCACAGACAAAGAGGCTCTTCAGTCAATGCTTAAAAATCAGGAAGGGGCTTCCCTAGTGGCGCAGTGGTTGAGAGTCCGCCTGCCGATGCAGGGGGATGCGGGTTCATGCCCCGGTCCGGGAGGATCCCACATGCCGCGAAGCAGCTGGGCCCGTGAGCCATGGCCGCTGAGCCTGCTAGTCTGGAGCCTGTGCTCCGCAACGGGAGAGGCCACAACAGTGAGAGGCCCGCGTACCGCAAAAAAAAAAAAAAAAAAATCAGGAGGAAGGGAGATTTTTATGGTAGTCATTGGGTAGGCTTCCTTTGACTCCAATTCTGCAGCTTTCAAGATAAGAAAGTAAGAGACCAAGCCCTATATCCATAATAGCTTTGTGGGCCATCTTGTTCTAGTCTCATGTATCACGAACCAAGCAATTTTACTTGTAACCACTGGAGGTCATTAGTGATCTTGTGGTATATTTTGAGGCTCATCAACATTAGGCCTGACCTTTTTTCACTGGAAACTTCATTCACTGTCTGGCACCTGAATTCTTCTTTCTGTGGGAGAAGGATATGGAACTAACCTGTTAAGTGAAATTACTCTGCTTTGTTTGACAGCAGCTGTGTTTCTGCAGAGTTATATGTATTTCATAGTCCCATGAAGCTGTTATTACATGTTCTGGGCTACTAATTTCGGGGGAAGTTGTATGTCAATTTCTGGTCTCTGGGTTTGGTATCCTGAAACCAGGGTCTTTCATTTGTAGCAGTGGCTTTTGATGTTGAACATCAATCAGGTCATTCCCTACAGTCTGGATGAAGTCTTTCTTACATGACTTCCTGCCATCTCTTACTGACAGCTGAAGACACCATGTGCAGATGGTCTAATCCAGTTTGAGCTGTGCTTGATTTTAACCAAATCTAAAAGCCCAACTTATTTTCATTTTTAGCCTAAAGTTAATGCAATAAAATTTTAAAGCATCTTTATTGAGATGTAATTCACATACATAAAATTCATCCATTTAAAGGACACAGTTCAATGGTTTTAGCAGTGGTCCCCAAGCTTTTTGGCACCAGGGACCGGTTTCGTGGAAGACAGTTTTTCCACGTGGGGGGTGGGGGGGGCGGGGATGGCTTAGGTGGTAATGCGAGCGATGGGGAGTGGCAGAGGACGCTTCCCTCGCTTGCCCTCCGCTCACCTCCTGCTGTGTGGCCTGCTTCCTAACAGGCCACAGACTGGTACCGGTTGATGGCCCAGGGGTTGGGGACCCCTGGTTTTAGTACATTCACAGAGTTGTACAACCATCACCACAATTTAAGTTTAGAACATTTTCATCACCCACAAGAGAAACCCCCTATCTATTAGCAATCACTCCCCATTCCAATCCCCCTCAATTCCAGCCCTGCACAACCACTAATCTATTCTATTTCTCTATAAATTTGCCTATTCCAGACTTTTCATATAAATGGAATCATACAATATGTGGCCTTTAGTTCACCTGTTTTGTAGCATATATCAAGACTTTCCCTTTTATTGCCAAATAATATTCCATAGTGTGGATATGCCATATTTTATTTATCCACTCATCAGTTGATGGACATTTGGGTGGTTTCCACATTTTGGCTACTGTAAGTAATACTGCTATGAACAACTGTGTATACGTCTTTCTATATGGATGCTTTACTTCTTTTAGGTATATAACTAGAAGTGGAATTGCTGGATCAAATGGTAGCACTGCAATCAACTTTTAATTATTAAGTGTTTTTTCTGAATTATATTTACTCCTCTAGTCCCTGTTCCCCCATAACTATGAATAAGCTTGTGAATAAAAGAGAGAATTTAGCATTATTCGAATGCCTGAAATCTTTGCATGTAAGCTCAGCTATATTTGTGCAATACCTTGCTTTTCAGACAGAGAAGCCATTGTTTTAGATGATTTGTTTTATAATTTCTGAATAACTTTGTTTTAATTCAGGCAGTTATAAAGCTTAAACAGGATATTGCAGTACCAGTCAGAAATATGTTGTCACAGTTTTCATTAAAAGTTTCTTCTTAATCTCTATGAGATATATTCAAATATCTAAGATTTTTCTTTTCTATCCTAATAAATATTCCATATTGTTAAGACTTTGGATATTTTCTTAAATGGAGTTTTATGATATTTAAGATATTTTTCAAAGGTTCATCTTCTCAAACCTTCCCTCTGGCAAGTCCTCCCTCTCACTTCAACTTAAATGTCACCTCTGCTGGGAAGCCTTTCCTGCTCATCTTTCACCCCCATCATTTTTACAAACCTCTATCGTGGCATTTCTCCTGTCCATTATGCTTATCTGTCCACAAGTCTGACGGTTTCCAGTGGTGTTGTCCCCCTGCCACTTGAGTAGGCTGACCTTTCCTGTGACCCCTTAAAGAAAACTGGGCTGTTTGTGTCTGTCACACTTGGAGAAACCTATGAGAAGACTGAATCAGTCTCCTAGTCACACTGGTGGGACCGGTTTCAAATTGCTTCTGTTCAGCAAGAGGTAATGCCTCCTACAAAGACCTTTCCTTACGGGGCTGGAGCTGTTCAAACTTGTAGCTTTTCCTGGTGGGTGGGGCAACATTCATGATTCATGTAACTGCAGTCCTAAGACATGGATGGATAGTGTGTGTGTGTGTGTGTGTGTGTGTGTGTGTGTGTAGGGAGAGGGAGATCACCACCAAACAAGGATTAGCTCTTGTTGCTTGTCTCCATCAGAGTCACCTGGAAAGGGGGTTGGAGGGCAGAAAAATGTACCAACCCATGTATAGTTGAGAGGGAACACCGCTGCCCCGCACTCTCGCCTCAGTACACCCACCCCGTCTTCCCAAGCAGCCCCTGGGAGGGCTCAGTTGAGGATGTTTATCTCGATTGTAATCTTTGAGGAAATCTGGTACATAAATTTTTCAGAGACAACACACTTCTAGATTAACCTTAAATATAGAACAGCTACCTCACGCTGAGTTACTGACGTCCATGAGAAAGGACATTTCTGTGTGGAGGTGGTGGAGGGGAGAGGGGATTATTCAGAGACCCATTGTTTTCTAAATACCCAAGACAGGTCTGGAAACGTGGGTCATCCTGACTCTTCCCTCCCCTCAGCCCCATACTCTGGACATATTTCTGTCCTTTCACATAGATCAGATGGTCGTGGGCAACCACATAAAATATTAGCATTTGCTGTTGGGTGGCTTTTAGGGGTGGATGAAGCTAAGAAAGGAAACCCTGGAGTTTGAAAGGAAAGGAGAAGCCAAACCCCAAAGCTGTTTTACTGGGGACAGAGGGAGAGTGGGTCGTAGGACGGTCACCGGCTTATATTAGGCAAAGCTCCTGCACTTGAAGTCCCCACTTCCTGTTTTATAAGTGTTGCTACTCCCCCTTTGTAATGTTTCACTTCTCTTTACAGTATGGTAGCTCCACTTGCCATTATGTTATACACCGTAGTCCTTGCTTGTTCATTTACCATCTGCCTATTCCACTAGAAGGTAGCTCCATGAGGGCAGGGACTTCTTCTGCTAACTCTTCCTGTCCCTAGCACTTAAAACAATACCAGGTTCATAGTAGCCACTCAATAAATGCTTGTTTGAATGAATGAAGATGTGTAAAACACTTCCTAATTACAATAACAAAAAGATAATCAGCACAAAGCTTTCCTTTGGTAGTTCTCTCAGAGGAAGGATTTTTTCAAGATATGACAAGTTTTAGAATATAGGATATTACTAATACTTTGCTTCATTGAAGACTTTTCATTATTTAATTAATTCAAGACCTCTATAAAGCAATTCCAAAAGGAATTATGCATAGTAATAATACCCAAGGGTGCCATATCGCACACCTCCAGGGGATGCTATTTCACTCTATCACCTGTGTGAATGGCACCTCCTAAACTTGTTCATTGCACAACTTCCCAAATGTAGCAGCCCTGATGATACTACCAGCCATTTCTAAAGGACATGATATTAGCTTCCAGATCTACCAAGTATCCTTTACCCTCTGCGAAGGGTCAAATCCACAGATAACTCATTGGAAAATGGAGACAAGGTTTTAAGAGACCATTTGTCTCCATTCTGTATTTTTAAATGTCTTTAGGAAATTTTCAGGAGGGTTGAGGCAGAATGAGAGTAGACGTAGCTCCCTGTGAGACCTAAACGGCTAGCAAGTCTTAGAAGCAGAAGGAGGATGCTCTTATTACATACAGAGTAAGTTCCTGGTGACTGCCTGTCATCTTTCCTCCTACCCTCTCTATGTATTCTTTTGATGTCATGGTCAGAATGCTTTCAAGTGCAAGTAACAGAAATGGAATTCAACCAGCCTAAGAAGAAAAGGGAATTTATTGACTTAAGATTTGTCTACTTTAGGCTGTGCTAGATCCTTAGGTTCAGTGTTACCAGGGCTCACTCACTCTCTCCCTTCTCTCAGCTCTGCTTCCTTATGTGTGTTGCATAAAACTAAAAAGATAAGCACAAGACCCTTATGAAGGAAATTAGAAATTTGTATTAAAGGGTAGTAGAAAAAAAAAACCTGGGTAAATAGATAGATATGCTGTGTTTCAAGATGCCAATTCTCTCCACATTCATCTTTCAATTCAATTCAATCTTGGTACAAATCCCAAAATGGCATTTTCTTAAGGACTTTGAGAAACGGATTCTAAAGCTAATCTGGAAAAGAAAATGGACTACAACAGCTATGAAAAATTTAAATATAAAGAAAAAAATTAGTAAGAGTTGTACTACCAGATATCAAAACCACTTTTATCCATTTATGAAATATCCCCATGTAGTATCTCAAGTGTAAGGAAGCAAGGACTGAGATAAGTAAGTGCTCTGAAGGGAAGGGAAAGGGAAGGCGTCTTTAAGGGTTGGGTAGATCAGAAAGAAGCTTGGGCGGCTGGAGATCCTTCCTCTTCTTGCATCAATTCCTGTTTAGTGGGCTAGACACTGTCCATCACACACCCACCCACCCATGCCATTCCCCAATTCCTCTCCATCTTCCTGACAAAGCCCCTTTTTTCCCTCAGGTATCATGTGCTTCAGGGGTGGTGGGTCACACTGACCCCCAAAGAGTGAGTCAGGGTTGGACAGAATCATGGTCATTCCATCCTCTTTGATGTGTCTGGTTTAGGAAAGGGCATGTAGATATTAACTCTGCCCAAGGAAACACAAGAGAGTGGCTGCTAGCGTTTCTGGGAGAGTTTTCTTCACTCTCAAAGGGACCTAAAAAGGAACTAGAGGAAAGGACATGCCCTCTTCTGCCCTATAGCCTGTGATCTCTGTTGTGTGCAGATCTCTGCTCACAGCAGTCAGTCATTTGGGAACCAGCTCAGGGAACAAGTTGGAGGGACCAAAGCAAACTACTGAGCAGGCAAAGTGAAAATATAGAAAATCCTTGGCCATTAATGACACTGAGTTCTTGAATTCACTAACCCTGGAGCTACCCTGATTTCCCTTATTTAAGGAAAGTGAAAGAAAGATAAATAGGTTTAAAAATGGTCCATAATAGTCCAATTATCTAGCTGTCACTTCTCTTGTTATACCAACTCTCCAGAATCTCGCTGAGAACCAGCCAGGTTTGGAAAAACCAAAAGCATTTAGCAGTCAAACTGATGTCCTTTACACATAGGAGAGAGCGCGTCAGACCCTCATGCAGGGTCTAAGTATTTAATTAATTCAGGGCTTCAAATAGGATTATACATTCTCCTAAGGACACCATACATGTATTCAACACTTTGTACTTTGGCATCAGCATCAGGATCTGCTAGGCTGCCTCTTCTACCAGTGGGCAGTCAAGTTCACCAATGTTGAGGAGGGTGAGCCCGTTAGAGTCACTTGGAGTTTGTTAAAAACATGAACTATGAGCCTCACCCATAGACATTTTGGCTCAGAACACCTGGGATGGGGCTGAGGAAGCTGTTTTTACTAAGTTCCCATGGTGATTTGGTACCCAGCCAAGGGTAAGACACAAAGCCCGGGTGACCTAAAGGCCCCAAGGCTTCTTCCACCTTTTCGTCTGCTCCTTCTTGGAGGCTGGGACACAGATGGTATGAGTGTCCCGTCCCTCCTATTCTCTACTAGCAAAACAAAAGTATTTGTTCTGTTTCTGTAGATTTTTCATTTCACTTGCAATACTTCTTAGTGGTTTTAGAATGTTTCATTGTAAGTAACCTTAAACTTGACACAAATAATGAAAGAAATATTTGACTCTCATGTAATTGGAAAACCCATAGGTAGGTCTGGCTGCAGTTGAAGCTCGATCCAGAGATTCAGTAATTAAACGACTTGTTTCTTTCTGCCCCTCTGCTCTGCCTTCAGCAGTCATGGCGTCATTATTATGGTTCCTCAGTTGTGTCCAGAAGAAAAGAATTCTTTGTTTGGTTTCCCTCTGGACTAGTTTGGGTCCATGCCCACTCCTGCCAGTGGCTGTGGCCATGGGATTGACCCACATGAATTTAATTAGCTTTGACCATGTGCTTTTTGGAGTCAGGGATGAAGTCAGCTCCTGTAGAACCACATGGACCACCAAATAGGAACTGAGGTTATTTTATCTAAAGAAGAAGAAGTAAATGATGGATGACAAAAGCTAAAGTCTATTCATGCAGCATTCAACAAATATTTACCGAGGGTCTACTGTATATCAAGCATAGTTCTGGGTGCATGGGATTCAACACTAAACAGTGTAAAAGACCTCTACCCTCTGAAGTTCATATTTTAGTAGACTAAAACTTGGCCTAAAATGAAACAAGAGGGATGTTCATGCAATTCACTGGATATCTGACAGTACAACATAGCACCACCGGAAATAATTGGGGGTGTTTTCCATGTCTCAGAAGTTAGAGCACTGTGGTAGACTGGATAATTTTCTCCAAATATGTCCAGGCCCTAATCCCTGGAACCTATGAGTGTTATCTTGTACAGCAAAGGGACTTTGCAGATGTGATTAAGAATTTGTGTTGGGGAGATTATCCTGCATCACTGGAGCTCAACATAATCACAATGGTCCTTATAAGGGATGCAACAGACATCAGAGTCAGAAGAAAAAATGATGTGATGATGGGAGAGATGGAGAGACTTGAAGATCTTATGCTTCTGGCTTTGAAGATAAAGGGGACCTGAGCCGAGGAATAGAGACAGCTACTAGGCCCTGAAAAAGACAAGGAAACAAGTTCGCCCCTTAGAGCCTGCAGAAAAAAACCAGCCCTGCCAACACCCTGACTGTAGCCCAGTGAAACTGATTTCAGACTTGTGATCTCCAAAACTCTGAGAGAATACATTTGTACTGCTTTAAGCCACTAAGTTGGTGGCAATTTGTTATAATGAACAGGAAATTAATACAAGCAGTGATTTTCTCTTCCTGTTTTTCAACTTTTTTTTTTCATTCTTTATTCTAATTTACACATATCTATTTACCCCCTGCTAAGTTACAAGCACCATACCAGATACTGGGGACACAGCAGCAAACAAGACGGCTGCCATACCTTTTGTTTATGGGAATTCCAGTCCAGTGGAAGAGAAAGTCTTTAAATGGTGAATGAGTCCAAAAAAGGACTAAATTTGAGGGTCAGCAAGAAAGGAAACACAAAAATAGTGCTCAGGTTACACTTTAGTGCACATCAAGTGTAAAGGATACAGGTTTCGGCAAAGAATATGAGATGGCGTGAAGTAGGCAGGGCTCAGTGGGTGAGAGTATCCTCCCACAGGGAAGTGTTTGGGGAGCAGGAATGGTCAGCCTGTTGGGAATGTGAGAGGATTCTGGCAGTACCCCAGAAATACCACCCCAAAAACCCACTAACATCGCCTTATATTGTTACCTACATTGTTGCAAAAATAGCTTTTTACTAGGCACGTGACTTGGATCTACCATGCTAGTTCCAGAGAAAGTTTCTTACTCCTTCCTCAGGACCCTACTGCTTCATTGGCCACAAGTCATATAATAATAAGAATCACACAAGCGAAGTCATCCTGCACTCATATAGTGATGTCACACCCATGTGCATGCATTATCCTTTATTTTCCACCACCCAAGGGCAGGCATGGCCAACCCAACAGATATCAAAGAAATAGCTACGGTGATGCTAAGTGACAAAGGAAAAGTAACTGAGGCCTCACCTAGTCCAGGGGCTCGGGGAAGCCTTCCCTGAGGATTTGACATTTAGGCTGGATTCTAAAAGATGCATAGGAAATAGACAAGCCAAGACTTGGAGGATGAGTGTTCCTTCCACCTGGAGGGGATGACTTGCATGAAAGCCTTGGGCATTTTTTGTCTATTCAGTGGTAAAATCAGGCCTTTGGAGACACATTGGAAAGTTTAAATAGGCAAAAAGAGGAAACTACCAATCACCCATAATTGTACCAACTAAGTGCAACCTAATTTTTTTTTTTTTTTTTTTTTTTTTTTTTGCGGTACGCAGGCTTCTCACTGTTGTGGCCTCTCCCGTTGCAGAGCACAGGCTCCGGACGCACAGGCTCAGCGGCCATGGCTCACGGGCCCAGCCGCTCCGCGGCATGTGGGATCTTCCCGGACCGGGGCACGAACCCGTGTCCCCTGCATAAGCAGGCGGACTCTCAACCACTGCGCCACCAGGGAAGCCCTGCAACCTAATTTTTATGCTTTTATGTACCCATTTAACTATTTACAAATCAGAATATACAAATTATTTTTAAATCTTAAAAAAAAAAAAAACCTGCAGTCACCCTCCTTATTGCTGTACCCACACCCAGCTTTGCTCTCACTCACTGCAGAGCTCAGCACATGGTTCTGCATTTTCTGTCCACCCCAGACCCGGTCGTTATGCTGTGTGACACTGGTCTCCATGTGGAAATCCACCCAACACAGACCCACGCCATGGAGCGTGTGTCAAGCCACCAGACAAGACGAGGAGGTGCCGCCTGGGCCACTAGAGTGCAGGGACCTCTGCCAAAGGCACTCGGCCCTCTCCAGGCCCCCTCCCCCATCTGCTCCTCAGCCATTTCATCACAATTCGGGCAGCATCCTTCTACTTCTTATCAGAAACTTCAGAGCAGAGAATTAGATTCAAGTCCCATATCGCTAAGCTTATTAGTTTTGCAAAGCACACATTGTGCGTGGAGAGCACGCTGCGAGGCGCTATCATGAATTATTCCAATGAAGCTATCTTTGTCGCAACAAACGAGCGAAGCACATTTTCTTCATTGTCTCCTCACATGCTGGTATTTCTCTTCACGGATTTCTTACTTTGCGACATTAACTAAAATGCAACGAGCCACAATGTCATTACCGCAAACCACCCTAGTTCTCTGCTCCTCATGTACTGATTTTTGTGTGTGTGTGTGTGACTGAAGCATTTTCTTTCCTTCTTGCTTAAAATTCATTATACTCGAATGTGTCCTTGCAGCAGCACAGACTAGGAACAAATATAAAATATGTATGATTAAGGTTTACTTTAAAAAGCAATTCAGGCTCAATTCTCTTTTGCTTGGCTGGGATGGAATGGTAGATGCTGTGAGGATGGGGACAAAGACTCTGAAGATACTGAGACCCATCTCTGAAAAGGAGGCTGAAAACGTTTCTGTTTTGCATCTTATTTTATTGATCTGTCTTAGAGTTCCAAATGAGAGCAAGTTGTCTCTCAAGGGCCAGTGGAATGACTATGAAGCAGGAGTTAAGGTCACGAGTCCACTGGGATTAACTGTCCTTGGTGTGGTCACAAGTCTCATTCAGTTTGAACGTTAATCTCTTTCAATACTGAGAAGACCCCTAAGGGACACCTCTGCCTGTGAGTACCCTGTGCTGCCAGCTCACACACAACTCCGTTCTTTTTCCTCATGCTTACACTCCAACTCCCACCCTCTCTCCAGACTGCCTTGCCAACAGGTTCATTTTAAGCCACTCTGTTTTGTCTCCAGTTATGACAAAGCTGCATGGACAAGGACCAAGAAAAAGCAATGACTTAAAGTCAGGGGAGTAGAAACACACAAAAATAACAGGCAATCATTAAACCTTGGAACCGAAGCAGGTAGCTGCTTCTTAAAAACAAGCAAGAAAACAACAAAAAACCCCACTTTTTACAATAATGTTTAACTTACAGAAAAGTTACAAAAATAGTGTAAACAATTCCTCTAAACTTTTCATCTGGATTCCTTGATTGTTAACATTTTACGATTTTTACCTTATTATTTCAAATATTTGAGAGTGAGTTGTAAACATAATGCCCCACTAACCCTAAGCATTTCAGTATGATTCCTAAAAAACAAACACACTCTGCTGAAAAATCACAATACATCCTGCAATGTTGGGAAATCAGCATTGATTCAGCACTACTGTCCAATGCACAGACTCCACTTAATATCTCTGATTGTTCCAACAGCATCCTTTATAATCGTCCTTTCCTTCTCAGTGCAAAATCCAATCTAAGGTCATCTGTTGTATTTAGTTTTCATGTCTCTACATCCACCTTCGATGTGGAGCAATTGCTCAGTTTTTCCTGTCTTTTCGTACTTGACACTTTTGAAGAGCATAGGTCTGCTACTTTGTTTAATGACCTTCAGTTTGTGGTTGGCTGATATTTCCTCAAGACTACATTGAGGTCATACATTCTTGGCAGGAATAACACAGACTTAATACTATGTTCTTCTCAGTGGATCATGTTGGGGGAATAGCATGTCAATTTGTCCTACTGTTTATGATCTTAACTTTACCACTTGGTTAAGATGGTTAATTATTAAGTATTTTGTATTTATTAATTAATAAGTAACTAAAAAATATTTGAGTGATTAGTTTTAAATTAATTAAAAAGTATTTGAATCTATGCAAGTATTTTTTTCCTCATCAGACTTTTACTTACTAGTTTTAGCATACATTGATGATTCTTACCTGAAGCACTTATTACTGTGATAGCTACCAAGTGGTGATTTTCTCATTTCTTAATTCCTTCTACATGTATGAAGTGGTGTTGTGTTGCAAGGTAGAACATTTCCTTTCCCAAGAACTGTGAGGCTCCAGTTAAGCCAAAAGTTTGGTAATTCATGGTCAAGACTGTCTCTGGGTCTAATGGATATTCAACAATCTGTTGGTGAGGGTAACTAAGGTCCTTTTTGTACCTAATTGGAAGTGTCATTTTCATTTCACATTGAAACTTTCTGAGGCTTGACCCACTCTATGGGAATTTAGGTCAGAGAAGATCCACTACAGGATGAAGTCTGTTCAGAGTTACCACTTTTCTTTCAATGAGTTAATCTGAGTCCATTAGGACCCAGTAATTGGGCAGCAGTAGCCACTTAGTAGTTAGAAAAAGTCTTGTATTCCCAGTGGCCTTACGTAAATGAGTTCTGGTAGGTTCTTATACCAAAGTTTCCAATCAGCTGTGAGACTGGCCACAAACATCTGCAATTATGCTGAGTTTGGAGGAAATCAGGAGTTTCAGGGAAGAGCTAGATTTACTCATACCTGGATTGCTATCTGGTGGCTTGGGGCTGTAGCAGATGTTTATTGCTAATTATATACAGAGGACAATCAGGTATTAAGTGTCCCTTTTTGTGTGTAGTTGTTAGCTGAAGAGTCAGCAGTACATCCTTCATGGGCCATGAAATGTTTCTTTGGCCTAAGATCTATATAGCTGCCAAGATGACCACTTGAGTAGGGGCGTGGATTTTGTATTCATTCAAGATCTATCTGTGCTTAGGTGGCATGCTTGTAAGAAGTTTACTTCTTCTGGATCCTCACTTACAAGTCTTTCTTGTTGGATGTCATATTTTAAAAGTTTTCTTTATGAATGTCACATTAAGAAATTGTTGAATGCTAAGGTATGATGATAGTATTATATGCAGTATATGTTTAAAATATTTTTAAATTATTATTTAGTGATAGGGAATTCCCTGGTGATGCAGTGGTTAGGGCTACATGCTCTAACTGCCAAGGACCTGGGTTCTATCCCTGGTCGGGGAACTAAGATCCCATAAGCTGCGAGGTGCAGCCAAAAAAAAAAACCCCAAAACCAAAAAACAACATATTATTTAGCGATACACACTGAAATACTTATGGATGAAATTATATGATGTCTTGGGACTTCCCTGGTGGCGCAGTGGTTAAGAATCCACCTGCCAGTGCAGGGGACATAGGTTCCATCCCTGGTCTTGGAAGATCCCACACGCCGCGGAGCAACTAAGCCCACATGCCACAACTACTGGAGCCCTCTCACCTAGAGCCCATGCTCTGCAACAAGAGAAGCCACGGCAATGAGAAGCCCGCGCACCACAATGAAGAGTAGCCCCCACTCACCGCAACTAGAGAAAGCCCGTGTGCAGCAACGAAGACCCAACGCAGCCAAAAGTAAGTAAGTAAATAAATAAAATTTTAAAAAGTATAATTAAAAAAAAAATTATATGATGTCTTGGATTTGCTTTAAAATAATATGGGCATGAGGGAGGAAGAAGAAAAATAGGATGTAGCAGAAACCAGATTGGCTACAGGATGATAATTATTTGAATTAATTAATGGGGTCATAATAGTATTACAAATATTAATGTGAGATAAAGACATTTTCAAGTAAAAGGAAACTGACAAGATTTGTTGTCAGAAGACCTGCAGTAAAGAAATGCTTAAGGAAGCTCTTCAGGCTAAGGAAATTGATACCAGATGGAAACATGGATTTACAAACAGGAATGAAGAGCACAGGAAATGATAAATGTGTGAGAAGATATAAAAATTTGAAGTTATTTTAGAGACATATGACTGTTTAAAGCAAAAGCAATGTATTGTGGGGTTTATAACATAAGTAGATGCAGTAGAGATAACAGCAAAAGCACAAACGATGGTGAGAATTACATTGTTGCACTGGTCTTTAGTTTTATATGAACATTACCTCTAAGGAGACTACAAAAAATTAAAGATGCATATCATACTTCCTAGCAACAACTTATAAAACATGCAAAGATATCCTAAAAAGCTAATAAAGGAATTAAAATGGAATACAAAAATAAGTATTAACTCAAACCAAGGCAGGAGAGGAGGAATAAAGGCTCATAAGACAGATAGGACAACCAAACAACAAATAACAAAATTGAGACTTGGGTTCAACTATAACAATAATTATATTAAATACACGCAGACGAAACCCTCAAATAAAGGCAATGGTTGTCAAAAAACATCTCACTGTATTTGACTACGAGGGATACACTTTAAATATAAAGGCACTGATTGGTAAAGTATAAGGATAGGAAAAGATACACCATGCAAATAGTAAACATATAAAAGTAGGATGACAATATTAATATCAGACAAAATGGACTTCAAGACAAGGAGTATTACCAGAGAGATAGATAGAGATGGACATTTTATAATAAGAAAAGTAACAATTCATCAAGAAGTCATAACAATTATAAATGTTTATGTACCAAATAACAGAGTTTCACATTACATGAAACAAAAACTGACAGAATAGAGCTAAAGAAAAAAATCAGTATGAATATAGAACTGAGCAATCTTCTTATCCACCTTGAACTAACATTTATAGAAACTAGACACAACAATTTCCAAATATGTGTTCTTTTTATGAGCAAAGTAACATTTATACCTTTATACATCATTTCCTAGTCCACAAACTAAGACTCAATACATTTCAAAATGGTTGAAATCTTATTAAGTATATTCTTTAACAACAATGCAATAACTTTTGGGATTAATAAAAATAAAACATCTAGAAAATTCCCAAACATTTAGAAATTAACAGCACTTATAAATAACCTATGGTCAAAGAAGAAATCACAAGGGAAATTAGAAAATATTTCAAGTTGAATGACAATGAATATACAACATGGCTAAGCATGTGGTCTGCAGCACAGCTTAGAGGGAAAATAATATAATGTAAATGTTTATATTAATGAGAAAAAGCGTTTAAAATTAATGATCTCAACTTCTCCCTTAAGAAACTAGGGGAGGGACTTCCCTTGTGGCACAGTGGTTAAGAATCCTCTTGCCAATGCAGGGGACACGGGTTCGATCCCTGGTCTGGGAAGATCCCACGTGCCGTGGAGCAACTAAGCCTGTGCACTGCAACTACTGAGCCCATACACTGCAACTACTAAAGCCCGCATGCTCTAGGGCCCGTGCTCTGCAACAAAAGAAGCCACCACAAGCCTGCGCACCACAAAGAAGAGTAGCCCACGCTCACCACAACTAGAGAAAGCCTTCGTGCAGTAACAAAGACCCAACACAGTCAAAAATAATTAAAAAAAAAAAAAAAACTAGGGGAAAAGTATAGCAAATTACACCCAAAGTACATAGAAAGAAAGAAATGATGAAGAGTGGAAATCAATAAAATAGAAAATGAACAAACAATAGAGAAAATCTATGAAAACAAAAGCTGGTTTGTCACAAGTAGTAGTAAAATCAATGAACTCCTAGGAAGAGTAACCAAGGATAAAAGAGAGAAAGTGTGAATTAGTAATATCAGGAATGAAAAAGGGAATGTTGCTATAGATTCTATAAACATCTGAAAAAAAATTAGCAACAATGTTTTATTAATAAGTTCAACAATTTAAATAGTTGTTTTATAGATTCCACCTACATGGTACATGAATTGAGAGAGTTTACCACTCCCTTTCCAATACGTATACCTTTCATTATTTTTTTCTTTCTTTATTGAACTGGCTAGAACCTCTATTCCATGTTAAAGTAGAGAGTGTAGTCAATCTTGCTTTGTTAGGAGGAAGGTGTTTACTATTTCACTACTAAGTGTGATGGAACTATAGGTTTTTATTCTAATTGCATTGGGAAGTCACTGTAGGGTTTTACTTGCATGAGTGACATTATCTAATTTACATTTTTAAAAACCACTTGGGCTGCTGTGTGGAGTATGGGCTCTAGGAAGACTGGAGTGGAAGCAGGGAGGCAATCAGGAGGCAGCTGCAACCGCCCAGGAGAGAGGTGGAGGTGCCCTGACTAGAGTGAAGGCTGGGAGGTGGAGAGAAGTGGCTGGGATGGGGGACATATTTGGGGGATATATATGTATAGAGCCAACAGGACTTGCTGATTTATTGAATTTGGGTAAAGAAAAAGGAAAAAACCCAGATTTATATCAAACAACTATGTTTATTTCAGACTTTTTTCCCCTGTGGCTTTTAGATATTTTTGTAATTCATCTTCTTCTTTAGAATGGATCATTGAAAGTGGATACTTAAAAATCTAGCCTTATGTTATTTAAGACTTAATTTTTTAATAGGTAGAACACTAGAGAAAGAACAGTGACCAATATTTATATTGGATTTTAATCAATTTTAGATATTAGTGATCTGAACTAAATTTCTGCATTTTTCTTTTTAGGGTTGTCCAAGACTGGTTTTCAGAAAGGATGCAAGTGGCCAAAGTGGATTTCTCTACCACGCTTCATTTCTCTATATATCTTTTCCTTTCTGAATCCAAAAGATTTATGTGCAGCTGCACAAGTCAGCTGGCCCTGGAAATTTTTAACTGAACAGCTTTACCACTTGTCATTTCCTAGTAATAGGGCCCAAATGCAACTGTCATCTGTAATGAGGTGATTGGGTTAGCTCCCTTTCCTGAAGATAATAACTGAGTGTATCTGAACCATAATTAACTTACCCTTAAGATAAAAAAATGGGGGTAATTAAATACAGTAATTTATTTTATAAGTCAGGGGGATATATACTCTTCTAATAATTCATGTAATTTTAATAATCTTTAAATACTCAATTTAGTTATTTAGAAACTAATTATCTTGGTTAAGAAGTCCATTTTTTTGTGAAAAATTACTTAAACTTTGGTTTTTACATGATATTGTTTTATTCATGATAACCCACCTCAAAAATTGCTATACAACTACAACTTTAACTGCTCCTCTTTGGCTAACATCTGTTGAAGAATATAAACCTAGATCTACATCCTCTGCCATTATTTCTGCGTTTGGCCTGTTTGTCTCCTCTTTTTCTTTTAAAAGACTTAATGAAATGTAAAGGTAGACATACTTTAAATACAAGTCAATAATTTACTCCTTTAACTTATACAAACTTTCCAGAATGGTCTTATGTTGAGATTCTGATCTTGGAGAATACTTGGCTCTCCATGGAGGGGCCACATGCAAAAGGCAACTGTGAGCCCTGGATTTAGAGCATTTATGAATCCAAGCTTAGTGTTCCCATGGTATATTGTTTCCTCTCTTTTTACTTTCAACCTTTCTGTGTCCTTATATTTAAGGAACATGTCTTGTAAACAGAATATGGTGGTAGTGGTTTTCTTTTAACATGTGACAATCTTTGACTTTTAGTTGGGGTAATTTAGTCTGTTCACATTTATGTAAATAGTGATATATTTGGGCTTAAGTCCAACATTTTACTATTTTTATTTATTATTTTATATTTTGTTTTTCTCCTTGTCTCTTTTAGGATTAGCTTAAATATTTTTTAGATTAATTGTAAATTCTTTAGCAGTTCTCTTATGGCTACCATAGAGATTACACCACTTATCCAGGGTTATTTTACCACCTCTGAGGTAATGCAAGGAGCATAGAACTCTTAAACTCCGTTTGCTTCCCTGCTCAGTTTGTACACTTTTGTTTTCAAATATTTTAGTTTTACTCATACACACATATGTAAAATACACACATATTAAAAAATATATATATTAACCTCACAAGGCTTTACTACTATTGTTTTATATAGTTAATATTTATTTATGAGTAACCACTTCAAAAAAATTTTTTTTCTAAGTTGCATTGTGGTCAGAATACTTTATTTTTTTTAAGTAATTTTATTATTTATTTATTTATTTATTTTTTGGCTGCATTGGGTCTTCGTTGCTGCACGTGGGCTTTCTCTCTAGTTGCAGCGAGCAGGGGCTACTCTTTGTTGTGGTGCATAGGCTTCTCATTGTGGTGGCTTCTCTTGTTATGGAGCACAGGCTCCAGGCACATGGGCTTCAGTAGTTGTGGCGTGCGGGCTCAGTTGTGGCTCGCAGGCTCTAGAGTACAGGCTCAGTTGTTGTGGTGCACAGGCTTAGGTGCTCCGTGGCATGTGGGATCTTCCCAGACCAGGGATCAAACCCGTGTTCCCTGCATTGGCAGGCAGATTCTTAACCACTGCGCCACCATAGAAGTAACCACTTTTTCTACTGTTCTTTATACCTTCCTGCATCTCTGATTTTCCTTTTGGGATCAATTTTCTTCTGAATTCTCTTTAATATTTCTTTTAGTGCACCTTGCTGCTGACAGAGTCTCTTCGTTTTTCTCTGAAAATGTCTTTATTTCACCTTCAAATTTGAAGGCTATTTCCACTGGGAATTTGAACTCTAGGTTGGCAGTTAACTTTTTATAGAACTTTGAAAATGTTCCATTGTTCTCTGGCTTTCATAATTTTTTTGGAGAAGTAGAGGGTTTTATTGTTGGTCCTTTAAAGGTAATATTTCTGTTTTCTCTAGCTGCTTTTAAGATCTTTTTCTCTGTGTTTTGTTTTCTGCAGTTTTATTACGATGTACCTGGTGGGGTGTGTGTATGTGTGTGTGTGTGTATTTATCCTGTTTTGTATTTTGCGTTGATTTTTTAATTGGGGGTTTTAATGTCTTTTATCAGTTTTGCAAAGTTCTCAGATGCTATCTCTTCATACATTGCTTTTGCTCCACTTTCTCTCTTTTTCTTCTGGGTTTCAATACATTTGATTGATTCACCATGTCCCATAAGTTTCATATTCTCTAATGTGCCTTTTCCATCATTTTGGCCTTCAGTGTTTCATTCTGGATTTTTCTTCTGGCCTAGTTTTCAGTTTCCTAATTACCTCTTTAGCTAGATTCTAATTCGCTCTTAAACTGGTCCATTGAGTTCTAAATTTGTTATTGTATTTTTTAGTTCTAGAGTGTCAATTTGCTTACTTTGCCAAAATTTTCCACCCAGCAATTTAATTTCTTAGGCATAGTAATTACAGAGTTTTAAAGTTCATGTCTGATAATTACAACTTTTGGATCTTCTGAGGGTCTCAATTTATTAAAAAACAAAAGAAGAAACAAACAATTCTTGTCTTTTTGTGTGCCTGATATTTTTGGTTGAGTACCAAATATTGAATATAAAAAATCGATGCAATAATTTGAGTTGCCGGATGATATTATCTTCCTCCAGAGGGAACTTGCTTTTGCTTCTGGCATTTGGTTAGGCTAGGAATAGCTCACTTAAATTCAATCAGAGAATATTTCAAAGCTAGTTTCAGTCTAATTCCTTGTCATCCTTACTGAAAAGGATCTCAGCTAAAAGCCTGGTGTCATTACCAGGGCTATTTCCCTTAGTGGGCCCTGAATTTAAATTTGTTTCCTCTCTTCCCTGCGAAAAGGCCTAAAATTCTTAACAGCTTCTAAGTCTTTCAGTCATAACTTCCTTCTCTGCTTCTCAGCCTTAGTTTTACTTTGGAACTGTCAAGTGCCTTGAAGTGACAAGTGAGGCCAAATCAGGATATTACCTCTCTGGGTTTCCCTCCTCTCTGAGATCTTGGTTGCACAAGTCCTTATTGAATTGGTAGCTCAAGTCATTGTTTTATAGTATTTTGTCTAGATATTTGATTAGATGAAACTACATGAAATTTGCAGTTTTCATATCTCAAAACTGGTTGCCTATTAGCAATATCATATGGGCCCCAGTGGGAGGGTTGGTCTGAGACAAACTACTATACCATTGCTAGAAGGAGAATTCTCAAAATCTGGGGTTAAAGTAACCAAATGCTATGAGAGCATTGAATAAGTGTACAAAGATGACTAATACATATATACATATATAACAAACATGTTCATCAAAGAATATTTTTCCTGTGTAGTAAGGTGTATGCTTCTTATTTCTCAGAGTCAAGTTTAGATGGCAAGTCAACTGCACTAGAAATCTCAATGTAATAAGAAAAAATGATCTGTATACCGGAAAAGATTATTACTGGGAAATGGTCCTTGTAACTTAAGTTTCTCATTTCTTTTTCTGAAGGATTGCTTATGGATGCCCAAATGCATGAAGTTTGGATGGTTTCTGCACTATACGCCAACAGATAATGAGTATGGTGCTTGGAAGTACCATTACATTGCTTGTGTGTCCAACTTAGATTGGCTAACCCCTAGGGAAGCCGCAGCTCTTTATGGGACCCTGAATGAACCCAAAACAGAAGATGAGCAACTACAGGAGAGGCAAAGAGAAAAGTGCCTAAGGAAAATAATTTGGGAGAAAATTGCACTACGTAAGAGTGAGTGGCATTTTACAACTTTATATCTTAACCAAGTACTGTAGAAACCAATGGATTTACATACAAATTCCCACAGAAGATAGCGAGGTCTTTCTGAAACAGCCTGTAAGTGGCATTCTCTAAAGTATCTCAGGACAAACTCTTTTTTTCTTCACTATTAATTAAGAAAAACAAAAAGAGGGCTTCCCTGGTGGCGCAGTGGTTGAGAATCTGCCTGCCAATGCAGGGGACACGGGTTCGAGCCCTGGTCTGGGAAGATCCCACATGCCGTGGAGCAACTAGGCCCGTGAGCCACAACTACTGGGCCTGTGCATCTGGAGCTTGTGCTCCGCAGCAAGAGAGGCCACGATAGTGAGAGGCCCGCGCACTGCGGAGTGGCCCCCACTCGCCACAACTGGGGAAAGCCCTCACACAGAAACGAAGACCCAACACAGCAAAAATGGATAAATAAATAAATTAATTAATTAATTTAAAAAAAAAGATTTCTGATAAAATATGTAAGGTCAAATGTCAGTGCCTCTGTGAGACCAAAAATAAGGAGAGAGAAGTATGAATACAGGCAAAAGCAAATAAATAGGATCAGGACACTTCGGAAGAATTAGGATTGGTGAAAAAGGAAGAAAAATGAAAATGGAAACGGAAGCAGGAATAATGACATTTTTTTTTTAAAAGTGGAAAGGGAGTAGGGATGAGACACTCTCTGAGCTAAGCCTTCTGATTTACACAGTGTGTAAAGGTAATGAGCAAACCTGATTAGAGTTCTCCCATCTTTTTTTTCACTTACTCACCTTCTGTGAGATTGTAACAAACGGGAAATTACTTGAAGCCAAGAAGGCCAAAAATGAGGTAAAGCCTACAAATTGATGAACCGGTTTCTACAAGAAAAGAGTTGCTTATTCTCTGAGCTTGTTTCTTGACCTGAAGTGACTGGTAACTTGCAGCCACAGAGCTGAGAGGATAAGAAAACCAAAGGGTGTGTAAAAAGTGGCTATAATTACTGCCATCTGGAATACTGCCTTGGAACAGCTTTATTTTTATGCCATTAACTGTGTAGACTTGGCTGGGAGAAGCATGAAGTAAACAGCCTAGCCTGCTGCTGTTTGTTTTTCAGAGGATTTGTTCAAAGTTCGACCCCCTTGGGTGAATGGAACATGCTGCTCTAGATTGTTCAAATCCAAATGCCAACCACGTCTCTCCCAAACTGTGAGGGATCGAGTGGGATTACAGGAAACTTTGGAGAAACAGCTTGTTTTGGCATCTTTAGAAGCTTTGCCCAAGTGGTAAGCAAATCTCCATCTACTGAAGGTGGAGGACCATCCTATGACACCAAGAATTCATTCTAGAATAATTCAGCTAACATGCAGGGATCTTGTATAATTATATGGCTCTTATCCTATGAAACAGCAATGGAAATAGTTCCTTAATCTTCAAGAACAGTGGTCTTAAACGTGCTTCTTGTAGAGGGAGATATATAACATTCAAAATTTACGTTTTAAATATTCTTAACCCCACAAAGAAGCTATACTGTGGATGTACCATATTTTCTGTATAAAGTTATTGAGCAAAAGTAACATTTTTCCAGAAATTTTTTTGTAGGGAGTAAGCCTATCTGAATGGTGATGGGGGAGGGGTGACTGTGGAGAGAATGGACACTACTCAGAAAATCATGACGCCCAGGTGATTAAGGAAATTTAAAATCTCTTGGCTGCTCCTTTTACAAATGTCATTTTGAGCCCTTAAGTATGTCACTACATTGGTTTTAAGTGCCCCACAAAAGTAAGTTCCAAGAACCCTTTCTGGCATCCCACAAATGCAGGAGGAGAGGCCCAGAGGGCAGCTTTGGACCCACTCGCCCAGGAGCCCCATTTTCCGCTGTCCCTGAAAACCGCAGGGAGAGACTGAGGTACTGAGGCCGCTTGACTTGTACAGGATAACTGATGTCCAGAGGACATACTGGTGCTCACTTGTCAAAGTCAAATGAAGAGAAAATCAAAACTTCACTTATTCTCCCTTTTTCCCTACAGAAGCAATGTTTCTGGATGCAATTCCTACCCTTTATTATCAAAGAAAAATTGGTATGGAGTTTATAAAAATGACAGCAGCTCTTCACATGTTCTCCAGCCACACTTCATATTAATATCATCTCGGATTCCTGCATATGAGGTACAGAGTGTGTTAGGAGGCCAGTCCCTTTTTGAATCGGGTCTTTTTTCATCTCCCCTAGAGGACGTATGGCAATCTTTTGGTCACCATGTGTATGCAAATGATTCATCTTCTAAAAGGAAAGCAGTCTGATCTAGGTGAAAATGTGCAGACCCAAACAGTTTTAAAAATCAGAAGCAATAAAAATAACCATAAATCAAAATTATGTTTTAAAAAGTATTAAAGACCCAAACTGCCTTGCATTTAGTTGGTGTCCAATACATTTTTACTGAATCGAATTTGTTGCATTTAATCCTTAAAAGAGCAAAGTGACACAAATTATTTTAAATTTTCTTTGGAATGACCAAGGAACTTAATAATATCATGTAACTACCATCTCTCAAAAGAAAAATGTCAGAAATCCTACTTTGTGATCTATTTAACGAGGGTGCCATTAGATGAAAATATGCTTTCTATAATGAAGTTATATATTTTAAATTTCAATATAAGAAAAAGGAAGCACAAAGAAGACATAGGAAACAGGTATTTATATATATGTATGTATATATGTGTGTATATACATGCATTAATACACACATAAGCATATATGTAAGGGATGGCATTAGTAGACTACATTCAATGGCTTACCTAGAAAAATTTTGCAAAAATTTCTTATTTGTAACAAAATGGTTGCTTTCAAAGTATGAAATCACTTTTCTTTTTGGGCATCTAGGAACTGACTTTGATCATTTACAACTGGCTAGCTTAATGGATCCACATGAAAGCAAGATCAGAGTTCTGATCTCCATGTAAGCCATAGATAGTTTCTCTAATGTTTAAAAATGCATAATGCTGGGCACAGAGGATAACTGGTGACAGAATTAGGGTGAATAAACTGGAATCAAATGAGTTCATTCTCCTATTTGTCTTCTTTACATAAGACTATGCCATAATTACTTATTTGACTATGAATGTAATGGAGGTTTGGGTAAAAACCAGAATGTAACCATGTGGCGATTCTCTGTTCAGTTGAACTGTGACCTCCAGAAAGTGGCATGAAGTTTTGGGAAAAATCAATGCCTTTAATGACTTTCCAACCTGTCTGCTGCTAATAAATTAACTATATCACAATGAAAGGTTTATTTGGTTGTTGAATTAAAGGAACAGTGGTTTTAATATTTATTTAAATGGGAAATATTTAACAACATTGATCATTTGAAAATTCATAATTAAGAGGAAAACAATATCTTTTTTTTTTTGTGGTACGCGGGCCTCTCACTGTTGTGGCCTCTCCCGTTGCAGAGCACAGGCTCCGGATGCGCAGGCTCAGCGGCCATGGCTCACGGGCCCAGCAGCCCCGCGGCATGTGGGATCTTCCCGGACCGGGGCACGAAACCGTGTCCCCTGCATCAGCAGGCGGACTCTCAACCACTGCACCACCAGGGAAGCCCCCAAAATCTTTTAAAGAAGCCCATTACAAAATTGTATGATCTTGATTTTATTATTTTTAAAAGTAGTATATATGTCTCTGTGCATGGGTGTGTACAAAGAAAAAAGCTAGAGGAAAATAATTTGTTAGTATTTCTCTCCGAGTGGTGGAGGTACAAATGCATTTAAATTTCCCCTCTTAGAAAAGAAACAAAATAATTTAAAAAGGAACCAATGAAGGGGAAAGCTTATCTTCCTCCTATAGCTTTTGAAGAAAAACAATAGTCTTTAAAAATCACAGATTACATATTCACTGTTTTTAATTTATTAATAAGTGTTCTAAAGTAATGGGCTTTGGTTCCTACAGCTCTGGTTTCATTTTCTAGATGGTGGTGAACAGTGTTAGAGCAGATATGACATTTTGATCTTTCCCCCCTCAGGCTATAAAATTGGTATTAAAAATTTACTGAGGCCTGAAGTGAGAGACTTCTGGGAGAAATTAGGAAGCTATGTGGCCCCTGGAGAAGAAGGGGGCCACGTGGACCTCTTTGTACGACTCGGAGCATCAGGTCAGTTTTGAGAGGTAATGGTCATACCTACCTCGTGATGGTATTTTGTGGATTTATAAAATGCCGTCAGTTCAAATGATTCAGCCAAGTTTATTTTTTATTTCTTTTCTCTTTATACTTCATACACTCAGGTGTTTAGGGGGAAAGGGCATCAAGGTTAGTGGTCAGAGTAACTGTCCCTAAAGAAATAAAGTCACTAGTGGCAAGAGCCAGCCAGGAAATTTATTTGTTTCTTCTGAGTATTAAAAACGGTGAAGTGCCTTGTAAAGATGTGTGGTAGCTGATAATCTTAAGTGCCTACCTGTCTAATATCAGCCATATTTAACAGATATCTGTTAAATAAAAGCTCTGTATTCATGGACTCATGGGTTATGTTTTTTTGTTTGCCTGTTTTTGTTGTTTTTTTAATCAAGCAGAGGAGAGGGAGTGTGAAATTAAAGTTTCTCAAACTGTTTCTTACTACCCATTCCTTAGAGAACTGTGAGTTTTAAAGTTCTTAATCCTCAGATTTCACTGAACTATTCAGTACATACAAAGCATGACCCTGGCAGGATTCCACGAGGCAAAGGAAAAAGCAAAAGGATAGGAAGGAGTTTAAAAGAAAACAAAGTATAAATTATTGTAAAAAAAAATTTTGTTTACAGTTACTACAATTATATAATCTCAACTATGTAGAAAATAGGCATAGAAAACTCTAGGAGGAAATATTGCAAACTCTTAAGACCATCTATTTCTGGATGTGTTTTTCGAATTTCCTACTTTTAAAATCAGTTTGAAAAGAGTAAGTTACGAAGAATATCGAAGGTGTGATCCCAATGCTTAAATCCCGTGTATGTGTCGGGGAGGGTGGTGGTGGTGTGTGTGTATAAAAGGGGTTTGGAAGGATGTATACCAACATGCTAACAATAGTTGGATGAGTGAGTTTTCCTTTCTTTTCTTTCCTTTTTTCTTTTATCTCTTTTCTTTGTCTCTATTTTCTGTAGTGAACTAGTATTACTTTTAAAATGAGAGCAAAACAAATTTTCTAAAATTTGTTTTGGAAAAAAAGAAAGGATGAGGGAAAGTAAAGTATTCAAAGGCCGAGAGAATGAGGGTGAAAGGGGAAAAGAATAATAGATTTGCTGACACAAGAATGGTCTCAAGTGAAACTTAATGGTCTTCAAACAATGGATTTCCCACCACCGTTCTGGGCTCCAAAATCATCGCTCAACTTCGTGTCAAATATAATTTCCACCTGGGTGAACCATCGAGCCCCTGGTTCAGTCAGAAGGCCCAGGCTTCTCAGTCACAAATCTCTTTCCCACCACCTCAGGCATCACTCTTGAGCTTGTCCTCCCCGGTAGCTGTATCACCTCTGAAATCTTGATCTCAAGCATCTGTCTCTCCGAGTACCACTTCCAAATCATATACTCAAATATTCCCACTCTATCAGTTCTTCGTCTGAGGACCTCCCATGCACACACTCCCACTTTTTCACTCTCTATCACCATGCCTTCGACCTTGGTTCCTTCCTCATTAAACTTGGATTTAATGGTTCGTCATTATCATTACTCTCTTGCAAAGAATCTGAACTTCTTTGTTTCTTTTTCTCCTGGCCAAATCCCAGCTCATTTGGCTAAGGCCCAATGCTGGTTAAAACACAGCCATCTGCATAATCTATGCCTGCCTGTACTAAAGCAGCTGAAGGCTGTTGGAAAGAGTAATACAACTGTTCTTACTGGTCTAACTTTAATGGCATAAATATCAAATGGGATTGCAGCTCTGATAAGCAGTCCTATCACATTTCCTTGGTAAATTCGTTTCCCCACTCTTAAAATGACTATGTTGTCCCTCCTCTCTGGACGCGCAGGCTCAGTGGCCATGGCTCACGGGCCTAGCCGCTCCGTGGCATGTGGGATCTTCCAGGCCGGGGCACAAACCTGTGTCCCCTGCATCGGCAGGCGGACTCTCAACCACCGCGCCACCAGGGAAGCCCTGATTTCACCTTTTACTTCCCTAAGGAAACTCCTTAATTTACCGCCCACCACAAAATCCACCACCTATCCCACCTCTTACCTTCATTCTGTCTTCCTTTCTGTTAACGATGGAAGAAGCACTCCTGCTCGAATCAAACATCAACTACTCCGCTTGGACTCTGTAACACATTGCCTTTCACCTCCCCATGATGTCACTCCTACGCTCAAATCCTCTCGCACAGCCTCAGTCCTCTTTCTTTATTGGATTATTCCTATCAGATCAAGAACACCTGTAGTAGCTCCTCCCCTCTCGCTCCCCCGCATAGAGAGACCATAAACTTTGTCTCAGCAATTTCTGAGTGGACTATACCAGTGGTTCTCAAAATTTTCACGTGTATTTGACTCACAGAGGGCTTGTTACAATCCGCATTGCTGGGTCCCAGCCTAGAGTTTCGGATTCAGTAGGTCTGGCACAGGGACTGAGAATTTGCATTTCTAACAAGTTCCCAGGTGATGCCGATGCTGCTTAGCCTGGGGGCCACACTTGGAGAACCGCTGGTCCAGCTGACTGCCTCCACCTTCCTCACCTCTCACTCACCCCTCAAGCTCCTCCAGGTGGTCTCCTTCTGCCGAAATCACTTTGGGAAAACTATAAGTGACTTTCATGTGCCCAAATCCGACGGTCCCTTCTCCATCCTCACCGGGCCTTGACCTCTCAGCGGCATTCGAGGCGGATGAAGACTTCTGGAAACTCTCCTTCTTCCCGTGCTTTCCCCAATACTACCCTCTCCTTGTTTGCCTCCTACCTCAGGGGTCTCTTCCTCTCAGACTCCTTTGCTGGCTCCCCCTTCTCCTCCTCAAGACCCTTAAATGTGTCCTGGACTTGATCTCGGGCTCGCATCCTTTCCATGACTACACTCTTCCCCTAGGGAGCCTCACTTATTCCTATGACTCTACATTCAATCTGGATGCTGAAGACTCCCAAACTTATGTCTCCAGCTCTAAAATCTCTCAGCTGCACTCATATCTAGCCTTTACTTGACATCTTCATGTGGGTGTTATTTTGCATGGCTAACGGGCATCTCAGAGTTCACACGCCTACAGCAGACTCTTGATTGCCTCCCAGCACAAACCTCCCCCTTCCCCAGGATTCCTCACTTAAGATATCATCATTCACCAGTTACTGTGTAAGCCAGACACCTGAAAGTCATCTTTCTCGGCATTACTTAAATTGTTTAAACAGCTTTATTAAGGTACAATTGATATATAGTATTTCAAGTGTGCAATTTGATAAAATTTTTAAAGTGATTTTAAATTATTTATTTATTTATTTATTTATTTATGGCTGTGTTGGGTCTTCATTGCTGCACTCGGGCTTTCTCCAGTTGCGGCGAGCAGGGGCTATTCTTCGTTGTGGTGCGCGGGCTTCTCTTGTTGCGGAGCACGGGCTCTAGGCCTGCTTGCTTCAGTAGTTGTGGCACGTGGGCTCTAGAGCACAGTAGTTGTGACACACGGGCCTAGTTGCTCCTCAGCATGTGGGATCTTCCCGGCCCAGGGATTGAACCTGTGTCCCCCTGCATTGGCAGGCGGATTCTTAACCACTGTGCCACCAGGGAAGTCCCTAATTTGATAAATTTTGACGTATGTCTGTCTACACACTATGTGAAACCATAAACCAATCAAGATAATGAATACATTCATCATCCCCCAAAGTTTCCTCCTGCCACTTCACAATTTCTCACTCTGCTTCTCCACTCCAACCCAAGGCAACCACTGATTTCACAATATATTAGTTTGCACTTTATAGAATTTTCCATAAATGGAATCATACAGTATGCATGCTTTTTTGTCAGGCTTCCTTCACTCCAAATAATTATTTTAGATTCATCCACTTCATGCTGTTATCAATTGTTCATTCCTTTTTACTGCTGGGAATGATTATATTGTATAGATATACCACAACTTGTTCCATTCACCTGTTGATAGATATTTGAGTTCTTTCCAGTTTGGGGCTTTTACAAGTAAAGCTGCTGTGAACAGCTGCTTTTCTCTTGGGAAAATACCTAGGAGTGGAATGAATGGGTCATATGATAGGTGTATGTTTAACTTTAGGAAAAAAAAAAGAAAAGCTAAACTGTTTTCCAAAGTGGTTGTGTCATTTTATATTTCCACTCCAGCTGCCCAACACTTGGTAGGGTCAGTCTTCTTAATCTGAGCCATTCAAGTGGGTGTGTCATGGTATCTCACTGTAGTTTTAATTTGCATTTTCTCTAATGACTAATGATGCTGAGCATCTTTCCATGTGCTTATTTGCCATTTGTCTTCCTTGGTGAAGTGTCTGTTCAAATCTTTTGCTCATTTTAAAAATTAGGTTTTTTTCGTTTTTTACTGAGAGATCTTTGTATATTATGGAAAAGTTGTTTGCAAATATTTTCTCCCAGTCTATGACTTATCTTTTCCTTCTCTGAACAGTTTCTTTTGAAGACAAGAAATTCTTAATTTCGATAAAGTCAAATTTATCAGTCTTTAAGTTTTATAAATCATGCTTTTGATGTCATATCTAAAAACTCTACCTAACCGAGGTCACTTCTGTGTTTAACTAAATTGTTTATAGTCTTAAGTTTGAAATTTGGGTCTGTGATCCATTTGATTTATGCTTTTTTTTAAAAATAGAACACAAGGTATGGATTGAAGTTTTTTTTTTTAAACACATGTGGCTATCTATCAAATTATTTCAGCACCATTCCTTGTAAAGACCATCCTTTTCCCAGTGGATTTCATTTGCATCTTTGTTGAAATCAATTGACTATATATGTGTAGGTACACTTATGAATGCTCTTTAATTTCATTGATCTATTTGTCAATGAAAACATTAGACACCAATAAGTGAGAGACACCCCGACCTTTGAGCCACTACCATCTCGTTGCAAGCAACTGAAACAAGTTGGAGTAATTATTTACTCCTAGACCACAAAGAATTAAAATATATTACCCTATAGTTTCATTTGAAGTAGTTCAACCTATATGCTGTGTCACCAAAGAAGGGGTAAAATTAATGCTAAAATTTGACCATTGTATTCCATTATGTGTTTAACAGTTTTAAATCTGTCCCCTTACAATGAGACTTCTTTGAATCAGACTATTTTAGAAAATATACGTAGACTTTTCTCTGTCTTTGGCCCGAAAATTCCAAATTTGAAAATAAGCACCAGGTCAAACTTCTCGCCTCTTTCTCCACCCTGTTGTCAGTCCTCCTGAATAAAGTGTCTGGACTTCAGCACTTAGGGGTGAACTGCAAAGTGTTGATGGACTATTCCATGAGCTATTTGGATTGAAGACAAGACCTACCAGTGGCCTTTCTTGGCCAGCTCATTAGTGCTTCTAAGTAATATTTAACTGTTCATGGCAAAACCTGTGAGCAAACTCATGAAAGTATTTTTGGCTGTGCAGAGGCAGGAACAGAAGTTCTTTCTCAGCTGTCTCAACTGACTGGCACGTTATTGACCCCCCCCACCCCACTGGGATTGCCACCGGCTCGTACCAACACAGTAAGGGAATATGGGCACTGACCACCGTGCCCAATGACACCCACCAACTCCAGGATCACCAAGGACAAAGCACAGCTCCTAATCCTGGTTCTGGCGACGGTTCATTCCTCTCTGAAGGAATGCTGTCACTTCCCAAACTAGGTCATTTCTCATCACTCAGAAGGGGATTATTATTGCTCAGAAGGGGATCATTACTGCAAATATTTGCTTCAAACCATCACTTGCAAAAACTCCGTTGAAAACACCAGCTTTAACAGCTAAACAAAGATGTATAGTAGCTGATTTAGAGAAATAATAAATACAGAGAACAATTTATCTTAGTAAAACATTATCAATGTGCTTTCATTTGGAAAAATGAATTGCAGCTATAAAGGGATGGTGAAGGGGCCAGCTCAAGTTTCATTATCCAGAGGAAGAACAAAGGTAAAATACACGTGAGAGCAAAATTTCATTTAGATACTAAAGCTGCAACTGTGGGATCAAAACGTAACATAGGCTGACCAACAGAAAGAGCCAAATTGCTTTGCTATAATAATGTTAATCACTTACCCCTTTAAAAATCCCTCGCCTTCTATCAAAGAGGACTCGGAGTGATGTAAAATTATATAAAGCATTGCTTCGCTAATCCTGAACGCTAAGGGCCTTTCTTTCAAGACTGAGGAAAGCTGGCATGATTGGGAGGCTTGTAAGGGAAAAGTTTCCATATAGATACAACAAAAAGCACATCGGCCTAATATAGTTTTGTAGCAGAAGTGTGTGTTAATTTTAGTTTATACAGCACCATCATCCAATGGGAGCATATTTGGCCCCGAGCAGGGAGGAATCAGCCTTGCAGAGACAGTGGGGTGCAGACACTGCTGTTTATAAAACAGGTTTTCTTCTTTTTTTCCTCCTCTGTCTCCTCTTCCTCCTTTTCCCACTCTTCTTCTTCTCCTTCTAGAAGAACATGTTACAAATATTTTCACGTTTATCAGCAAAAATGTGGGGAGAAGAATCAAACTGTCCATTTAGGACAGAAAATCAAATTTCACTTGGCCTTGTATCATTCAGTCACTGATTTTCAAGGAGAGGAACTTTCTTAAGCACCCAGTACAGTCTTGTAGAGATATTTGTGGAGAAAGAGTAGCTTGACACGATGTAAACAAGATACAGGCTTGGCTACAATGGGGATGACTTTGGATGACACGATGGGGAAACCAGGCAGAGTGGGGTTTTCCTGTATTTTTATTTTTAGGATGTAAACATACAACTGTATATCCTTATTTGGATGTCTATTCTGCTTTCTGATGCAAAAATCCAGCAGCTATTTAATTTTTGATTTCAAATACAGTATAACATGTCAGCCTTATCCATCAAAGAGTAGATAGGCATTTGAAATTATTCATTGCATTCTTTTTGCGTGTCTAATTTTACCTTTGAAAGCAGACTATGGGTGTTTATCTTAGTCTTCTCATGAGAAAGGATAATAAGGCTGATATAAATGCAATTAAGTTTTTTTCATACTGTAAACAGGAAGAATTCTTTCATCTGAGCTTAAGCCTGCGATGCTAAAAGGAGAAAATAATGTCAGTTCTTAGTGACTGGCTGGGATGACAGTGGGAAAGGGCGCCCCCTTCCACATACTTCAGCGAATCAAAGCTGCAGACATGGTCCAGCCTCACCGACTTCCTGGAAGACACCTTGAAATCAATAAGGTAACAAGGAGTCCTCTCTTCAAGGAGTTGCAGAAGAACATAAGTGGCAGGATGACAGGTAAGAACTCTTGCTACTTCTGTTGCAGCTTAATTTTGAAGCTTGTTACACGTCCACAGTGAATACAAGTGTAGGAATGCACAAGTAAAAGTTGACTCTTAAGCATCTTTGGTAAAATTTTATTCCCTTTTTCATATCTCCTTTCAAAATATCATGAATATCCACTAAGAAAAAATATATTCATCTTCAAAATGCTGAAGCTAGTTCCTGGGTTCAAATTTTACCATCTTATTAATTCTGTGTCAGTCAATTGTTTACCTAGGCAAAATTCACTGTTTGCTAAGCCAGAGAGTTCGGTCCTTTTCCCTCTACAATTTGCTCTAAAAGTTAATTGCCAACGTCCCAATTAAGCATCTCTTAGACCACAGCACCCATGACTTAAATTGTTCTATAATTAAGTTCTACTTATTTTCTATCTAAAATATTTAATTTGGTGATGGGCTCCATGGACAAGCCTACTGGACATCACTGAATGTGTTTTCTCATTTACACGTCATACTCATGATCCAATTATCACAATAAAGTCTTTTGGAAACAATCTCCTGTCTCAACTTTAGATCTTCATCTAAACCAGTCAGTTCTTTAAAATGAAGTATTTAAAAACAAACAGGGGCTTCCCTGGTGGCGCAGTGGTTGAGAGTCTGCCTGCCGATGCAGGGGACACGGGTTCGTGCCCCGGTCCGGGAAGATCCCACATGCTGCGGAGAGGCTGGGCCTGTGAGCCATGGCCGCTGAGCCTGTGCGTCCGGAGCCTGTGCTCCGCAACGGGAGAGGCCACAACAGTGGGAGGCCCACGTACCACAAAAAAATTAAAAAAAAATATATATATATATAACCTTGTATGATATAATTTTGGTGGTGCTCAAACCTACAGTCAGAGAGGCAACCAAATTTGGGAGTCTCATAGGGTGTTTTCCCCGGGAATTTTGCTGCTGGAGCCTCTCCCCCAGACCTTCTTTTTCCTGTAAGACATAAGAGTTGTCCTGTCCCCTTTCCTCATCTGGCTAAAAAGTGTGGGCCACTTTGGTTCTGAAGATCTTGAGACCCTCCCACAAGATCTTGGCATCCTAACTGAACTGTGACCATAAGCTGAGAACCAAGATTAACTGGAAAGCTCCATTTACTGACTCTAATTGAATAACAGTTACTTTGTTTTCTGGACTTGCAAATTAATTAGGTAGAGAGATGAAAACGCTACTTAAAAAATGTGTTTTCTGCTGCACTTTTGTTGACCTGTATTTGAAATAGAAATTTTCTTGGGGGGGGGATTTTTTAGGACAACCCTCTGGAATTTTTGTCATATTTTCTGCTGAAGAAATGTAGTAAAAAGAGCAAAGACTTTGAAGGAAATGTTATTCTGACAAAATGTGACCCAAAGGCAACATGCAATTTACTCATGAAGGTAAAGTTTCTGCTGCATTTTTATGCCATTGCTTCACTGTATAGTTAGACACATGTGCTTAAGAAATTCATAAACAAAAATGATAATTCTACCTGGAAAGTTTTCACCTTGTCATTTCTCGTAAGAACTTCCTTTTCATGGATTATTATTAAAAAAGTATGCTTTGTAGTTTCACAATGTGAGTAACATCTAAGCCACTTACAAGCATACGTGGCATCACACTGACGGGGGTAAAAATAGTTGGCTTTTGGGGGAAGAACTGGATACTCGCATTCTGCCCAACATAACCTAAAAAATTTTTTTTTCATCTGTGGCCCAGGACACTTTTTTGGTGAAACTAAAAATGGTTCTTCTTCTTTTTTTTTTTTAATGTAAGCTGAGATTCAAATTCATAAAAGTAAAAAAGTGGGTTTGAAGCTAGTTCTTTTTGCCAGTACTATATTCAGAATCCGTACATTCTTGGTTAAGTGAAATAATCTGGATTCAGGAAACACTGAAAATTGCATCATCATTCAGAGAGCTGATTTCTATGAAAATGTCATTTCACGCCCATTGAAAAAGCATCTGTGATGCTTTTTCATCACTATCTGTGATGACTGAAGGCTTGGATGCCACCCCCAACACAAAGTCACCACGAACAGTGTTAGGAGGAATAGACTTGTGAGTTCCCCCAGCAGGCAAATTGTGTGTTGCCCAATTAACCTGATATTCTGGAAGTCTTTGTCCACCTGGGTTTAGAGGACAGCACAGTACAGGGAGGGGCAAACAGGGTGGACCGCTGGAGGCAGCGTCCCCTCTGCCAGACTTGCTCAGCAGAACGAAAGGCCTGCAGTTATTCAGCCCCCACCCTCTGTCATTAGCAGACTGTGCGCCTTAGCGGCCCCTCCTCCCCTTGAAGTGGCTTATTCTTCCCAACCACAAGCATCCTCCCCGAGAAGAGTCTTAATAAACACATTCGCAGGGACATCTAACCCTTTAGAGGTCAGAGCCCTGCTTCCCTGATGCCCCACCCCGAAATCTCTCTCTTCAGGAAACGCTCATGGACCATGTATTCATCAGGGTTCCCCAGAGAAGCAGAACCAATAGGATGTGAGTGTATATATAGAGAAAGAGATTTGTTATAAGGAATTGGCTCATGCAGTTATGGAGGCTGCCAAGTTCTAAGATCTGCAGCGTGAGTCAGTGAGCTGGAGACTAGGAGAGCTAACGGAATAGCTCCAGTCCAAAGGCAAGGCAGGCTAGAGACCCAGGAAGAGCTGATGTTTCAGTTAAAATACAAAGGCAGGGAAAAGCCAATGTCCCAGTCTGAAGGCTATCAGGTAGGAGGAATTTTCTCTTACTTGCAAGAGGGTCAGCCTTTTTGTTCCATTCAGGCCTTCAACTGATTGGATGAGGCCCATCCACGTTAGAGAGGACAATCTGCTTTAGTCAGTCTCCTGATTTAAATGTTAATCTCATCCAAAAACATCTCAGCAGACATACCCAGGATAATGTTTGGCCAACATTTGGGCACTCTGTGGGCTGGTCAAGTTGGCATATAAAATTAACCATCACAAACCACTTCTCAGGCAGAGGTCAAGTCCCCAGCTTCTCAGTGCAGTTCCCTAAACACTTATAGGAACCAATCATGTGCTAGGCACAGTGCTAGCCCTGGGGATAGACATAAAATAAGACACAGCCTCTGCCTTTGAGGTGGATAAGACTGACACATACATAGATGGCACAGCATGATTAATGCCTCTTAGCAGAATGCACAGGAGGGGGTGGGGCACAAGGGCTGGCATCTAATTGAGATGCTCTTTCTGCTTCTCAGAGACCTTTTGCCTTGTTATGGTGGCCACTATTTCTTTGAGATTTCTGGGGATTATTCTCCCAGAAAGGTGGATGTAGTCTCCATCCCTCCTTCAGCCTGTGAAAACCTTTGAAAAATAGCACCCAGGGCTCCAGTACCACTCATTTCCCCTTGGTTCACTAAAGGGAATAATCAACATGTAACCACATCACACAGGTTCCAAATTATTCCAAAGTCCTTACAACATCTGGGTCATTCCTGACTCCCTGGAAACCTTACTGAAGTTCTTCCATCAACATTTATTCCTAAGAATGAAGCTGTCACCCTCAACCATGGATATACAGGCCCCAGAAATGCCCCTCTTTGGAGCAGGATAGCTTGAAGAAAGCAAAAGGGACAAAACTATAAGTGCCTCTTCTTGTGAAGTGTTCATTTTACATCTGAAAGACCTTACTATTGTTGAGAACAATTTCTGGAATCTCTGACCCCTAAAAGAATGGTCACCTAGAACATTTCCTCTCAAGGATACTTTCATTCTTTCTACTGCCAAAAAAAACCCCACACTGAATTAAGTCTTTTCAACCTAATCATCTAATCACTTTAATAAAATGATGCAGAAAGTTTGGGCTTAAAGTTGCCTCCATGCTGGAAATCAGGCCTGCTCTTGTTACATCGTCTGCCTGTAATAAAACTACAGAGATGTGAAACACCTTAATGCCTAGGAATGTCTTTGATATCTTCCTTTTTCAAAATCAAATCAGAAAAAAATAGGTGTTAGATTCTTATTTGGTTCTCTGTTATACACTTGAGAGCTTGTGCATGATGCCCATGAAACAAATTTGGGGACCCTAGGAAGGAAAACCACAGATTAAACATAGGTGCTGAATTCAGATAAAATAGAGAAGCTGAGTATCTCCACACCTTGGGGTTTATTTTTAAAAGTGTAGATACTCGTCCAGAAGAGCACACAGACTCTCAGCCATAGGAGTGGAAAGTAATGCCTTCTTCTAAGACAATTGTTTTAAAGACCCTTCCACAGGGGCTTGTGTAAGAGGGCTTGTCTGCCAAATCCAGGACCAAATACACACACACACACACACACGTATATACATATAGATAGATACATATATAGCTCACTCACTCTATCTATCTATCTATCTATCTACCTATCTATCTATCTATCTATCTATCATCTTGCTGCCCAGTCAGTAGTTAACTCCTGGCCTTGATATGCCTATAGTGTTTACACTGATACTATACAACCACAGTGATGAGTCACAGCAAGGATCATAGTTGTTCTTGACAATGACATATGACATAGTTGTACCTGTCATTTTCACAACTATTTCTGGTCCCTAATTCAGGCAGCCAAGTGTTTTCTGGGAGAAGCACCAGCAATAACTAGGATGTTAGCAATAACTAAGACCCTAGAGGAAAATTCCTAACATGTGATCCAGGGTCTCCCTTATGGGTCATGGACAGAGCCAAGGCAAAGGCCCAGCAACTCCAAATAATTGTTTTCTTAAAAATGTGCAGGGCTTCCCTGGTGGTGCAGTGGTTGAGAGTCTGCCTGCCGATGCAGGGGATGCGGGTTCGTGCCCCAGTCCAGGAAGATCCCACATGCCGCGGAGCGGCTGGTCCCGTGAGCCATGGCCGCTGAGCCTGTGCGTCCGGAGCCTGTGCTCCGCAATGGGAGAGGCCACAACAGTGAGAGGCCCGCGTACCACAAAAAAAAAAAAGTGCAAAGTTTGCTGCCCCTGTTACTTAATCCAAATTCATCCCTAAAAACAAAGAGGGGATGGTATCTTAACCAAAAAATAGACTCTAAAAATCCTAATAATTAGACGGATAATATAAAATGAGAGAACTCACTGTTTTTAGGTTCAAACACAATTACTGTGTCAAATTGATTTCCTAGCCACAGAGAAAAATTTACATTTAAAAAATAGCTGTTGCTGGAAATTCCCTGGCGGTCCAGTGGTTAGGACCCTGCACTGCCACTGCAGGAGGCCCAGGTTCGATCCCTGGTCAGGGAACTAAGATCCTGCAAGACACTCAGCATGGCCAAAAAGTAAATAAATAAAAAATTTAAAAAGCTGTTGCTGAGCCAGAGGTGAAACAAAGCCCCAGTATGAGCAAGCAGGTTCTAGGATAGCCAGGGTCGTCTAGGAGTCCACTCCTGAAGTTTAATGCCTGAGCACTCATGGGAGCCTGTACAAAAAGATGATATCCCAGATAAGGGGGCCTCCCTCGTCTGTGGGATCCACAATCCGATCTGTACCGCTTGGGTTCTCTTAACCTCGGCCAGGCAAGTTGAGTTTCATTTTCATTTTACGCCTGCAACCACGTCTACCTACACAACTACGGGTGTCACCCTGACTGGTTGAAGTTATCATTTCTCCATATAAATTATCAGCACTATAATTTATTTTGAAAGAAGAGAGTGTTCCATGCATAGAAATTATTGTGTCAAAATTCAAAGTAGATTTAAGTATAAATACATGCCAGGCCGCTATGGGTCAGCCCCAAATGAGGAAGACAAAGGACATGGCAGAAAGGCTCTGTGGGGCAGCTGTGCAAGCGCTCAGGCTCAGGCGCTGGCTGGCTGCGTGCAGTTCCAGGACCAGGGCTCTTATACAAAGGCTTCAGGCAGCCATAAGGGATGGCTGCAGGTACAAAATAAAAACTTGTTTTTGCCTGAGTAGAGTAAGGCAAAAGGAGTCTTGCTTATAAATTGGTGTTTTTCTTTCAGTCTCCCTCCTACATATCAATGGGTTGCTATAGGTAGTTTCATCTTTGACTAGCAAGGGCAGCAGTAGTGGCCATTAGTTATCATACGCCTCAGCACAAACCTGGGACCATTGCTGGGGTGGACCCTGGGATGCTGCAGGCCGAAGGGGGGGGCTTTTTTTTTTTTAATGTGCTAAATTATATGGAAGCCAAAAGAACAACTAACAAGGCAAAGTGAAGAAAGAATAAGCCATAGTTAATGTGGAAACAGATCTAGAAATGGCATGTGAATTACTTCTGACGCTTTTTCACGAGGTGAACAAAGAGGTGAATTTTATAAAGTACTGTGAGCTTTTGCTTCTGGCAGCTTAAAAGCAAGATAACTTGTTTGTACTCTGCTACCTGGTGAGAGAGCAGAGCTGAGGCAGAGGCCTGGTCCCAGGCACCAGGGAGGAGCAGCTCAAGAGCAGAATCCCTCTCCTGACTCCAGGGGAATGGGAGCTGCACTGAATTGAGTTTCTCAACTATCATGCAGTTCCTAGGAAGCAAACGGTTATTATTTTTTTTAACGTAAAATTTAAAAGAGAGGCATCAAATTTGTCGAGTGCTTAATTCATTGTGTCTCAGGGCCACTATGGTTATGGCTGCAGGGCAGAGCTTCTGAAGCCTCAGGGGGCTTGGCGCTGACTGGGCAGTTAGACACCCAGGGCCCGCCCCAGATAACCAAGTCTGCATTTAATCCTCAGGAAAGAAATGTTATAGAAGATAATCCTCAGGACACAAAATCAAGCCTCAGCAAAAACGGTCCAAATTTTGAGTTGCTGGTTGAGTTGGTAAGCCAATTATCACATAATAAGAATTTTCTATTTGTTTTGCTCCTGACCAAAAAAAAAAAAAAAAAAAAAGCTTCAACGTTTATTCTGGTTCGTTCTTCCTTTTTTCTTGAAGGTTTCTCTTAGGGGGAAAGAACCCTTCAAATATAACTGGGGGAAATCCAGCCAGTAGATTTTTCTTTTGAATAAATACTGCTCCAAAAAGGAGTTGAGCCAAGAGGATGGACGTGTAACATCTCGGCAAGAGCCATCTCTGTGCTACGCCTTGCTTTTCTGATAGGACACTAGGACGGCATTTAAAGAAATGGTACATGGGCGTGAAGGTTCACAGTGTTTAACCGGCCCATCAGCTGTGGTCTGACTTCAAACGCTGAGTATAATCAGTATAACTTTTAGGGTTCTGTCTTTCCGTTTAGAAAGGGTAGTAGTGGGTGAAGCAGGTGCAGACAGGCAGAGGCTTGGTCCTGTGCGACAGTAACACACAGTGCGTGTGTGCCGTCCAGCATTTCTGCAACACACATCCACATTTATTATCACGTTTCAACCTCAGAATCCTGTAAGTCAGGTGTTAGGACCCACGTTTTGTAGAGGAAGAAGTAAAGTCAGAAAACTTAAAGGATTTCCCTAAGGTTAGACAACAGGCAAAGAGAGAATCTTGAACCCTGCAGCGCGGAGCTCAGCCCCCAAGGCTCTTTCCCAGTCACACAACACCCAGGGCCGGTCCGCCTACAGTGGACGGTGCCGCCGCGGACCTCGCTGGCCCCGCGCTCACTCATCCCCAAACCCACCCCCAGGAACCACCAAGGAGGAGGGCATTTACATAGTGCAAGTCATTACGATAGAATCTCATCCGACTATTGGTAATAATACCTGACAATGGTTTTAAGACAACAACAGAAGTTTTGACAGCTGAAACCTTAAGTCAAAATGATGATAAATTTTAGATAACTCCAGTATTTTAAAAATATGTAAATACACATAAAATATAATGTGGGCTGTAAACCAACTGCCAAGTGGGATATAGATGTATTTTTTAACTCATTGGATATGTCTAAATAGGCATTATATACAGACCATGTGTTTGAAAGATAAAACTTAACCAAGAACAGTGCTTATAGCATTTCAAGCAGAATGAGTTGTCTGATTTTTCTCTTAAATTACTTTTACATTTTAATTTTAGTTCATGAAATCAGGGTTGACGTTTCAGGTGAAGATCACATGGCATTACACGTTAGTATTGTCCTATTTTATTTGGGGCAGTGTGGGGCAGACCTAGTGCTGGAGGGGAAAGAGGATATTGTGTTCTAGGAGTTTTAATCGTCCTAGGCTCAAATATTACAAGGCCATTAGATTTTTAAAAATTGAATACTGTAACTGTTTTCTATTGTAAAGATACTAATTTTACAACTTTTCAAAAGTACAAATATAAGGAAAAGAATTACCTAGTCCCAGTAAGGAAAATTAATTTCTCCATGCATAAACATAGCACAGTTAATATCAGGATGTGGGATTTCTTTACACCAGTGTATGGCTTTTCCCTCTGCATTACAAAAACAGGACTTTGATATATAGAAAATATAGACCACCTGGCAACCTAATTACCCAGGAGTGGTGGGTTCACAGGTACTTTTCCCTAAACACGGAAAGAACAGCCTGAGTTTCGGTGGAAACTGGTGGAAGGTCTTCGGTGGAAGACCACCTGACTCAACCTGCTTCCTCACTTCCCATCTCCTCCTTTCCTGTCAAATCTGAACCGCTCAGTGTCAAGACAAAAGGATTTGACAAAAGCCCTGCCCTAAACGACTGACCATGAATTTATTTTTTAAGTTTATAGGTTGTCACTGGCCAATATTTCATGGCCAGGCTTTCCTCATATTGCAGGTGGTTTCTAGATGACTTGAGAGACAGACTACAGGAATGGGGCCCAGCTCACTGCGTGGGTGAAATATTCATAAAGTTTGGAAGCCAGTTGAACATATACACCAATTTCTTCAACAATTACCCTGTTATTCTGAAAACTATGGAGAAGGTAAAAGATTGAGTGACCATCCAGGCACTTATTAGCCCTTCTGAGCTTGAGAGGAAGTTTCATGTGTAACCCAAAGGACTAGAATTACCAGGAAAGACTTCTTCTCTACTCTTGGCTTCCAGATCTTCTCTGGTTTACTGTGAGCTCCTTGAGGACGGGGACCCTGACTTACCTAATTTTGTGTCGCTACGGGCTGGCACAGTGCTTGACCCAGCAGCACCCTGGAACTGGTTGTGGGACTGAACTAATCCTCATGCAAACTGCCAGACTCCCACCTGTCCCAGTTACCCTGGGGCTCGGTTACAGGAACATGCTTCACAATGAGGCAGAAGCAAGACTGGTAACCCTGATTCCATGCTGCCACTACAGCCCTGGGCGGCCTTGGCGAGTCCAGCTCTCTCATGGAGAAAAGGAATTCATAATCCATACATTGGAATAAAAACGCTCAATGTGTGAAATCTCACGATGAAATAAGGAGTTCCTTTGTCTTACATTCCCGAGCGAGTGCATTATGAACAGTCGTCCCTGTTGTGACTCCTGCCATCCACTGTCTAAGCGGGAATATGCAGCTCCCGTCTATGCCCCTTGCTGCTCTTGTTGGGATTTCCTCTGATGGCAGTAGGATACCTCTCTTCCCTCCTCAGTTTACATCAAAAGGGTAGCAGGAGAGGCACCCTGTGACGTGGTGGTGCACTCTGCCACTGTCCCCACGTCCACTGTGGCCATGTCTACCTGTCTGCACTGAGGCCCTGAAGGGAAAGCCCGGGGCTGAGAGGTCTCTGGACGATTCCTGACCTCAGACATTGCCCCTTGCTGTCCTTCCTGCCCCACCTGGGGAGTTTAAACACTGCAGGACAACTCGATTATGTGAAAGTTGCATGAATAAATCAGTTTCATAGAACGGACTTTTAGGACAAGAATTGGAACAAAGCATCACATATTATCACAGGCAAATTTGTGCCAACATTTTTATAGTTATGGATAATAATGTATCTATGTCACTAGCATGGGGGTGCATATAAGTAAGCACGCAATAAATGTTAGCTCTTAACATTTCTGAAACCAGTGACTATTTGACTTCTAGAAATTAGCATTACTGCCATCTGAGAAAAATGAGGTAACTTCCTGGGGGCTGTAATGGTGATGAATAATACATTTTAAAACAGATATTAAGTACAGTGGAGCCCCTTTTTAATGTTGTTGTGGAAAACATGCTTAACAGCAGTATTACAGGTGAACCCATTAATAGTGTCTTACTATTAGGAAACGACCTTTATTGTGTGACAGGCACTTTACGGATAGGATTCGCCCCCTCCCCACTCACTGCAAGGTTAGATATGATATCCATGAGAAAACTGAGGCTCAGAGAAGTTAAGTAACTTGACAAAGTCACATAGAATTAGATAGATTTAAATTAGAATTCTAATTCTAATCCAGGCCTACCTGCACGCAAAGCCCATTTTCAGTTTTCTATACTTATTAAGTTCAATGAATAGGGTTAGGTTTATGGTGTAATTAAAACAGTATATTTAGGATATCAGTAGGCACCTATCATGTTAATAATACTGTGATTAGATGTAGATGTTGCCTTTCTGCTTTTGAGTGCTTCACAGATGGTGCTTGCCTGGTGGAATAGAATGCTTTAAAACTGTCTTATAGAGTTTTGACAATATAATGCTCACCTTTAGTGCAGAGAAATGATACCAGCAATCCGAGCTTTCCTGAAGAGGCCTGATAAGACCACTGTTACAAAGATGCTGAGGTAAGCTCTGAGGGAGAGAACAGCCGGGGCACCCCAAGTATGGGAGTTCTCTGGCCGTCAGAAAGAGACCAGGGCTCCCTTGTCTGTGCCTCATACAGCCTTCCGGAGCTGCTTTTGTACCCATCCCGAAGGTCTGGAGAATATATTCATCTTCTCTATGCTCTGAGGCTTCACACTCCTGCAGAACATGTTGACCACGGGACTTGACCACTGCAATTGAAGTAATCAAAAAATACAGAGGTTACATAGATCAGGTTGGCTGCTGCTAAGAGCCTGTGTCCTTTAAAAATGTTACAGTGCTTTTGTGTACTCTTAACTCAAAGATCCTGAAATACCTTATCCTCCTGGGGTATTCTTTACTTCAAAGTCTTTCATCCTTTTAATGTGAAATCATTGTATTCAGTGATTTTGAGCTCCGAGGGCACCTATTCTAAACCAAATCACATGAGACAATGTTTTCAGATACCTGTAGAAGTACAGTAAAATCTTTATTGATATAAAAGTTTAAAAGGATGGAGTATTTGGGTGATTTTTCTAGATAACTAAAAGAAAAGAAAAAGAGTAAAACCCTTTGTTTCTGAAAGTACTTTTTCATGTATTAGTTAACTTTCCTGCCTGAGTAAGTACAGCACTCACAACTATATTTTGCAGGAATTCAGCATCCTGGAGTACAGTACCATCATTCTGGAAATATCACTGTGGCGTGCACACTGCATGGGAGTCTGGGCTGAATGTAAATGATAGTGCATTATGCCCAGAAGAAATTTTTGAATACAGTGTTGTCACTAACCTCGTTGTTTTAAAACATTTTGGGTACAGGAAATGGAGATTCTCATAATAGTTTATGAAAATACTGTGCCCTTATCAAGTGCCATAAAATATTTAAATCTATTTTTTATGTATAAAAATATCACAATTTCAGTTTCCCTAAAATCACCTTGTTTTCTAGATGAAGCAGAACATCACTATGAAAGATCAGCTGTCAGACATAGAATCATCTGTGGGTGCCCGGTCTGTATTCTGATGCACTTGCTCCGTCTCATGCTCATGAATTATAACCTCAAGTCACTGGCAAAAAGGAGACATACAGATTTTGATTCAGCTAACATCCATTGAGTGCCTGCTGTGTGCCAGGGGCTGCCAAGCTCTCATATTCCACATCCCTGTTATCGGCAAGCATGCTAGATGAGAAGAGGCACAAGTGGTCTTGACCCCATCCCATAACTTCTCTGCAGTCTTAGCCCCTTTCTTGGGACTACTGTGATCATGATCCCCTTTGAGGAATGGGGCTGTGTCTTTACTGTTTTATATCTCCCTGCACATAGTATCTGGTGCAGGATTCTGCCCACTGAGGACATCGGCGGGAATCCTAGAAGTCTTCTGCTGGCTGTTACCTATGGGATATCATCTGGCCCCATTCTACCTTCCTTCTCACTGCCTTGCCTACCACCTTATGATCAAACCACACAAATCTACTCACAGTTCTTTAATAGCGTGAGCCTCTCTTCACACATTTGTGCTTTTCCCATGCTCTTCCTTCTCAGAAATTGCCTTCTTTTACTACTCCACTGGATAAACTGCTGTTCATCCTTTTAAGATCCATTTCAATCTTCGTCTGCCTTGTAAAGTATCCCACAGCGTCTCCAGTGTGAGCTGCCCCTTCCTAGGTGTTCTGCAGCACCCTGAAGGTCTCTGCCACGTTTTCCTTCAGTCCTTTATTCACAAGATCGGGAGCTCCATCAGGTATGGACTATGATTTACTTGTCTTCTAGTGTTCAGCATATACTAGGAGTTCACTATATGAATTATATTGAATTAAAATGTCAATTGACTGGTAGTGTTATTGTTATTTGCTCAAACTGGGGAAGCAAGGTGGAGTTGTTTGGGCCTCATTTAGATCTGCACATTTTGATAGGGAAAGACGTGGAGTTGATCGGATTACAGAAAATCCCAAATCTTGGAACTCACAGAGCCCACAGAACTTTACCTTTGGATCACTATACACATCACGTGATCATCTCCATGGCTAGATCAGTAAAAGGGCCTGACTTCTTAATTTGTAACATTTCATTCACCTCTTCTTCTCCATAGATGCCTTCTGACTCACCCCATCCCCACCTTATTTTTGATGCTAGGAAAGCATTTATAATAAAACAATGTTTTCAGTAGTTTAAAAATTAGACTACACCCTCAAATATAGTTTTCACTGCTTCACAAACAATGCTTTTTCATAATTGAACTGAGTTCTACTCAACACTTACATCTTCTGGGATATAAAAGCATTCTTCAGTAGTGGAAATTATTTTCTAAAAATTTATATATTTCTAATTTTGTTTTTTATTTCATAGACTCTATCAGAACTAAACAGATATCTGATTAGGGTCCAAGATGTAGCCCAACTTCACTGCTGTGATGAGAAACTAAGTTTCCCTTTAAGGTAAATATTTAACTATCCTATGGCTGCGACTGTGTCATATTTATCTTGTACCCAGAATCCAGTACAATGTCTGTCATATTGTAAATTTACGATAAATATTTGTGTTGAACTAAAAAGTTACACACACACCCCTCTCTGAGACGATGTAAGGTGCTTTATCACCTTATTCGCATACCAGTCAGCTACTGGGTAGAATGGGAGAAACTAAATTGTCATTGCCGGGACCACTAACTCCACTGAAAGAGGAATTCTGAAGTTTGGTCACTTTCCTACTGCGAGGAGAGCCAAGTGTTGCGGGGTATCACATGGATGATCTGCTCAACTCTGAGAAAGAGAAGACCAGTTGATTATCCGCAGTTAGTTACTGAGGTCAGTATTCAGAAGGTCTCACCCTAAGACCACCATGGTATTGAGGTCTCACATACCTAGTTTGTACAGTGCTCACAGTATAGGAACTTTTGTGACGAGAGGGTGCTAGCATTCCCTTTCCTCCTTTAGAACAAGGATGGGCAACCTTTTTCTGTAAAGGGGCAGATGGTAAGTATTCTAGGTCTTTCTTGCTGAATGATCTCTGTGGCAACTACCTAACTTTGCTGTTGTAGCACAAAAGCAGCTACATAAATACAATACATAATGAATAATACAATCTTCAAAAACAATACCTAAGTGAATGAGTGTAGCTGTGTTCCAATAAAACTTTATTTACAGAAGACAAGGGGTGGGGCCATAGTTTTTCAATTCCTGCTTTAGAAAATTGTTTGCCAATCTATGTTTTCAATATTAATGGCAAAGATAATAACTCAACAAAGAGCAACCAAATGGAGAGGAATTAACTGCAATAAAAGAAATGAAAATTAGTTTGCCTGTTATTTCAATGAATATTTCAGTGAATGTTTCCCAAAGGCCCAGGGCAGGGTGGTGGCAGTGGCGGGGGATGGGGGAGGTTGGAAGAAACCAGTCCCTTCCAGTTCCTTCACCTCGATCCCCACCTCGAGCGGATATTAAATGAAAATCAAATCACACAGTCGTGTCACTTTTCTCATTGTCACAGCGTTGTTTTGTTTTGTTGTTTCTGGTCAGTAGCAATAGAAATGAGCTACAATGGTGGAAGGAAACTAGCTGTCAAACCAGCAATTCTAAACACACTGGTGTAGTAGGAGACATGCTAGGGATTATTCCAGTTCTTTATTATTAGAATTTATTTTACCTTCATATATTCATTCTCAAACACTCTTCCTTTACGTAAGTCCAAGTTTCTGACTTATATAATTTACCTTTTCTCTGAATAACTTCTTTTAACATTTCTTGCTGGGTAGGTAGATCTGTTGGCAATGAATTCCTTCAATGTTTGTTTGTCTGAGAATGTCTTTATTTCTCCTTCACTTCTCTTTTTAGATTTTTTTTTTTTTTTTTTTTTTTGTGGTACGCGGGCCTCTCGCTGCCGTGGCCTCTCCCGTCGCAGAGCACAGGCTCCAGATGTGCAGGCTCAGCGGCCATGGCTCACGGGCCCAGCCACTCCGCAGCATGTGGGATTCTCCCAGACCGGGGCACGAACCCGTGTCCCTTGCACTGGAAGGCGGACTCTCAACCACTGTGCCACCAGGGAAGCCCTAGATTTTTTTTTTTTTTTAATGTGGACCATTTTTAAAGTCTTTATTGAATTTGTTACAATATTGCTTATGTTTTATGGTTTTTTTGGTTTTGCTGTGAGGCACGTGGGATCTTAGCTCCCCAACCAGGGATCAAACCTGCACCCCCTGCATTGGAAGGTGAAGTCTTAACCACTGGACCGCCAGGAGGAAGTCCCTCTCCTTCACTTAAAAAAATTTAATTAATTAATTAATTTTTGGCTGCGTTGGGTCTTCGTTGCTGGGTGCGGGCTCTCTGTAGTTGCAGCGAGTGGAGGCTACTCTTTGTTGCAGTGTGTGGGCTTCTCACTGTGGTGGCTTCTCTTGTTGTGGAGCACGGGCTCTAGGCACATGGGTTTCAGTAGTTGCGGTGCGTGGGCTCAGTAGCTGTGGTTCAAGGGCTCTAGAGTGCAGGCTCAGTAGTTGTGGCACACAGGCTTAGTTGCTCTGCGACATGTGGGATCTTCCTGAACCAGGGCTCGAACCCATGTCTCCTGCATTGGCAGGCAGATTCTTAACCATTGCGCCACCAGGGAAGTCCCCTCTCCCTCACTTTTGAAGGATACTTTTTCTGGCTACAGAATTCTAGTTTGGTGGTTTTTTTCTTTCAACACTTATTTCACTCCCCCCTCTTCTTGCTTGCATGGTTTCCAAAGAGACGTCCAGTGTAATAGTTACCTTTGTTCCTCTATAAGAAAGATGTTTCATTTTGTTTTGTTTTTCATTGTTGTCTCTGGATACTTTCAAGATTTTATCTTTCTCTTTGATTTTCTCCAATTTGTATGTGATATGTATAGATTTGGGGGGATTTATCCTTCTTGGTATTCTCTAAGCTTCCTGGACCTATGGTTTAGTGCTTGTCAATAATTTTGGAAAATTCTCAGCCATTATTACTTCAACTATTTCTTCTGTTTCATCCTTTTTCTTCTCCATCTGATATTCCCATTAGACATTTATACACCCACTGTAATTGTCCCACATCTTTTGGATATTCTGTTCCCTTCTTTTTTACTCTTTTGTTTTCTATTGATGTATTTCAGGTTCACTGAGTCTCTCCATGGCTATGTCCAGTCTGCTGATGAGCCCATCAAAGGCATTATTCCTTTCTATTATGGTGTTTTTGATTTCTAGAATTTCTTTTTAATTCTTTCTTGGAATTTCCGTCTCTCTGTTTATATTATCCATCTGTACTTACATGTTGTCCACTTTTTCTTAACTTAGCTTATCTTAGTTATTTTAAAGTCCCTGGTCTGATAATTCTAACAACATTTCTACCATATCCGAGTCTGGTTCTGATGCTTGCCATGTCTTATCAGACTGTGTTTTCCTGCCTCTTAGCATGCCTTATAATTTTTTTGTTGAAAGCTAGACATGATGTATTGGATGAAAGGCAATGAGGTCAATAGGTCTTTAGTATGAGGTTTTACATTTATCTGGCTAAATGTTAGCCTGTATTTACCGTTTGTTGTAGCTGCGGTGTCAGAGGCTAAAATTTTCATTTTTGTCTCCCCTGTTGTCTTTGGGTTTTCCTAGATATTCCTTAAATAGGATTTGAACCTTGCAGTCCTTTTCAGCTATAATACCTTGTTATTATAAGGAGTCCTGTTGATGTGGTAGGAAGATGTGAGGGGAACGGAAGAGATGTATGTTCTATCATTAGGTCTCAGGTTTTTAGTGAGACTGTACCCCTGGGCTATGACCTTTACAAGTGTCTATCAGCTTTTTTACTTTTATTTTATTATATTATTATTATTATTATTATTATTGTTAGTCACCTCTAAGATGAGACAGGAAGGTTAGAGGTAGCTGTGGGGTTGGGTATTTCCCTTTCCTCATGTTGGTTAGATTCTGGTAAAATTGTTTCCCTTGAAGGCAGGCCTTTGTTAAGAGAATAGAATAGGACTCTGTGGACATGTTTCAAATGGTTACTTTCTCCCTCCCCATGGGAAGAATGAGGGTATTTTTCTGAGTTTCACAGTGAGAACCTGGTGAGGCTCCTGGAGGTAAAACTCCTGCAAGTTTTAAACTCATGCAAGGGTGTGGGGGTGTGGCGTGGGCCAGTGCTAGGCCTCCAGGAATTCGTAATCTCTTGAACTAGTTCACACTCAGGCTCTAGCAATTAGTCAACTACCCTTTAATATTCTTACCTGATGCTGGCTCCAGCAGGCAGTTTCTGCTTCCAGTAAGCTGTGAGTCTACGTATCAGCTTGTCTCTTCAGCTTTGGGGTGGTAATCTACTTTATAACCTCACTTCTTCGATGGATCTAAAAAGAATTGTTGATTCTGAGTTTTCAGCTTCCTTTTTGTTGTGCGATGGAAGTGATGACTTCCAAGCTCTTTACACGTCCAACCAGAAGTCTCAAATATTAGAATTTAGACTTCTGCTTTAGTATTTGGACAACAGTACATTTGAGAGTTTCAGGAAAACAGGGGAATACTACATTATTTTACACTCTAATTACAAGGTACATTTATGTTTAAGTAGGCACTATCTCAGTGATTTGCCAAGCAATAAATACAAATGTAATTTTACATTAATATTTAAATTAAGTAAATGCAAAAAAAGGTTCATATTCCAAAAGTTATCACAGAACATTTAGGCTGAAACCTTGATTTCTGTCATTTTAGGAAGTCATATGAAACTCAAGAAATGACATTTCCACTATTTCTATCAAGGATTTCTACTTAGAGGAAAGTCTGCTGATATTTTTGCACACGAGTCTAAAGCTTTATAGTTTACCACATATTTTAACTTCTCTCATTTGATATACTCTTTACAATCATTTGGTGAGGAAGGTAGGAATGGAACCATGTTATGCGTGGGAATCTGGACTTAAGTTGTCTGAGGTCACATTACTAATAAGTGCTTGTTTAGAATTCAAAACCAGGTCTCAGTGTTCTATCCACTGATTAGACCAGCAGGTGGAAAGATGAACTGAGACTTCCTCATAATAAACTCACCAACATAGCAACAAGTACTAAACAAATTACCAACAAACAAGAGCGGTGACACAAAAAGAACAAGTAAATATTTGTACTATAAATGAAAAAATTTGCTCTGGGGTAGAGATGAAGTCACAGTCATTTTAGAGTTAGGAAATCTGGAGGCATTTGTCCCTCTCTGGATATGGCTCTCAGAGTTCTGGGTTTGTTAAGCTTTTATAATACATTATGTACCTTGGAATTTTTATATTATTGTTTTTTTCAGAAACACCAATTTTCATCTATGTGACTTTAAGCTTGCTGATTTTTAGCATTTTTGTTTATTTTTGTTCTCCTTCTAATGGGGGTGTCGCCAAAGATGCAAAAGTGGAGCCCTCCAAGACTGGTGAATACAGGCATGGCTTTACATCACCAAATAGAGCCATCCACTTCTCAGACCCCAGAGTCCTCTTGAGGAAAAACACTACTACACTACCGAGCATGCATACTGTTAACATTCCTTTTGGCTTACCCAAAGGGACCTACAGTCATTTACCAGGGCAATTAGACACTGGGGAAAGAGAAATACCCAGACCTCTCAGGGATACTGGACTCTGGCTCTGAATTGACTTTTATCCTGGCAACCCAAAAAGCCACAATGATCCACCATTCAGAGTTTTGGCTCAGGTCAACTCACAGAACCAATGACCTACTGTTGTCTGTTCATGCCAGAGGTTGTGCTCTGAAAATTACTTTCAAAGTTTTATGTATTTATGGAAGTTGGGTACTTTGTCTCTTGGTCTGGCTAATGTAGTAATTAAACAACAAAACACTTCTCAAATGGTGTTAAGAATTTAAACTATGGTTGGCTGAGTCATTGAGCCTATTTGTGAATTAGCAAAGAAATCCTATCCAAGTTCAAGGAAAGAACTCTAACCTTGGAGTTGGTTCTTTTGAATGTGAGCAGAAGCAGCTTTATGAAACTCTAGTAGGATCCAGAGTTCCCATTTCAGTTGCTCCATTATGTCAGTATGAAGGGCAAAATTATTTTTTACACGTGCAGAAGAATTAAGTTTTTTAAAAAAAGATTCTGTTGTTTTTTGTCTCTGGATGAAAATTACTGGAGATCTTGGGGTGGGTGGGGGTGTAAATGGCTTTCAGAAAGCTTTATTGTAGGTAAAATTCATTTATATATAATTTAAATAGCACTTTCCTAATCAGATTAAAATAACAAAAACCTCTTTGTGCGTTTATCTTTCCCTTCTCATGTCCTCAGATTACAAGTGGCCTCAACTCCAAGCTCAAGTTAATGTGCCTGCTCCTTCCCTCCTCTGGGCCATCCACCCACCCAGTCCAAGTGGGTCACAAAACTAGAATTCTCCTTCATTTACCTCTACTTTCAATGCTGTCCCTTCCAAAGGAAAAAAACCAAACATCTGTTTACCAAGCAAACACCCCTTTCAAAGCTACTTCTTCAAAACACTCTTGTAGGCACATTCCCTAGTCATTCAGATAGAACGGCAAAGTTTTATTATAGCTTTGAACATTTTCCTAAAATGGTATGATGATTCTTATCAGTAGTAAAAATATTGCCAAGAAAGGGTCAAGAATACAGGTGAAGTTCTTTTGCCTATTTAAAGTGGCCATTCACCATATACAGCCCACCACACACCGATTTAAACGCACCCCATCTTTCTTGCTTCCCCTCTCCCTCATCCCTAGCTCTATGTGCTGCATTATTCTCAGAATAAACTATCAAATTGATCTAGAACATTATTCCTTATAAACTATGAGTAAATATGAAGCATCCCACTCCTTCCAGCCTAAATCATAATCACAGAGGTGGGAAGGAAATGTTTGAAAAAGGGAGTTAGCTCCAGTGGTTGGATGACCACTGCATTTCTATCTATCCACACACCTAACGTGACCTGTATTTCCTAACACTCTCCAAAGAGCTGAACCTGAAGTATAGCACTCCTTAAAAATGTTTAACTCCCGATCTAGTCCTCTGCCTACGTCACACGCATGACTGTAGTAAATAAACAACCTAAGTTCCTCACTAGTCAAAGTGCGGTCGGCATATCAGCATCACCCAGGAGCTGTTAGAAAGGCAGAATCTCAGGCTCGTCTAGCTCTGCCGAATCAGAATTTGCATCTTAATAAAATCTCTGGGTAATTCAGATGCACAGTAAAGTTTGTACTATATATGTCAGAGCCATTACAATATAAAGTGGATTCTAAATGTGAATTATAGCAGCTTTTATTGAGAACAATCTGGAAGTCTTTGATAAAAATATATATGCCATTTGGCCAGTCAATCCTACCCTTGGGAATCCTGACAGAAATAACAGCACATGTAAGGAATTTGTTTGTATGTAAGGAAATCGATTTATCCCAACATTGCTCACAGTGGCAATTAAGAAAGAACAAATGAAAGGAGGAAGAGAGAGAGGGAGGGAAGGAGGGACAACAAAGCAAATGCCCATCAAACGGGGAAGAGTCGGATAAATCATGGTTCGTCCACACTATTATCACTTAGTCATTAAAAAGAACTTGATTTCCATTGATGAGAAAATCAAGAAAAAATTCTGGAATAATACTTCAAACAATGGCACCCTACCTGTTAATAGATGTATACACAGGTACATCTGTGAGTGACTACTTGGACAGGTTAAAGAAAAGTGGAAAGTGTGCACTAGTTTGGTAACTTAGGTGACCTGAGTGGAGGGAGGAGTGAACCAAGCAAAAAGTGAAACAAAAGAACGGGGCACAAAAAAAGCTCATAGTATATACTGTTACTTTAGCATTGCTATAAAACTTTATGTGGATCTAAATCAACAACTTAAAAATTAAACAAAGATGATGAAGATAAAAAATAAGACAATGCCTCTGAATAAGCCAGTAAATTGACTCACTTCCTCAGAGTAACTTCCTGCGGGTTGCTTGATGCTTCTCAGCGAAACATTTTTTCAGTCATCCTCCATCAAAATAATGAGCTTGCTGCATTTGGCCATTCCTGGTGGGGGGTGGAGATGGGGGGGCGCCTCAGTGGGGCTCTCCGAAGCTCCTCCCTAGCACATCACTTGAGGCTCCATTGAGTACTGACATGAGATAACCCATACTAGAGTACAGTGAAACCTACTAAACGCTGTGACCTGGGTCCACCAACAGAAGATACTAGATGGAGGTTGGGGACACAATATTTTGCCTGTTGATAAACATGCCTACCGTTGACCATGGAAGCAACCCCTGTGGAAATGAAGAGCTACTTAATTCCAGCTTTTCATACTTATCAATTTTCCTCCAATCAAAATTAGAAAAATCCCTATTTCCTACTTAGCGAATGCTTTTCTTTCCGCTGCTTCCTACTTAAGACACCTTGCACCTTACTGATTCTTGTGCTTTTTTTCTAACCCAACGTGTTACCCTTAAAGATGAAACCAAACTCAATGAAAACATATTTTCCCCAGATTGCCTAAATACATCAAACACGAAACATCAACCTTTTGACAAAACTTTAAAAACACAGCTTTAACCTGATTCATGTCATCAAGTTGGGAAAGTGCAGTGTTCATTTTTCCTGCATTGATTGGATACTTGTCCAATGGATAAACTCAAACCATTTCACCAGGAACCTTGAGGCCCACCCACATGACTGGTCTGAGACACAGAGGGACTATCCACACCAGGAGAAAAATATACGGAGAACTTCAATAAGCCATTCAAAAGGTCTGAGGTAGGGAAGAACCTTGACTATCAGCTTATTAGTGTAAAGATGGTGAACTGTGTAACAAAACACATATGTAAAACTTCTAAAACTGCTCCTTCTCTTTTTTAACCCAGGCTCTATGAACATACCTGTGATCTCAGTCTTTTCCTCAACGATGCACTGCTTGTTTCTAGTGGGGGCACATCTCATACTCCGTTTGAAAGGACTTCAAAATCAACCTACCAGTTCATTGCATCAGTGGCCCTTCATAGACTACTCATAGAAGATATTCCAGATTCCAAATGTATGTATTCTTTAAATCCTCCTAAGAGTTAAATACCTTTAGAAAGCTACATTATATAAAACATATTAACTATTAAAATAGAAAAGCAGGACAAGAACTGGAATTCGACAGCTTGCAAATAATTTCTCAAATACTTCTAGAGTCTCATTAATGTAAACTTTCATCTACCTCTAAAATAGCAAAAGAAAGGAATGCTGGCATTGTCAGAGACACACCCTAAACATTAAGAAAACAGCTTTCAAAAATCACAAAGGGAGACACAACCCGACATCGTTGTGAAGGATTCTTTGAAGTAGTCTAACAGGACAGCTGGAGTCCTTAACCATTACTCTATTTTGCTTGAGGATGTTACAATTTTAGGTTTTTATCTATTACTTTTCCATTCTACTAGGACCAAGTGATTTTTGCAGATTTGACTGTACCTTTTCTTCCGTAAGTTCATATTTAAGAGTTCTTCTATAAAGGATCGATTTGCAAAGGATGTTTAATAACAAACATTTCATTCATAATAATCTCAACAGAAATATCATTTGTTACAAAAAGAAATCCTACTTAAACCTACTGTACCTATTTTTAGTTTTTATCTTACATTCTACTTCCCAATCTTAAAAGGATCCGTATCTCTTTCTTGTATTTCTGTTAGGCCAGGCAATCTGAATGTAACACCTCTCATTCCAATATTCTTCACTGCATGTGAAGGTATGACTTAAGGTTAAAGCCAGAACCAAGGTCTTAGAGAAGGAACTTATCTAAAAAGGTCTGCTTCCCATTAGCTTCAGCCCCATTTAAAATCTGAGGATGAGAAAAAATGAACACTAAATGTGGGAATAAATATTTCACCTAGAAGACAAACTCAGCTAAGAAGGGTCAGTTACCCATAACATGTATGACATGTCTCCTTTCACCTCCCCTTAATCAGTTATGCTCTATATCAGAACATCATGATGTTAGCTAAAAGTGGGCATTCAGCTAAGTCGCTGGCTTAATTCTGTCCTGGCCTCATACCAAGGTGGCCTAGGTCTAGCTCTCAGCATTTCTTATCTACAGTTAACTCTTAGTAAAGACCTTTACTGGTTCCAGTATGTTCTGGAATTAAAGAACATTGCATTGTCTATCACTTAGTCTTTAAAAATAATTGCTAATTATAATTAAACAATTATAATGTAAAGACAAGACTATTTTAGACTATATTTGAATAATTCAGTAATTTAGGAAGTCATTTTCTAAACTGGATTTGTATTTGTTTGAATCTTTTTTTTTTTTTTTTTTTTTCTTGCTGTACGTGGGCCTCTCACTGTTGTGGCCTCTCCCGTTGCGGAGCACAGGCTCTGGACGCGCAGGCTCAGCGGCCATGGCTCACAGGCCCAGCCGCTCCGCGGCATGTGGGATCTTCCCGGACCGGGTCACGAACCCACGTCCCCTGCATCGGCAGGCGGACTCTCAACCACTGCGCCACCAGGGAAGCCCCATGTTTGAATCTTTTTAATTTTCAAAAAATTCTTCAAGATGACTTGCATTTTAAAACATTTTCTCTTTTTGATTTTTACCTGCAAAGACTAATTAGTGTACCTCAAATTATTTTTTTTTTACAGATATCAAGAATGCATTTATTCTTCAAGGTCCAAAACGTGAATGGATTTGTGCTACAGAAGTTGAGGATGATAAATTCCTGTGGTTGTCAGTACTCCAAAACACCATCAATAGTAGTATGGAAAAGTGAGACTGGACTTAAAACACCAGGAGTTCCAATCTGCCCTGGCAAAGACAGACAGCATGTAATTTTCTGTTGCAGAAGATCCAGTAAGGAGCAGAAGATTATCTGTCATGGATGATGGGAGGATGAACTACGATGACCCATAAAGCTCTTCCTAACTTTTAAACTTTATCACCTATGCTCAATTATGTGAAATAGACAGTAAGAAAAATTTGAGTATGATATTTTGAACCACTTCTTTTGGTAGTTATTTTTCATGAACAGTATTATTTAGAGTAATCTGACTGACAGAACCTAAGACTGAATAAGGATATTGGGTATTTAAAGTTTTGTTTTCTGATCTAATGAAAAATAAAGTCATAATGAAAAGTGTTTCTTAAATGATCAGAGAAATGTCTTTATCTGTTGGTGATTTACCAATTATCTTTAACATTTTCATGAAATAGTTATGGATTTAAAAAATATGTAAAAGAAATATAACTGGTACTTTATTTAAAAACTTGTCACATATATCCTTAATAAGAATGTACTCCTCCAGAGAGCATTACAAATATACCACTATAAAGTACTAAAAATTTTTCTGTAATTTTAAGTGGTCTTTTGTTGCAAAATTAAATTCTTAGACTTTCCAAATAAAAATATTAAAAAATTTGTTACACTGTTAAATTAGAAGGCTGTTTGGCAGGGGGTGGGGGAGGTACCTTCTAAAAAACAAAACTTGCCTGTAATGGAATTTTGCTGAGTAAAAAAATGAAGAAATTAAGACAACTGTTTTAAAACAGAGAAAAATAAAAATAGGTATTGAGTAGTTTTCTGGGCACTTAAAGCCTTCATTTAATTATTTAATAAACTGAAGCTATAACCTGTTAGCCACTTTGAAACCTTAGCTGATATATGCAGTAGTAAAAATATTTTTACTTAATAATGGTAGATAAAGTTGTATTAATCTTGGAAGCTTTTGGTTGTCAGCCTCCTTTTTGCTTCAAATTCTCCTTTAAGGAAATGAAATTTACTAGTACAGTCTAGGATTGTGAACTAGGCTATTTTAAACATTTTCTTCTTTCAGCAAAATACAAATTCCTTCTAATTCTTAAAAATTTAAATTCTTGTTAAAAAATGTACAAAAGTTAAAATACTGTTTTTATTAGTGTAAAATCACGCTTTTGATTCTTTTATGATATATCCATGCAGCTTAACATCTATGATGCCACAGACAGAAGAAAACGTTAAAGGAATATCTGCTGTTAGTCAGCAATAAATGCAAACTTACAAATGTGATCAAAATGAAAATATAATCTAATACAAAACAAATCCTGAGACGCTACATTATCCTGAATAGAACAAACTTCAGAATCCCTTTGTTAACAGGAAAAACCTCTCTATGGCAAAAGAATGAGTAACAAGATAGCTCAAGATAAACTAGGAATCTTAAGGAATTTCCATTTATTCTGTGAATAATTAAGGTCCTCAGAAATTTTAAAACATATTACTTGAAAAAACTTGTAGAGGCTGATGAGCATAAGCTTCTAATTGAGAGTTAAGTACATAAATCATGCAAAAAGTGGTGATGTTTGCAAGTGGACAGTACTTACGTTGTTTGTGGTGTCAACACTTTCCCTTTGCTTCTAGGGGACAATTTAAAAAGGCCTGTCTTCACAGTTAATTTGTAAGTTTACATGACTGCTGTGGAATTAAAATCTCACACATAAGCAAGTTTAAGTCACAGGTGAAACTGATCAAATTTTCACAAGGAAAACATAAAATCTGCCCACCAAGTTGATGTGGAAAAGTCTGAAAGTACCATGTGACTCTTGAAGAATGTTAATTATGGCAGAGCTTATGGTTAACGAATGCCTTATACCATACAGTTCTTTCAAATCAAAAATTAAATAGGAAACGCATTTTAAAGATTTTTGGATTCTTTATGTTAAGTATTAAACCTAAAGACAAACTGACAGTTTATTTAACTTTGTCTCCTTTTGTAAATATTTCTGAGTCTGTGCTTGAGGTGTAAATGAGAAGCCCGTTCTCTAAATCCAAGCAGGGAGAGGTTCTGGCCACGTAAGTTTAATGGACCAATGTTATGGATGTACACCTAACGCTACGGAGCAACAAGGGCGGGCTGTGCCAACAAACACAACATTACCCTCCATGAAGTAATCCTGACCCTTTTATTGTTGCAATTAAAAAATAAAAGGTACTTAAATACAATGGTGAACACATAGGGCGAAACAGAATCATAAAATTTAATGTTGAATTAAGCAGTGAGCTGAATGTTTGGGTCTCCAAATTGGCTCTGAACCCAAAACCGCTTAAAAATGGGTATGTTCACAGTTAACGGCAATTGGCTTATAGGTGAGAGAATGGTCGAAGTTGTTCCAGTTGAACTTCCAGGGAAATTCTCTCCTCAAGAACATCCTGAAAAAGATGCAAAGCCAAGTTACGTTTCAACATGTATAAAAATGAAGGCACATCTAACAACAGCTCTGCATTCAGTAAAACAATTTAAATTTGTTAAGAAGAGGAAGGACAACTTCATATTTTCAAAGGACACTTTACTTTAGAAATGTAGTTTCTTTATATGTATGTAATGTTAAAATATCTTAATTAAATCTTTATTTCTTAAGTCAGGGTAATAAAATGTTTTTTGTTTCATTATCAGAAAAGCCAATATTTGCAAATGATAGCTACTGATGCATGAATTTTGCAAAACGCCTACCCCCTGTAGTAACTGTAGATGAGTCAGTTAACACAGATTCTTTCCCCTGGTGATCACATCTGGTCATAACGACTCCTGAACCTCCTTTTGAGTTTCAGTTTCACAATGAATAAATGTATTTTGTAATCAGAATTTCTAATTACTGTTGATTTTGAGCAGACTTTTCAGATAGCCCACAACTTCTAATTCATCCATTTTCCTTTTTTCTTTTTCTCTATCATACTAATAGTATAGTGTTTTAACCAGGATGACCTCTTCCTATTTGGTACCATACTTCCTATTTTCTGTCCTCAGAGATAATGAGAAAAGTGATTTTTAAAATAGCTCCTATATACATGTTGCTATGATTTTCCTTAGTTCTTCAGAAAAACATGCATTAATAAAACTTTCATCTTCGAGGTATGGTACTAGCAAGCTTGTCATGAGTTTTACATTCTTCCTTTACAATGGACCAAATTCATAATCATAGAACAGCTATGAATATCTTCTTTGATCAGAGAGTTAATACAAGAATATTATCCCTTTAACATACGTTTATCAAATGCCTAACGTGCGAGGTTTTGGGGACAGAGACACGATAGTTACAAATCTATCTAGGACAGTCTCAGTTTATCTCTGATGTCCTGGCCTATTAACACATCTCTCTCTTTTCTCTCAAAAGTACCTTGGTTTGGGGACTTCCCCGGTGGTCCAGTGGTTAAGACTCCGTCTTGCAATGCAGGGGACACCAGTTCGATCCCTGGTTGGGGAACTAAGATCCCACATGCTGCGGGGCAATTAAGCCCGTGTGCCGCAACTAGAGAGCCCACGCGCCACAACTACAGAGCCATGTGCTCTGGAGCCCACATGCTACAACTAGAGAAGTCTGTGCACCACAACAAAGCGAAGCGCCCGCACGCTGCTACAAAAGATCCCGCGTGCCGCAACTAAGACCCGACGCAGCCAAAAAAAAAAAGTACCTTGGTTTGAACATTACATGGTCACCCTAAACAGAAATGATTATGGGTTACCCTCAACAAGTTCAGTTTTACTAGGACAGAGAGACAAATGTGCCATAGATATGGACAATGTGATAAAGGCTAGATAAGGAATATGAAAAGAATGTCATGGGACTCAACTAACTCTGTATTCATTTTACATTTCCATGGACTCTTTCCTCATCTTTGTGGTTTACAACCTTGCTACTCAAAGTGGAGCCAACAGTCCAGCAGCATCTTCATCACCTGGAAGCTTATTAGAAATTGCAGAATTCTCAGGTCCCACTCCATACCTGATATAAATCAAAATGTTCATTTTAACATGACCCCTAATTAAGCATATATACATTAAGGTTTGAGAACCACTGGTTTCTAAGACATGAATGCTTAATGATGTTGATGAGTCATAAACGATTCTGGCTGTTAGCTTTTTTTGTAGGGAGTCAAAGAAATCATGGTTAGTAGTAAGAAAACCAAACTCATTCCTCTCAAGTACAGATGACAGTAGTTACACACCGGCTCTAAGCACCATTTCTATTTAAGGCTCGTCTTTTCTACTGCAGAGATGATCTAAATTGCCCCCATCCCTCATCTTTAGACCTGTTTAAGTCATTTTAATAGAATCTGAGTTGTCTTTGATAAGAGGATAAATTAACAATACTCAAATCATTTTAGACTTAGAGTGTAGAGAGCCACACGTGATACTGGAGGTATCTGAGGTCACAACATTTCTGCTCTTGGGCCTCATTATGAAAGTTAAGAAACATTTTAGGAATATGATGCCTTATATACATGTAGGATAAGGCAATCATACCAGAATTGAGTACAGGAAATTCTTTTTAATATTAAAGGACTCAAAGGCATATAAAACACTTCAGATCTACACTTCTCTTGCTACATGTAAAATTTCATACTAGCGTTAAGAATTGCTGGATCTCCTCCAAGTTCCAGTTCAACACTAAGAGGCTCTGAGTCCATGGAACTTCCCAAATAAAGATTCAGAAACTACATTACCTTTAATTGTTGCTGCAATTCACTATTCAATCTGGCCAAAACTGTGTTGGTTTCCTTATTGCGTCTAATTGACGCCTGAATAGCTTTCTTATCTTTTCCAACAGACCTGAGAAGATAAAAAAAATTACCTTCATTTTTTATCTTTAAATTCTCTCCATTCTTCCCTGATCTCTAAACCCAGAATGCATAGCTCAACCTCACTTGCTCAGTTTTAATTCTCCACCAAAAGTATCTAAGCTTCAGAGGCTTAATTATTGTAGTTATTGTTTTAATGATTATTCTGTACAATCACCTGAGTTTAAGACAGTCTAGAGCAAGCATCAGCAAACTTTTTCTGCAAATGGTCAGACAGTTAAGTATTTTAAGCTTTGCGGGCCATACCATTTGTGCTGAATGTTCTTCTTTTTTTTGTATCTTTTCTTTTTCTCTTCTCTGTTTTACAAAAATGTAAAAGCCCATTCTTAGCTCACGGGCCTTACAAAAACAGGCCATGGGCTGACTTTGGCCCATGAGCCCTTGTCTGCCAATTCCTGGTCTAGAACTACCATAGTTAAAACATCAGTGTTACTGTGCACTGTAATTTTTTTTTAAGGTTAAGATTTTTTTTAAAATTTTATTATATTTGATTTTTGGCTGCGTTGGGTCTTTGTTGCTGTGCCTGGGCTTTCTCTGCTTGCGGTGAGCGGGGGCTACACTTCGTTGTGATGCATGGGTTTCTCAGTGCAGTGGCTTCCCCTATTTTGGAGCACGGGCTCTACGTACGCAGGCTTCAGTAGTTGTGGCTCGCGGGCTCTAGAGCGAAGGCTCAGTAGTTGTGGTGCACGGGGTTAGCTGCTCCGTGGCATGTGGGATCTTCCCAGACCAGGGATCGAACTCATGTCCCCTGCGTTGGCAGGCGCATTCTTAACCACTGCGCCAGCACAGAAGTCCCTGTGCACTATAAATTTTAAAGTCTGCTCCAGGATTTGCAATAGAGTGTAAAAATGGAATTGGAATTGAACTTAATAATAGAAGGGAAGAAAGTGGGAAGAATATTCTACCCGCTCATAAATGAGAAAACTCTCCAAGAGGAGCAGTGAAAAGCCTATGCTCACCTACAAGACTAGTCTGACCATAATTCCTTTCCGTTTGATATTTTTAATTGCTGTGCTTTTTGTTTCTAGTAGTTACATGTGTTCAGGAATGGCTTTGATTACCTAGGAATAGAAGGTTGTGATGCAAGAACAGCAGCTAGGACACCTGTCTTTTGTGTATGTTCATCAACTTCTGGCCTTAATTCATCTTCTGATTTTAATCTCCTTCGAACAGGTTTAGGTGGTGGAGCAAGAGGTGTTGTGCCTTTGCTCTAGGAGACAAGAATTCCATTCATAATGAGCATTTCTTGAAGACATTCACGGTTAGTTAGCACTTTGCCAACATCATATGGTTTTGTTAAGCCATTCATTCTCCAAAAATTAAGAGTCACCTGTCCTACTTTGAAACAATTTATGTATCTGTGGCAACAACTGACTTAAATCGCAGTGGGGAAGAACGTTCCTAGTGACACTACAATTGTAAAGGTACCTACTAGACAAAGTTTTTTATAGGGTGACATAATAAGCTCCTCGAGGCCCGGATTCTGTGACTCAAAGCTATCATATTCAGTTTTAACATAAATATGATACACACGCGATATATACCTGTTCAATAACTATAAAAGGGAGTCTCCAGAAATATGCATCCATTATCTCCATAGACTTTCCTACTCAAAAATCCTAAGATACATTATCTTAATGAATAAAACAATTTATAAAGAAGTGGAAAACTAGGCAATTCTTTAAAAACCCATCACTAAGATGCACAATAATTATAACTTTTGAAAATGAGTGGACATTTTATTGGTAACTGTGAATGTGTCCTCAGCAGAATCAAATATGGTATTCTGGTATTTACCATAACCTGATTTGACCTGTTAATAAATAAAAACAAGAGTCAAATGCCATCTCTTTGGTTAAGTGCTACTTTTAATTTATTGCCATTAACTGACAAAAATAAGATTCAATATTAAAAAAAATCACAGAACTACTAATGTAGTAAAAATTAAAGTGTCCAGAAAGCAGAATTTAAGCACTTTCAGAAACACTCACTGTTTTCATGACTACTGGGAATGTCTTAATGATGACAAAAAAAAGTTACCAAAATTTTTTTCTCAAGGGGAAGTGTCCTGATATCTGTAATTTACTTTGAAATGCAAGCAACAGATAAGAAGGATTGATACAGTTAGAGAGAAGGATGGAGATATAAAGCAAGTATATTAACACAAGGAAAAACATATATTTTCTATTTCTTTCATTTTGTATTTATATGAAATGAAGAACGTTCACTAAACATATTGTGACAGTCATTTCATGATGTATGTAAGTCACATCTTTATGCTGTACTTCTTAAACTTATACAGTGTTGTGTGTCAATTACATCTCAATAAAACTGGAAGAAAAATAAAGTATAGTAAATACTAATGGTATAATCAAGGTGTGGGTTTACTAATGTACAATGTAAAATTCTTTCAACCTTTCTGTATGTTTAAAATTTTTCATAATTAATTTTTGGGAAAAAAAATCATTCCTAAGACAGTTAAAGAAAAAGAGCACACAGTATAACATTAACCTTAAAGGTTGATAATTTTCCCCTATTATACTCATAACTGCAATAAGAGAAATTAATATGACAAATAAGGAAGTTCTACTTTATATGTCTGAAAGAATGTAATAACCACATAAGATTTGAGAACCTGTGGCATGCATTAATACAAATGATAGGCTATCATCTCTATCTCTAGGTGGACTGTGTTCTGAGATGGACTAAGCATATTACAGTTAAAGGCAGTGGAATGAGTTAGATCATCTCGAACTTTATTTCTAAGGTTTTCAAATTATCTCATATAACTTTTCATATGCATAAAATAATCAATATTTAAAAAGACTTCTGTATACCACATTGGCGGGAGCGCTAGCAGCTGTCTTTTCTTCAATTTTACTGTCTGTTTTGGCAACTCGAAGAGAACTTGCAGGATCAGAAGCTTTTTCAACCTAGAGATGAATATATTATTATCACAAATTATATATAAGTAATATACATATATGAATAAATATACATGTAACAAATCAGAGAGTTAAATGTTTATAAAATATTCGTTCTAACAATAAGAAACCTGAGATGAAGATGAGAGGGAATTTGAGAATACTTTATAAAATGATCATTCTCTACTACTAAAGGGCAGAGAGGGGAGGTAATAAATCTCTGAGGGGGTGGGGGGTGGCTGAGGATGCAGCACTGTCTGGGAAGTTCTTTGGTTGGGGGAGGGGAAGCATCCATTCCAGGCGAGTTAAGTACCAGTACCCTGTACACACCTGCACTCCCCTTAGGCCCACCCTGCCTTCCTGGAGGTGCAGCCCATTTCCCTAGTAGCCCCAGGCCAGGCAGAAAGTTGCAGGATTGAAGAAGTGGCTAGTAGAAAACTTTCCATGGATCAGACCTATAAGAACACTTCGTCTAAATTATGCCAGTCAAACAAGCAGATTTTTGGATGTGTTAAGAGAAGATCAGTATAAATTGAAACAATCAGAACGGACTCCAGAATTCCCATTCCCTCCAACTCCACATTTACACTTAGCGACGACAGGGATCCCTAGAGAAGTTCGTGCTGCTAGACCTAAAGAATCTCCCAGAACACTGTCTGCAAAGATTAAATTTCGACATCCTGTAGTCTGTTAAGTCTAACTAACGTGACTTCCTCTCATACAATCTTCACCAAATCACAAAATCAAATGCTTAGCAGTAAGATGCAACCCCCCCATAAAGTGACTTAGTCTCATACAAACTGAATGTAGCTATGGTAACCATAGCCTCTTATTACACAGAAATGTTTACCAAATCACACGAGATGTTTAGCATTAAGGTGCAACTCCCAGAACAGTGTTTTAGCCAAGACCAGATGGTTGTGCTTGTGTCTTTTCATGTGACAGCTACCCCTCACCCAGATTTTGATTCTTATTAAGCATTTTATGCAACCAGCAGGTGTCTGAGGCCAATAAGAAATTGAGAAGCACTGACCTAGGGAATATAAATCCTCTAAAAGAAGCAGCAGCAGATATTTTATTCGCTGAGGCCCCTTCTATTATTTGCTCTTTTAGGGGTTCCTCTGTTTAAAGACTGGCTTCTGAGCATGATATGAGAAGATTCCCAGCGGAAAATTAGATAAGCCCTTGAAAACTGACCGGCAAGACCTCTGGATGCTTCTCGGCTTCATCATCTTGTTCTTCATTTACATTTGATGCAGCAAATACTTCAAATTGGCTGAAATCTGCAAAATTTGGTTGTTCTGGTATCTGCTGAGGTGAGGTACTAGTGTGAGTTATCAGGCCATCGGCATCCACCGGGCGATGCACAACGGGACCAGCAGCCTATGTGAGGGTTTAGGACAGAAGAACAGACATTTTATTGGTGTTACCAGTGTCAGAGAGGAGCTTTCTTTTTCTCTGAAAATTTATTATAAGGATGCTCTTTTTACTAGCTGGAAATTCAGGGAGGTGAGCTACAGTAACATTTAGCTCTAAAAAACCTTAAGTGAAATGCTAAGACGCTAAAAAAATTAAGATGACAAACCTCCAATAAAAAAGATACTTTTACAAAATTCTTATTGCAAAGAAAGGGCATCACAGGAGAGGGGAAGTTCTGGCCCTAATCTCTGATTCTCCCCATGCATCTATTTTTTTTCTTAATTGGGCTACTGCATAATTGTTCATTCTATAAAAAAGCTATTTTTTAAAATGTTTCATTATGTTTCTAAAAAGATTGTTATTTTTAAAGTGTGCAAAGCCGTGCTCTAGCTACTCTCTGACACTCCAATGCACGTTTCTTCAATTTGTCCTCCACTCCTTTGCCAGATCAAGTCTTCTAAAGTCTTCAATCGAACGATAAATTTATCGAGTATCTACTTTTGGCCAAGCACTATGGATATAATAGTGAATAAACAAGTAAGGTCCATCCCCTAATAAAGCCTAGTGCAGGACAAGAAATAAATAAACAAGGGTTTAAAATACCGTGTGAGGAGTTTTATGACAAAGGAAGTACAGGATGCTACAGGAATAAATCTGAAGTCTCTTCAAAAAGTCCCTTTAAAAATTCTCTATATCCTATAAGAAAAACTCCACCTTCTTAGTATGATATAGGAGATGCTCTGCCCCTTTTCCACCTCTTTAATTTCCTCTCCCATGACTCCAGTTGTACTGAACTCAATGGTTTTTCCTTGAAGAATATGCCAGGCTTACCTTACACCTCTATGCCATTCCTTGTGGTTGTAATGCCCTCTCCCAGAGAAATACCATTTTATCTTTCAAGTCTCTGCTTAAGTCTAACTTACTTCATCTTGCTTAGACCTTTTCAATGTGATCCCTGACTTTACCAGCTAGAAAAGCTGTGCCAAAGCATTTTATAAACAAGTCTACTGCAGCACTTTTACTGTAAGTGTTGTTTACAGCTCTGTCTTTTGCACTAGACTGGTTCTTGAGTCAAGAGACCAACTCACTGGGTTTCACAGCTTCACACAGTAAAAGCATTTCTGTTGGCACTTTAGATAAAATAAATACTGGAATATCCAAATTTCAGTGTCTTTGATGATTAGGAAACCATCTTTTTAACTGCAAATAAGCAACTTCATTATAAGAATCTAACTCAGAAAAATCAACCAAACTCATTCATGTAAAAGGTAGGCCAGTCAGTCACATAAAACTAAGCTATAGTCCAGAATCTATCTTGGAACATAACAGTTTTATGCAGATGCAAACAACTTCGACCTGGCGGGGGGGTGCAGAAGTCGTCTAACACTTCCTTCACTGACGCAGTAACGAATCCAGGGAGATGCAGGGAGGTTACTCTGAGTCACTGCTAGATCCAGGACATAACATGGACACCTCGTATCTCCCAATCCACTGCTCTTTCCTCTAAACCCTCCTTTGTCAAGACATTATCCTTTGGTTCACTTCTGAGCCTCTTTCAAAAAATAACTCAAATCATTATTGGAATCCTTATCTTCTAAAATAAGACCTAGCTTTCCTGAATTATTACTATTTTTTTATAAATGTATTTATTTTTGGCTGCGTTGTGTCTTTGTTGCTGCTCTCGGGCTTCCTCTAGTTGCAGCGAGCAGGGGCTATTCTTCATTGTGGTGCGCGGGCTTCTCATTGCGGTGGCTTCTCATGTTGCAGAGCACGGGCTCTAGGCGCGTGGGCCTCAGTAGTTGTGGTGCACGGGCTTAGTTGCTCCGCGGCATGTGGGATCTTCCTGGACCGGGGCTCAAACCTGTGTCCCCTGCATTGGCAGGTGGATTTTAACCACTGCATCACCAGGGAAGTCCCCTTCCCTGAATTATTAATAAATGCACATTAAGAATGACAATTATGTACTTCCTGATCTTCAGAATAATTCTAGAATAGAATCAAAGACCTAATAGACAAATTGACTAAGGGGACTATAATAGCTGATGCTTAGTAGTGAATACCTAGGAGAATTACCTGTGAGGGCTGTGGTCTTGGAGGCACTGCAGGAGGTTGGGCAACAACTCCACCCTGTTGCTGTCCTGTGTGAACACACAAGTCTTCTTTTTGTAAAAATATAATTACTTTGCTAATAGAACAGACAGGCTGAATGAATGTGATCAAATGATAAAAGATTTCCAATACCAACATATGGTATTGGAAGCCATATATAACTTGCAAAACTGTCTAGATGTGGTCAAACCTCATGGCCTCTTCTCAGACCTCATTTCTCTGGCTCTCCTGCATGAGGCACTCTTGTCTTGCTCCTCCCTATTTCCATGACACTATACATTCTTGGTTTTCTTCCCATATTTCTGATTGCTCTTTAGGTATCAAATATGAAGACTTCCAAATTTTCTCTCATTTAACACTTCAGCCTATTAATTCTATGTAAATGATTCTCAAACAATACATCAATCTTCCCTAACCCACAAGTCCAATGGCCTGTTGATTATTTCTCTTTTTTCTCATCATTCCAAACGCATATTATCAAAAACAGAACATCATCACCCTCCGTCCTAACTTCTCTATTTCCACCAGCATGATAACAATATGACCAGTCATATAAAAATTAAAACCTTTGAGTAAGTTATGACTCTTCTTTCTCTTTTGTCATGTAATTTAAGACCTATTGGCTTTCCCTCCTTGATACCTCCACATCGTTCTTTTAAAATCTCTTGTGGCATCTCTCAGGTTCCCATCGTTATCATTTGAACTCAATTTAGGTAGTCATTAAAAAAAAAAAATTCCCTCTCATTGGATACTTTTTCTATTCAAAATTTTTCTTCATATAAATATAAAAAAATAAGAGAAAATACTGTGTATCTTTAGCTTAATATATTTAATGTATTTAATATATATTATGGTTCTCTAACCCCTACCTGTGGTGACTGAAAAGGTCCGATTCATATCTAAAGATGACGATCTAGAATGAGAGGGCTGAGGCCTTGGAGGGGGAGGTGGTGGTGCAGTGTTATCAGGCGACATTCCTGAATGAGACCTGCAAAATTCGCCCCGTTACAATTGGTCATGCTACTGACATTGGAGCTTTTCTTTTTTCTTCTTAAGCATTCAAACTCAGCTAAGCAGCAAAGGATCTTATTGGTGTGACATTTTCTCCAGAGGACAGACAAGTATTACAATGAATAAACAGTACTGTTTATGATGTGCATTCAACAAGTAGTTATTTAATATAGCAAATAACCTTCTTTATAATTATACAGTCAACAAAATTTCAAAAAATTTAAAAAGAAAGTTAGTTATTAACATGAATTCAAGGTAGACTTCTAACCTAGAGTAATGTTTTTTCATTCATTTAAAGATAATACTAGTCTGAAAAGCTATTTTCAAAAAAGAGAAACTCTACTTTCACATACGGTTAGCCTTCAACTTACTTAAAGTTTGGTAAGCTGAGGAAGAATGTGGCTCAACTATGTGAGATGCCCATTCCTGTGTTACCACAGGCCCTCTCATTTCAGAGGTGGTTATTTATCCTCATGCTCAACCCTCTCTCGAGACTCACTTACTGGCCACCGAAGTCTCCTATGTATTCTGAAGAGTCTCATGGACTTTAGCAATCTGATCCTCACTACTAGGAATAAAAAGTAGACTAAAATCCAAACTGGCTGAGAACTCTAAGATATATGAAAAAGCAGCCTTTTGACTGTGTGAGCTCTTCAGAGATTCTATATTACCACTCTCTCCATATATCCTCCAGAAGTGTGGCAAAAGGCTCTTACAATGCGTGAAAAGCAGGGGAGAAAGATGCTTCTGTCCTGTGCACAGTTCTGAGTGGACGGTGAAGCCCTTGTAGACAGAGCCCTTGCTACCCTCACCCTACCCCACACCTTTTTTTGTTTGTGTCGGAGACGTTATATATAATGCAGATCTTCAGGGTGGGTAGGTAGTCCAGCACTGGGCTATGCTTCCAGATGACATTTTAAAACACTGAATTTTTTTTTTTTTTTTTTTTTTCTTTTTGCGGTATGCGGGCCTCTCACTGTTGTGGCCTCTCCCGTTGCGGAGCACAGGCTCCGGATGCGCAGGCCCAGCGGCCATGGCTCACGGGCCCAGCCGCTCCGCGGCATATGGGATCCTCCCAGACCGGGGCACGAACCCGTATCCCCTGCATCGGCAGGCGGACTCTCAACCACTGCGCCACCAGGGAGGCCCTAAAACACTGAATTTTTTTGGTACTTGCCCATAAGGCTATGAAAGGAAATATGCACATTTCTTAAATAGACTCTCACTGATGAGCTACAAAAAGGACTGTATTCAACCACTACTGCCAAAAAATTATCAGCTCATTTTAAACCTTCCACAGAATACCATGAAGACATAACGGTTCCTTCTGTTTTCCTATTAAAGTTGGAAAGAATCAAAATCATTTCCCTTTTACATAAATCAGTAGGTAACCTAACAGCCTTTAGAGAAGTGCAGAACTGAAGAATAGAGAAAAATAACTTATACTTGGTTTTAAATAATTTTAAATATTAAAACATTAACAAGATATTTTAGTTATGCTTTTTATTGACAGAAACACTAACCTTTGACGAGTTACATTGTTCCCAATCTGTTCTGGATCCGAAGTAAAAGAGTCTGAACTACTGTAACCATCTGCTGATAAATGGGATATATCCTATTTAATAATAAGCATTTATATAACTGAATTATTGTTTCAAATCAGAGATATTCAAAGATTGGCTAACACGTTAACATTTCATCATAGTATTACTAACTGTAAAAAATTATATATAAATCAAATAAATTATGGACTATTTACACAACACAATACTATGCACAGAGAACAAGTTACAATCTAAAAAAGTTATTATTTAATAACAGAGAAATATTCAAAATAAGTTACATGGAAGGAGGATAGAAAACAGTACATGTACTACAGTTTCATTTCATATAAGAATATAACATGCACAGAATGAGGATTAAGGTTGACAAGGAATGCTAATCGCGGTCACTCGTAGAATAGTGAGATTACAAGTAATTTTCATGTTCTTATTTTTATTTATTACATTTCTACAAGTGTGAATAATTTTTGTAATGAAAAAATTCATTTTTAAAGAATAAATTAGAAATATCTTAAGCAAAAAAGCTAACTTCAAAACTGTTAATGTAAAATTTTTAACAATTTGACAAGGGAATAAAACGTGCTTAGACAATAATAAAATTTATGAAATTAACCAGAGGGTACCAATTTTTCACCTGAGGTAATATCATTTTCAATTTCCTCAAAGTCTTATGAAGGAGAAGAGAATCCCAGAAGCAGACTAAGAGTTGTGAAGCAGTAAAGAAGTTTTAAAATAGAAACTCTAGGGATAATGTGAAGAAATACTACTCATACCTTTCAAGAGTGATAAATTGAAGGGACTGGTTATTTGGTTTAGTTTCATTTCAAAATGTATCCCTTTCCTTTTTCTTGTCAAATCACTGAGAAGTTTACTTAATTGGTACAAGAAGGATGCTAAAATTAACAAATTTCCATTTGGATGTTCTAATAGGCATCTCAAACTTATCATGTCCTAACCTGAACTCCTACTCTTCCCCCACCACAAACCTTCTCCTACCACAGACTCTGTCAATTCCCAGTTGCTAAGATCCCTTGAACCACTCATGACCCCCCCACCCCCACCCCTTCACATTCAAGCAAATCCTGTGGTCTTTTCCTACCAAAATCTAACCAGAATCTGACCACTTCTCAGCACTTCTACTGCTACCACCCTAGGCCAAGCTATCATCTTCTCTTGCCTGTATTGTTATAACTGTTTCCTAAAATGGTCTTTCCCTGTTTGAACTCTTGCCTTCTTCTGGCCTATTCCCAATACAGCAGCCAGAATGATCCTGCTAAAAAAGGAAGGTCAGATTATGTCACTTCTCCATTCAAAAACCTTCTAAATCGGGCTTCCCTGGTGGCGCAGTGGTTGAGAGTCCGCCTGCCGATGCGGGGGACACGGGTTCATGCCCCGGTCCGAGAGGATCCCACACGCTGCAGAGCGGCTGGGCCCGTGAGCCACAGATGCTGAGCCTGCGCTCCGCAATGGGAGAGGCCACAACAGTGAGAGGCCCGCGTACCGCAAAAAAAAAAAAAACCTTCTAAATGGCTTTTCGTCTTACTCAGTAAAAGTCAGTCTTACACTGCTCCCCAGTTACTATTCTCCCACTTGCTACCTCTACCTGCCAAATTTACTAACTAGTTCTATTTCGGGTGTTTGCTTGCTGTTCCCAGTAAATAAGGCATCTTCCCTAAACCAGAGCTTCATATTGGCTGTTCCTTGTGCCTTAAACATCCTTCCTTCAGATATTCACACAGCCCAATTCCTTGTCTCCTTCAAGTTTTAACTCAAATGTCATCTTTTGTAAGGCCTTCTTTGATCACCTTATTCAAAATGTCACTCCCTCTCCCCTTTCACAACTTAATTTTTATCCAGGATGTTAATTATCTCCTAAGATAGGAGTCCTTTTTTTCTGTTACCTCCCCTACAGAATGTAAACTCCAAAAGGGCAAAGATTTTTTTGTTTTGTTTTGTTTACTGATGAATCCCCAGTGTCTAGAACAGAGCCTGGCACATAGTATTCCATTAACATTGGCTGAATGAATGAATATATACCCAATTTCTTGTGAGAGAGAAAGAAAGGAGCTAGTGGGAAAGAGCCAACATACAAAATCTGGCTAGTTGAGAGGGATGGCAAACAGGAGGCCTGCCTTGAAGACGGTTCAGTGGCAATGGGCAACCAGTTATTCATACAGAGGGTAGGGTGTTTAAAATGACTGACTATTCTCTGCATTATCCAGTGAAGATAATATTAAATGGTTATATATTTGAATTATTCAGACTCTAAGTCCAGACTTAATAAACCTCAAATGGATGATGCTATTCTATCTTTCACTTACCTACAGTATTTCCAGAAGCAAATTTCACTGATGAATTTATCTTATTTTCTTCTGAAAGGTCAGATGTTTTCACCAGTAATGGGCTAGTGGGATTAGTATGATCTAGGAGATAATTAATAGGTAAAAATACAAGATATAGGTATCTGAATTAGTAAATTCATAAACCTCAGAGTACAAGACTTTGTTTCAATACTCCGAAGAAGTAGCAAGTAAATCCATGAAATGTAAGACAAAATAATATTTAATAGGACAAACATAAACCTATTTATATAGAATTTTGTTTTCTGCCACAACAGAAGATACTTTATAATGAAAGAGTCAATCTGCATGTTCATACTTTGTTAATTTTATCCCTGAAGGGCAATTAGTTAAATAAAACACCACACAAATGACTGTAAAATAGGTAATTTATGTTGTTGACTTACATAGAAAACAAATCTATCTGTGAGAGACCCTAACTAAAACATTTAATCTAAAATGAGGAGAAACTTCAAGAGTTAAAGCAAAATATACTATTTCAAAGTCAAGATTCACTTTAACATATACCTCTTCGGTTAAAATTTGAACATACTTTAAATGTAAATTCACAAGAATGATCATAAGAACCCACGGCGTATTAGAAAAGTCACGTTTTCCAAACGTCCTTATTTAAAAACTTTATAAATTAAATTCAATAATTTGCTTTTAAAACTGTAATATAAATTTTAAAAAATATACAAGCACACACACACAGTACAAATATAATTGCAGAAAGTACTATGTTAAAAAATAAGCAATTAACAAAAGAAACCTGAACTCAGAATGATTACCTGTGTATTTTGGTTTGATGCTAAACTAAAATACAACCCACTAAACTAAAATACAACCCAGCAACAGCTTCCTTACCACTGCCAGTTCTTTTAAGTTCCATTTCCTGCATGTGGATTTTGCTTGGAGTCATACGAATGGGAACTGGATGAACAATAGCAGTATCCTACAGACAAACGGGAGGAAATACAGAATTTGTATTAAAAATGCCAAGCAGGTACCCTGAAATAACCAAAATTAAAAACACTTCAATAACTGGTGGACAGAGTTTCTCATTCACACTAAGGCAAGCATGAAAATTAATTTTTTAAATAAAAGTTCCAGAATTATATTTTAAAAAATCAAGTTTTCTATATACACCTAATAATCTGATTTGTTTTATAAAAAGTACATTTTAACTTTGAGTGATTAAAGATTTGAGAAAAAAACTGATCTTATAAAAATACAATTCAAGACAATATTCAAAGGCAAAGTGTGAAATGATCTGATGAAATTATACAAATCTGAACCTTTGAGGTTAAAAGGAACTATTTCATGAGAACCCAAAGACTAAGTAAAAGATTGAATTCATTTTCACTAAACTGCTCAAAAAATTTGACACTTTTCTTTTTCACGTATAAAACAAAGTTAATGACATGACTGTCATATTGTAACAGTAGGCATGATACTTTCTATAGATTAGTTCTACAGAACTGTTTAAAATTCATGCATAAAACTTCCACAAAGGAACCCATTTTTTTAAGAGTTGGGATAAGTAACACTCCTACTCTAACATTAATACTTTCCTTAAATTTTTTCGTGACTATACTACATCTGATAATTCTCAACTGAAGTCATGAGTGGCAAGTCTAGTTAGAGGAGTAAAGGAACTGACAGAATCAACTTCTGAAAAGAGTATAAAGCAATGTATGGCAGCCTCTCCAAAAGGGAAGGAAGAGAGAAAGGTGCATCTGGGTAGCCAGGGAGGCCTGGCCCTGGGAGCTGAGACGCCCAGGGGAGGAACTAGAACAGGATCAAGCATTTGGCTTAACAGCAACAGACCAGCTAAAAAACATGCCTACAGGAGTTCAGCCCCTTCTACTAGGAGTCAGCTCGTATTTTGCATGTGCTGCTGCTAAAGACTGAACTTGAGATCCTTAAATTTCAAATATCTAGTAATGAGTTTAAGTTTATAATTTAGTGTGAAGGACAATGACCTTTCAATTTAAGTTGGACACTGTTTTGGTGACAGTATTAACACCACACCTCTGCAACTTCTAGCATACCATCTCCTGTTTGACAGGTCTCCTTGGCTTATTCACAAAATCTCTAAATTCAACCCATTTATAACAAATGAATTCTTTACTGCAATTAAACAGATAAATCCATTTACAGTAATTTCCTGTCCCTACACCAGTGAGATTCTGGACAGGGTTATGTACTATTTAATAAACCTAAACTAACATTTCCCCTACAACTCTAAAGTTACAGTTATAAAAGATAAACATAATAGATGGATAAAAGTTTAGATTTCTCACATAAGAATGAGTCATACTCAGGAAATTATTAACAATACACTCAAGATGTTGTTTGTTATGTTTATGGTTATGAAAAACATGGCTTTAAGAATAACTACTATTTTCTTAACTTACAATTTTAATAGCAAAAATAACTGCTGAGAATCAGAATTTAACATTCTAAGGCAAGATTAAAGGAGAAAGCATGATAGATTCATGCTTATTCCAAACCCAAAGCACACTAAGAAAAAACAAGCAAGGAAAACTTATTAGATGCTTTAACTCATAATATTGATCTAATATATATTCTGTGTATATGTACGTAGAGTGATATTTATAAAATTTGTAACAGGAATATTAAGTAGCCTTTTCATGTATTTCCAGTACAATAAAGGGAGGTCACAATAATGACCCCCCAAAAAGAAAATCATGAATGTTCTATTCATTCTCTAAATAATTTGCATAAGTTTCTGTACCAGCAAATCAATTTCCTGTTGCATACTTCAGTCATATAACTAATTGTTGCTGTGAGCCTGCACTAGCTTTAATCCAGTGGATCCTGCTACCAGTAGGACAAGGCAATTCCTGGAAGAGCTTTAACACAGATGACCAGGCCCCACCTCAGACTAGTGATCAGAAGCTCGGTCTGTGACTGTGACGTGCAGCAGAAGAAAGAGCTTTGACTTCAAACATTTCAACACCCAGGTGAAGAACCATAAATGCCTGTAAGTCTCTGGGTCCTGAGCCACAAAATGCCAAGGTAACACTTTCTCTGCTCCAAATCAGCATCCCCATATTTAAAAATAGAGAAAAAAGTAAAGAGACTGACTGGCAGGCTCTGCTCACTTTCTTCTAACTATTCAAATCACCCAAAGCCTTTAGGAAACCCATTCCTAAACACTCATGGCACATTTGTATCCTATATTTAGGTACTTGATTTTATACATCTTAGTACTTTATTGAATATTCTATTGTGCTCAAATATCTACCTTTTCTAATTGGCTTAAATTTTACTATCCTGTCTGTCTGAAACCAGCCCTGCCTACTTGCTATTCTTGTGTCACTTAGTTCAGGTGCTCATCATCTCACTCTCTCTTGATCCCATCAGTCCTTCACATTGTTGCCTGAACGATCTTCCCCAGCTACCTCTTTGGCACCCTCATCTTATCATGGTACTTCTTGTTAGCTCCTAGTTAAGTTCAGACCCTTGGTCTAGGAAACAAAGATCTTCCCAGTCAGGTTTCAGCCACACTCTTCAGCTCCCCATCACTCCCCCATCCGTGTCTACCCTATACCCTCACTGCACTGAATTGCTCCTGCTAGTGACCTTCTGCTTGCAATGCCCTTGTCCACTTCTGCCAATTCACGGTTTCATTCAAAACTCATCATACAAACATACCCTCTTTTGTGAAAACTTTCCCAAACACACTGGGCTGAGTTAGCCCACAGTTCTCTGCCCACAGTTTTGTTCATGGCTACATATGATAATTATCAAAGTCAGCTATATTAAACCATCAGTTTATTATGATTAAGCTGTGGTCTACTTAAGACTGGACTTGTTTTTTGACATCTTGGTATTCCTAGAGAATAACACAGGCACCTGGAAGGGGGCTCCACCAGACCAACTGAGTTGGCTGGGCATAATCAGTGATCAAATGAACTCCCTTTTCATACCCTGAGTGAGTCAAACATTCTACAGCACTCAAGATCAGAGATAAGTCATGGCGGAGACTAGTGCACTGCACTTCTCGTCAGTCTAGAATTTCCTGGTGGAAACAGATTCTACCAGAATAAGCAGTTCAACAAAAGTACTCAAGTTTCTGGAAATGAGATATCAGAAACTCAGTTTCATAACAATTCTGGGAGCCTAATAATTAACCATCTCAGTTTGCATGTGAGGTCACTGCACTGGGTGGTGGCTGTCTCTAAGTGCTACAGAGCAGTTTGGAGTCCTTCACAGACAAACTTTATTGAGCAATACCTACTTATCAAAATTTGGCTTTTAAAAATTATTCCATTAAGTGTTTCTGACACTGTAAGGTATGTTACATTCATATCAGAACTGTAGTGTTCTTTTTCTCCTATGTGAGTCTCTTCTAATCTGAATGGACCTTATTTACTTACTTATAATCCTTATTTATATAAACCTTGCAAAGGATCATTTGGGAATGTGGCCACAGGCTGTGTTCTGTAGACTGGTAATATGTCAGGTAAGAATTAAATGAAGGTTAAGAAACTCAGACCCTCACTGAAAGCAGGGCATTGTACTAATTGAAAGTTTATAGTGAGATTATAGTTTGCCAGCGTAAAAGAAAAAAGATGTTTCTACGTACCAGATTATAAATATTTAAGACTGCCAACTTTATCAAATTTAGAGGTCTAAATTCAAGTTTAAAATGTCAATTAACCATTTAAAACTTTCTTTCCTAGAGCCTCCTGCCATACTAGAAAAAACAAAAGAAAGTATTGTGCCATATCATTTAAAACACTAGAGCTGGAATTCACAAATTTGGATATTATTTCCAAGAAGTTACAAGAATATCACTGTTATTAAGTCAACTATTTCCCTGCATTTCTTGCCAGTCATGAGTCAATTTATTTTGCCTCCGAGTTCTAGATTTTTATATTTAATGTTCTTTTCTGGCCTGACAAAGATCATAATACTATGAATTATTACTCTGAATATCTCTTAAGGGTTAGAGAATAAAAGAGTCTCTAATGCTACATCCTTCCCTGTAAAATACTTTTATTAAGTACTTTAAATAAAATTAACTTGACTCTGTAAGTAGGAGATAAGAATAATATGGAGAAATGAAACTCAGAGCTGAAGTAAAACTTTCTTTTAGCTTATAGCACCTGTCACTTCCCAAGAAACTTTAATTACTGCTGCTAATAAGCAGGAAAAATTGTTAAGTGTTGCCTTTTTATTTCTCTCCCATTTTTCAGAGACTAAAAGCAAAGATTAATGTCCTCAAAGTAGTAAGGAAAGAGAAGGCCAAAGACTCAGATAATCTACATATTAATTGGCCCCTGAATAATGAATAGATTATAAAAATAGACACTTAAAACACTTCCATACATTATGTTTGAATTCAATATAGCAGTATTCTCTGTATTTCAAACAGATATAAATTCTTTAAAATTATAAAACACACCAAAGAGCCATTAATTTAAAATGTTGAAGATGTACTATTATCTTTAAATGCCACTTCTCCCAAATCCATATTAAATAACAAGACTATTTTAACATTTAATTAATAAATGCTGGCTATCTTTGGTCAGAAACATCTAAAAAGAATGCCTTGTGTCACTTTCTCCAATTCTTTTCACTGAACTCATTTTTAAAAATCCTACCTTTACACTCTTCTTCCCTTCCTACTTACTTCCTCTTTTCTTTTTGAAAGGTACTTATTAGCATGTCCTTCTCTTTATAGGAAAAAATGAAAAATAAAAGAAAAAGCAGGAGTGAACAGTGAGAAGACTGTAACAGCTACAGTATAGAAGTTTTCAAATAACTTGAGGGACGGGTGGGGCATATATGAAGTTCAGTCTATGAGACAGAATTTATTTTTTAAATCAGGATGTGAACTTTGTAGCATTTTCAAAGCAACACAGTGAACCACAGGAAGACAAGACGGAGCCTCCTCTGCACAATGGGAATCTTTGACCAACAGCACTATTGTTTTGCTGAACTTGATTCTCTTGTAACAGGACTCAACATACTAATTAAGTCAAAGCTGTACCATCTGGACTGTTAAAATAAAAGATGACACTGCATATTTACATACATAGCACAGGTTACACGATGTGTAAGCATACAAATAAAATAGTATTTACTGTCGTTACACTGAAATAAGCAGTATATGTTTAATAAAACATACACTCAATTAGCAAATGAAAACAAGGTCAACTAAATCAATTGTCACAAAATGCTCCTTTAGACACATGTATCAGATTTTAAAAACATAGATTTCTCTCATTAAAATAACTAGAAAATACAAAGAATGGTAAAAAAAAAAAAAAAAGTTCTTTCCACCATTAAACACACAAAAATTGAAAAGCCTGCCACCATTTCCCTCTAAGCACTCCACTGAATCATGCATATCAGCTAAAAACCATAATGAATGAAAATTTGGGTTAATAAAATTAATTTCAAACAAGCAAGCTAAGTGATTGACTTACAGGATCAGCTGGTGCAATGTTAGAATCAAATTGGGTCAGAGTTTGTGAGCTTGAAGAGCGTTCACTAAATGTCTCCCACTGCTGAACAGACAGAGGAGAGACAAGTCAGCATGATGAGAAAGATGGAGTAAAAGATCACCGGAGAAGATTTAGCAAAGTAATTCAGAGGTTGCACTGCAAGTTGTGTTTCGTAGGCCTGACAAAATTCCCTAAGTTCTATTTTTCCATAAACATTCTACATTATCTATGCTGGGTCATCTTGTAATGTAAAGTGAGCAGCTTCACGATCAAATGTACAGTAACAATTTACTGCAATCTCTACGGGAGAGATTCAAAGCCTTACAGAATTCAATTCAAAACACAATAAAGGAACAGAGTCTAAGTGGTATAAATGGTGACAAAAGAAAAATATAAAGGGGTTTGTCTTGACTAGAGAAAGAATAACTTCAAATCCTTCTTTCAAAATCCAAATGTTAATGCACTGATTTGGTGGTACTAATGAATTCTGAGTACCAAAGTTTTGGTCAAAACAAAGCAAGTCAGTGCGACTTGCCAGTGCGACCCCTGAAAGATGATTCTATTATGTATGTGCACATATTCTGTACGTATGTATAGATATTTAATAAAATATAATTGAGATAAAATGCAAAGAATTCTGGAATTAATGTAAGTTTGAGCTTATGTCAATCTGTAGCAAGTCAACCCCTGTAATCAGCATTATGAACAGGGCCATGCCAGACCACAAGACAAAACTGCCAATCAGGCACCCACCTCCAACCCCATGCTAGAAAAATCAGAATGCGGCCACAATGAGAGCAAATCAAGCAACTGAGTATGTGTTATATATAGAAGATGTATTTTGATATGAAATACTACTCTTCTAAAAGAGGTACACAAATATCATACCTCAAATTAGGTGGAGTGATAAGTGATTATTAATTTTAGTAAATTCCATTTGAAGATCTTAGTAATAAACAGTATAGGATTTTATATCAAAATCATATTAAAATTATCATTAAAATTTGATTCTTAAGAATTACCAGTTATACTCTGAAGAAGGAAAAACATCTGCACATATACAATATATACACACGAATGTTTACACACAGACACACCTACTCCATTAACCAAAATCCTCTTTTTATAATTCAGTATAGAAAAGTATACATTTTTATGCTTCAAAGTTCGACTTACTATTTAAAACAGTAATATTCAATTTGAGAAGACATGTAGAAACTAAATGTTAGCAAATGAACACATTTATAAAAATTATCTACAGAAATGGCTAATGCAGTCATTCAACAGCTTTCCCTAAAGATTAGTTTTAAAATCATAAAATTAAGATATACTAAGAAATACTGATGCATTGAGCATGTTTCCTGAATAAAGATAAATCCACATTATCCTGGGACATCACTTTAGGGAAGTGACTTACCAATATTTGTTAATATAATTAGTTTCCTCAATAATTATTGTTGCATAGGTACAGAAGGAGTTTTAAAAATCCTAATTATCTAACTATGGAAAAAAGTTTAGATGCAGAATATTTTTTCCAAAAAGAAGACATTTGTCTACCTATTTGGTGGCATGAGATTTTACTTGATTTTACAAGACTGTATGTAAGCTAGCTGGAGAGCAGAGAAACACTCTTATCTTTGTAACTTTAGTGTAATGATTAAGAGCACAGGCTCTGGAACCAGATGACTGGAACCCTGGTTACGCTGCACACCTGCAGGCGAGTTATCTAACCTCTCTGTGCTCCAGTTGTACCATCTGTAACGTGAGGTTAATAATGCCTATGTCACAGGACTGTTATAAGAATGTAAAGAGTTAATATATGTAAAGAGCTTTTTGAACAGAACGGACACATCAAAAGTGCTCAATAAATGTTACAGATTGTTATTAGTGTATCCCCTACAGTGCCTCATCCATATTTGCAGGTGCTGAGTAAATATTTGTTGAAAGAATATTAGTGCTTTGAGGTAGAAAATTAAAATGTAATTTCCATATCCTAAGTAAATTTAAAAAAATAAATATTATTAAAATGTGTCAAAAATCAATGTTAGTTTTAGTAACATTTTGATTTTCCACACACAGTAAAAAAAAAAACAGTTATGACATTCATGTCCTTATTAGCAAACACCACAACATGAAACTTGGTAAGAATATTTAAGAAGGGAAATGCAACTGCTTACATCAGATGTGAAAGGGATTTCCATTGCTAGTCTTTAATGATCACATGTGATTTTTACTTAGAATGAAGATGGGCTTTTGAACTGACATGCTTTAGAAAGAGTTGCTATTTTTATGAACAGATATCAGTAAAAATACTCTTTTAATCTGATACTGCTTTTTAAAAAAAATGACAGAAATGAATAAAGGCAGCAAACACAGTGGTTTCAAGAACACTGACCCTATTCTCCATAAAGCCTTTCTACTAGCAAATTCTTTCAAGGCTTAAATCTTCCCTCCAGAAAAACACTTATATAAATGGTTTTATGTCTGACAGCATGATGGATGTATATTATAATGTCTCAGAAGCAGGTATCTGTGATTACATCATAAAGCAGCAGCAAGTACTTTAAACCTGCCAATTACTTCTCTTGTTTTTCAGTTGTCCAAAATTAACTAGTGTCTCTTTAAACCCAGTATTTTTCTGGCTTTAAAAGACAAAGAAAGCACAGAAGCTTCAAGCACTATCTAAAAGTGATACAAAAGACTGTAAGGAAAAAAAATATAACTTGTTCACAAAGAAAAGTGCTCTAACAGGCTGAGCAGTGGTTTTCAATTGAAGTTCTACAGAGCATGAAGGTTTAACAGAGGGGCCTCAGAGGGTGCTTTGTGGAGGCAGGGCCTCAGGTCCTCTTCCCTTATTCTAATCATAGTGGCCCTACTTTTATTGTTTTGTATAATGGAGTTCCAAAGTAATGGGGGGTGGTTCTCAAATTCTGTTTTCCACGCTGGGCTTGGTCTTATATAACATGGTCTTTAACCGCTGCATTTAATAGGGCTAAATCATTCCATTTTGTATTAAATAAAATAAATTACTATGAATAGCCTGGAATGTAGAAAATATTTTTTTCATGTGGAAAGCTGGTTTAGTGGCTTCTCATATCACTTCTGATGCTAAGATTCCAAATCTATTATCCCAGGCCTTGCTTACAGGAATGAGAAGGCAGTGTGACACAGCAGGTGTGCTAACTGACTGAACGTCCAAAGGACCTGTGTTCAAATCTCAGCCCTTGTCCCTTACTGGCGGTAAGATATCTTGTCCAAGACATTTACCCTTTTGACTGTTAAGTTCATGCATCTGCCCCATCTAACTCACAGGGATTTAGTAGGAATGAATGGTGGAAACTAAATGATAGTATATACATATGAAAAAGTACTTTGAAAACCTCAGAGTCATATAATTACAAATATCTATCACAGTCACATTTGATATGGTCCCTCAACTATGCACACACGCTGAAAGAGCTATATGCTGAAATTACCCTGCTCGGAACTTCTTACCTTAAAAAAGTGAATGTTAGTGAGAGAAAAGGGAAGCTTTGCTAACCTCACTGCTCTGATTCAGCTCAGGCCAAGTCTGGTTTAGTGACGGCATAGATGGAGACTTGCTTGGAGGTGCTTCTGCAGGAGAGCCTGAATAACCTACCTCACCTGGCTGATCCCCAACGTCTGCAATTTAAAAAAGAGAAATTCTCTATAAACAATATATTTTAGTTTAGGAATATTTACTCATAAAAACCTAACAGAAGGTTTTCACAAGTAGTAATTTATAATCTGAATTTCCTTTTCTCACGTTCCCAAAACAAACATCTTAACAATCAGACAATCAGGCAATACTTATTCCTGCAACTTACTGTCTACCTGAAACCAGAGTTTTCCATGAAAATAAAATCTAGTTAGAAATAAGTAGAAAAAGGGTGTTGTACATAGCAATGCAATAGGGTACATACTTTGAATCTTTTTCTAGTAGGGATGGATTTGTACCAGTTCCCAAAATGTATTCCATGGAATATTAATCAGTAAGGTATTTTTAAATATTAGGTTTTCTATTCAAATAAATCTGGGGATACTATAATTCCCTGTTGGAGTGTCCCCACGCACATTTGTATATCAAAGGCTTGTCATGTTTAAATCAGTTTTTCCCAAATATAAACCTTTTTTTATCAGACAAAAATCCCTCAATATTCCCTTGGCATATACTTTGGGAACTGCTGATTTACACTAATTCTCTCGAATTTTCTCTACAAGTCTTCCTTGTTACCAAGAAGCAGCATATATTTTCAAGGCAGACAGCAAAAGGAGAGAAAGAGCCCAGGCATGAGCAAAAAGCAAAGTCAGTGAGCCCACACGAAACAAACTTTTATCATTAGGCTCACTAGCATTTACAGACTTAACTGAGAGAGCTACAAATCCATGACAGGATTTCAAAGTGGTTTTTAAAGTATTATGTGATATCATGTTCTAATTTTAATTAGTTAAGGTCTCCCTAAGCTCTCAAATTGTAATTTAAAAACAGAAGGAATTTAATGGTAACTAAATTCTCATTCCAATCGTCCCAAATTTTACAGGGCTTTGAATATAATCCCAGTCTGAAAATCACATTGATTGCCAAATTAATGGGGAATACCTAATCTGTTTAGAACCTGTATCAAAAATATGACTCTAATATCCATCACTATCTCATTGTTTGACCATGGGCAAGTTGGATAAAATAAATAGTACCTGAGTTTCTCCATCAGAAAGAAAGACATCTGCCATTAAATGTTAGTACTAGTATATACTTCAGATTCCTATACAGACAGCCATGTAACAACTTAGCAATGTATAGGTTTTAACCTTCCAATCTATTCATAAGTAAATCCTTCACATTTTAGTGCCTAGCACAGGACCTACCACATATCAGGCACTCAAGTATTTATTGAATGAGTAACTTTTGTGTGTTCTTCATTTAAATTCATTCTTCTTTACCATTATTTCCCTAGAACCAAAATTAACTATTGATACTCTGAAGAAGTCTCAAAATTTTTCTTCACCTATTCTGTTACATGACTATCTCAAAACACCTCCCTTTTACTCACCCTGACATTATTTCTTTATAGTCATATCACACTGCAAGTTCTAATTTGTAGTCCAGCATCATATTTTGATAAATTTTTGTTTTCTAAGATCAAGCATTGTTGCTATTTCTTGCTTAATTCTATCTCTTTCTCAGTAAAAGTGCCAAAGTGATATAGAACAAATAAGAGGCAGAAATGCTTTATATAATGTTCTATGAAGACCTCTTAACTCAAAGCTCTTAGAGAAAACCTAACGAAAAAACTATTTATAATAAATAGTAGCAGCAAATTCCTCATGGAAATAGCTTGTGGTTTTCAGTGTGAACAAAAATCATGGACTTTTTTTTCTATGGTAACACAGGGAGATGAATTAGCCTAAGTTATTACATATTAAAGATGGTGGCAGAGCAGAGTCGTTCCCGGATGGACTTGCCGGTCTCGGCCTCTATGTCCACCCCCGAGCCCAGCTCTCCGGGGGCAGCTGCCGCCCGGCTCCACAGCGGCTTCAACTTGGACTGCAGCGAGGACGGCAAGGCGCTTGACGGCAAACTGGAGCTGGACCTCACCAGCAAGATGCTTCTAGCGAGCCCTACATCAGAGCAGTATGACAGCCTACTTCGGCAAATGTGGGAGAGGATGGACGAGGGGTGAGGGGAGACCACATATGTCACTAGGCAGAGATCAGGAGACATGGGTTCGAGCCCTGGTCGAGGAAGATCCCACATGCTGCGGAGCAGCTAAGCCCGTGCGCCACAACTACTGAGCCTGCGCTCTAGAGCCCGCGAGCCACAACTACTGAGCCCACGTGCCACAACTACTGAAGCCCGCGCGCCTAGAGCCTGTGCTCCTCGACAAGAGAAGCCACCGCAATGAGAAGCTCGTGCACCGCAACAAAGAGTAACCCCTGCTCGCCACAACTAGAGAAAAGCCTGTGTGCAACAATGAAGACCCAACGCAGCCAAAAATAAATATCAAATAAATTTATTAAATTAAAACAAAAGGAAAGGGAGTTAAAGAAAGGATAATAGCTTTAGATTTGATAGTTTACCGGAAGTGAAACTCTGTCAGAAGGATGGTGAATGAAGAAGCGTCTTTAAAAGATCTCCCAAAGCAGATATTAAAGAAAAGAAAAATAGAATAAAAATAGTATTAACTATAGGATGATTAATTTTCCAAAGAACCTATTTAAAAGTCATACTGCATTATTATTTCAGTTTCAAATGTCACCTTAAGGCAAACTGGGGCCCTGATTTGACATGTCTAGACCTCTGTTCTCCTGTTAGTCTTCTACTGACAAATTTAGGGCCAGAGTGTACACCATCCCCACTGCAGGGAAGTTCAGTTTTGGGATGGATTCTGGGTACCTCTTTGATTCACTAGTACCAAGCTGCAGTGGGTCCAGCCCCTTGAGGCTAAGAACTTTAGTGTTATTCACCCAAATAATTATACTTCATAGTCATTCCACTACAGTTATTTTCCTACAGTAGCAGTTCTTATACTGCGAACTGTGGACTCCTGGGAGTCCCCATGACACTGTTAGGGGGGTCTAAAACGTCAAAATTATTTTGTAATAGTAATAATGCTTCTTCTCTGTGTTGGCCTATGCACTGATGTTGCGAAAGCAATGGTGGGTAGAACTGCTATAGCTTATTAGCAAGAATCAAGGCAGCGGCATGTAAATATATAGCGATTACTGCTACAATATAGCAGTCATTGTATTCTTTACCACCATGCATCCCGGTTAAAATATGTAAAAATAAATAAATCAATAAATATGCATGACAATTTCACTGAAGGATGTTCACCATTAAGCAGTAAAAATTATTAATTTTATTAAATCTCACCCCGGGAAACACATTTTTAAAATATTCTGTGGCAAAATGGGAAACAAATATGAAGCACTTCTCCATATTAAAGTGCAACGGTTGTCTCAGATGTCAGCTGAACAGGCCACTATTATTCTTGAAAGAACAGGTGATAAACTGTAATTATTCAGACATGGCTATTAGGCAGGGATTTTCTCGAAAATGGATTAAGTGACCCTGTCCCTTCAAGGAAAATAACAATTTTCAGTATTTGTTACTAATGATAAAGTTTGAGCTTTTAAGTGAAGATTAGAATTTTGGAAAATGTACATCTATGTCTATAAGCTCAAGAGCTTCCCAGTACTTCCTTGATAAGATAGGCTGTGATATTAACAAACACACTTTTTGATATTTTATAATAAAATGTCCCAACATTTGAAAGACCTGTACAACTCAATGAACTGATATTTTACAAATAATCGGTGCATTATGTTACAAAGCCGTGCATGGGTAAAAGATTCATTCAAAGCTCAAGACAGATCTATATAACAGTACAAACAATTCATTAATATGGTTTCAGCTTTTACACTGCAATTAACCTTTAAGAAATTACCACTTGTTGAGCTTTGGTGCAGTACCAAAGAATATCCAAAATTATCTGAAAATAGTCCTCCCTTTTACTACGTGAGGCCAAATTTTCTTCATGTACTAAGGATTGGCATCCTTGTTCTGCAAAGGGCTAGCCAGTAAATATTTTAGGCTTTGCAGGCTATAAGGTCTCTGTTGCGACCACTCAACTGTGCTGCTGTCAAAAGCAGCTATAGGTAATTCACAAAGGAATGGGCTTGGCCGTGTTCCAATAAATTTTTATTTATGGATGCTGAAATTCAAATTTCTTATATTTTCATGTGTGATAAATATTATTCTTTTTTGAAAACAAAAACCACTCTTTGCTTGCAGGTTATACAAAAACAGTCAGCAGACTGGATCTGGCCTCAGGGCTTGGTGTGCCAACCGCTGATATACCTCAAACAAAGTAACACACTCATCAGATTGAATGCAGAATGCAGCTAGTTGAGATTCTAAGCTGTCTTCTGTTACACCAAATATGAAAGAGATTAGCAAAAGTGTAAAACAATGCCACCTTTTTCACAATTTTTTTTATTTTGGAGAATATGGTTATTTTCCTAAAAATACCTATGCTAATATGTAAGGAATTTATTCTTGTTACTTTAAAATAAAGTAGTATTTTTAAAAAATGTATCAGTTTTAATTTCTAATAGGGTTACTATTGACAGATCTAATCTACAAAAAGAAAGCCTTTTTTGGGGTCCACAAAAATTTTTAAGAATGTAAAGGGGTCCCTAAGATGAGAAAGTTTGAAAAAAATCACTGTCCTAGAAAATTCAAAAATTATCTCTGGAATAAATTAGCAAAATTACACACTGCTTCTTTCCTAACTTCATATATAGAACAACAAATGGCAGTAGAAAAAGAGCAAATTACCTATGTTCTAGAAACTAACAGTCATGAGTCTGGGAAGAGGCATTATGTCTGTAAATAAACTACACTTCCTTCAACTTGGCTCCTTATAAATACTCCAACAAAGAGCTTCATAGCTGCCCACAAAAGTTAGTCTTTAAGACTGTATCCTTACGGAGGCAGGGGTGTAATTTTACTCTTACCTGATGCAGTGTTCCAACCTAGCCTCCTGCTGGAACACTGTGTCAACCCTGCCTCCCTTCTGAGGGTTCTGCTCTGCCCCTGACATCATCAGAGCATCAGGGCTGAAAAAGAAGAGCATGAGCCTAAATTATTTGTTAAAGTCAACCCCAAAAGGGCTTTTATGCAAAAAGTATTTCCATGTATAAAAGTGTACCTGGAAGGCACAACCCAGTGTGATCATACTGATGTACTGTCAATCTACATTTAAAAGTTAGTAATGATAGGGCTTCCCTGGTGGCGCAGTGGTTGAGGGTCCACCTGCCGAAGCAGGGGACACGGGTTCGTGACCCGGTCCGGGAAGATCCCACGTGCCGCGGAGCGGCTGGGCCCGTGGGCCATGGCCGCTGGGCCTGCACGTCCAGAGCCTGTGCTCCGCAACGGGAGAGGCCACAACAGTGAGAGGCCCGCGTACCGCAAAAAAAAAAAAAAAAAAAAAGTTAGTGATGATAATATGAAAAGTGCAAACCTTATTTTCAGGATCGCACTAGAAAATAAAAACACTGTCAGTAGTTTTCATCCTTCTAGGCTCCATAGACCCTAAAAAGTTCCCAGATTCAGTTCAGTTCAGTGTACCTGCTGAACAACCTCTTTCTTAAAGAGAAAGAACCTCTTTCAGTTTCATTCTAGGTTTATAATCTACCCACCCCAAATTTCTCTCATTTTCCTACTATTATACTCAATACACTAAGAAGTTGTTTCAAAATGACTGCCAGCTATTATCAATCTAATAGAAATATATACACTCCCTAAAGTCTTATGGTTTAAAACTTATTTTCTTTTCAAGTAGCAAAACAAATCTAGGAAGAATTCTTCAATCATGTAGGTTCAAGGTTCTAATTTCATTTATCAGCTTCATCTAAGAAAAAGTAACTATATCTTTTATTTGAGATGTGAATATTATTTGTACAAGAAAAAAACATTTAAAATTTAAAAAAACAGGTGTGGATAAATTTTAAGTTTAAAAAAACCCCCTATAAATAGTACCTTTTTCATTCACACTTAAAAGACAGGGATAAGCAATGCATATGCAGAAAGAAATTAAAGACTTAATTTAAGATATGCTTTGTTTGCCTTGAATGATATTACATGGATTGAAAAACTAAGTTCTATTTCCAAAATTAATTCCACTTCTCCCCAATACTCCACAAAATGGAAACTTACTCAGTAAGCAGATTTTAAGAAGGACTATGTAGAAGTCTATTAGTTTTGAATTAAAACCAAAGATTTTTAAAAAATGAATGTAAAAACATGTCCAACAAGGTTTGAAAACAATAAAACACTTACCCCAAATACTAATTAAATTGCATCTGTTGCTTTTTTTTTTTTTTTTTTTGGCAGTACTGATCAACATTTTATAGCAAATACTATTTGGCTCAGCTATTATACTTCAAAGAATATTACCCACAGATATACAGGAGGTTTCCATTATCTAAGTATAAAGTTAATCCACTTAAAATAAGGACTAAAATTTCATAAAGAGAAAAAACAACTAAACTGGGGCGTTTTCTTCAAGACTTACACAGAAAATGAGCATAAAGAACAAACCATAAAAGATGTTAAAGATTTTGGGTGAAATTTGGTGGCAAAATTAATAAAAGCATGAATTCAGTCAGTGAACATTTACTGAGGGCCTATAAGTAAATATAGTAAACAAAGATACAGTATTGAGCAAGAAGACAAGGCTCCCATTTATTTCCATGGAGTTGTCGTCCTAACAGAGCAAGACAGACATCCTTAACTTCATTTTGACTTTCACAACACAATCATAAAGAAAAAAGCTCATTTCTGCAAAAAATAATTAACGGTATTGTTAAGTATTCCCAAAGACTCTTACTAAATCCACTGATATTTAAACCATAATCTTTTAAAGCCCCTACTGTGTCATTCTTGCAGAGATTTTTCTCCTTCAAGTATTAGCTAGCCTTGTTTGTCACTGTTTTTGCCAGGAATTTGAGGAGTTTAGTTATTTTGTCCAGTTTCACTAAATGGTGCACCTTTGCCAATATTTACAATTGTACTGATTCATCACCTCCAATACCCCACTATCTGAAAAGAAATGACACGAGTGCTAAGAATGTACACATATATGGGGGGGGGGGCTTGAGAATTAATTCCTTAGGTGTAAAGTTAATGATGAATATTAGTGCTTATTTTCATTTTCCTCTGCAACTAAAGGCACTTGGAGAGTAAATTTTCCAAAGCAAAGATTCGAGGTTCTCTGTACAAAACAGAAATATATGTATCTTTTTTTTTTTTTTTTGCAACACCATTTTAAAAGTAAAGCCAGGAAACTATCCAAAAATTCCATCAATAAGAAACTGGTTGAAGTAAGGAACATTCACTAATTATGATAAAGAATGTGACAGCTCTATATGTAACAAAGTGCAGAGATGTACAACACTATTAGAAAAAAATCAAGGACGTGAATGCACTTGTGTAAAAACAGATAGCTGCATGTGTTACTTCTGCAGGCTTTTGTATGTTAAAATTTTCTGGGTGAACACAAGAGAAACTATTAACATTGATTAACTCACATCAAGCTAGTCTCAAGTATGTATTTTTGGTATATGACTCATAAATAAAAAGTCTGGCTTTTAAAAATATTCATGTTAAAAGTACCACTAGGAGCTTGAGGACCTATGCTATCTATGCACCATATCAAGAACAGTGAAACACATGCTCAAGTTTACTGTACAAAGCAGCAATTATGGAGGAGGACTCAGAATAGTGAACAAATTCCTTTACCTCTGAGCATCTCAAGCAGATACTACTGAGGTGCTCACGTGAGCAGTGTGGTGTGAAGACACGAAACAGTTTTAAACAAGTGGTTCAGCCAATTTAGTCATTTCAAAAATGTGAACGTCTACTTATGTGTACTCAATTTGCACCCTGCTAGGTGCTTAAACATGATGAACAAGACCAATCTGGTTACTATCTGCCCAGGAACCTCTAATCTAGTTTAAGAGAGATTGACCAAATAATCGCAAAAAAATACACGTAAAATTGAAACTGTGCTACAAAGATGATTCTTTGGAAACTGAGTTTAAGAGGTGGAGATTGAGTTTAAAATGTATAATAACTCAACGTGTTTGTTTTTTTCTTTTTCTTTAAGATACAATTGTGGTAGGCTAGCAGGTCACCTTAATCTTTTTTTTTTTTTTTTTTAATAGAAGATAACCATTCCTAAGAGGGGGGAGGGATAAATTGGGAGACTGGGATTGACATATACACACTACTATATATAAAATAGATAACTAATAAGTACCTACTGAATAGCACAGGGAACTCCACTCAATACTCTGTAATGACCTATATGGAAAAAGAATCTAAAAAAGAGTGGATATATGTATATGTATAACTGATTCACTTTGCTGTACACCTGAAACTAACACAACATTGTAAGTCCACTATACTCCAATAAAATTTTTAAAAATTTAGAAGAAAAGAAGATAGCTATTCCTAGAAGATTACAATTCTTTCTTGAATTCAGCTTCAGAAAGCCTCCACAGATGAATTCTTGTGTGTTTTCTTTTATAAGACAACGAAAGTCAAGTTTCCCTTTTTATTTACTCCAGCTGTCAAATTCAGTGATGTTCAATGTTAACTATTTTAATTCAGGTCTACACAAGTACTTCTACCTCTGGTCCTTTGTTGTTCTGTTTTATCTGGTATATTTAATCCTATAAATCTGTTCAAATGACTTTGGAAAAAATACATATATATCCCACCTATGTTTGCATGCCTACAGAAAGCTTAGCTTGTTACTTCAAGCAACTATAACTCAAGTCATCATTATTCATCATCTATTTTTCTGTAAGAGTTACTTAAATTGTAAATATAGAATACTTGTGGAGCTAATATTTTAATATGTCCCAACATCATAAAGTTAAAACAAATGACTGGGCTTCCCTGGTGGTGCAGTGGTTGAGAGTCTGCCTGCCAGTGCAGGGGACACGGGTTCGGGCCCCGGTCTGGGAGGATCCCACATGCCGCGGAGCGACTAGGCCCGTGAGCCACAACTACTGAGCCTGCACGACTGGAGCCTGTGCTCTGTAACAGGAGAGGCCGCGATAGTGAGAGGCCCGCACACCGCGATGAAGAGTGGTCCCCGCTCAAAGCAGCTAGAGAAAGCACTCGCACAGAAATGAAGACCCAACACAGCCAAAAATAAATAAATAAATTTATTTTAAAAAAAACAAAAACAAATGACTATTTTCAAAGACAGAAATGTTAAGGAAAAAACACTACTTTAAAAATGGCACATACCGAGCATAATTTACTCAATAATTATTTACTGAGCTAAGGTCCATGCCTGCAAAGTGCTAGGTCCTGAGGATACTACAATGAATATGATACATTTCCTGTTTTTTTTTAAGGCGCTCAGAGCGTAGTGGTAGAAAGAGGAAAAAAAAAGAACAGGATTCAGCATAATGTGTGCCATAGTGAACAGCACATAGGATATGCTGTGCAAGATCAGAGAAGATAGAAACCACCTTTGCCTGTAAGGCACAAAGTCTCCACAGAAGGAATATTTATGATAAGTTCTCAGATCAGCCAAAAGAAAGTGTTTGGGTATGCCTCCTTTAACTGGGAACTTCTAAGAACACAGCTATTTTAAAATGTTTTTTAAGGATACTGATTGAATCACAGGGTCACATGACAATTTCTATATTCAAAGGACTTTGTGTCATGAACCTCAGGCTTATGATAGGTAGGAGAAAAAAGATTAAATGGTTCTTCCCACCTCAAAATAGAACTCCAAATTCATCATTTGTAAGTAGGCAAAGTAGATTTTAATCTAATATTGTGTGGTCAAAATGTTTACAATAAATTTGACTGGAAAACCATATAATATTATGTTAGAATTGGAAAAAGCTGAGTCTTTGACACCTTTAAAATTATAGTTAGAGCAATAGTGTATAGACACATGCAGGCAAAAAACCAGAGTGTCTCTTTGCTAAACAAATCTAACAGGTGTAAAAAGACAAATGCCCAGGAAAGAACCTCTTGCATCATCAGCCTTAAAATTCCATCAGTAGGTCAACATGACAAAGAACCAGACTTTATTTAAATTAAAGAAAGAAAAAAAAGACTCTACTGACTACATGCAAAAGCCAGATTCACCTATCTGAATCCAATAGATAACAAGATCAGACAAGTCTCTAGAAAATGACATACAACAGAATAAGCTTGACTTATTTCTTGTATTAGTATGCTATCAGTTTTTAAAAAATTAAAGTCATAGAAAAACTCTACATACAAGCCTAATTTATAAATCAATGATGCAGCAAGTCTGTAGCTATCAAAATAGCTTCCCTTTTGGCTACTAGCAAAAAGCTAAATAAAGAAGTGATTTTTGTTTATTTCCTAATTAGGTAAACCAAAGAACTCTGAAGCAAAATTATCTGACAAAACCACTTAGCTTTCAGCTCAAGTTAGAGGGTAACTGATGCCAAATAACTACCTGAAATGATTAGGCAAATCCTAGGATTCTCACAGGATAATGTTTCTAAAAAACTGACATCAACAGTAAATTATTTAATCAACCTATTGGTTGATAAAAGGTCAGGATACAATTCAGGTCTTAAAATATGAATGGCATCAAATCCACATTTCAGGTGGAGAAACAGAAGGAAAAAATAAGAGTAAATGGTTAGAACTTGCCCAAGGAAGGTCACAGAGTAATTAGCAAAACTAGAAGCACACTCAGATTCTTAACTCCAAGGAGACTGTTCTCTTCCTGACAAAAATGACATGTATATGGTTCTTTCCGTATAATTTAGACAGTGAAGTCATATGACTTGCATTTCTGAGTTAAACAGACGTTGCCCTTTTAAAAGCCAAATTCCGTTCTATCTTCTCTTTTTAAAAGCATAAAATTCCTTCCAACATAAAATACGAGAATTTAGATAGAAAAATTGAAAACAATAATTTAGTTTTAATTAGGCGCATTAAGAATTTAGCATTAATGTCCTCTTATTCATTCAGAATGTAAGAAAAAAGTACTCATTGTTTACCCCTTGTAGTCTTATTTCCTTTTAAAGAAAGTTACCAGTAAATATGAGCACTTATAAAAGCATTCTTGTAAACATTTTTAAAAAAGCGCTATCTACAATCAAATACAAATTTCCCAGATTTCTTTAGAGTCTGAAGAAAAGAGGTGGGCTTTTTAAAGGAAAATGCTTGCGGACTGCAGAGGTCTAAGGATAAACCAGGCATTCCCTTCAACAAATCAAGATGCATTAAATGGAAAAATGTTGATAATAAAGACAGGCTACTTTACCCACTTCAGACAATTTATAATGCAATTAAAGGCAGCAAAGTAACAAGACACTATGAAATGCTCTTCAGATCTCTGCAAGTCACTAGTGTAAGGTGAAATAGTGGCATGTATTCTTAATCTCTTTATTTAAAGTTTACTAAATAAGCCAAGCCATTAATCCAGGTTCAGCCTGTACATCCTATTCTGATGGCAAATCTACGTGCTTCTGATGAAATGTTTATGCTCTTAAACTAAGTTTTAACGTCTATCTTTATTTTGCTTTGAGAATCAAGTGTTATGTTTATTAAACATGCAATCAGGTCTCTTCAGCTCCCGATCTTACCTGCTGAATCTTCCAAATCAATCAGTTTGGGCATTAAGCTTTCAGGGAGTTTTTCCGGTAAGTCGTAGCCATTCTTCCTAGCAACTACCAGATGAAAAGCAGCACAAAACTCATCCAGTGTCAAGGCTCCATCTTTATCAAAGTCTGAGAGTTCCCTAGAAGAAAAACTTATTATTAATATAATCATATTCTTCTTTGACTCCCTTTAGGTCTCAAAAAGAAGAGAAATCCTTTCCCAGAAAATAGCAATCTATAATTTTTTAAATTCCATAGATGGAAAGATATGTAATAAAACAAATATAGCAAACTGTTAACTGTAGGCAGCGGGCATATGGGTGTTCAAGGAACAATTCTTTAAGCTTTTCTGTATGCCTTAAATTCTCAAAATAAAATGCTGACGAAACAGTCCCAATAAATAAAGTCACCAAAAAATGACCTTTAACCCATATGCATTTTTAGTAACAGGATTTAGTTAAAGCTAGGCTTAGTTAGTAAGTCACTGAAATTTTTAAAAACTGTTTTTATTGTTATCGAACTTCTCCATGTATGCACTTTAAAGCATCCAATAGAATTACAAGGCTTGATACAAAGAAAGAGTAGCCCCACCCTGATGTCGATTTTCTGACTGCAGATGCAACCATTTTTTTATCCATTACCTTAAACTACATAAATAGCATGCACATATTGCTAGTTCTTGATTTTTCGGTTTTAGGCATTATCTACCTACTTCCTACCATAGCATCTTATGCTTCTAAAAACCTTAATAACAAAATAATTTAGAATGTAAAGAAATACACTGATATACAGTAGAAATAACATTTGTTTATCCAATAATTGTTTTTAAAAAATAATCTGTGATTGTAATTTGTGTTTTAATGGCTAATTTCAACTACACAGCAGCTATCCCTGAGTCTCAGTCTATATTTAAATGGCAGCTAAGCATGTCCTTAAGATCATGCCTTGGTATAGAACTTACTAAACTTGTTAAAAAACAAATGTGATAAACATAACCATGTATGAGCAAACTAGCTTTTATTCCACACATTATGCTTTCAACAAGAAACAGGTGATACAGCTTAAAGAATTTTATAGCACATTTTAAAGAACTACTACAGTGTTATCACATTTCTTTTCTAAAGATTGAGAGAGAAGCTGGCTATTATAAGGCAATACTGAGTTCTTTGAGATTATTCTTGAAAAGGTTACTCTAATAGTTTATTTTTTAAAGTGCAAAAATCTACCTGCTATAAACTCCTCTGAAACAACCCACGTTACCCAACTAATGATATACCACACTTACCAAATATGAGAAAGTTCAAGAATAGGAAGTTTTGATTTTGTAAAAAACTCTTTAGCTGCAGATCCTGAAATAGTAAAACAGTGTTGTTTAATGTTATTCTGAACTTAAAGCTCCAAGAATAAAATGTGAGGTAAGAGTCTTAAGACTTTTGTCACTGCGAAAAAGGTAACCGTAACATGTGTACATGTCATGTTTTTGGTTTCCAGCGATTATAAAGTTTTTAGGTAATTTGAGAATTAATTTATCCTTTATAATCTCTGACCAATAAACCCATGTTTTTGAGATTATGAAATTGAACTTGTCCTATCCCATCTAGAAGAACTTCTGTTTTTAACAACTCACCTGGAATAAATCCGTTTAGGTCAGGCTGAATGGTTTTAAATTGATTTACATAATACTGTCTTTGTTCATCTGTTATTTTCCAGGGATCGTCATAACTACTGGATTGCCTACGAATTTCATTGGCAGTTGTAGCTGATGCTACAGTTCGTACTGTTGTCTGGTCCTGCAATGAAACATTTTTTCCTCAGTACAGCATCTATCTATATGATTACATGGACCAAGATCGCTAGGTTACTTATCTTTGAAAGTAAAACTTATTTTTTGTGGATGCTTAAAAAATAAGAAGTCTTCAGAAACTCATCAGCAAACCACATATTTGCTATATAGATTATTAAACGTTTTTGCACAATGATTATATAAATGTGTAGAACGACAGCAATATGTAAGCAACAGAAAGTTATGTAAAATGTGCTAAGAAAGCCAAGCAAATATATTCCTAGATGCAGAAACCTTTCAAAACTTCACTATGGAATCAGCAAGAAAATCAGCCAAAACTTTCAGTGAAACATTCCAATGAAAACAGACTTGAAGAAAACGCACAGAGTTCTGTTTTTTTTGTAAAAGAGTGAACTTACATTTATAAAATTTGCAACAGCAAAATATGAAAACAATGACTGCAGCAATACTCTGAATGAAGCAAATAAAAATGCAATACCAATAAAATGTCACACCTGGACAGAAGCAGGATGCATGGTTAAAAGAGTACTGGTTGGTGGAGTATCTGCAAAACTGACCCAATTTTCTTGAGGTGGAGGTGGAGAATGCCCTGACCATACTGCATCACCAGCAGAAGAACCTAAAAGCAGAATGGGTAAACATGCTGACTCATTTTTGGAGAAAAAAATAAAAGTTACAAGGTTTTTAATGATAACAAATCACCACACACATATAAAAGTTTTCTTTTAAATGCTAACTTTGAAGAAATGTTAACAATTTCCAAAATGGAATCTTTTCTGTCAATTTAAAATTATACCTCATTTGGTATAACCAATTTATTGCTGTAATAAGCAATATAGCAGCAGAATCATTTTTACAACAAAGTGTACATCCCTTCACTAATATAATCTATACTTAGGAATATATCCCTAGGAATATTTATTTATTCATTTTACCCTTCAGAGAATCTGATCCCAGTAAACTTTTGTCTAAGCATCATAGATATAAATAAATGCAATTACCACTCTTCAAAGTGATATATCTACTTAGAAACTTTCACAGTTGGCTTTTGCTTCTCTTTAAGGCATTTAACATATAATTAAAAATTGACTTGGAGGCAACTCTTAAAGGAACATTATCAAGCCTTCTTCAATTTACAACCCTTAATAAATGTTACTTTAAAAAATTTCTAAATACCTGATTGTGCTTCACCAAAGGGAGACCAAAATGGCCCAGGTCCTGCAAGAGGCCTCTCACTGTTTCCTCCACTGGGATGGCGGCTGTGCTTCCTCCATGTGTGTGGAGAAGTTGGTGGAGACTGCTGTGGCGAAACTACTGGGGATACAGGTTCCTAGAAAGAACATCATTACTTTAAAATTTAAATTTTAAGGTAACATTTTCATTACTAAGGCACTCAATAAATGTTTCAGTGTAAGCATCAGCACAGGACATCAACTGGTAGCATTTACACGCAAGTGCTTACCTGCTGATCTGCAGATGTACGAGGCTGGACAGTATCATGGCTTGTGGATCCCTTTTTCACTTGCCCCCTGCCCGGTGGTGGGGGAATTACACCAGAATAAGACCCTTGATTTTCAGAGTCTGAAGAATATGAAGCTGCATGACGAGATTCCTGTTCATTCTTTGAAGCAACAAATCTTGGCAGAGGAAGGTCCTTTACTGTTAACCACAAAAATAATTATTATTTCAAAATAAAAAACGGTATACATACGAAAAACTGAAATAAGAGATGAATTTGACATTAGAAAGAATTTTTGCAAAAACTGATACAGAAACAACAGGCACAAAATGTTTATCTCTACAAAATTCAGATCATCTCCCTTAGATTGTTTAGGGAAACTCTAACCTAGAAAGAAGTAGTAACACCAAACTGTCCTTAAGGAGTTAAGCTGTATTAAATGTTCATTGCATGTCTGGCCCTATGCTTGTACTTTATATCTATCTCGTCTCATAACCATATCAACCCCATTTTACAGAGAAAGAAACTGAGACTCCAAGATACCAAGGTCATTGACAGTTAGGATTTGCACCCAGGTGAGTCAGACCCCGAAGCCTAGGCTGTTTCTACTCACACTGGTTCCCTAAAGGAAGATATTAGAGCTCTAAGCAAAATAAGAATATGTCACTAAGTTTGAGGCTAGATTAATCTAGACATTTTCATTGCAGAAATTCCTGAAAACATCTTACTGTTCACCTACCAAGGACACAGAACAAGGCGTTAGTTATACCCACCCACTTTAGTCTAGCTTATGACACTCCTACAGGCAAATATTCTACATTCAATTTTAAATAGAGAAGAGGATAAAAGACTGAGAATTTCTCTGCACACTTTTAGACTAGAACAATACAGCAGCAGAACCATTTTTAGAGGAAAGTGTACTTCCTTCCACCATGATTACCAGAATTTCTCTTTAGAATCTCCACATTAAGAAGGGAAAACATTGTTTATTCAGCATTTATGTAAAGGAATTCAAAATTACCTGAAAAGAATGTAAACTCTCAACTCTAGAACAATGATACGTGGCAAACCAGAGCTCCACAATGAAAACCTCTGGATGACTAATAAACTGAGCTGGTACTTAAAACTATGTTATAAAAATTCTAATTCTAATTCTAAAACCTCAAGTTTTCTCTTGCCCGCCTTTCCTATGAAAACCAAAGAACTCTGCATTTAAGTGCCTACCTTTATAGAATTTCCATCTACTTAGGCATCAATGAGCCTCCAAGTAACAGAAAAACAAATTATCCTAGGTGACATTTGTAAGGTGGTTAGATGCTTGTATTTGGGTTTTAGTCTGCCAATATTTTTAATACTGTGTCTGTCAATCAAAGTTTTGGGTCACTAATACTTTCTAATTTCAAATGGAGCTTTCATGGCTTTTCCAAACAGGAAAACACAAAGTATAATGTTGTTTTATACTTAGTTAGTAGAAAAGAATATAAGGAAAGCATATATGAAGATGGGCACTATAATTCATCATTTCCCTTGATAAAATGATTCATCTAAATTCTAAGCAATTTTTAGTAAATTAATTTTTAAAAATCACCATTTTAACAGTTTTTATATTACCATCAAATATGTATGAAGTACATATATGCCATAACAGAGTTAAGACAGACATATTTTTCTAATATTAACAAATGAAAAGAGCATGGTAGTAAAAGACATGACACTAACTCAACGTCACAAATGCCACTGAAACATCAGAAAGACTCAACAGTTCTGACTTTACTTCATTTGTGATTAGAAGTTCATTTTCATTTCAGTTACTAATATTCCATATTTACCTGTATTTATACTTTCCACTCTTAAAGGGAAGCCAGACTGGGCAACAGCTACAAGTTTCAAAGCAATATAGAACTGACTTCTTCCAAAATAACCAAGTCTAGTTGCACCACAAAGCTCCATAATCTATAAAAGAACACAATGTTAACATTAAGAATTATGACAGTAATTCTCCACATAAGCAGCTATCTAACTTCTGTTTATAACTTCTCCAAAATACACAGCTGACATATGGTATATTACTCTCAACTGACAACCATCTTCCTCAAGTTTCAGGTTTAAATGTTTGAAAATAAAAAGGCACTGACCTTACAATAAGAGGGTTATCATTCTCCTATGTATTAAAATTCATGTGATAAGCAACTACATTTTATTAAGAATCATATCTTTTAGAAACAAATGTGCCATCTACTCTTCTTCATAAACACTGTGCATACAATAGGGCCAAAAGTTTCTGCAACTAATAGATTATTAAGCAGCCATTTAAAGAAAGTCATAAAATGACATAGTAAGTGGGAAAAGGCAGGATGCATAATTTTAACTACATAAACACAACTCTTAAAACAACCAGATATATAAAAATTCTGCCAACAAATTTGTTAGGTGAGATTAACAGTATGGTTTTTTCCCCCCTCTTATTTTCCAGATTATATTTAATGTGGTTATACTACTTTTCTTTAAAACAACCATTTTTGTTTGTTTGTTTGTTTTAAAGCATGAAGGCTTTCAAGGATCATTCTAATCACTCAACAAGTATTTCTCGACTGGCTACTACAAGTATCAGACTAGAAAAGAGAATTTTAAGTTACAAGATTAAATTATAATCCCCAAAGCTGGAGTAACATCTACTATACAGACATCATAAAGTAATCTTAAAACAAGCACTAAATATCCTTGTCTCAGCTTCTCAAAAAACTCAACTTCTTGTACAAAGGGAACATATTTTGTCTATTTTCTTTTCCCCAAAACACTCAAAGGAAGATTAAGGTACCTGAGATGCTGTGGTACTAAATCAGAAGTATTTACTAGAATTGCAAAAAAGTACCTATCAATGGTTCAGCAACATATCACAATAACAGTAACCATTTGTTCACTTGCACAAGGAAAAAAGACAGTCATTTTTGCTATGAACAATCAGCACAGGAGGAAGTTGCTGTTCTGCCACTAAGGGGCATCACTTCTGTGTAAATTTTAAAGGGCAAGGAGGATAAAGGGGCAGGTTTACATTAAGGGAACTAGGAGGAAAAGGAGGGCGAGAGTTAAGAATAGAAGAGCACACAGCCCTGCAGGCTATGCAGGCACTGTGTTATGATTACTGTGCCCACTTGGAACCCCTTAAGGGATCATTTCATATCTTGGATTACTTTGGCTTATAAACCAAAGCGTCTAAAATATTCCAGGTAAATGCTAGATAAATAACAGGAAGACCTAAAAGGAGATCACCCGTGGTTTCTTTAGCCTCGTTACATCCATTTCAGGTGCCTGTGGGACTTTCGGGGGAGTTACCTGGGGAACAGTTGGCAACACAGAGGCAGTGTTCAGAAGGGAGCACGTTGAGGAGATATGCTCCACAGATGGGAAGCAGACAGGAGGTGATGCCCGAAGCTGGGGGAGTAAATGAGACTGCCAGCAAGCCCAGAGCAGTGAAAGGAAACCTAACAGGCAGGTATAAAAAGGACCCTATGAAAGAGATAGTGGGAAAAAGTACCAGCAGGAAGTGGGAAGCCAAGGGTGGGAAGAGGCTCTGGAAGGTGGGAGCAAGCCTTAAAAGAAACAATCATTGCACAAACAGGTTTAGGTACAGGGTGTTCAAGATGAAAACCAACCTGAACTCACCACAAGAAATTAATTATGGAATAGCCATATAAAGAGAAAAATACGTAGCCTTGAAAACTCACTTATAGCATTAATGTTATGAAAACAAAAAGCAGAACACAAAGCAGTGTATACATAAGCATAACCTAATTCTATTATGATATGTACATATAAGAGGTAGTGAATACGCCAGCGTTTATTTCTGGGTGCTGAGATTAAGGGATATTTCTATGTTTTCTTTACATGAGACTGTATTTACTACCCAAAATATATAATATCATTTAATCAGAAAAATGATAAATATTGGTAACTTCTAAAAAGGAGAAATAGTGGGATCCAATTTAAAAAGGGGGGGAAATGTACTGTATGTTTTGCAATTAGGTTTTTGCTGCTCGAGCCGTTATCGAGATGCGGTAGGGTAAAATCTAGTTTGCAATGGGTTAAGGAATAAACAGGAGGAATTTAAGTAGAAAGACAGGTACAAAACAGGTTAAGATACTTGGCTTTGAAAGAAAGTAAGTTTACAAGGGTAATTTTGCTTCTCTTAAGTCTCTGAGCTAGTCAGCAGAACAGGCACTAGAAATAAGGTCTTTTGATTCCAAACCCAAAGCTCTTCCCAGGACGTGGGGTGGAAATGGGGTGTGATGGGTAGAAGAGAAAGGAGAAATACTATCTTTCTGTTGTATCAGACATAACAAAATCTTAAGAGCCTGTATGCCAAGCTGCCACCTCAGGACTCGGGAAAGATGTTCTGAAAGAGGAGATAAAAGGAATCAAAGGCAATATCTGCAATTATTCCTCTACAACTGATCCTGGCTGCATCACCTAAAAAACTCACTTTGCGGCCCAAGTCAGGCATGTGTGTCACTGTGTCTCTCCCCAAGCTACCCCTACTGCAGAGGCCATAAGCCCACGAACACAGGAGAGAAGGAAAGGAGCTATGACATACAAATTTACAAAAATAACTCCTGATGAAGTATTCTAAAGAAGTCTATCAAGAAGAAAATAGACTAAATTACCAATAAGTCTAAATTACCATCACACTCTTGTGAATTAGACAAAATTCGTCTCTAAAGAAATGCTTGGAATAAATTCCTAGAAGGAGACCTGCTAAACCAAACTATACATATGTTTAAAAATTAGCTATAGCCAATTGCCTTTCAAAAAGGTTACCAAAATTTATTCTCTCACTGTCAGTATGAGAGTGTTTCTCATCTTTTTCACCAGTAACTTATTTATTTCTGACCCCCTGTGTGACACAGTTCTACATAGAACCTGGACCTGTAACATTCTTCTTTAATTACTTTAGCCTTATAATATTTAAATACCTGATAGGGTTAGCCCAGCCTTCACTTTTTGTTCTTTAGAATTTTCTTTGCTATTCTCACATTACTTAATCTTTCAAATAATCTTTAGAATCATTTATTGAAATAAGCTGAGACTTTAATTGGGACGGCAATTCATGTACAGTCTGGTTCCTAACTTTAACAAGACCACTTCAGTGTTTTATCATTAAGGGCTAACACTCTGCAACACCTTTGTTAAGAAACTATTCAGCTAGTTCCACTATTCTAATAGTTTTGTTTGGGGCTTTATATTTTTAAAAAACACAGATAGATGTTAGTTTTACTGTGTGCACTTGGGGGCAGAAAACTAAAAGATGATCATTTTTCCCTCTGGTCTTATTAATAGAGTTCCTAACATCAAACCATCCTTTGATCCCTGAAATGAATTCCATTTAGTTGGTGCATTACTTTCTCAAATAATATTTATCTAAAATTTTAACCATAATCTTAAAATGATTAAGCTTTTTTAAAAAAGCTATACCTGAAAGGTTTGGAACTGGTGTTACACTGGCTTTGTAAACACAACTAGCAAGCTTTACTTTTTTCCTGCTTTAAATAGATTAGGAATTTCATGATCCTTAAAGATTTGGAAGAAAATTCACCTATGACACTGGGTAGGCAATATCTCTGATATATTTCTCTGTTTCTTCCAAGTTATTTGGAATAAACTAGGTTTTCTATCTATAAAATATCTGATAATTTCCTAGAAAACTATTTATTGCCTCTAAATTTTGAAATTTATTATTAGTTCAGCATTATTCAAAGTATCCTCCCTCTTTTAATTACCTCTTTATGGTAATTTTCCCTTATTCTAAATCATGCGTATTTGTGTGCAAGCTCACACAGTTGCCTGATCGTGAGAACTACTTAAAGCCCTTCTTAGGATACAGATTCCCAGATCTCTTCCAATAGATTCTAACTCACCTAGGAAACCAGGCCAGTGAGTGGTTGCTGGTATACTACTGATAGCCACTACAACCGATTAAGCTTTATTTTCTTAACATTATAAAATTTATATGCTCATGGTAAAATAAATAAAATAGTACTTGGGACATAGAACTAAAAGTTCTTACAATACTCATCAAAAGTAACCATTATTTTATGTTTTTCCAATTTTTTCTACATATATACAAACATATGAGCACACATACTTCACACACACTTTTTATACATGTAGGGTCATACTATATGATTTTTTCCACATAATATTACTCAAAGGTCTTCTTATATCAGCATATATAGGACCCTCTCATTTTTTTTTTAAATTTATTTTATTTATTATTTTTTTTACTTTTTGCGGTGGTACGCGGGCCCCTCACTGTTGTGGCCTCTCCCGTCACGGAGCACAGGCTCCGGACACACAGGCTCAGCGGCCATAGCTCACGGGTCCAGCCACTCCGTGACATGTGGGATCTTCCTGGACTGGGGCACGAACCCGTGTCCCCTGCATCAGCAGGCGGACTCTCAACCACTGCGCCACCAGGGAAGCCCCCTCTCATTTTTTTACACAGCATTCCATTGCCTGGATATTCCTATTACAAATTAATTAACCACTTACTGATGAACATTTAGGATTTTCCAGCTTTCTATTACAAATAATGCCATAAACATTCATGTGTACGTATCTTTGTATACTTGTACAACTGTAGAACAAATTTCTAGAAATGGAATATGCTTTAAAATGTAACACAGTCAAGTACTATTAACTCTGAATGACTGTAACATCTTACTGACAGGCACAGAACCCTGGCTGCCTGTTCTGAGATGAGAGGGAGGAAGGGGGGTGGGGAGAGAGAGAGAGAGGTGTCAAAGTTTTCATTAATTTTATTGGATTCAAAAAGGAATACTAGCCTTAAATAAATAGCATCAATTCCTTTTCTAAATGCTCTGTTTAATAATATTTACAAAAAAGCCACTAAATTCTAGGAAGGAAAGATAAACTAGATTGTAGTTCACTTTAATACCTATAGAGATTACTGTGGTTGGGAAATCATTCTGTATCATTTATACAGTATTTGAGCAAGTGATATAACTTTAATGTGCCTCAGTTTCCTCATATGTAAACTGGGGAAAAGAATATACTACTTCATATGTTGTGGAGATTCAATGAGACTGTACTTAATAGAGCACTTACAACAGTGTCTGGGCCACAAATATCATTATTATCACTTTTTATTTACTACCTGATCATAATGTACTTTATTTAGTCAGAGACTTCAGTAACTAAATCATTCCTGAAAACCACATTTTCTTGAGAGCTGAGAACTAATGCCTTTAAGCACCAAAGTGGGTTCTATTATAACTTTTGATGAAAAGTCTTCTAAAAGATGGGATGTTCTCATGCCTTCACAAGTATTTTGAACTTCTGGTTTAAGACAATACACTGAGTACAGGAATTTACCTCCTCCCCTTTCAGGAGCCTTATTAAAATGATAATAAGGGAACAAATTAAAAATAAATAAGAGGGAAAGGGGAACAATGAACTGACAGGAAATTTAAGTAGATTTTAACAATTAGAAAGCAGATGGAGTCATGCCTAATGAAGTAGGGTAGAAGAAATCAGTGCCAAGAATATCCACGGAGAAGAATCAATTGGGCCTGCAAAATGCAGGGACTCACCCAGAAATGCTAGGTATGACTTGAGAGTGAGACTGGGACAGAGATGAAGCTCCCTATACCTACAGTTGCTCACAGAATATTAGCAACTAGACTCTACCCTCCAAGTGAAAACAAACGAAAAACTAAAAAATGAAATGTCAGGGAAGTACTAGGACAGCTGATGTAGATAGGAGTTGTTGCCCCGGAGAAAAGCTTCCGTTTCTAGCATTTAGCAACCCAACTAAGACCAGAGTCTGACCCACTCCTCCTGCAGTGAGGCAGCCTTTTGAGGTGTTATGCCCAAGCACACAGAGCTCAGTTTTTCCACTGCCTCAAAGATCAACAAGCAACTGCAGAAAGCCTACAGACTGGAAGAGAACTGCCAAATGTACAAATGGGAGAAAACAAACCAACCCTGAAAGACATAATTCATGGAAGAAAGAGCACTGAAAAATATTCTAGTGAGTATCCTCTGACAGATTTAAGATAACACTGTCTCACTCACAAAACAAGAACAGAATACTATGAAAAAGGAATGATCAGCGAATAAGACGTATGGAAATACAGCCAGTCCCTTGGTATCCACAGGGGACTGGTTCCAGGACCTGTCAGGGATACCAAAATCCTAGGATGCTTCAAGTCCTTGTAGCTGCCCCTCTGTATCCACAACTCTGCATCTGTAGATGAGGAACCCACAGGTACCAAGGGCCGACTGTATATTTGCTGGAAAAAATCTGCATGTTACTAGACTTGCACAGTTCAAACCCATGTTGTTCAAGGGTTAACTGTATACAAAGTTCAGTAAAAATACTAGAAGATTAAAAATAAAATTTCTCCAGAAGTAGGAAGGGGAAAGCTGAATTAGAAAATATGAGAAAAGAAACAAAGATTAATCCAGATGGGCCACATTTTTATTAAAATGAGGTCTACAAACGACACACAGAAAGGAGAAGAGTGATAATGAAAGAACAAGAGATTTACCCCCAAAGCTAAAGGACAGAAGTTTTCAGACTGAGAGCGTCTGAGTGCTCAACACAATGGGTTAAAGAATTCCTAAACACATTATTACTGTGGAACTTTAGAACACCAAGGATAAAACAAAGATCCTAAGAGTAGCCAGAATAGGTGTAGGGGAGGGCGATAAGGAAGAGAGGTACGGATCACTTAAGAAAAAAACACTAACTGGACTGGAATCAGACTTCTCATTGATAACACTGAATATCAGAAAACAATAAAGCAACATTCTCAAAGTTCTAAGAAAAATTATTTACAACCTAGAATTCCGTATCCAAATTAGCATCAATGATGACAAGAATATGGGGCTTCCCTGGTGGCGCAGTGGTTGAGGGTCCGCCTGCCGATGCAGGGGACACGGGTTCGTGCCCCAGTCCGGGAAGATCCCACATGCCAAGGAGCGGCTGGGCCCGTGAGCCATGGCCGCTGAGCCTGTGCGTCCGGAGCCTGTGCTCCATAACGGGAGAGGCCACAACAGTGAGAGGCCCGCGGACCGCAAAAAAAAAAAAAAAAAAAAGATGATAACAAGAACAGACACTTTCATAGACGCAGAAATTTTAAAAAGTTTATCTCCTATGAACTCTTTCTTGGGAAAATGATGTTATTTAGCAAAATCTGGAGACAGAGCATCCAGGAAAAAGTAGATACACACCAAGAAAGCGGGGAAATAAAGTTGCAGGAAAACAGCTATGCAACTGGGCAAAGGAGCCAGCAGTTCAGATAAACTGACAGAAGGGTCCAGGAGGGAAACTTCAGACAACGTAAAGGGGAAGGAATGGATATGAAGGCAAACAGTGCAAGGGAAAAAAAAGAAAGGCAGCTGAGAAAGTATCAGAATGTAATCACAGTACAATGCCTGGATCTGCAGTAAAATAATTTATATCATCATAATGTATACTTTGAATTTGCACACTCTACAGTCAATCTGAAGTCAAAACAGTAAACAATTAAGAATTATGGTTCTAGAACAGGGTGCAAATGTTATCAATATTAAATATGTACAAGTAGAGCTAACAAGTTGAGAGGGGGAAGGATAAGAAGGTGAAGGGAGAAAGGCATGGGCTTCTGGTTTCTGGTCTAGCTGAACAAACCTAAAAAATCAAGAACTCTTCTTAGATCTGTAAGAGAACAGAGGTCATACAGCAAATTGCTGCCCCCAAACTGGAGACCAACAGAAAGCAAATACAGAGAATCACAACTTACTGGAAGAGAAACCCATCAACATCAACTTCCTCAAAACCAGTGCCAAGGAAGGGAAGAATAACTGATGTAAGAATAACTGTAACTGATGAATTGGTGTAGGCTCAGTGTGTACAAGTCTGAGAGAGAAAAATACAGGGGCCCCTTCTCACAGAGGGGCTTTACCTCCAGGAGAAACCTCTACCAGGTTCTCACAGAGAATATGGGAGAAAAACCCCTTCATGCTTCTGGCAGGGGGAGGGGAAAAGGAGCCATCTTGAAACCCACCAGAGCATTCTGGTCTTAACAAGGCCTGGCTTCAGGAGAAACTATTTAACCAGAGCCCAACCTGCCCAGTATTTATCAGAGCCTAACTAACCTGGGAGAAAGGAAATCACATTCTACCCATCTTGTCCCCCCTAAGGGGGGTAAGGGGGATATGGGTGGGACGGAGAAGCAACTGTGAAGTTCACAGTCCAGAGGCAGAGGTTCACTGAAAGACTGAGACATAATCATAGGACTACAGAATGCTTTGCCTCATCCCATACTTTACCACCACATTACTAAAGATGTATTTATCGTAACATTAACTCAGTACATCATGTCAGGCTATCAAGAAAAAAAATTACAAGACATACTAAAAGGCAAAAAAAAAAATCACACTTTGAAGAAACAAAGCAAGCATGAGAAACAAACTCAGATATGGCAGTGATGTTGGAATTATCAGGCCAGGAATTTAAAATAACTATGATTAATATGTGAAGGGCTCTAATGGATAAAGTAGACACCATACAAGAACAGAACAGGCAATATAAGCAGAGAAATGGAAATCCTAAGAACCACCCCCCTCCAAAAAAAAGCTAGGTATCTAAAACACTATAAAACAAAGAATGCCTTTGATGGGCTTATTAGTAGACTGGACATGGCTGAGGAAATAATCTTCGAGCTTGAGGATCTCAGTAAGACCTCTAAAACTAAAAGAGGAAAAAACAGAATAGAATATTTGAAAACTGTGGGACAACTACAAAAGGTATGACATACATGTAGTAAGAAGACAAGGAGAATAAAAAGAACAAAAGATTTACTTGAAACAATAATAACTAAAAGTTTCCCCCAAATTAATGCCAGAAACTGAACCACTGATCCAGCAAGCTAAGAGAACACAAAGTAGAATGAATGTCCAAAAAAGTACACCTAGTCCCTTTACAAAAATTAACTCAAAATGGATCACAGATCTAAATGTAAAGCATAAAATTATACAACTCCTGGAAGATAACATATGTATTCGGGGTCCTTAAGAAAAAGTGGGGTTTTTTTTCCTTCACCTAATGGAATAGCACTATTAAGAGTTTTTGTTTTGTTCTGTTCTTAATGATTTGTGACTTTTTCCTTTTTGCCAAGGTAGCATTTTTGCTCTATCAGCAGTCTTTCTAGTCGTTGCCTTTCTACCTGTATGCCATGGCTTAGAAAAGGAATCAACCTTTTAATACTGTAGAAAACAAGAATAAATAGTTCTTTAATAATAACTCGAAGAGCTCTCCAATGAGCAAAATGTACACAGGCATCATTTTTTACTTCTGATACACAAAATATGGACATGTTGGGGAGAGGGCTAACATTTACTGAGTGCACACAATGCTAAGCCCAGTGCTAAATACTCAAGGTGTTCCCATCTAATCCTAAAAATAATGGAGTAGAATTGGTAGTTTTATCATTTTACAGGAGAAGTAAGAGAATCAGACTGGCCAAGTAACTAAGGCCAGAGGGCTCAAAAAAGGGCAGAGCTATAATTCAAAGTCATGCTTTTAATCTTCTACCAAGACATGCTGTCCACTGTCCTTTTCCTAGAATAATGTCAGCTGCCTCAGAGCAAGTACCCTCAGTAAGTCCTAAAAGTTGAGTGCCTAGTACAAAGTGACAATGAAAGAGTAGTTTAAATGCATTAGGAAGGCTCTTTAATCCTATGCTCAGAACATGAGGTACAGGGAATTCTAACAACAAGAAAGGTATATGGCAGTTATCTGAGAATTTCAGCTTGAATCTAAGAGCTGAATTATAAAGTAGAAAAATGCAAAAAAATGGAATGAGGAATATATTGAAACTATACATAATACTGAGAATCAATACATAATCACTGAGAATACTGTCAAAATTCTCTCCAAAATGAAATTTTATGAATGTTTAATAAAATATAATAGAAAGTAAGATCCTCCCTTTATAGTCACTATCAAGTTAAAATTGAGGTGACTCCATTGCTTTCATTTTTATAAACATTCTTTAATTTAAGTTGGACTGGGTCAATGGACAAGCTGACTGTTTTTGCTGGCTTTAAAGCCCAGGCAGTTTGGTCTACCTACGTGCACAACACTGGCTCCCAAGTCAGTTTAACTTTTATTGTTCCACTAACTTGTTAGACTTGTCCCCACACCTCTCTGTGACTCATCAGCTTTACCGACATGGGAATAACTTGTAATGGAGACTCAGGTTTACCAGAGAAATTAGAGGAAAACAGGGAACAATTACACTGAATACCTATTATTAGGAAGACTGTTCACTTGTTGTCCCACTTAACGCTCAGAACACTCCTCTAATGTTGGCTACCATTATCCCCAGTTCATAGGAAAGGAAACTGAGGTTAGTAGGTGGCAGTCAGGGTTCAAAGCCAGATTAGTCTGAGTCCGAAGCCTCTCTGTTCCCAGGTGCCTCCAAGGCATAGCTAAACAGAACTCTCAACATGGCATGTTTATGGGACAGTAGTTCCAAAATGTATTCCAAAGAACACCAGTCAAGTTAAATGCTCTGTAGTTGAATAAACATATATTATAGCCCCCTTGGCGACTTTACAATGCATTTTTAGTTCATAAGAGGCACTAAAAAATCCTACAGCCTAGAAACAAACCTCTTTTTGGTTTAGTATCTATTAAAATGCTTTAGAACTAGTGGTCCATAGAGCAGATGCTCTGTATAACACATTTTGGGAATCAATGTTGTTTAAGAGCCCAGAGCAGTGATATTCAAACTTTTTGGTATCAGGATCCCTCCTTATACATGCTTAAAAAAATTAAAGAGGACTCCCCCAAAGCCTTTGTTTTTGTGGCTTATATTTATTGTTATTTACCATATTAGAATTTAAATTGGGAAATTAAAAAAACATGCACCTATGAATTCATTTAAACACAAGAATAATCCTATCACATGTAACATAAAATTTTATGAAAATAACGTTTTTCCAAAATAAAAAATTGAGAATACATTGTTTTATATTTATACAAATTTCCTTAATGTCCAGCTTATGAGAAGATTAATATCTGCTTCTGTATTTGATTCACTGCAGTATGTTGCTTTGCTTAAAGACACTCGCTTCACATAGGTATGTGTTGGAAGACAAAGGACAGTTTTATTTATTTTAATTAATTAATTAATTTTTGGCTGCGTTGGGTCTTCATTGCCATGTGCAGGCTTTCTCTAGTTGTGTCAAGCACGGGTTACTCTTCGTTGCGGTACGCGGGCTTCTTGTGGCGGTGGCTTCTCATTGTGGAGCGTGGGCTCTAGGCGCTCAGGCTCAGTAGCTGTGGCACACAGGCTTAGTAGCTCCACGGCATGTGGAATCTTCCCGGACCAGGGACTGAACCCGTGTCCCCTGCATTGGCAGGTGGATTTTTTTTTTTTTTCACGGTACATGGGCCTCTCACTGTTGTGGCCTCTCCTGTTGCGGAGCACAGGCTCCGGACGCGCAGGCTCAGTGGCCATGGCTCACGGGGCTAGCCGCTCCGCGGCATGTGGGATCCCCCCAGACCGGGGCACGAAGCCATGTCCCCTGCATCGGCAGGCGGACTCTCAACCACTGCACCACCAGGGAAGCCCTGGCAGGTGGATTCTTAACCACTGTGCCACCAGGGAAGTCACAACAGAGGGCAATTTAAAAAGCCTTTTCAGATAAATCTGTTATCATTTTTTGATACCACACCAAAACTCTACAAGTGGTAGTTACTTAAAGGTTAGCTGCAATATAGAATCCAAAGCCATATTAATAAACTCTTTTGCATACCCTTACATTAAAAATCCATTGGTGTATCTGGTGCACTGCATCCTGCTTTGGTCATATGTAAACTACTGGTTCATAGTCATGCAGATCTCCCAAATGTTGACACATTTTATTTACAAAATATTTTTTAAATTACATTTGTTAATATCACCACTGGTCTCATCAGAAAAGTCATTAAATACTGGGAAGCAGTCAAACACATGGTTGCAGCTAAGTTTTCGAAAATCCTGATTTTTGCCAGAAAGCTCAAATTTTATATCATTAGTAACAAATAGCATTAGTTGTTTTCCCTTAAGTGACAGTCATACTTGCTTCATTTTCAAGAAAATCTTTGCCCAATACCCAAGTAAGCTGTTCCTTCAAGAAAAATGGTGCTCCATAAAAAAAAAAAGTCAGTACAGCTCACAACTCAGACAATAAAATAAGTACTTTTCCTCAAGACAATCATCATTCTTCAGTATGCAGCAAATGTGCTTTATGCATACTTCCCACTGCATCACACAAAATACTAAAAAGATATACACTCAAGGGTGAAGATTTAATAAAATTAGGCTTTTTTTCTACATAGAACATTCTTAAGTAAAATTGGTTTCTTTCTTGTAGAAAGAAATTGGTTTCTTTCTTTCTTGTTTCTTCTTTCAGGTCCAGTCCTTACACACACCCACAGTATAACTAATACAATACTATTACAGTTTGGTGACACTGCATTGATTTGCGCTAAGGAGTCAGTTTTACCCACCACTTCTTTTGCATTACCAATGCAAAGGTCAACACAGGATAAAAAAAAAAAAGCGGGGGAGCAGGGAGGAATAACATATTAGTATTATTATGAAAATATCAGACCAGGGCTCTGCAGACCAAACTCTGAGAAATGCTATTATAGAGCACACTCTCTATATGGTAGTGATAGGAGGACCTCTTGCTTTGATGTCAGTGCTACATACTCCCTGCTCTAGAGCAGCCACTGAAAACACAATGTCTACAGGCGCAAGCAAGTATACCATAAATCAGTGCAACCGGCCAGATGGGGGATGCAGTGAGCTAAGGTGAGCAGGTGTGACAAGAGCAGCTGCTATTCAGCTCTAGCTGACTGCTGCTATAGAAGAACATCTGTCAAATGATGCCATCTTCAGATTTTTCTAAAGCTGGAAATCTGGAATATTCTATGATATTGTTCTCATTTTTAAATGCTAATGTGGATTCAGATAATTTTTTTAAATATGCAGATCAACTAAAACACCTAGACCACATTTCTACATATTCTGTCTCAGAGGGTATTCTATAGTTACTAGAAAAATGGCATAAAATAAATGGCAAAAACTACCATAATGTTCCTTCAGGTCCTCTAGCAAGCAGGGTGGAAAAAAGTGAGACCGTTTCATGAAAGATAATCATATATACAGGTATTATTATATATTAACCTATCCTACTTATATAATGGTCCTAGAGTGTTTCAGCTAAGACTCTGGAAGCCCCCCAAATTATTCTCAGGTCATTAATTCAGGTCATTAATGAATCATTATACAATGGCTTTATATAAGATCAAGGTACTGAGACAACTGAAGAATAACCAAGGGAAATTAATTAAAAGAAAATGCATTATTTCACCCTTCCCTGGAGTGTCAGGTCCAGTCCTTACACACACCCACAGTGTAACTAATACAAGAACTCTAAAACACCTCTTCCTCCTTTCCTTCAATAAGTCAAGACTGCTCCCCCTTCAAAGGACTTTGCACTTGCTGTATCCGCAGTTTGTTTGCCCCTCAGATCTTTGCTGGGCTACTTCCCCGGTCATTCAGATCTCAGCTCAAAGTGCAATCCTTCCTCTGAGTACCCTACTGTTATTTACTGTCAACATCTCCCAAAAGAACGAGCTTCCAAAGAACAGGGAAGATCTCTTATATTCCCACCACTTAGAACAACTCCTGATTTACAGTACTGATATACATTGGTTGGTTGGATACACGAATGAATGAAATATTTTTGAATCAACTTTGCTGCAGTCTCCTTCTACTCCTATACAGACTACCAGATTAACAAATCTAAAGTACAGCTCTGAATAATGTATATTATATTTAAAGAACAAACTCATAAGTCTAGCACTCAAGACTCTCTGTAAAATCGTCCCAAACTGCCTTTCCAGTCTTACTTTGGTCAATCTAGAGACCGGGCTCACCTATCTCCATACTTTTGCTTTTCTCTCTCACCAGATCACTCTCTAACCTATGTCTGCCTATTAAAATTATACCCTTCCTTCACAACCCATCATAACAGGCTCCTCCTTCCTGTAACATTTGCTATCCTTTCTACTCCATATGCAAATGACTTTTTCTTTCTTTGTACTCCAGCTTCTACCATTTGAGTTACTTGAGTTACCTGTGTAACTAGGTTAACCACACCACACACTCCTGACACCTCCTCCCTCCATTAAACTCCTTGTGGGCAGAGACCGTGACTTAGTCATACTGGAACCCACCGAAAGATCTGGCACTGTATTTTGCCACTTAGTGCTGAAGAGAATTGCTCTCCCATGGTGCCCACATCCTCCTGATTTACCGAGTTCATTCTGTTAGTCTTCATTTGAATTAAATCTTTCTTACTAGGAAAGATCATTTTTACCATTTCTTTAAAAATGAAACATTTTCTGATAATAAACATAGTTTGCATTGTCCAACGTAGTTTGGATTACACATGATCCATGCACACTTGCCTATCATCTTTGCTGCAGTACACTGTGGCAAGCAGAAAAGGTCAAGAAAAAAAAAGTCAGTGGCAAAGAAGATAAGGGCATACATCAAAGCCCAATCATTTCAACATGACTTAATTCCCTTTCAAAAATACTGCTGTCAACACAAAGCATGTTTCACCTGTTTACAAGCTATGTGGACATACTAATCTCTAGTATTTTCCTGTTACAAAAACAATTTAATTTAAATACTTAGCATAGTCCAACAAAGTGGGTAACTCATCCATTACTGGATTCATGAAGCATGTCTGCATTCCTAAACAACTCTAGCTATCACTCTGTGACCAACTCCACCGCCAACTTCCTACTAAACTCAGGTCTGAAGTGAAATGCAATCTTACCAACCCCTCTGAGATACTTAGTTGCACTGGGGCAAATATCTAATCTCACTTTTACCATATTACTTTCTTATCCAAAACCTTTAATGCTTTTTGCTTTGCTTACACAACTCAAATGATTTTTGATTACAAGCCTACAGTTCAAAACCACATGGCTTCTTTGCTTTCTCCTGCTATGATTTTATCCTAACACTTAGGTAAATAAACAGGCATTCTCTTGATTCTTTTCTTCCTTTCACTCATACCCTCATGCATAAGTTCCATTTCATATTTCAACCACTTTCCTATCTCAGTTAAGGATGAGTTCTCCAAGTCTTTCCTCAACGGTATGTCCTCAGAAAGAACAAAGAAAACCATCTATACATTGCTGACAGATGGCACACATTATTCTGCAGACCACCTCAAAAATAAGATACATATAAACTTTGTCAAATACTGCAGCTAAATAGCAATATCAGAATTTTCTTGCACCCTTACTATATATCAGGGACTGAAATATCAGATAAGTACTAAATAAGTAATAATCCCCTTTCTACAAGTATTTGCAAAAGGTATATTTTTCATTGTAAAGAAAAACTACAAATGTCTCCCATAACTTTTCAGCAGAAAAAAAGTTCAAATATATTATACATGTTCTTTTTCCCTTAGTAATACTATCATAGCAATTCATCGAAGAACATACTATAACAATACAGGTAACTGCTACAGGACTTAGAAGCTTAACACTGGAAGGCAGATTTCATTCTACCCGCTAAAAAAAGGAACATAAAGAATGTATTCAGGGACTTCCCTGGTGGTGCAGTGGTTAAGAATCCGCCTGCCAATGCAGGGGACACAGGTTCGAGCCCTGGTCCGGGAAGATCCCACATGCTGAGGAGCAACTAAGCCCGTGCATCACAACTACTGAGCCTGCACTCTAGAGCCCGTGAGCCACAATTACTGAGCCTGAGTGCCACAACTACTGAAGCCCATGTGCCTAGAGCCCGTGCTCTGCAACAACTGAAGCCACCCAATGAGAAGCCCGCGAACCGCAACGAAGAGTAGCCCCTGCTCGCCACAACTAGAGAAAAGCCTGCGCGCAGCAACAAAGACCCAAGGCAGCCAAAAATAAAAGTAAATAAATAAAATTTAAAAAACTTATTTAAAAATTAAAAAAAAGAATGTATTGAGTTAAATAATTACCATAAAAGAGGACAGAGGTAGATCTTAAACATTTATGAAGTTCCTGACTTGAACTTCTGAATGGTATAGGTAATTAAAAAGATTCCTCTTAGCAATATATCTGATTCCTAATTCTATAATTTAACTTGCTTTGGGCAATATAAACTCCTTTTGACAGTCAACTATGATAAGAGTAGTACATACAGACCAATAAATATTTTATTGCTTATAATCAGTATCACAGTCATTAGTTGTCTAAACAAACACTTCTGACGGCCTCAAATGTAAAGATCCTAATATGAAAAATTATATGACTGCCTATAAAGTTTATTGGTAGTTCAATTCAAGTCCCCATGTCCAATTAAAATAATTTTTTGTATTACCTACTTAACCAAAAAAACTTTTAAAAAACTGAAATACAGATTAAAGGTAAGAAAGGATAAAAACAATAAAAATACAAAAGTGATTTGAAAAATCCCACAAACCATCTACAACTTAGGCTTAAAGTAGTAGTGTTTGCCTTTAGAAAATATTATTGAGACATGGAGATGATCTAGTAAAATCCATCTGGCCAATAAACTATACTTAGGGTGACCATAAAATTTACATCCAACCTGAGACATTTGCAAGAGTGAAAGGGAGTACTATTTATAGGTATGCCTGGACAAGAGGCATAAGCCAGGATAGTTTCAAGCAAAGACAGACTTATAACTGCCCTTCCAAAACACCTTTAAAGATAAATGATTCCATTTAACCAACAGAAGGCAGGTTACAGGAAAGGCCAACACTTAAAACATGTTCCCTTACAATATGTCATATTGAATATTAATCTTAATTAAAGAGTAACATTTTTCAGAAACCACTACTAGTAATCAAGCCCCTCTGTTTTCTTACATGGAGACTTAACTGACTATTCTAGAGCCACAGCAACTCTAGTTTATCAAGATTTTAAAAATAATAATAAAAGTTAAACATTTCAACACTGGGCTGGGCATCATTCTAAGCACTTTATAAATTAGCTCATTTAGTCTTCGTAACAGAAACTTTCATCCCTGAAAGACAGAGACTTTTACTGCTATTTTACAGATAAGAGAACCAAAGGATAGAGGTAAATTAACCCACCATGGTTAAAGGAAATGGGGAAGCGGAGGATTCCAGGGCATGTTCTTCCCTACTGCACTATGTTACCACTACAGCTCCTTTACTGGAAGGACTGGAAGCCCATGACTTTCCCTAAGTACACAGAATAGAGTGGAGCTCTAAGGTGTCTGCACTCAGTGAGTAGAGTTAGAGTGAACAGGGTTAAGCAGTTGTCTTGTAATTTCTTGTACATATTTCTCTATCATTGGCCAGTTGTCAGTAAAACACAGGCCTGGGAAATATCTATTACTTGTTTTGTTTGTTTACAAATTTATTTATTTATGTTTGGCTGCATTGGGTCTTTGTTGCTGCGCGTGGGCTTTCTCTAGTTGCGACGAGCTGGGGGGAGGGGCACTACTCTTCGTTGCCATGCGCAGGCTCCTCATTGCGGTGGCTTCTCTTGTTGCAGAGCACGGGCTCCAGGTGCGCGGGCTTCAGTAGTTGTGGCACGCCAGCTCAGTAGTTGTGGCTTGCAGGCTCTAGAGCGCCAGCTCAGTGGTTGTGGCACACAGGCTTAGTTGCTCCCCGGCATGTGGGATCTTCCTGGACCAGGTCTTGAAGCCGTGTCCCCTGCACTGGCAGGCTGATTCTTAACCACTGCACCACCAGGGAAGTCCCTCTATTACTTGTGATAAAGAGAAACCCATTTATCCCACTCTTAGGATAATGTTCTAACCTGTGCTATGGGCTATTGCAGGTTATTAAAGGGTGAGGATGACAATGATGATGATTGTGATGGTAGTTAACATTGATGGTGTGTATACAATGTTTCAAGCACTGTTCCAAGCTCAGTAACATATTAACTAACATAATCATCCTAACAACCTTATGAGGTAGGTACTTCTTTCAAAACAGAAAACTGATATGCTAGTGAGCTTGCTCAAGGACACACAGCAAACAACAGAACTTGAATTGAAACCCATGCACTTAACCACTGCATTATTTCATAGCGATCGTATTTTCCCAGTGGTAAATTCATATAATAAGCTGTGCTATACCAGAGTTCTACTATGTTACATCATAAAACAAGAGTTGTTAGTTTTGGTGACTAGGTCACAGAATCAAGTTTTTTGTTTTTTTTTTTTTTTTTTTTTTTTTTCTTTTTGCGGTACGCGGGCCTCTCACTGTTGTGGCCTCTCCCGTTGCGGAGCACAGGCTCCGGACGCGCAGGCCCAGCGGCCATGGCTCACGGGCCCAGCCGCTCCGCGGCATATGGGATCCTCCCAGACCGGGGCACGAACCCGTATCCCCTGCATCGGCAGGCGGACTCTCAACCACTGCGCCACCAGGGAGGCCCAGAATCAAGTTTTGATAACTGTTTGCTATGTGAATACAGGTAAGTTACATAATATATTTCGTTTCCTCGTAAATAAAAGGCAAATGTTAGATTCTACCTCTAAGATCCCTTCTAGTGAAAATATTATTTCTCTGAATGAAAATTTTATATCAAGTCTGTAACCACAATACAAACTATCCTCTGAAAACATCTAATTTTCAAAAATCTATTTCTGCCAAAGTACCAGACATAGATTAGTTACGTGCCCCCTTTTAAAAATGATACATATTTAAATACATTTTAAAATATGAATTGTTATGATGAGCAAAATATATAAGGAATTAATTTCACTGTGTTGGGGATTTCAGTAGGAATAATTAAGTCACTTGCTAAACTTTGTCCTGTAAATCTGCCTCCGAAGGAAAGATATCTGGTGTGAAATTCAAGCATCGGTACTTTTGCTTTGTAAATGAGTGTTTTATCATATTTTTTGTATTAAATATTTGATAACAAAAAACTTTCTGTACTCTACTTTTTTATTATGCCTTAAGGTCAATTTTCCCCTTTATAGGAAGAGAACCAGTGTAATTACTCAAGAAAAATAGGAAAATGACTTGGCTTACTACATTTGTTTTATAACCAACATTTAGGAACATAATGCACAGAATAAAAAACAAAAACTACTTGTCCTGAAACCAGGTGTATCTTACAAAATAGATAAAAATTGAAGAACAAAAATAGTACTAAATATAACCATTCAACTAATATGAACCCATGGTACTGCCTTTAAAAAATGCTGATAAAGTACACATATCAATATCAAATGTTCCATGGCATTTTACTCAATTAGAAAATGCTATAACATACAGAAGTTCATGATGATTCAACGTCAGACCCCCTCAGTCCTTTGGGGCTTATCAGTCTTCCTTTGAGTTTCTTTAACTGCATGCTGTAATAATTGGGTGGTGGCTCAGAGTAGTTTTGCTGAAGACCTCCTTATTCTCCCTTGCTGGTTTACAATGATGCTAGTACCAAGATGCTTTACACTCAGTGAATCTTAGTGAACATATCGAATATCACAAAACACCTTCCATCCCCAACTCAGGATGGTAAGAACAAAGGAAAAATAGCCTCAGGATCTTCCAAAAAGCTACATCCTTTCTAAGGAAATAATAATAGTAATAACTAATAGCTATACAGCACTACTCCAAATATCAGGCACCATAGTATTCTACTTACTTTACAAATTCATTTAGTCCCCAAAACAATCCTATACAGGTGCTAATTTATTCTCAATATGCAGATGAAAAAACTAAGGCCCAGAGAAACTAAGGCCCAGGGCAGTGAAATACTTGCTTCAGGGTCAAAAATACTAAGAATTCAACTGCATCTTTAAAATTCTATTAAAGATTTTTAGTTGACCAAATGAGGAAATAAACAACAAATTATCAAAATTGATGATGAAAAAGCTACTATTTATTGAGTGGTATACCAGTACTTATTTAAGACAATCCTCAAACAATTTAAGAAGTAAGCATTGTTACGTTCATTTTATAAATCAAAACAGTGAGGCAAAGAGAAAGTCCTTGCCCAAGGTCACAGGCTAGAAATCAGCAGGGCCAAGATATGAACCCAACCCTGAGAAACTCCAAAGCCTGGCTTTTTCCATTATGCGTTTCCCAAACTTCAGATTCTTGCATACCACCATCACAAGCTCTGCCATGTCTTCGGGCCACTTGTGCTATTATGTTCTTAATATTTCTTCTTTAAATCAAGACACTTTAAAAACTTAATAAATTTATTTTAGAAGGCAAATGTATCACTATATAAACGGACATTAAGTATCACCTGAGATATATAGAAAATAACAAAAACATTCAATGAAAACAAAACTGTCGTTTAATTTCAGCCAAAATACCACGGTCTGCAAAAAAAAACCTGTTCTTTATTAAGAGAGTTACCTGTGTTAGAAAGGTGTTAAAAACGTACAAGTAACAAACCGAACCTTTCTCCTTAATCGGATTTGCAAAACAATTCAAAAGGAATAGCTTTCTCCCTATGTGCTTTCCCATTTGTTGGGTACATAGCCCACACTTCGGGACACAAATCATGAGGTTGCTCTACTACCTCCCTTTAATTCAGTATGCAGCCATGTCTGCAGTCTTTCTTGCACTCGTAACAGTTTAGAGAATGCTCTAACAAGAAATGTAGGCAGATTGTTGTAATTAGTAGCACCACAGAAATGCCTCAGCCTCAGCAAAATGTTCTCCTCTTGAGTACACACAATGTTCAAAGTACACAGTAGGCCCTAGGAGGCATGTAAAGTTCTAACACACATCCCCTATTCTTAAGAAACTTCTAACCTAGCTGAAAACATAACATACAAATGACAAAGATGAGCTATCATATAAGGCTGTAATCTTATACACTGAAATGGTTGGTGTTTTGAACACAAGTTTTGCCATCTGATGGAGCTGGATCTGAATTCCAGCTTATGTCAAGCATGTAGCCTCTGGAGCCCCAGGTTTCTCAGTTAAAAAATGGTAATAATATATATTCTCTAAGCTTAAAATTAAACATATGTCAAATAGCTCAATGCCTGACCCATAGCGGGTGCTATGTAATTAATACTTGTTTCTGTAAGAATTAGAGAGAAGTTACTATGGGTTGGAAATATTTATTAGGGGAAAAAAAAAAAAAAAAAGCCTAACCTGGATGTTAAAGAATGGACAGGTTTTTGGGTAAGTCAAGATGGGCATTCGAACTGGGGGGGTGCCAACAGGTCAAAGTAGGGATTATAGTGTGGTTAGGTAGTAAACTGGACCAAACTAGATGGAGAGGGTTCTAAATGCCAGACTAATCTTTGCTGAGCACTTCTGAAGAGTATCGTATAAGTTTTTAGAAATTCGCTTTTTTGTTCTTTAGCAATTACAGAAAAGCTAGTTAGGACTTAGGAGGCTACTGCAGTAGTGTAGCAATAACAGAGTCAGCGCTCAGAAAATAATTAATGCAAAGGACAGAAAAGGATGATTGGCTGAGGTTTTTCAGAGAAAGAAAATCTGAAGGACTTTGTAGGCTGAATGTAAGAAAAGGGGTCAAAGCTGGCTCTACACAAGAGAAAGACACAGTAGGAAGACAGGATGCTTAAAGACATATAATAACATAATAATTTAGCACCACAGAGAACAAAAAGAAGAGATAATATCCACCAAGAATTGATTCAGTATCAATTACAAGGGAGATGATAAAACAGAATGAAACCTAAGAAAATATTACTGGACTTGGTGGCTAGGATAAAGGTGAACTCTAAGAATATCTTTTTGTTTTCTTTTTTTTTCCTTAAGGGGTAGGGTAGGAGGAACAGAAAAAAGTTAGGTTACTAGTACAGACAGTAGAGAAGAAATCTGGGTCATTTGTTGCTTGGCAGTAAAAGAAAAATAGGAAGGCAGATAGATGGGTGTACAGTCAAATAAGTAACACAGGAAGCAAAAAAGGAACACTATTAGAAAATAACCATTATACAATACAATTAGTAACTTTGACAATTCTGTTTTCGCCCTTTGTTAGGTGTGAGAAACACAAGTTTGGATTCACTCCAGAAACAAGTCTTAGGGGTAATCTACAGAAATGTGATTAGGGAAGTAAAAGATTTCTATCTCTACGAGTTTTAAATTGTGGGTAGTAATAGAAAACCTAACTATAAATTCCTTTCCTCTGGTTATTAAATCCTCAGCTTCCTGAAGGCAGGCACAGAATACAGTAGGCTCTTAGATTTCAAAGGTTTAACATCAGTAGTTTCTACTATTCCTGTGAGACTTACATTGACCGTGACAAGTAGTATAATCTGTAATTCTGACATGGCACAAATCTCAGTGGCCTGTGCTAGGGAATGTGCAATCGCTGTGTGACATCATGTGAGTGTACCCAGCACCCTCCCTCTAAGTGGATTTGTGGTCTTCTCCTTTCAGCCAGGTACACTGGAACTGGACAGAAGCTGTGCTTTATTATATTTTATAAAGAAAATATAAGCAACAGTGCCAAGATATCCAGATTCCACCATGATTTATTTTAGTTGCCAATAAATTCCTATTTTGTTTCTTTTAAACTTCTTACATTCTGCTATTAAAAAAAAGAATAGGGAAAAAAGCATCCTGAAAGGGAGGGAGAGGGAACTGGCAATGCTGGTCAGCAAAGCTGCAAAGTCAAAACTCAGAGAATTCTGTGCTACTTGTTCCTGTTCTCGCTGCCTCCTCCTCTTCTCACGCCCAGAATACCGACTGGGGCGGGGCGCAAGTACCCACAGCACTAGCAGTGGAACATCCAAGGCTGCAAGCCTCACCACCCCCCCTTTTTACTTTCCTGGGTGAGGGCCCCAGAAGTGCCTTAATTTGTCACCCCAGTCACATCCACGTATGCACAGCAATAGCAGAGCTAAGCAACTGGCTTCCCTGAATAGCTAGCTCTGTTGTATAAACATCTGCTATGTGCTTTTGCTGCTCTAGATAATCATGAGGTCATGAAAGAAAAGAAACCTGAATGTTATTTATGGTTCACTTATAATTTTTACTTATAATATTTTGGGGGTGTAAATATCCTGGAAAAGCAGGTGAGCAATGACATAAATGAACAAAAAGCAGTACAGTGCAAAACACATACAGAAGGATAGGCAGGAGGCAAATAAAGAGTCAGAGAGAAGGTAAGGTTGCTCAAATGACATTTCCAAACACATAAAAACTAAGGCACCTTTTTAATAAAAGGGGGAGGATGGAAGCACGGAAGCCAGGGGAGGGTACTGCAGATGAAGAAAGTAACATGATGAGGGAAAAAAAACTAACAAGTAACTGTGTGAGAAACAGAAACAGAAAACAGATCTGCTAGAACACAAAGTCCACGTTAGAAGAATAATCAGAAACAAGATGTGAGATGTGGGAGTGAGTTGGTGATAACTTTCAAGGCTGGGCAAGCAGGACTACTCAGATTTGATATGCTCTCCCTATGGCCATGCATTTTACGAGAATGCTATGCTTTCCTCCAAAAGAGTCAACTAAATTAAATGAGAAACTACTGACCTGTTTCCTTATTTAGATTACTTATCTACCACTATTTGCTCGTTGTCATGTTCAAGAATTAGAAATTATACCTCTGAAAGGCAGAGGATCTCATGTGAGTTTATCACTAAAGTAAACTATGGTATCTTTAAAAATAAAAAATTAAAAGAACAGCCTTGAGGTACAATAGCTTAAAGAAAAGTTATTAATATGCATGCTCACCATATCTGACTAAAGCCACCTGAACAACTTCAAAAGTATTAATATTAACTGGCTTATTCACAGTCTAACTGAAAGATCTATATAATCAGGTCTCAGAGGCTCCATATTGTTCAAAAAGGCTCATTCCCTGTCGTCGTCTGGAATTTTTTAAGTGGTATGACAAAATGAAGAGGTTAGGCTAGGACCCATCAAGGTACTGATGAGGAGTGAAGCCCTGCAGCACCAATTAACCAGTCCAATAAGATCTGGGTGCCTATCATAAGCAGAGTGATCTGAGGAAAACAAGGATAAGCTAACGCTTGTCTTCAAATTGCCTGTCACCTATCAAGGATAACATACACACACGAACAGGAAGCTAGAAGTACAAGTTGTATATACAAGTACAAACATATACAACAGTATGGGAAGATTACAGAAAGGGGGTTATCTGGTAGAGAGGATTAGGGGAAAGTTCAAAGAAGCAGGATGTCAAACCACTGGGTTGGCCAAAAAGTTCATTCGGGGCTTTCCGTTTTCTTTCTAATTCCATGAAAACAGTACAACATTGTCTTTTATGAACATCAAGATTTTCCTTGATGATCCAGATTTTTTCAGGTAAATATCACATCTGGGATAAAATTTTTGAAGGAAACTAAAGGACTATAAAAAATGAGTTAGTTTGCAAATATCTCAAATATCTCAATACAGAGAACTCATCAAGAGAAGGATTTGCTCTGGATCCTAAGGAAAAATACTGAATGAATAAAACCTCAGTAACAGCATAGAGAATGTAAAAGAAAAATCAAGTATGAATTAGTCAAAAGTCTAAATTAGAACACATTTTTGAAAGAGTAATGTACCAACTTGTCAGGAAGCAATCCGACTTCCACCCATGCATCCATGAAACTCAATACTGAGTTTGGTAGCACGTGACAGATGACTCTTTCCATAACTCTCCTTCCTTTCCTTGTTTCTCTGCTTTCCCTCCAATGCCTCAGGCAGCTACTACCTCAGGCTGCCTTTTGCTCTCTCCTTTCTTTCACTCCACAAATTCATCCTGGCTGACCTTATTTACACCTATGGCATAAACTGCCACTCCTATGCTAAGGAGATCCAAACCAGGTTACCAAGAACCCTCTCCTATGAGGAGAAGCAGGTCCTCATAAAGTCAAACAAATTAATGTTATCTAGATTTCCTAGAGGAGACATTGACTAAGTCGGCCTTAGCGATAAAAGTATTCTGTTTACCCATCTTTTAGAATGTTATTTGTGTTTTAGATTGTTATTTGTATTTTATATAAAAACAGTTTAAAATTGTATCCCTTTATTTCAATAAAATTATTAATTTACTTAGCAAACTACCGAAAATAAACAATGGCATCTAAGTAAATGTAGCAGAAGGACCTATTTTTAAGTTTTATTTACAAAACTATCCCAAGACGCGCTGCTGAAAGACATGGATAAACAGGGCTTGTTATAATAACTCTTAGAACCTAACAGGACTCACAGCAGTACAGAGACTCCACAAGCTGGTGTGGGGACCTCAGCATGACCTGTAAATGTCAAGTAACTCTAAAGAAGAAACTGGGGAATTTAGAATATTGAGAGATATAGTAGACGGTAAAGATATGAGCGTGGAAGTGGGATAACAAGTATTTAATCATATAATATTTAGGAAGCAGAGCACAGTGGTTAAGAAAAGGACTCCTTAAACCTAAGCTCTACCACTTTCGAGCTGTGTGACCTTGTAATAAGTTACTTGTCCTTTCTTTACCTTCATTTTAAAAGCAGGGACAGTAAGCTGTACCCACTTCACAAATTAATATTTGTAAAGGGGTGCAAACTACCTGACATACAGTAGGCAGTACACCGGCATTTATTAGTACTATTATTATTTGAATTGGGTGCAATATATATTCAAGCTAGTGATAAGCAAAGATATTTGGGGGAAATAAAAGGATAAATCCATGCTCACTCATTCAACACTCAACAAATGTTAACTACCAACAATGTGCCAGAGATATAGTTGTGACCAGATAGGAACAGTGACCCCCTGCTAGGTTCTTGGAGCTTAGGAGAAAGATTTAAGTTTTCCAGAAGAGCAGGAACCATGTCTCTTCCATTCACCTCTGCATACTCCATGCCCCTGGTGCATACCCTGATGCATAATAGGTGTTTAATAATATTTTTTGAATTAATGAATGATGTAATTGTAAGATAGTAAATAGAGGAAAGTACTCTGAATATATGGAAAGCAGAATTCAATAGAACCATCCCTGAAGAAATGGTACAGCAATGCTCCAGGATAACTCACCCTCAAGGAATTTTTCCACATATCTACTAATTGTTGAGGATCATGAGAGCATCCAATTTCTTATTAATTAAATGGGGATAACAATATCTGTCAGGCTTATATTATAAAGATTAAAAGAGATCTTGTGTTAAATGAGAAGCACAAAGCTGCAACGAGACGCTGATGGGAAAGGGTAGGCTAGACTGTTCTAGCTCTGAGGCTCATTCCTCAGCTAAATGCAATTTCTTTGCCTTGGAGGTTGCGTGCAAACAGCTAAGACCTCTTACTTTAAATGTGCAAATGCCTTTTGGGTTTAACAACCAGGGTTCAACTCTTTGGAGGCTGGACTAAGTTCAGGTAAAGAGACGTTACACTTCCTCATCCAGCTTGCCTTCCTAACAGTCTCAGGAGTTTCAGAAAATTTCTGAAGTTGTAAGTGAGAATACCTCAATCTCCACACAAAAGTGCAATTTACCATCTACTCTGAAAGGACATTTCAAATACACTAAGTTAAGTTTGCATCCCTCATTTCTATTGAATGGCCTCATTCAGGAACCACCACCAAGTCTGAACAAGCTTCTAAAGCCACCCAGCTGCTGCTCTCAAGCTTTCAAATGCCCACTAAACCTTGCTGCCCAGATGGACTGAACATGACATGGATGTGCGCACTCAGCACATCCAAATTCAGCACATTGCCTTCAACTGAACTAGGCCCCCCCGCTCACTTCTTTATTTCCATTAATGGTTATCATCATCCTGCAAGCCATGTAGGCTCAAAACCTCAGAATTATCCTTTATTTTAGTATTTTGGTGGTAAACTTCACTTCAGGAGTAAAAATCCTCTACTTACACCGTGAAAGGGAGAAACACAAGGCATTACTGATAGGATCAAAGGATTGAGGGCAGTGTAGTAAGTTCATTGCAACAAAAACAAAACGTATAAAGCTAGGTTTGAAGAACAATGGGGAGATTTTTACTACCATTAAAGCCAAGATCCTACGAATTATGAATTTTCCTTAACAGAGCAGAGCTTGAGTGAACGAAACTTCTCTGATCACCCTCTAAGAGCCAGGCACTACACTAGGTTTACATGTTACTTCACTGTGGTGTTACGAAACTTTTGGATTTGGTATCATCCTCGGTCTACAGATAAGGAAATGGGAGTCTTCAAAGGGGGTTAATTAAGTTACCTGCTCAGAGCAAGAAAGTTAATAAGCACTGAGGTGGAGATTCAAATCTAGAACTGTCACATTCCTAAGTCTATGCAATTTTGACCATTCTCAATACTTGCTGACGCAGAAACTTACAAGGGTGTTGTAAGTAAATACTTTTCGCTTTAGAAAGAATATGAATTCTTCTAAATCAACTATTAATAACATATACCCCAATAAACACTGTAGTTTAAGCAGTCAAACCCCTGATCCTTCTAGTCACAAATGAGACAAGAAAAATCAAAAATACTCTTGAATAGTTTCTAGACAATAATTTCTTTTCGTAAGGACATAGATATCCCTATTTCCACATACAACATTTTACATAATCCACAGACAAGAAGCAATTATCACTCTTAGATCAGCACTCTTAGCAGCTATTTTTTATCCAAAGGAGCACATTAATATAGGGGCTTCTCTGGTGGCACAGTAGATAAGAACCACCTGCCAGTGCAGGGGACACGGGTTCAATCCCTGGTCTGCTTAGATCCCGCATGCCACGGGGCAACTGAGCCCGTGCGCCACTACTACTGAGCCTGCGCTCTAGAGCCCACGCGCCACAACTACTGAAGCCCGCCCGCCTAGAGCCCGTGCTCCGCAACAAGAGAAGCCACCGCAAGGAGAAGCCCGCGCGCCGCAACTAGAGAAAGCCCGCGTACAGCAACAAAGACCCAACGCAGCCAAAATAAATAAAAAATTAAATCTTAAAAAAAAAAAAAAAAAAAAAATATATATATATATATATATATATATATATATATATATATATAATGTGGCCCAAGATCTACCTACTTATGCAAGCTCAAATTGGATACAGCAATTTAGAGATACTACAAAGACAACAAATCAGTGCCTCTAAGTAACAGAAGTTTTTTTTTTACAGAGAGAATCACGATAGTGACAGTAATTATTTCAATAAAAGAAAGCAACCACAGGTGGTCCTGTAGATTGAAACCACTCTTTCGTTAAAATTATTATTACTGGGCACAATGATTTCAAACTCAGATTTCTGAAGTATATTTCTATAATTTTCCATACAATTAATTAAGATATCTGAGTTAAATGTATATAAAGTCAGCATACTATTCAAAGTCAATAGATGGAAATTGATTTCCATTATTCCAAATCACAATTTTTTCAACCCTTTCTTAATCTATTAAATAATGTACTTATTTATACCCAGTTGTAATGAATCTTCATATGGCAATCTCTTCCATACATAATATCTATTGATATATCACCTTTCATTTGATATTCAAAACACAAATGCGTAACCAAATGCCAGATTACGTTAAGTTACACTGAGGTTTTGTAATTAAAATTACATAGACAGCACAGAGTCCTTTATTCTCTACCACACTCACCTGCGCATTCTCCAAGATGACTATTTCATGCATTCCCCTCACTCTGCAAATTATTAAAGTTTTAATTTACAGCTTTGAGGTATAATTTATACATCACAAAATTCAACCATAAGTGTACAATTCACTGAGCTTTAAGAAAATTTATAGAGTTGTGCATCATCACTACAATCCAATCTTAGAACTTTTCCATCACATCACCCCCAAAATTTTCCTCCAGAGTGTTTCCACTCCTGCCCTGGCCTCAGGTATCCACTGTTCTGCTTTCTGTATAGATTTGCCTTTTCTAGACATTTCATATAAATGCAACCACACAATACGTACTCTTTTCTGTTTGGCTTCTGTCACTTATCAGGTTTTTGATTTTCATCTTTGTTGTAGCATTTACCAGTAATTTGTTCCTCTTTATTATAGAATAGTATTCCATTGTATGGATATACCATATTTTGTTTATCACCATTTGAGGGACATTTGGATTGCTTTCCAATTTTTGACTATTGTGAATAATACTGCTAAAATGGACATTTACAATTCTTTGTTTGCACAGATCTTCATTTCTGTTGTGTAGATTCCTAAGAGTGGAACTGCTGGTTTGTATGGTAAGCATGTGTTTAACTTTTTAAGAAAAAGCCAAACTTTTCCAAAATGGCTGTACCATTTACCTTTCCAAGGGCAGTGTACAGGATTCCAGTTTCTCCACAATACCAGTAACAGGTAATGTCAGTCTTAAATTATAGCCGTTTAAATGGGTGTGTTACAATATATCATTGCGATTTAACTTGCATTTCCTTAATGACTAATAATGTTGAACATCATTTCATATGCTTATTGGCCATTTATAGTATCTTCTTTGGTGAAATACCTATTAAAAGTCTTTTGCCCATTTTCTAATTGGGTTTTTTTCTGCATAATTGAGTTGTAAGATTTCTTTATATATTCTAGATTAAAAACCTTTACCAAGTTTGTAATATTCAAATATATTCTGAGAGTCTGTGGCTTGTCTTTTTATTTTCTTAAGTATATTCTGAAGTGTAAAAAGTTTTAAAACTTCATTAAAGAAGTCCAATTTATCAGTTTTTTCTTTAATGATCCATGCATTTGGTGTCATACCTAAGAACTCTGCCTAACACAGGATCACAAAGATTTTCTCCTATGTAATATTTAGAATTTTTATAGTTCTAGGTTTTACAATTACAAATTTACAAAGTCTATGATTTATTTTGAGATAATTTCATGTACGGTGTGAAGTATATAAAACAGTATGTCTAAATCCATTTTTTTAAACATACAAATATCCAATTGTCCCAGCACCATTTGTTGAAAAGCCTATCCTTTCCCCATTGAACTGTTCTGGCACTTTTTCAAAAACCAAGTGATCATAAATATAAGGGTTAATTTCTGGACTTTCAATTCTGTTCCACTGACCTATAATGCTTATCCTTATGCCAATCACACTGTCTTGATCACTGTAGATAAGTTTTAAAATTAGACAGGGTAAGTCTCCTATTTTGTTTTCAATAATGCTTTGGCTATTCTAGATCCTCTACATTTCCTTATAAATTTTAGGATCAGCTTGACAATTTCTACAAGAGTCTACTGGAATTTTGACAGGTATTTTACTGAATCTATAGATCAACTTGGGGAACTGCCATCTTAACATTCTATCTTCCAATCTATGAATACAGACTATCTCTCCATTTATTTAAATCTTTATTTAGGAGAATTCCCTGGCGGTCCAGTGGTTGGGACTCCACGCTCTCACTGCCGAGGGCCTGGGTTCAATCCCTGGTCGGGGAACTAGGATACCACAGGCTGCACGGTGCAGCCAAAAAAAAAAAAGTACGTAATTTCTCTCAGTAATGTTTTGTAATATAAGCATCTTGGTGCTCTTTTTTGTTAAGTTTATTCCTAAGTATTTTCTTCTTTTTGATGCTACTGTGACTAGATTATTTTTTCCCTTTCTCTCCTCCTTTTGAAATTGTGGAAGTTATCCGTTTCCTATCAAAGAACTGCTGCCCTGTGCGATCAGGATCCTAGACCATTCTTGCTTTCTCAAGGACTTCTCTCCTCATCTTCCTTTCTTCCCTTATTAATCCTAACAACTAAAACCATGCTGCAATATTTCTTATATACTCAAAAAAACAAAGACTTCCTTCACATCCTCATACTTCCGCTTTGGCCCCATGTCTGTTTCCTTTAACTTCTTTAAACCCAATTTCTAGTTCCTGGGCCACTGTGTATCCCTCAAGTCACTCAAATCTGGCTTCCACCTCTACCAGTCTATGACACTGGCTCATTATGGTCACTGATGACCTTGAGGTTGCCAAATCCAACAGCCATATTTCTGCCCATATCTTCTCAACCTCTCAGCCAAACTCAACAGTTAAGTATCCCTTTCTTGAAATACTTGCATTACTTGGCATCTACGACATGATCCAATATATATTCCCAATTTCCCTACAACCACTTGGGCTGTCCTTCTTAGCTTCCTTCCTGGAGGGCTTCCAGTTCACCCAGCTTAGAAATGTGCAGTGTTCCTCAGGTTTCTATTTCTAAATCCTTCTTTCCTCTCTATAGTCTCTTCTTCAGTGATTTCACCTATTTGCATGGCTTTGAATACCACTAACACACTGATAAGCTTCAAACTGACATCTCCAAGCCAAATATCTCGGAGTTCCTCAAGATGTGATGATCCTCTCTGATAGAGGTCTTCTTAACAATCTCACAGGCTTCTGAGAACTTACGATTGAGAAAAGAAAACTCCCAAATTCACCATTACCTTCCACCCAAATAAAACAAAAAACCCTGAAAAACCCATTCGTCTTCCAGGCATCCAATAATGGTGACTTCCGGCAACATCCCCGAATGTGCCCGCCCCCCGCCCCTGGTTATATTCCATATCCAATCCATTATCACATCCTCCGGTTTCTACCACCTACAAATATCTCAAATACGTCCCCTCCTCTCCACCTCCCGCCTCACTAATCTAAGCCATCATGGTCTCCTACCTGAACTACTGCATATCCAGTGGCCAATCTGTTTCTGCTTGCCCCAGTGTTCCCTTCTCTACACAGCAGGGTAACCCGTGATAAATATACTTCGGATGCTGCCACTCCCCTGAATATAAACTTTCAGTCTTTTATAATCCAAACTCTTTATCCCTGTGTACAAGGCCCTGCAGCATGTGGCCACTGCCATTCTCCCCTCTTGCCCATAATGCTCCAGCTTTTCATCTCCTCAAACACACAGAGCTCTTCACATGCTGTTCAGGCCCTTTGAGTGCTCATTCCTTCTATGTGAAACATCTCATTCTCACTCCCTTACGCCATCCCCGTCTCCTCAGAGAGGCCTTCCCTTATACCTAAGTAGGTCCACATAGCCTCCCATGATTCCCCATTAATACAGTTCTTTTCCTTTTTAACATTACCACAAGTTATAATCCATGAAGGCAGGGAAGATTTCTGAGTTTTCACCACCACATACACACCCTGAGTATAAATAGTAGCCATGAAGAAATATTTCCTGAAAATATACAAAACTCACTTAAGAATGACCTATGTTCAGCTTTCCCAGGTCTGCCTGCTCTTCCTTAAAACTGTCTTAATATAGAGGTCCATGGGATGAGCTTGTCTAGGTTGGGGGAAGGCTGGAAATCTCAAATTATATGCAAATTTTTGTATAACTATGTTTTCTAAGCAGATGTCCAGCATGTGCAACAGGAATCTCTCTTTTTTTTTAAACATCTGTATTGGAGTATAATTGCTTTACAGTGGTTAGTTTCTGCTGTATAACAAAGTGAATCAGCTATACATATACATATATCCCCTCCCTCTTGTGTCTCCCTCCCACCCTCCCTATCCCACCCCTCTAGGTGGACACAAAGCACTGAGCTGATCGCCCTGTGCTATGCGGCTGCTTCCCACTAGCTATCTATTTTACGTTTGGTAGTGTATATATGTCCATGCCACTCTCTCACTTCGTCCCAGCTTACCCTTCCCCCTCCCCGTGTCCTCAAGTCCATTCTCTACATCTGCATCTTTATTCCTGTCCTGCCCCTAGGTTCTTCAGAACCATTTTTTTTTTTAGATTCCATATATATGCGTTAGCATAGGTTATTTGTTTTTCTCTTTCTGACTTACTTCACTCTGCATGACAGACTCTAGCTCCATCCACCTCACTACAAATAACTCAATTTCATTTCTTTTTATGGCTGAGTAATATTCCATTGTATATATGTGCCATATCTTCTTTATCCATTCATCTGTCGATGGACACTTAGGTGTGCAACAGGAATCTCAAAGGAATCCACAACCAAAAAAGAGGTTAGACGGAAATACACAGTCTAATAAATTCTGTCTTCATCATTTAACAAGAGAGGCTTAAATTCCCCCATAGAGTCAATTCTTAAAACAAAATGAAGAGATGTGGTTTTAAGTCCTATAATTTATCAAACTGCAATAAAATTTGGTATACGGTATGAACTTAAAAGATTTCTGAAGCAAAGTTATTATTACAACCTGATTTTTATGTCATGCCTATATATGCAACCCATCAACCATAAATTCCTTACACAGAGGCAGAGGGAAATGACAAATCAAGATGAATCTATCACAGGAAAGGCTACAGAAAGTGAAACATATATCAGGGAAAACATCAGAAATGCCAAGTCTTACCCATCTCAAATTCCCACTGGCCAGACACCGTGAAGAACTAAGTACCACGGACCTTAAAACACTTTCATCAGTTCCCTCTTATATATATACTCACTTCAGCATTCTAGGCAAGATTCTCCTCTTCAAATCTCCCAAAGTGTGTAAAAGAAATCAATTCCAGTTTCAAAATAGCATATCAACTAATTTCAAGTCTGTGTGGCTACTTTCTTAAGGATGTGGCTGGACAGAGTGGCCATCCCTACACTGTAACCTCTCCTTTGAAAACCCCAATTCAATCATTTCCACGGTGAGAACTAAAATCCAGGCATTAAAGTGATTTGTTCAAGGTGAGGGCTGGAACTTACCTTCCATGGTTAGTTCTCCTTACATCAACTTCTCACACTCTTTTAGAGCTCTGTCAAAATGCCTAGCTTGAATTCTCAAGATACTAAGACTCTAACTCTGGCCTACTGGCTAAAAAAAGAAGACTAAAAGTACATTATGATATAGGAAAGAAAAAAATTTTAAGTAAATATGACACTACAGAGAGCCATGAAGTGTGACTTCTTTCACAACAGTATGTTTTTCAACAGTGTATAGTAAAGTGTCTGTTCAAGGTAAGATTATTTTTATCGTTTGTTATAATTTTTTTAGTGATTACAAACAAACAAACAAAATCACTACTCCAGAACAACAAACCTGACACTTATTTCATTAGGTATTAAGTATGTAACTTTCAATGCATAAATGAGGCTCTGCTTCTCTATTTTAATCCTACCTCTAATGAGTAGATCACATAATTGAACAAATTTCAAGAGAGACAAAATGGTTTATGTTTCATCGTCATCACTTTTTCTCCATTTAACTAACGTGTTATTCAAATATTCTACGAAGATATTGCTCAACACAAATGAACTGAAAGATTTTCTCGGCCTCATTTACAGGATACTTTGCTTATAATCTTCAATAAAAGAACAGTTAGTACTAGAACCTTTTATCAAGCTATTATTCATTCAAAGTCTGTATGAAGTTTTAAAGCCTTTCCCAAAGATAAAATTTTAAGTAAAAGCTAGAAAAGCATACTGATTAGTGTGGTAAATAGCATACCTTCCCTAATGTTTAAAAAACAAAATAATTCTGAAGAAGATTATTTTTAAGCCACTGAATATCTTCTCGCTCAGCAGACAGAAAAATTCCTCATGATTAAATCCTATGAGCCAGATTTTTCTCCCCCTCGTCCTGTTCCTCTCTGGTGTGGAGCATAATTCTATAAAGCTTTAGCTCACTCGCTTTAGCTATTAACACACTGTCTTCCCAAAACAAACTCTTAAACTCAGAACAGGTTTTACTCTGGTATTCCAAAACAAGTGTAATGAATGTTTCTCAACATGTTTGACAGTTGTAGCAATGTAAAACTCAGGATACCAACTACAAGAATCTTCCTATTTCTCTTAAGTGGTTGTGTTTCCAGACATCATCATACATAAAATTATTTATTTTGCAAAGGAGGAAATCCACATATAACTCAAAATCAAATAATTTTAAGTCTCTACTCTTCATAAGAACTATGGGCAAACCAATCACATGAACAGTGAAAAGCAGGAAAGAGCTGAGAGGTGGCAAGAAATAATGGTAAAGGAGAGGTACTCTATTCACTAACTAGTTATTTTTGTTTGTTTTGTTTTGTTTTGAATTTTTGAATTTTATTTTATTTACTTTTTTATACAGTAGGTTCTTATTAGTCATCAATTTTTATACACATCAGTGTATACAACTAACTAGTTATTTAACTTCTCTGCCTAGCAAGTTCCTAGTTAATAAACAAGAATAATACTCACTTCCCAGGGTTCTTACAAGGATCAAATGAGTTCCTGCATGAAAATGATCTGCCCAGTAAAAGAACATAACAGGCACTCAATAAATGCCAGCTCCTTCCTCCCTCAGTTCTGGGCCCTCTGTTCTTTGTCCTCTATTCTCATTCCCCCAGATGACTCAGCCTTCTCATGACTTTTATTAACAAATGCTGAAAACTACTACATCAGTCAAAGCCCTGATGTGTAAATGCACGCCTACCGTGTGAGAAGCTGTCTGGCCTCTACCTCCAAGATACTCAGGTGAGAAAGAGGAGAGACCCCAAGCACGTGAATTTCACTGTCATAACTGGCACTCAGGGTGGACAAATCACACATTTCCAACTACCCCCTGGAGATTTGCACTGCCGGCTCAAAATGCCTGAAATCGAACTCATTATCAACTTTTTAAAAATCAGGCCCTCTTCCTGCCCCTTTTCTAATTGTGAGGGGTGTCCAACAGAGAGTAACACTTGCCCTACTCTAATCTCATCAAAATATCACCACCAGGCAACCCAAGCCCATCAGGTCTACCTTCATAATCTGTACTTTATCTTCAGCCTCATTTTCTGTCCCACTGTCAGCACCAGAGTCCACATCAGGTTTTCTGAATCTCGGCACTGCTGACGTTTTGGGGCAGGTGACTGCTGTAGGGGCTGTTCTGTGCATTGCAGGCTGTTTTAGCAGCGCTCCTGCCTCTACCTACTAGACGCCAGTAGAAATGCTCCCTCTCCCTGAGTTACGACAAGCAAAACTGTCTCCAAGTGCCTCCTGGGGGGCAGAATCCCACTCCCCGCAGTCTCCCCCACTCCCACATTTGAGTCCCATAGCCAGGTATGTGCGAGACAATCAGTCCCCAAATGCGTCCAGTTTCTTTCCTCTACTTCCAGATGCTCTGATCTTCTAAATGCCTCCTAAAGCACTACTTTTACGAGTCAGTTCTCTTAAATCTACAACTCCCTCCCTGCCACCTTCACAATTAGTTCAGAGCTCTCCACCCAGCCTTGATAATCTGGTCTCAATGACACATTATCCCACAAAGCACCTCACATTGTGGCTACCCAGCAGCCCTTCAATAACACGGACCTGTTCATCCAGTCCCTCCTTTCTGTTCTACTGCTGTCGCCCTGGTTTGGGTGCCCAGTACCTAGCATCCAGTCCAGACCACTGCTCGAGCCTCCTTCCCCACCCTCTACTCTCTCCTTCACTCAAAGTCAAAAACTATCATTGGGGCTTCCCTGGTGGTGCAGTGGTTGGAAGTCTGCCTGCCGATGCAGGGGACACGGGTTCGTGCCCCGGTCTGGGAGGATCCCACATGCCGCGGAGTGGCTGGGCCCGTGAGCCGTGGCCGCTGAGCCTGCGCATCCGGAGCCTGTGCTCCGCAACGGGAGAGGCCACAACAGTGAGAGGCCCGCGTACCACAAAACAACAACAACAATAAAAACTATCACTGAGTCTCCAATGCCTACTGAAATATGAAATCTGCCTGTTCTTTAGAGTCTTTCCTACCGTGGTCTCTTTCTGACTCTACGTTCCAGTATCCCCAAAACATACTCTAGCTTCAGCAAAACCTGTCTATCTGCTAGTCCTTGCAAAGGCTCCTTCCCACACTTTCCACCTTTAGTCGTGTTTTTTTCTCTGCCTGGAAGTCCTCTTCATCCCTCCACACTAATTTAAGGTCCACCTGAATTAAGTCAAGAGGCCTTTCCTGGTCATACCCTCCTTTATCCTCTCTTAGGGCATTCACATTGCTTTATGTTACACATGTGTATTCCTGTAGTTTACAAGGTCCTTGAGAACTTTACTCCTGTTTTGATGCCCTGAAATGCCTCGCCCAGTGCTAAGTAAAAACTAAACATTACACGTGAGTTGCCCCAAATGTTTCCCGCTTAGGAAGTAAGGGAGGGCTGTGTTTTCAGACAATGCTGAACTTCCATAAGGGAATTGTCCATATTCCTCTTTTGTTCCACATTTTATGTGTTAGGCCAATTTTTAAGTTAACTGCCTGCAAAATACCCAGAAAGCTATAAGAATTCTGCTTCTGCTTCAGGGAGTTCCCAGTTTCCAACGTGTAACTGAATCCTGACTATTTACGCTATTTAAGTTCTCTCTTTATACAAAAAGGCAACAGAAATTTATTTTTGAGTGTTAATAAAATTGAGCACAACATGAAAATAACTTGGATTGCATTAAACATATTTTAAGCAAAGGTTAATTAATGCTAATTTGCATCCTGAGTAACAAAGTCTTAAAGTCTTCATGCACTCTTTTTTTTTTTTAACAACATGCACTCTTAAAAATATGAGAGTCAGTTTATTTCAGCTACCCCCACCCCAGACATAATAAGCCAAATAGAACACGTCTATTAAGGGAGGTTTCCCCTTAATTTTAGTTTTTTAATGACTTAAAAGTATTTCTACAAAAGGAGCAAATCATTAATGAGCATGTTCTGACTACTCCTATAAGTCTAACTCCAAAGCCATATGGGGAGCATAGAGTACCCGCACAGCCACGGACCCCGTTTTGTATGCCCTTGAGCTAAGAATGATTTTTACATTTTTAAAGGGCTGTAAGAAAACAAAGAATATACATAAAACAAAGAATATACATAAAGAGACTGTATGTGGCCAGCAGAGCGTAAAATACTTACTTTGTCTGTTTTCAGCAGAATGAATATGAGACTCCTAGCTGTTGGTATGTAAGACACTGAACTTTTCCTCCCAAAATATTTAAAAAGCAACGTAAAACAAACAAGATTATGCGAAAAGACAGAACTCATTCAATTTAGTCATAGCTAGTGCACAGGTAACTTCTAAAACAGAGGCCTTGGGGACATTTTTATATTTCCCAGAATTTTTGTTAGAAGCACACTTACGCTTGAAGAGTTGAGAGCGCCTGGCCCAAAGCCACACTGGGGGTTAATAGAGTCCGGTCAAGGACCCAGGTGTGAAAAGTCCTCATTCAGGGCTCTCCGCAGTGCACTACATCATACCTATGCACGTGGTTCTAAGTTCTGGAGATCTGGATAACTGGCTTGGATCATCATACAGCTGAAGCTTAAAACCTGTTCCTGATATACTGTTTAGACAGACTCTCACTAGCAGCTTTGCATCATTAAACACAGAGTAACATCAATGCTCACCACATACATTAGAGAAGAACTTCCAGGAAGCCTTCTATTTTAAAAGCAGACGTGATGAAGAAAGCTTAAGACTTACTCTGCTTGCTCCTCTAGGGCTACAGATTGAGGCAAATATGCACCTTTGACTTGCAGTTGCTCAATACTTATCTCCCAACCCAATCCACAAATTCCACCAAGTGCTATCGAATGCCAATCGAAAAACTATCCAGTTTACATCAGCCACGCATCCTATAAAGTTCTTTTCATAGCTACTTGCAAACTACTAGCTAAAAGTTCAAATTTTTAAATCTCCCTAAGAATTGAGCGTCCTTAAAATATAAAAAAGTAGATACCAGGATGTAGGATTCAAAGACATGGTTAACAATCCAAGATCTTTCATCTGAAGTTGCTCTTCCAGTGTTGAAAAACACAGATTCTGAGCGGCAGCCGAGAGATACAGGACTTACGCTCTCCAGAGATAATACACAGACCCCCCCCAACCCCACCCCCATCGTATCTTTGCATGACTTTTGTCCTCGAAGAGCGACCCCCTTCCCCTCGCGAGTCCGGGCCTTCCGGGCACCTGCGGCCCCGGTCCGCAGCGGAGAAACCCGGGGAAACCTGCCCACCGCCGGCCCTTCTGGAAACGGCGCCCACTCCCACCTCGAGGAGGCTGGCGGCTGGAGGCCCGAGCCGCCGGGAAGCGACCCCTCGGCGGCCGGCCGACCCCCCGGACGCGGCGGATGGGGACGGCGGCGGCGTTACCTGGTGGACCACGTCGCTGGGCAGCTGTGCGGCCCGGAACAGCTCCAGCACCCGCCCGTGGGCCGCCACCTTCTTGGTGCTCTCGCTGTCGCAGTAGGAGAAGAGATCCGAGTAGTATTTCTGCTCCGCATCGCTCAGCGTTAAACCTTCCATCTTCGCCTCCGCTCACAGCCACCCCGCCCCGCATGCAACACCCGGGGCCCGGCCCCGCGACCCCGGGACGGCGGGGACTGCGCGCCGCCCGGCCGCCTCCTTCTCGACCCCCGAAGCGGCGGGGAGCCCCGGCCTCGCGCGCGCGCCGGGGGCGTCCGAGCCACAGGGCCCGGAGGTCGCGGGGAGGGGGCCCGGCTGGGCTCGGCGCGCCGCCGCCTAAGAGGCTCCGCCTCGGCGGCCGCGGGGAGGGCGCGGGGAAGGAGGCGGGGGCCGCGGCGGCGCGAGGCCCGGGCGGACTCCGCCCCCGCCCCCGCCGCGGGTTCGAGTCTCCCCGGCTACCCGCCGCTTCCCCCCAGACTTCCCGCCTCGCCTGCCCCTTCCGTCCACGCCCCCGGAGAGGCAGCACTTCCCGGAAAAGTTGTGGGGCTCCTAGTCTAAAGTTTCGGGGGCTCTGAGCTGAGCGCGGCCGCCGCTCCGCCTCCCTCCGCCGCCATTTACTGCGCCCCGGCCCGGCCCCCGACGCGACCGCACCAACACTGACAGCGGCTGCCGCGCTCCAGACCCGGATGTGAGGCCAGGAGGAGAGAGCGCGAGAGGGAGAGAGAAACACCCACCGGGCTGGCTCGGCCGCTCCCTGGAGAGGGGGCTGCAGCGCCCCCTGGTGGTCGGGGTCCCGCGACGGAGGGCCGAGCCGCCCTTGGCGCCCTGCGGGAAGAACTGCGACCCCCGGGAGCGGAGACCGGGGGGAACAGCACGCTGCCCATTAAGACCAGGAGAACTTAGAAACCGGCTGTAGTTTGGACTGTTTCAAAGCTTCTGGCACTAAACGGTTAATAAACATTGCGTGAAAGGGGAACATTGTTCAGGTTATTATTGTATCCGTCGTACCGTTTTGAGGTCAGATGTTACTGAGGATTAATTCAATATTTCTTTGTGCTCTGAAGGGCTATGAACATCCAACCCATCTGAGAACTCTCATCAGACACCAAGCACTGAGACCTAACTCCCACTCTTGCTCCCGTGTTTACCTGAGAAACAAAGTTGTTGAACAGGGGGGAAAAGCTGGCAAAGTTTTTCTCTTTGTACAAGGTGGTTCTGATCACTAGGAATTTAGTGCTATAAATATATAGCATCAGCTCTATAGAGCTGTTTAGGCTCTGGACAGACCACAGGGGCTCACTCCTGCGACCCCCAATTTCCTCCTTTACGAAAATCATGTGGTTGCACTATTCTGCACCTATCTGAGAAGTGATCCGCAAGATATCTCAAATAGAATATCTTAACAAGAGTTTATCCTTAGCAAATAGGAAATATTTCAAAAACAGCAGCTAGGGCAGAATTAGACAGATTTTTCAGTTTGGGTTTTTATTTTGTCGGCTACAGGTTACTCCCCAGAGTGCTGATCTTACAAATGACCCATAAAAGGAAAGTAATATTATAGGGTTCAAAATCTTTTATCTGGAATTCCAAAATTCAAAGAGCACTAAAAATCCAAAGGGTTTTTTGTAACACTTTGTCAGCAAAACCTGCCCTGTTTCATTTGGAGGCAAAATCTCAACTCAACTCACATGAGACTATTTATAGTCTTTATGTATGCTGTTTAATGTCAATATTTATTCATTTTACTCCAGGCTTTAATGGGATATTAATATACACACAGTTATAGGCATTGCATTACTTTTCTTTTTTTTAAAAAAGAAGAGGGTTTGTGGAGCTGTATTTGAATAGTAGCACTTTGTACACTTACATATATAACATGCCATTAATCTCAAGTTTCTCCATCTCTAAAACTTTAAATTTGCCACAGCAGTACCTCACATGTCCCTACAGGACACCTACCAGAGGAGATCAGAGGCCCACAGATGGCCTGTCTTCCAAAGGTGTAAAAGGGAGGAGTACATGAGGTAGGCACTGGCTTACAATGTCTTCAGCATATTTTTCTCCACCACCTTTCCTAGGCCTTGAAGCTCTTTCTTGCCCCCAGGGCCTTTGCTCCTGCCACCTGAAATACTCATCCCACAAACCTTTGCATGGCTTGTTCTCTCACACCTCAGGTCCCTGTTCATATATCACGTACTGAGAAAGAGACCTTCTCTCAACACCCGACCTAAAATAGCCCCACTACCACACTCTATCCCCTTATCTGAATTATTTTTCTTTATAACACTTTTCACTACCTGGCATTAACATGTATATTTGTTTACATTTTTAACACTGAGATACAATTGACATACAATCTTTTATGGGGGGGGGGGGAGTCCTGAACATCAGTGCTTATAAGGAGCATTGTATCTGCTTAAAGTCCCTCCAAACATACACACACTTGAAAAACCAGAAAGTTTTGCACGAAGTGGGGGACATTCTCCACCCCCCAGCCAGGTATTGGATTGCCTTGGTGCTGAAGGGCTTGACAGTTTCACAAATGAAAGGGATTTTTCTCTATATCCCTTACTTAAATTTATACTTTCACGTACAAGGGGGAAAAAAATGATTTAACAGGCCCTTTGAGACCAATTCTAATTTCTTTCCTATATGTTTCTAGATATATCAGTTTTAAAAAGTGACATTATGAGAAAGCTATTTTAAAACAGCTGGGCTATATTATATAGCTACAAATGTAAAGATACTGGTCTTCAGGAAGATCAAATAGTCGGTTACTGCTAGCAAATATCAACTGTTTTAAACTGGAAACCTCTAATGAAGTTTTGAAAATAAATTAAATGCAGTAAAATTCGTCGTTTCTGGTATACAGTTCTGTGAGTTTTGACAAATGCATAATGGTCATGTAACCACCACCAAAATCATGATGCAGAAACATTCTGTGACTCTCCCCTAGAATTCCTCTGGGCTTCCCCTTAGTACTACTCTGCCCTCTACCCTCAGCCCCTGGCAACCACCTATTTATTTTCTGTTTCTGTACTTTTGCCTTTTCCAGGATGTCATGTAAATGGAATTACACGATAATCAGCATTTTGAATCTGAATTTTTTTCACATAGCATAATGCATTCGAGATTCCTCCATGATCTTCCTTGTATAGTGGTTCATTTTTTTATTGTTAAATGGTATTCTATTGTATGGATGATTATAGTTTGTTCATCCATTCACTAGTTGAAGGATATTTGGGTTGCTTCTAAATTTTGAGTGACTATTAATAAAGATACTATAAATATGTGTGTACAGGTTTTTCTGCAAACTTAAGCCTTCATTTTTTTTCCCTTGGGTAAATATCTAGGAGAGGGACTGTTGGGTCATATGGTAACTAAATGTTCAACTTTAAAAGAAACTACCAAACTGATTTCCAAAATGGCTGTACCATTTTGCACTCCCACCACCAATGTATAGAATTTTAGTTTCTCTACATCCTCACAAACCATTCTAATGGGTGTGCAGTGGTATCTCACTGTGATTTGAATTTCCATTCTCCCAGAGATTGATGATGTTGAGCACCTTTTCATGTGCATATTTGCCATCCGAATACCTTCTTTGGTAAAATAGCTATTCAAAACGTTTCCTATTTTTTGTTGGATTATTTGTTTTTTTTATCATTGAGTTTTGAAAATCCTTTATACATTTTTGGTACAAGCTCTTTGTCAGATACATAATTTGCAAGTATTTTCTAGAGTCTGTGGCTTGCCTTTTTATTCACTTTTACCGAACATAATTGTTAAAATTTGGTTTAAGTCCAACTCAGGGGTGGCCCTGAAAGACGTTAGTGAGGGGAAATCCATTGGAGAGAGTTTCTGTTGGTGCACCTGTTCATTCACTTAATGTCAGAGAGGTGGCCCAAGGTAAGAATACACAGTAAACCCATGGACAGTGACAAATGATTGGGCTGGTAGGGCAGGGGCTTGGTAGGAGGCAGTTTGGAAAATTAAGGAAGAGGAAGTCTGGGAGGAAATCATGTGGTTGAACCTATGGGAAGGGGCATGAAGTGTGACTATCTTTGCATCATGTGTTCACACCCACCAGAAAGCATCCACTATGGAGGAGCCATAAGTAGACAAAACAACCTGGCCAGATGATGTCAGGGAGCCTCTGCAAGCAGCCACCCCAGCGTTGGCACATTGGCTCAGGAACTGAGCAGCTATTGTGGCAGCAATGGAAAGTATATATGAGCCCCACATCACAGCTTCCACTTACCAAGGCCAAATGTCCAACCTGCCAGCAACACTTGAGTTCAGCTCAGCTCACCTTAGTGTCAGCTCAACACCAAGTTCAATTCCTGATGTAACATCATCCCTCGAGGAGACCAGTCATGCGTTTGGTGACAAGTTGATTTATCTTTATAGGAATCAAATGTATCCTGGGCATAAGTTTGCTTTCCTGTTCACAGGGCTTTAGCCATCTAACTGTTTAAGACTGTTTTTATCACCAACTTGTAACCTGCATAACACGACTTCAGACAAAGAGACCCTCCTTACAGCAATAGAAGTGAATTAGTGGACACATAACCATAACCCACTAAACTCACATTCCACATCATCCAGAAGCTGCTGACTTCAGAGAGTATAGAATGGCCTTTTGAAGGTGCAGCTGACGTGTCAGCGTGGAGATGATATTCTGTGAAGATGGGACCCCATACTCCAGGATGCAGTAGCACCCTAAATTAACGATCCTGTATGTTACTCTGTCTCCAATAGGTAGACAATATGGGACAGAGAACCAAGGGATGGAAATAAAACTGGCCCCATTTACCTTTGCCCTCCATGACCCACTTGGGGGAGTTTCCCATCCCCTCAAACCTAGGTTGTTTTTATTTTTTGATTTTATTTATTTTTTATACAGCAGGTTCTTATTAGTTATCTATTATATACATATTAGTGTATACATGTCAATCCCAATCGCCCAATTCATCACACCACCACCACCACCCCCTGCCGCTTTCCCCCCTTGGTGTCCATACGTCTGTTATCTACATCTGTGTCTCTATTTCTGCCCTGCAAACAGGTTCATCTGTACCATTTTTCTAGGTTCCACGTATATGTGTTAATATATGATATTTGTTTTTCTCTTTCTGACTTACTTCACTCTGTATGACAGTCTCTATGTCCATCGACGTCTCTACAAATGACCCAATTTTGTTCCTTTTTATGGCTGAGTAATATTCCATTGTATACATGTACCACATCTTCTTTATCCATTCGTCTGTCCATGGGCATTTAGGTTGCTTCCATGACCTGGCTATTGTAAATAGTGCTGCAATGAACATCGGGTGCATGTGTCTTTTTGAATTATGGTTTTCAACCCTAGGTTTTGAGCATCTGAAGGTCCTGGTTCTCACACGGAATTGCTTCCTCTAGGAGGCTTATTATTAGTTAGTTATTATTAGTCCCATTAAACTTTATGCCACGAAGGATGTTCTGTCACTTGGGGCTCCTTGTGCCAATAGATCAGTAGGGAATAAAAGCATCAACATACTGGAGGGTATTGCACCTACTCATCAGGAGGTAATAGTACTTACTTTACACAGTTGAGGCAAGAAGGAATATGTTTCACACCCAGAAGATCCACTGGGGTGTATTGGTCTCCCCTGTTTAGGTTTGATGGTAAATGGACAAGTATAACTGCCACAGAGTGAGAAGGGCATGGTGACAAAGGCACTCAGACCATTCAGGGATGAGGGGCTGTGTCACCCCACAAGGTAAGCCACCTAGAGCAACAGAGGTGTTAGCTGAGGGTGAGGAGACATTCTGCTTCTCACTACTCTTCTCGGCTTATTCTATTGAAGTAAAGAAGGGACAATAAGTGTCAGATGCGGCCTTGAAATGAGCTGCTATTGTGGCAGATATAGTTCACTCACATTGTTTTTGTGAAATTTCCCAGGAAATGAGACCCATCAGAGTCCTGGGGGAGTTGTTCTCGTATCAGGTACTATATTATATGAAGCAAGTGGATCTGAGTGGTGTGAGTATGGACCATGTGGTTGCTGTGAACTACCCAGATCACTGCCCACCTCACCCATTTTTCCAGCTGTTGAGAATGTTGAACTGTCAGGGGCCCACAGTGGAATCCCTTGCCAGGAATTGTCCTTGGGAGAAGGAACTTGCCTCCCCCAGGTTACACCCCTGCCCCAAGGGCAGCCCACATCCAGTGACTGGCCAGTGGATAAAGGAGACTAAAAGTCCTTGAACTGTTTAGGAACAACTCTGAAGAGCCATCTCAGTTCCAGATCTCTTCCAGGGATGGGAGGGGGCCTCTGTTGTTACCTCATTGCAGTTGTCCCTCTGCCCAATTATGGGCTTTCTTCACTTCGTACGGGTGCTATTCCCGACAAGAGTTATCAAGGAACTTCCTGTATGCAAATCTTCATTTCAGTGTGTTTCCTGGGGAACCCGATCTCAACCACTCATGCACTTCTGATCCTATTAAGTGACTTAATGAGTGCTTACCAACCTGTTGCACTTAATATTGTAATTGTTATAATTGGATTAAATATTACATAAACAAATTAAGAAAACAGAAAGATGGTTTTTGTTTCTGTGGAAACCAAGAATGATACTGTGGGAAGATGTGATGATGGTGAATTGCTAAGAGAAGTGGCTGTTGAATTAGCTGTGGAACTCGTGGAGGAAGACTTGGAGTTGCAAAAAACAACACGGTATCTATGGGTTGGACACATGGGATATTCAATGTGTGCTTCTTGTTTGATTGATGTAGAGTTTGGAATGGAATATAGTTTCTTACCTGTAATCAAAATTCCTGTTTTTTTATTTTTGAAAAATCTATTATTTTTATTAAAATATACACACTCTCTGTAAAAACAAAATAACTCAGAAAAAAACAAAGAAAAAAATTACCTTGAATTCTGCCATCCACAGGCAACCTCTATTAACATTTGGATGAATTTTTTTCTTGACATCACTTATTTAAAAGCCACACAAAAAGATAGGCATACAATATCAAGTAAAAGGATGCATTTTATATATAGTATATATATGTATATACACACACATTATATTTTATATATAATATGTTATATATATACATTACAAACATATAATTTAAAAAATCAACAGATGCATTATATATTCCTATATATTATTCCTGCATTATATATATATGTACACATATATATATATTCCATCCATGTATTTGATTTTGTATGCCTACTTCTTTGTTATATCTTTTGCAGCAGGTCTTTTTCACTCAACTATAGATTGTACTTGGAAAAGAGTTGTCCTTTTCTTTCAAACTTAATATGAATCTTATTTATTTTCCTCTTTCGGAGTCATCAATATAAATGATATATAATCAGGTTAACTTGAAAAACCACAACCGTATCTTCCAGAAACCACAGGAGGCAATCTTACACTGTCTTACAAATGGGATCTATTTTCATTACCTAACTAGGAGAGAATCATAAAATGATTATTTTTTTAGATGTTGCAGTTGGGGTTTAATAATGAGATAGAAAATGCCAGATAAATGTAAAATCTCATATGAGCATGAGGTTCGTCAGGAGCAAAGGCATAGAAATCCACACAAAATTGTTGGCACAGCAAAAATAAATCAACTCTTTGTATAAATAAAGTTCTCAGGGAAGACTAACCAAAAATGAAAAGCATTTTTCTCCAAATAAAAATCAAACCAACAAATATTTATTATTTACTCTATGCAAGGAAGTTTTCCCCCTAAGTTTCCTTTGTAAACATTTTCTCAATTTAGCGTGCTTTCAATATTTTAAATTTTTTAAATGGGAAGAGTCTGAATGGTTTCCCTATTCTTTAAAAACTGAAGCATGCAGAGGTAGTTGTAAAAAATACTAAATGCATGTTGCTTGTCATTAGTAGTGTTTTCTTTTCTTTCTTTCTTTTTTTTTTTTTATTAGTAGTGTTTTCTAAAGCAAAACTTTTGCATTTTGGGCAGGGTCACCTCCAAAAACTGCAACTTTTTAAACCAGTAATTTAACAAAAATAAAGCAACCTGTCTTTAATTCTACATCTACAATCTTTATTAGTGTCTCTTAACTCCCATTGCCCTGCCATGAAAACATTTTACAGTGTTATGGGTTCCATAACCTTTCATGGTGCTTAAGAGCTAGAGGTTTTCTGCTTTGTGAAGTATTTTCATTTTAATCCTCTGTCATACTTTGCTGTTGCCAATATTTCATTTTCCAAGGATGCTTAGAGGTTATCTCTGTGCATTCTTAAAAACTAAAAATGAATAAATTGAAAATGAATATAAGTCTTAATGGCTACAGAAATAGGAAGGTATCAAGTTGTAATGAAAACAGATAATCCTAGTTTGAGGTAAAATAGGTTTGAGGCCTGATTCTGACAATTAATTAGCTGTGTAATCTAAGGCAAATTTAACATCTCTCAGTCTCAATGTCTTCTGTAAAATGGGATGCTTTATTTGGCCAGTATAAGAACAAGAAAGAATGAATATAAAAGGTTGTTATCTAACTGGTATTTAACTACTGGCAGCTATTATCAGGGACAAACATGATCATTAAAAATCTGTTTGTTGGGCTTCCCTGGTGGCGTGGTGGTTGAGAGTCCGCCTGCTGATGCAGGGGACACAGGTTCGTGCCCTGGTCCGGTGAGACCCCACATGTTGCGGAGCGGCTAGGCTCGTGAGCCATGGCCACTGAGCCTGCGCGTCCTGAGCCTGTTGCTCCGCAACAGGAGAGGCCACAACAGTGAGAGGCCTGCTTACAGAAAAAAAAAAAAATCTGTTTGTTTATATTTGTTCTTGTTCTTTGTTCAAATAATTCAAACGGCTAGGGCTGATAACCTTTATTAAGATATAAATAATTATTTACAACATATGATTACCAGCTATAATATCCATTTCCTCCTAGTCTTTAAGTTGTTACTATACTGTAAACCCTTTGGACAAAGAAAAACTGATGTGTCTAGTGCTTTGGGTATATTCAACAAGTGTTATAGTCACTAAGCATGTAGTGGTTAAAATCTATGTATCTTTTTTCTTTTCTTTAATGATTATATACGTGTAGTGGGATCAAACATTTTAAACACTATATGTGGCTTTTTAATTTTCTCTAATACTTATAATCTTCATTAGTATCTGCATGGGGTTGAACTTAATTTTGTCAGTTATCGTATCTCAGAATCTTCCTGTTAAAGTGTAATCACGAGTAATTCAGTCTCGTTCACTTAAATGCTCACCCTTTCATATTTCTTCCTCTTTTCTCTGTTTTCCTCCCAGATGTCATGGGGGAATATGAGGACAGAAGATGGAGATCAGCTTAAAATGATTTGACTCTGAGAGAGAAGGGGCCTCAAATCTACAGGCAGGAGTCCTTGTGCTGTCTCTGGTTCTACTGCAAAGTGGCTGCTGTGGCCTGGTCCCTTAGTCTATGTTGAGGTATCCTCAGAGTTAGTCCGGCCTTTTGGGCCATCAGGCTGGTATCATGAAATCACTTGTAGCCTTTAACCTCTAATCATTAAGTCTCTGCATTTGGTGACTTCTGTAGTAGTTCCACTGGTCCATGTAGGAACTTGGGGTAGGGGTGCTTCTTAGAATTGAGAACTGGCAGGTGGTTTGGTTAGCTATTGCTGTGTAACATGTTATCCCTAAACTGAACAGCAGAAAACATGATTTTGTGGGTCAGGGATGTGGGAAGGGCTCAGCTAAGCAGATATCTTTTGTGGTATCTTCTATGTGCGGTCATCTGAAGGCTTCACTGGGCTGGATGTCCAAGATGACTCACTCATGTGGGTAGTAATTAATGCTGACTCATTTGGGAACTCATTTGGGGCTATCTCCTGGAGCATCTCATGGCATCTCCATCTGCTTGGACTTCTTACAACATAGTGCTTGGGTTTATGGAGGGAGTATTTAAAGAACAAGCATTCCAAGAGATCAAGGCAGAAATTATGCAACAGCTTTTTAATGCATTCTATTGATTACAGGTGAGTCATGATGGCCAGTGCAGATTTAATAAAATGAAAATTATATCCCACCTTTTTTTTTTTTTTTTTTTTTTTTTTTTGTGGTACGCGGGCCTCTCACTGCTGTGGCCTCTCCCGTTGCAGAGCACAGGCTCCGGACGCGCAGGCTCAGCGGCCATGGCTCACGGGCCCAGCTGCTCTGCGGCATGTGGGATCTTCCCCGACCGGGGCACGAACCCGTGTCCTCTGCATCGGCAGGCGGACTCTCAACCACTGCGCCACCAGGGAAGCCCTATCCCACCTTTTGATGGAAGGATCCACTGTTTTTCATTATAATGAATAAGCCACGTAAAATGATTTGCCTTTTTAAACTATACATATTATAAATGACAAAAAATGAAAACAACTAACCAGGGGCTTTACTTTATATCTTTTTTTTTTTTGGCTGCACCGTGCGGCTTGTGAGATATTAGTTCCCCAACCAGGGAGCGAACCTGAATCCCCTGTGGTGGAAGTCCAGAGTCCTAACTACTGGACCGCCAGGGAATTCCCAGGGGCTTTACTTTAGTTTGGATTTCTCTGTTACTCAATCAATCTAACATCTTTCTGTAGTTGGCATTGTACTGTTGCCACTTTCCTATCAAGATTATGTTTAGGTCTCCACATTTACTAGATAAATTTTTTTCTATTTACCATGGGGATGATTCACCTATAAAACCACTTGATATTTTTGGGTGGTGTTTCTTTGCCAAATTTATTAGTTTCTGCCTAGCTTATTGGCCTATTCAGGTTTTCTTTTTCTTGTTGAATAACTCTTTTTTTTCCTCAAAAATTTATCCATTGCATTAAGATTTTTAAATGGACATAAATCTTTTTTTTTGACATAAATCTTTTTTAATGTGCCTTTTGTAACTATTTTAAAGACAGGACACAATTAAGCTTCAAGATAGAAGATAAGTTTAACTACTTTCTTGGATTATTTTGAAAGAGATTTATAGTGTCTTAAAAATTTTTTTTTGTCATTGTGAAAATGTACTGTTTGGATAGTAGCAAAGCTAATTTTACCAAAATAAGTTTATTTGAGCTAAGAACTATAAAATTAAGTGTATGCTACTTTCTGTAGCATATAATAAAGAAACTCATAAAGGTCAATCCCACAAGAAGTCGATAAACTCACTGAGATTCAGTCTCAGTGATCCCAGAATTCACAATGCTCATGTTTCCTGGATCAATACTTTAAGAACAGAAAACTATTTTCCCAAAGTAATTCAATAAACCAGTTTATTCACTCAAAGAGAATACTTTTCAAAGGATTATTTACTAGAAAGCAGTCATTAAGATAATCATTCTATGTACAAAAAGAAATTTAAAAAATAGAGAAATTCAGGTGAGGAATCAAAACCAAAAGTTTCCCTGAAATTGCCTGGTAACCAAAATGAAATTTGCTTTTGTTTGGTGAGTTTGGCCTAATGTTTGTTATTGATGGTTGTATTTGTAGAATTTGGAAACTTTAAAAAAAAAAATAGCTACTTAAACTGGCCCATTGCCCCCAACTCAAGATATGCTCCCCAATTAGCCAGGTTATTTCAAGTGACCAGGCTGAGGAGTAGTTACAGGGATTTTGTTGTGAGAGTGCATATGAATGATTGGTTTCCACAAATTTAATATATATTCTTCTCTTTTATGACTAGAATTCTCCAACTAACAAATTAACTGTTTTCCTCCTCCTTCCTTCCTTTTTTCCTTTGCTTCCTTCTTCTCTCTCTCCCCCCACTTTCATTCATCAATTATTAAATACATACTATATGTCAGGCACTGTGCTCAGTTTGAGGATTTCAAGAAAACATTTCTTGCCTTTAAAGAGGTAAGAAGTCAGTGAGGGTGACATTCACTATGGGTAAACAAGTAATTATAATACAGTGTGGTACATGGTCTAAGAGAGAGAAACAGAATACTCCTAGAATATATGGAAATTTTCCCTGCGTAGACCTGGAGTGGTGAGAAGTAAGTTCAATGTAGTTTTTTGCTGTTGACCTGCTGTTTCTCTCTTTAGGAGAGAACTGCAGGATGATGATCAATAATTTGATTAGATAGAAAACGACACGTGAAAGTTAACAAGATTAAAGCAAGGACATGTCCAGTTACGTCTTTGGAGCTGGGAAATGGAGAATGGAACTAGAGGTGATGTTGAAGGCAAAGGTAAGTGAAAGACAGTGAGAAAAAGGAGACAAAAATGAAAGAGTTACACAAGAGGAATAAGTTCCAGTGTTCTGCTCTGCAACAAAGTTTGCACACGTAACAATAATATATCATACACTTGAAAATTTGTTAAGTAGGTAGAACTAATGTTAAGCGTCTTCATGGCAATAAATAAAAAAAATAACAACAATATTCCCACAGTACAAATCCTTGTGCTGACCAGGCTGAACCTTAGTGGAGAGTGATGCCTGATTCTCTACGGAGAATCTGCCAGACCCCAGAATTTACTTGACATTTTCCGTTTTGTATTATCTGCCCTGTTGCCTTCATCATTTTGAGAAAAAGGTGGTTTATTTGGAAATAAGACTAATACTCAATGTTTCTAAGTCTGCTCTAATTAGATTAAATAGAGTTATTTTAAAGAAATTATTTGATGTGATGAGCTTTGGAACAAGAGAACTACCAGTTAGTTTATATTTTACATCCAGGTACTTTTCTGCCTATTTCCTTTATATTTGTCTTTCTCTTCATTTTTCTTGGACCTTCATTGATATGCATTCATTTAATGTTCCAATATATCTGTAACCCTCTAAAGGTTTGAGTAGTTTGAGATGCGTGGAACTTTTAAGACATCCTGGGGGCTTTGCTCATACCTACAAATATCTGTCATGAAAATAGTTTGGTAAGTTTAGTTCATTTCAAGCAAACATTTATTGAGCACCTACTAAGTGTTAATAATTCTACTAGGTGCTGAGAACAGAAAGATGAATAACACGATCTTTGCCATTGAGGACTTTAGAATCCAGTGGAGGAGACATGTGAATACTACCTAACGATTCCTTTTCTGTCCCCTGTATTGTACTAATGTACAATATGCACCTCCCCACCCACACCCAACACCTCTGAGTCCCAAGTTGGCTTTGTTCCTAGTTTGAGGATGTCTGGTTCTCCTTTAATGGCCTTTGATCCCCTTTCATGTGAATGTTTTGCAGTAGCTTGTGACATTTCAGGCTGTTTTCTATGAATGCTTTGTTTTCCCCTGCTTGTCTGCACTGGAAAGATGGCATGCAAACATTTCACCTCACTTCCAGGGAGGATTTGGAGTTAAGCTTTCCCTGCTCTCAAGGAAAGCAAGATTTTCAGGTTTTAATTAAATTACTTTCTAACTTGTCAAGGTCTATTGTGAAAACACCACAGGAGAAGTCGTCATGAAGGGAGATAACGCTTCTGAGGGAAAAGGGAAGTAGGAGAGGAGGGATTTTCCAACGAGAGGGGCTTACAGAGGGCCCCTTGGGAGCTTGCGGGTTGATCCTGGAGAAGCAGTCAGAAGGCTTTAGGCCACTGCTCAAGAGAAGCAGGGTGAGCTGGAAGGACAACCAAGAGGGGTGCTGTCTGAAGGCCCAAGAGTCATAAAACTCAGAACCCCTGATTTCACTGGAAAAGCCCCGTGTGTAGGAACAGGGGCCAAACCAGCCACTGTCTCTGTCTGCACTCTGTACTGCCCAGCAAGTGGAGCCCACTCAGGCTTACCCAAGGAGATCGCCCTCCGCTCTTGTGAAGACACCGAATATCCATACATCTGAGAGAGAAGGGCAAAAGCTCAACTCTTTTTTTTTTTTTTTTTTTTTGCGGTACGCGGGCCTCTCACCGTTGTGGCTTCTCCCACTGCGGAGCACAGGCTCCAGACACGCTGGCTCAGCGGCCATGGCTCACGGGCCCAGTCGCTCTGCGGCATGTGGGATCTTCCCGGACCGGGGCATGAACCCGTGTCCTCTGCATCAGCAGGCGGACTCTCAACCACTGCGCCACCAGGGGAGACCCCAAAAGCTCTACTCTTAGTTGGCATGGGGGGAAAGGGGAGGTTTCCTCACACTTGGTTAAGGGTGGAACCAAAGAAGTTAAAAATCAGCCTGGGTTCAGATAATAACTGATCTCACCAGTACCTGTCTGCTTTCCCCCAGGCCATCTGAGCTGTGAGCACCCACACACTCATTTGCCACTGACACCTTTTCAGTCCATATGGCAAGCCATTCCGTGAAAACTATCAATGTCAATTAATATTCTAGAAAAAAATTCAGGAAAAAACATTTATTTCTTTCCCTTTATCCAGCCCTCTACTACATTTGATTCCACCTTGCTTATATTCTGCCTTTTTTTCTGAACTCAACCTTCATACTAGACCCCAGATTTGGTGCTCCTAATACTTTTGGTTCTTTGGAATTTGGCTGTCGTGCATGATTTTGAATTTCCTTCAAGGAGGGCTCAATTTTCCTGCTCCTACAGCCTCTGTGTCTCCTGCCCTACATGGAGCCCTGGTCAACTCCTGCCCCTTGACCAGTGCCCTAATCAGGCTATGTTCTCCCCTCACTAAATGGAAGGGAGAGATTCAGACCGGGTTCCTGAGCCTTAGGACAAAGTCCAGGTTACTGTTACCACGGCCCTGTTTCCAGTTAAGCTTACCTGTAAGGTCCTCCTATTAGGTTCCTTTGAGGTATCACACAAATGTGTTTCCTGAACCATAGTAGCTTTCTGGCGATTTCAGAAAAAGAACTTCTATTCTGTTCTAAAGGTGGAAAGAACTTGTATTCTGCTCTAAAACCAGGCCCTGGGTAAGCCGCTGCATCAGGTAACTATGAGAGCTCAGATTTGTGGGCATAAGACACACCTGTACTTGTCCCTTTGAGCACCTGATATGGTTTGAAAGGAACCCTTTGCATATCCTAAAATGTCTCATCCAACCGATGGGAAGGGGATTTCCATCACCCACACAAGATTAAATTACAGATTAACTTGTTTAAAGCTAAATAGAAAATTGAGTTACTGTATCTGTGCAAGATCAGAAGTTCCTGCTGGGATATCATGGCAATTTCTTTCAGCTTCCTGGGTCCCTACAAAATGCAAGTCAGCAAAAGGGACATGGTACCCACTTTCTTATCTTGAAACTAAGCTGTAACACACAGATCCTGCCCATCAATTCCAGAAGAGTCTGCCTGGCTTTATCCCACTGCGCTGCTCGTGGGATTTTAATTCTCTGACCACATCTGCCTCCCAAGGCCTGGAAAGACAAACTCCATCATTTAATCCCACTGTACATACATAATAATAATAATTACTATTCATTGAATGACTGCTTTGGGCTAGGTAAGCCTTACAATTATTCTACAAAGAAAGTGTTATTATTCTTATTTTATGTATGAAGGATCTAAGTCTTAGAGAGATGGAGTTCATACACATGAAGTGATAGCGGTGGGATTCCATCCACAGCATGTTGGGCCCCAAAGTCTGTGCTTTAATGTTTTCATCACTGTTGTATGAGTGCACAGCTTTACTGGACCAATTTTTTCCCAGTGAAAAAAGAACTTTCATTTAAAATTTTTTTTATTATTTATTTCCTTATTTGGCTCTGTCGGGTCTTAGTTGCAGCACGTGGGCTTCTCTCTAGTTGTGGCGTGTGGGTTTTCTCTTCTCCAATTGTGGGGCTCAGGCTCCAGGGCTCATGGACTCTGTAGTTTGTGGCAGGCGGGCTCTCTTGTTCAGGCGCGTGAGCTCAGTAGTTGTGGCACGGGGGCTTAGTTGCCCCACAGCATGTGGGATCTTAGTTCCCCAACCAGGGATCGAACCCACGTCCCCTGACTTAGAAGGTGGATTTTATACCACTGGACCATCAGGGAAGTCCCAGAACTGTTTGATAATAAAAAATTGGAGAGAATAAAAAAGCTACAGTAAACATGTAGCTTGAAACATTTAGCTTACTTTATGAAGCATAAAAACAAATATATAACATATATCCTAAGACAATAATATATAAATTATAAAATAACAGAATAAATTATTATACTTAACTTAGTGTTATTAAAGCTATTTAAATAGTGTAGATTCACTGGGTGCATATAATGAATTAAATGTTACCACACAGCAAATGTGGGGTGTTTTCAGAAGTACATGTCATTTGGCAGCAGCTTATTAGAAAATTATGAACCTGAAATAAAACTGATGCAAAGATATAATGATACACACTAAATTAACTATGATGTACTTAATTAAAAGTCATTTATAATGAATCATAAACATACTTGATAATACACTTACAGTAATTAAAAAGCAGACTAACAGTAACTGAAAACAAGAATCATCACAAGGTAATGCTGATGCCTCACTGTTAAGAAAGTGGCCTTCCTAATATGGCCAAATTCTAGTGCTTTGACTGTGGAAATACAAGTAGGTGCTTTGAAACATAGTATGGCGACCATTATGCTTTCTAATCTCAAATTTTACCACGGTGATGGCTGCCTACCCCATGTGTACGTAAGGCCTCTCTACTTTTAATTGGTTTGAAAATAATAGTTGAAAATAAAAGCTACATTTAGCAAGCTATTAGAGCCTCTGTACTCATGGGGGGACAGAAAAACAGCTACAAACAGAAGCTTCTGAAGATCATTGCAAAGTACTGAAAGAGAGCATTTGATAAGGGACTTACACAATCTCAGCTCAGGAATTATCTTGTAGATATTTCCCCAACAGAGGAAATGGTTCTAGATATCAGACCAAAAAACCCTGTTGGGGAAAGAGCAATCTATCAATTCATAGTCGGTACTAGATAAACACTTAAAATATATATATATATTTAAAAATAAATATTTAATAAATATTTGTTTAATGGTTATAATTACCAATGACAAAAATAACTGTTTGAACTGAAAAAATATTAGTATTAAAGTCTTGCATGACTATAACACTACCACTCATCTTTCTTTTCTCTCATAAACTTTGAATTCCTATCAATGTGCCAAGAATTAGACAACCTCTAGGATAATCCCCATTGTTTTGTCTTTATTTCTGTGATTATTAAAGCTGCTTTGTGAAAACCAATCTGATTTTGCAAATACAGCAATCCATTTGTAAATTGTGGATGCCCCTAGATGGATAACTAATCTAACTTTTTGTACAGTGACAGTTCTTACTGTGTATTAATACTGATGTTTCAAAGACAATCTTCTACATATTTGGTTACTATTAGCCATTCTTCCTGCTTTGTGGCATAGCTGGAGGAGCACCCTGAAGCCACCTAACTATTCAAAAGAGAAGCCCATGTAGACACATCTGGATTTTGAATTTTTAAATTAAAATCTAAGTGTTTGAGTGACATAACCTATCAAACTCAATCAGACTTTGTAAGCCCATGGAACTAATTAGCTATTTTAAGGAAATCTGTGGCAATAAAAACCATGTTCTGAGTTCCTAAGAAATCAATGAAAAGATTGGAATTAATTCTAGAAGAAAAAATCTCCATTTATCAAAGAATTCTTATGGCTTATTTAGAACATTCCAAATAGTTTTTTTTTTTTTTTTTTTTTTTTTGGCTGCACCTTGCTGCTTGTGGGATCTTAGTTCTCTGACCAGGGATCAAAACCGTGCCCCCTGTAATGGAAGTGCAGAGCCCTAACCACTGGACCCCAGGGAATTCCCCCAACTGTTAAGACCAAGAAAGAAGAAAATGTGGTATATGTGCCTTCCCAGCAAATTTTTGTTGTTTTATCCCTTAATTAAACATATAGAACAACTGCCAAAAAGACTTAAAGATTTACTCTTGTAGATAGATCTTTTCAATTTATGTTGACAAAACATCAAACTACGTTTCTCCTCTCTTTCTCTGAGGAGTTAAAAATATGTACTGTGAAACATACTGATAATTGATAGTTAACAGGTAGCTTTTATAAAGAATTTTACATGCAATTAATAATATTTAAAATTCACATCATGTTAACCAAGATACGGGAACAACCTAAGTGTCCATCAACAGGGGAATGGGTAAAGATGATGTAGTATAGATATACAATGGAATATTATTCAGTCAAAGAAAAGAATGAGAGACTTCCCTGGTGGCGCAGTGGTTAAGGATCCACCTGCCAATGCAGGGGACATGGGTTCGAGCCCTGGTCCAGGAGGATCCCACATGCCGTGGAGCAACTAAGCCCATGTGCCACAACTACTGAGCCTACACACCACAACTACTGAAGCCCATGTGCTCTAGGGCCCATGTGCCGCAACTACTGAAGCCCACATGCTTAGAGCCCATGCTCCACAACAAGAGAAGCCACCGCAATGAGAAGCCCACATACCACAACAAAGAGTAGCCCTTGCTCGCCACAACTAGAGAAAGCCCATGCACAGCAACAAAGGCCCAACGCAGCCAAAAAAAGAAAAAAGAATGAAATTCTGCCATCTGCAACCGTGCGGATGGACCTAGAGGGTATTATGCTCAGTGAAATAAGTCAAACAGAGAAAGACAAATACTCTACGTTATCACTCGTATGTGGAATCTAAAAAATAAAACAAACTAATATATGTAAAAAAACAGAAACAGATGGTTATAGAGAACAAACTAGTGGTTACCAGTGGGGAGAGGGAAGGGGGGAGGGGCAAGAGGGGTAGGGGATTAAAGGGTATACAAACTACTATGTATAAAATAAAATGTATATGTATAAATAAGCAACAAAGATATACTGTGCAGCACAGGGAAATGTAGCCCATCATTTTGTAATAACTTTAAATGAAGTATAACCTATAAAATATTGAATCACTATGTTGTACACCTGAAACTAATATAATGTTGTAAATCAACTATACTTCAATATAAATAAATAAATAAATAAATAAATAAATTCACATCACGTTGGAAATGATGTCAATGAAACTTTCATTGTCGTGATTGCTTGCCACTCTATCCCATTAAAAATGCATTCTATTAACTTTTGCATGTTTTAGTGGCTTATTTCAATTGAATATGGTCCAGAGGCATTGATACTGAGGGCGGAGGTGCATTAATCTCACATTAAAAAGGCAATGGAAATAGAATATAAATGCTGGTAATTATATGTATTCACTACATACTAATTTTTTTTTATATTACCTCTTCCCTAGAAACTTGTTTAAATTTTGGTGAAGGTGAAAAAGATATTCAGTCTACAATGACCAAGGTATTTGGTGTACACATCTAATCTCTCATTTTAATAGCCCTGAGAGGAGTCAAGAGGTTAGAAAGTCAACCTTTAAGTTCATTCAACTAAGCAATTGTTGAGTGCCCATTCCCTGCCAGGCGCGGTGCCAAGCTTTGCAAAGGATACAAAATGAATAAGACACTGTCCACCCTCAAGAGCTTTAGAGTCTACTAAGAGGAAATGACTATGGCACAAGTTCCATACAAATTTACATAAATGTATTATTCAGAACAATATACCGTAGCAACTTTTGCCTCCCTGAGAGAGTTGTTGTTACTCACATCACTGAGAAAACAAATGGCTGTAGACTTACTTTCACTCATAGGGATTAGTAAGTGGTAGAGAGAGACAAAAAAGGAAAAAGGCAAATTCTAAAGCTTCTGCCAGGTCTTCCAAGCTGTTCAAGGGTCAGAGAGGAAGGTTTTTTTTTTTTCAGCAGAGCACATTAATGAGACTTTGGAGTTTGGACCGGAAAGCTAAACTGCTCTGCACAATAGGAAGCGAACTAGAGGTTTTGGGGCCGGGGAAGGGCCTTAGGAAGCAGCTGGGAGATGTGAGGACAGCCCTGGCAGCAGATGGAGAGGCTGGAGCTATGGGGAGGGGGGCCAGCGAGCAATTCCAGAGACAGGGCTGTGAGGGGACTTGTAAACGAGACTTTCATATTCCATTATAAACTGCTTGCTTCGCTTTAATGTACCTTGCCTACATCCTTAAACCTTTGGGAAAGCCTGACATTCATCACAAATGCCAAAGGTTAGTTTTGGGGAGGAGGAGGGAAGGAGTTAGTGTGAAGGGTGAATAAAGAAAGGAAGCTTTCCCGTGTCTGCTTCGGGTAGAATGGCTAAACATTCACGAAGTGTGAGTTGTAATTAGGATTAGAGAACTCAGAACCAGTGGAAAGCAGAACATATATCCTGAGAATTGCAAAAAGAGAAGATCATTGGACTTCCTAGAGGATTAAAGTAGTAAACTTGAATTAATTTTATTAAATTTCAAAGATGATGGTGATATTTGCATTTCATAAGGTGACATGATATAACTGTCCTAGAAGATACCCAAAGTGCTGGAGGACTCCCAAGAGAGGCATATGACACATTGGGGACAGAGGGGAATGGAATGAAGGAGAAGACGCAGGGCTGGGCACGTTGCTATATTAATTCATTTCCCAAGGTTTTTTGCAAAGAGGAAGGATGCTTCAAAAAGACACCCAATTTTGGGCTTCTCTGGTATCACAGTGGTTGAGAATCTGCCTGCCAATGCAGGGAACACGGGTTCGAACCATGGTCCGGGAAGATCCCACATGCCACGGAGCAACTAAGTCCATACGCCACAACTACTGAGCCTGCGCCCCAGAGCCCTTGAGCCACAACTACTGAGTCCGCGTGCTACAACTACTGAAGCCTGCATGCCTAGAGCCCGTGCTCTGCAACAAGATAAGCCACTGCAATGAGAAGCCCGCACCCTGCAAGGAAGAGTAGCCCCCCTTCGCTGCAACTAGAGAGAGCCCGCACGCAGCAATGAAGACCCAATGCAGCCAAAAATAAATAAATAAAATAAATGTATTTTTTAAGAAAGAGACGCGATTTTATTTACTCATTACAACAACCCTGCCAGTAGGTTTTAGGATCACTAATTTTTAGATTAGAAAACTGAGACTTGTAGAGGTTAATACCTTTCCTAAGGACATACACAGACAGGACTGGAGCCACACTGGGTGCCTGGATAACCTCTGTCTTGTAGATAACATGTGGGGCTTGGTGAAAGAGCCAGCATTCGGCTTTGGCCTTGGATTTCAGTAGGCAAAGACATGGTGGGAAAGAAGGACTCATCAGGCAGAGGAAAAAAAGGCAAAGGCAAGAAGGTGGGGATTTGGTTGGTACAGATGAATGGGTTTGCAGGGCAGAAATAGAGACACAGATGTAGAGAACAAAAGTATGGACGCTAAGGGGGGAAAGTGGCAGGGGGGCGGGTGGTGGTGAGATGAATTGGGAGATAGGGATTGACATATATACATTAATATGTATAAAATAGATAACTAATAAAAACCTGCTGTACAAAAAATAAATAAAATAAAATTCAAAAAAAAAAAAAAAAAGAAAGTGAGGACTTTGTGATTTCAGGCCCAGGAGAAAGAAGGTACAGGTTGTATGCCAAGCACACAGAAAGTGCTAACTAAACTTTTACAGAACAAAACTGATCTCCATCTCTTCCCCATACTCTGGACCAGGTGAAGGAAGGGGATGGAGTTCAATTTGAATGACTCATGGTTTTCACAGATGGTTTTGGGGGGTCAGGAATCTGGAAGGTAGTAGGGGTTGTAGAAGGTTTTAAAAGGCATGGTAAAAACTATATACTTTATTTAGTGGACCATGAGGAAACCCTGAAGATTTTGAGCAAGGGTGTGTGAAAAAAAACAAACTTCAACTGAGTAAATTTTAAAGATCTAATTGGTTTCACTGAATGATTTATTCAATGATTCATGAATCAGGTATCATCCCATCTAGCAAGTAGAAAGGAGCTCCACGGAGTTGTACAAAATGGAAGGCTTTTATAGGCAGAAGGGGGAAAAGCGTGGATTGTTTCAGGCTTAGGTAACTTACCTATGGGGGATGGAAGGAGGCAGATTACCTCATTGGAGCTGACCAGAAAATTCTATACTGACCAGTTAAGACTACATTCCTGGGAGAGGTTGTAACTGCAATTAGGTTAAGTATTAAGCCTTGGTTTGCTGATGTGGGGCTTAGCACAAGTGACTCCATTTGGAGCCTGTTGCTTCTTTTTTTAACAGATGTGACATGATTAAAGCTGTACTCAGAAAATTAACCTGACAGTAAGGTGAAGAATAGCCCAGAGCAGGGCATCTCAGACTTGAATGTAATGCCAACTCTGTTTCAGAGAGTCTGTGATTCTGCATTTCTAACAAGCTCTCTGCCTTAAAGATTCTGACCCAGGGAGGCTAGGTTGGGTTCAGGGATCTGAGAACTCTGTATAGAGAAGCATTGGCAGGATGGACTAGAGGGAAAGTGACAAGTTTCAAGCTGGGAACTCTTCCTTTGTTTAGAGTCTCAGGAGAGGAGAAGGATTTAGAGAAGGAAGAAATGGCAATGGGAGAAGCCTCGAGGTAGCTCTTTATCCATCCTTGATACAGGAAAGGGTCTGAGTTGGTGAACTGCTTTGTCCCTCCCCAACCTTTCTGTGCACACATGCGAGTGTTTCCTTGTCATCCCACTCCTTTCCCACAGCTGATTAAAGGAACTTGAGGCCATCTGACTCCAGTTTCTCCCAGAGTCCCCTCCACGGGGGAGGGTGCCCATCAGCATGGCAGTATTCACCAACATTCTGCCGAGAGCTTTAGGGTATGCATGTTGCGGGGTCTGACCCCTGATTTCCTCTGCCTGAGCCCTGGCTTCTGGCTGTCATTCCTCCCCTCCATCCCCAGTCTTGGACCCAGTGGCAAGATCTGCTTCTGTTTCTGCATCGGGTCCAGAGTATAGTGAGGGGATGTGGTGAAGACCACTCCTGTTCTGTAAACGATTATTTAGTGTTTTCTGTGCTAGGCATACAGGTTTATATCTTCTCTCTTGGACCTGAAACTTCCAGATCAGAACTCCAACTCTGAACTGCTTTAGACGTGCTTCTTTTGAACTCAGCCTTAGAATATCACTTTTCTCCCAGGAGACTGTAGTTGACCCTATTGCCTGCATTCCCCTGCCTCCTGTTTGCACCCTCAGATCCACTCTGAGGATCCCACTTCTTTCTGATCTCCAGCAGCCTAGAGCCACTTACTCTCCCTTACTGTATAATGATCATGACTAAGGGGATGGGTGACAATGCCAAGTGCTATGGAGATCTGCAGGTCAATGAGAACTGGGGACAGGTAAATGTGTCTGCCAGTCATGAGTCATTAGTGACCTTAGACTGGAGAGGATACTTTTAGCAAAAAGGTGAAGGCAAAAGCCATGTTATAAGTAGTGAAATACATAGCGGGTGGTGAGGGCTAGAAGCAGCAAATTTAAAGTGTTCTTTGAAGAAATATGTCGAGAAAAAGAGAAAACAGAAGCTCAGCAAACAGCAGGATTGAGGGAAAGAATTGTGAATAAAGCAGAGGATTTATCAGGATTGTAGAAAGAGACAAATGCTCCTACAGAGACCTGAGAAAAAAGAAATCCTCTGTTGGCTACTTCTAGGGACATTTGCATTTTGGAAAGGGACTTTTCCATCCTGCAGACAAGTTTCATTTTACCTGGACAGTGTGTTAAAAGCATTTCAGTGAATTGCATTTTTTAAAAAATGGGAGATATATATATATATATATATATATATATATATATATATACACATATATATTTACAAATCCAGATTTCTGTCATCTCTTGAAAAATGGTAAGAGTTAGCAACATTGGGTAAACATTCCTACAGCTGTCATTTATTATTTGCCTGTCTCTAAAAGCATTTGAATTTGCAATGCCTGTTTTAAAGCAATCTATACGGATTGAAATTTCAGGCATAAATTATGATGGTAGAGGATGGGGGAAAAGAGACTTTCCTAAGTACTCCTCAAATCTGATAATGTTGTTGGGTCCCTACCTTGCCTAGGGATCAGATTGTCCTCTGCTCATTCTGGGAAAGTGTCCCTACCAGAGACACCATGAGGGAGCCTGGGCAGAGACCAGAGCAGACCCTTTATATGCTGCGGGATGGACTAAGAAGACATCAATGAACTATTATAGCTGAAAAGCAGCAGAAGTCCCTTGGAATTCCTTGGAGCAAGTGCTGCCCCAAGCTTTCCCTGGCAGCTGGCTTCAAAGCTTGTCCAAACGGGTGGTTCTTAACCTCGACTGCACATTAGAATTACTTTGGGACCTTAAAACACAGATGTCCCAGCGATTATGATTTAATTGGTTTGGGTGGGTCCTGGGCACTGTGTCTTAGAGGTTAGCAGGTGATTCTAATGTGTAGCCTGATTAACTCGAACTGTCATGCTCTGTGGCATTAACCCCTTCCACTCCAGGCTTTCTGTCACCCCCGGACAACAGCTTGGATATTTGGATTAGAAATTGTATTTCTTAGTGCCCACTTTGATAGCTGTCTCCCCTGTGATCATCACAGCTGCCTGCCTGGCTGCTCTTTGCATGTAGCATTTAGCCCCTCGTTCGGGTAAGAATTTAGATTGCTTGTCAGAAAAGTAGGGGGCCTAGAACAGAGGTGATTTGTACATTTGTTTGGTTGGTGGGTTGGGAGTGGGGGAAGAAATGCAAAAACTAAATAGTAGTTATCTTATTAAGATCCTTAATAATTTTCCAGATTTTGTTGATTTTTTTTAACCACCTCTAACAGCTCTGTCCAAAAGAACTTTCTGAGGAAATAGAAATATTCTGTGTTGTCCAATACAGTAGCCATTAACCACTTGTAGCAATTGAGCATTTGAATTGAGTCTACCTTGACTAAGGATCTGAAGTTTTAATGCTATTTCATTTCAATTAATTTAAATGAAAATGAAACTATCTGTATGGGTTTAGTAGTTACTTACTGTACAAGGCTTTATCTTTATTGTACTATAGAGTTGCTATTGTCTATGGTAGACATTATGGGGTGATTCATCTCCCACACCTCCTTTGTAGAGAAAGGGCAACCCTATGTATTGGACACAGCAGATTGAACTCTGGGATAATAATCGATCCAAACTGGCCCAACTGGATTTTCTCTTTCAAGAATCTGGAATTGACATACTGAAAGCCTGCATCCATTTGGTAGTGGTGAGCTGAGCAAGAAGGGTTGGTGCTAGAGCCTGTGCCTTGGACTCTCAAAGCTTTGTGCAACCCGAAGTTATTTTGGGGTGGAGACTAGAAACTCTGCAGTGAAGGTGGGGGAGGGGAGGAAAAGGGGGGCGGAGGAGGGAAAGAGGGAATAAATCACTTCAGATGAGTGATGGACATACTACCTGAGCTTTGTTGAACTCCATTGTTTCTAATTTGCATGTTAGAGAAGAGAAGAGAAAAAAGAAAGAAAGAAAGATATGGAGGAAGGGGAAAAAAAGAGAAAAAAATAAAATTAGAAAAATATCTTAATGTAAGTCCTGGAAATAATGATGATATATATTGTCTAATAAACCAGTTTAGAAAAGTCCTGTTCTTCAGTTGACAAAGAATGGTTCTCTTTCACATGGGAAGTTTGTTCTCTTTGACCACTCTTTGAGAAAGAGACATGTAAATCTTAGCCCATAACGGTTTTCAATAAATATTTGTTGAATGGATAAATGAGCAATGGGAAAAGGCAGCATCTTCCCAGGGCAGTCTATCAACCCTTTTGTGCAACAGTTTTTTTTTCAGCCAAAGCATCTTCATTTGTTCTCTTTTTTGTTTTGTTTTGTTTTGTTTATTGGCTGTGCCTTGTGGTTTGCAGGATCTTAGTTCCCCGACCAGGGATTGAACCTGTACCCCCTGCAATGGAAGCGTGGAGTCCTAACCACTGGACTGCCAGGGAATTCCCTGGTTTGTTTTAAAATTATTAATTGTTTATTAGTCTTGTCTTTCCATTGTTTCTTTTTCAAAAATTTTTTTAATTGAAATATAATTCACATACTATTAAATTTACCATTTTAAAGTGTACAATTCAGAGGTTTTTAGTGTATTCACATGATTGTGTGATCTTCTTCATTATCTAATTCCAGAGTATTTTTCATCACTAAAAAGGAACGCCATGCTCATTAGTCCTCTTTCCTTCCTCTCCCTAGTATCTAGCCAACAATAATCCATTTGCTTTTTACCGTGGATTTGTCTGCTCTGGATGTACAACTCCTGGCTATAGAACTAGGAGTAGAATGCTGAGTCAAAGAATTTAAAATATATTTTTAATTTTTTGATGAACTGCTAAACTGTTTTCCACAAAGGATGCACCATTCATTTTACACTCCCACCACCATTGTCTGAGGGTTGTTTTCCCTGCATCCTCACTAACACTTGTTATTTTCCTTTTTTAAAAATTATAGCCATCCTACTGGGTGTGAAGTGGTATTTTACTGTGTTTTTTTTTTTTTGCTGTACGCGGGCCTCTCACTGCTGTGGCCTCTCCCGTTGCGGAGCACAGGCTCCGGACACACAGGCTCCGCGGCCATGGCTCGCGGGCCCAGCCGCTCCGCGGCATGTGGGATCCTCCGGGATTGGGGCACGAACCCGTGTCCCCTGCATCGGCAGGCGGACTCTCAACCACTGCGCCACCAGGGAAGCCCTTTACTGTGTTTTTGATTTGCATTTCCCTGGTGACAAATGATGTGGAGCGTCTTTTCATGTGCTTATTGGCCATTTGTAGAGAAATATCTATTCAAATTCTTTGCCCAGTTTTAAATTAGATTATTAGTCTTTTCATAGTTGAGTTGTAAGAGTTCTTTACATTTTCTGGACATGAGATCTTTGTCAGACATGATTTGCAAAAATTTTCTTCCATTCTGTGGGTTACTTTTCACTTTCTGGATGGTGTCCTTTAAAGCACTGACATTTGAATTTTGGTGAAACCCAGTTTATTTTTTCTTTGATTGCTTGTGCTTTTGGTGTCACATCTAAGAAAATGTTACTTAGTCCAAGATGATAAAGATTTACACTTATGTCTTCTAAGAGTTTTATAGTTTCCGCTCTTACATTTAGGTCCTTGATCCATTTTAAGTTTTTGTGTATGATGTGAGATAGGGATCCAATTAGCTATTTTCCTGTGGTTAACCAGTGTCCCAGCACCATTTGTTAAAAATATCATTCTTGGGACTTCCCTGGCAGTCCAGTGGTTGAGACTCCAAGGTTCTACTATAGGGAGCATGGGTTTGATCCCTGGTCAGGGAACTAAGATCCCACATGCTGCACGGCATGGCCAAAAAACAAAAACAAAAACAAACAGACAAAAAACCATTCTCTCCCCATGGAATGGCCTTGGCTCTCTTGTCAAAAATCAATTGACCATAGATGAGTGGGTTTATTACTGGACTGTCAATTCTATTCCATTTTCTATATGTCTATCCTTATGCTAGTACCATTTACTGTAGCTTTGTAGTAAGCTTTGAAATCAGGGAATATGAATATTCCAACTTTATTCTCTTTTTCAAGATTATTTTGGTTATTCTGAATCCCTTTCATTTCCATATGAATTTTAGGATCAGTTTGTCAATTTCTGCAAAAACGATGTTAGAAATTTGATAGGTACTGCATTGACTCTGTCGATGATTGGTGGAGTATTGCCATCTACACGATATTAAGCCTTCCAATCTGTGAATGTAGGATGTCTTTCCATTTATTTGGGTTTAAATTTTTTTTTCTTTCAATACTATTTTGTACAAGTGTATGCACCTCTTTAGTTAAACTTATTCCTAAGTATTTTATTCTTTTGATCTTGTTGTAAATAGAATTGTTTTCTTAGTTTCAATTTCAGATTATTCATCCCTAATATATAGAAAAAATAGAAATATAACTGATTTTTGTATATTGATATTATTTCCTGCCACCTCGCTGAACTGGGTTATTGATTGTTAGCTTTTTTTGTGTATTCCTTAGCAGACACCCTTGTCTTGTTCCTGACCTTAGGGGGAATGCTTTCAGTCTTTCATCATTGAATGTGGTGTTAGCTATGGGTTTTTTGTATGTGCTTGTTGTTAGGTTGGGGAAAATCCCTTCTATTCCTAGTTTGTTGAGTGTCTTTAATCATGACAGGGTATTGGATTTTGTCAAATGCTTTTTCTGCATCTGTTGAGATGATGATGTGGACTTTTCCCCTTATTCTATTAATATAGTGTATTACATTGATTACTTTCCATTTGTTGAACCAACTTTGCATTCCTCAAATAAATTTCACTTACTCATGGTATATAATTCTTTTTCCATTATTTCTCGAGGGCACAGATTTTACTTTTACATCTTTATATTACCCAAAGCACTCAAACAGTACTATACTTGGATCCAAAATTAGTGCCCAAGGTATGCAATAATCATTATTATTACCATAAAAATCAACATTAACATGAGCACAAGGTGATGACAGTCTGAACTAGAATGATAGATCCAAATGATAAACCTCATTTAAAGAATAAGACAAAAATGAGAGACTATTGGCCATAGGGAATTATAAAATTTCCTAATATTGTTGAATAATCCTTATATTCCTGGAATAAGCTTTGTTTGGTCAAGATCCTCTCTTCTTTATTTTTAAGAAAATGTTATTAAAAAGAACATAGCCACAGGAAGAAAAAATTTATCTTAATTGGCCAGCTTGTTGAAGAGTCAAACATGTGCATAACCAGTAGACAGATCAAGAAGCAGAATATTGTCAGCACCCCATAAGGCCCCCCTCATGCCCCATCCCAATTACTATCTCCCACCACCTAACAAGGATAACCACTATCCTAACTTCTAACACCACTGATTCGTTTTGCCTGCTTTTAAACCTTTATGTAAAATGAATAATAGGCTATTTCACTCCACACTGTATTTGTGAGATTCAACCATACCCTTCCATGTAGTTGTTAGTTGTTCCTTCTCCTTGGTGGGTAATTTCTGTTTTTTGAATATGCTACCATTTATTAATCCATTCTAATGTTACTGGGCATCTGGGTGGCTCTAGTTTGGAAATATTATAAATAGTGCTGCCATGAATACTCAGTGAATATTTTGTACATGTCTCTTGGTGGATTTAGGTACCTTTTCTATTGGTATATACTCAGGATAGAATTGCTGCCCTGAAGATCCTTTACAAAGATTTTTTTCTATTCGTTACAAGAGAGACAATTATATTTTTTTAAATGAACCTTTAAATATAGTGTTATTATTTTCCTCATTCCAGGAACATGTAATTTCTTAAGTAAATTTATTAGCCTATATGTCATGCTTTATTCTGGAATTATCTGTAACTACACCAACCAATACAGTAGTCATTAACCATATAAAGTTATTGAGCATCTGACATGCACTCTAAGTGTAAAATACACAATAACTTTGAAGACTTAGTACAAAACAAAGTTTATAATATCTCATTAATAATTTAAAAATATTCACTACAAGTTGTAATTATAGTATTTTAGATATACTGGGTTAAAGAAAACATTATATAAAACCATATTATTAAAATTAATTTCACATGTTTCTTTTTTTAATGTGGCTCCTAGAAAATTTTAAATTACATTAGTGGCTCACAATTATATTTCTATTAAACAGTGCTGGTCTATACTATGTAATTAAATAAATGGATAAGGATTGTCTTAAAATTTTATATGTACATTGCTGAAAGTTCTTTTTTTTTTTTTTTTTTTTTTTTGCGGTACGCGGGCCTCTCACTGTTGGGGCCTCTCCTGTTGCAGAGCACAAGCTCCGGACGTGCAGGATCAGCAGCCATGGCTCACGGACCCAGCCGCTCCGCGGCATGTGGGATCTTCCCGGACCCGGGCACGAACCTGTGTCCCCTGCATCGACAGGCGGACTCTCAACCACTGCGCCACCAGGGAAGCCCTGAAAGTTCTTTTTGACAAATTAAAATTTTATATGTACATCGCTGAAAGTTCTTTATGACAAAGATCATGCTTTCGGTTACTTTGTACCCTTCAGTTCTCGCACATTGTTGCCGGTGCATGCTTGATAGTTAATAAGTACTTCTTAAATGTTAAACTTTATTTTCTGTTTTTTAGGTTAAAATTCCACATCGCTTAGCTACATGATGATAATATTGGTAAAAGAACAAGGAAAGATAATGGCAAAAACCTGCATGGAAACTGAAAGAGTAGGAATTAGGTATGAAAAATATTACTTGGCGAGATTTTGATATTTCTTTCACTCAAAACAACTTTCTTGAATTGTAATTCTTTGTAAATTACAGGAAGTTTATGTTACGCTTAGTGCAACATGCATAAACAAAGTATTTTAAAAGAGTGAATCCATTTTTATAGTAACAGGGACTTTTACTTGCTAAAAGTAATCGATTTCTCCCTCTCTCTCTCTCTTTTGTTTTCTCCCCATTGGCAAAGTACTGTGAAACACTACCTAGTTATAAAGAAGTGGCTCAACTACAGACTGATTATTCATTTCACTGGATATTATCCGAATGAAGAATTGTGGTCACTGCCACAAACCAAAGTAGCCAGGTCCTGCTTAGAGAATAGCTGAATATGATTGTTTCTTGAATTATAATTTTTGCATTATGTAGACTTTGAAAGATATAAAATACTACCTCTCAGCTTTCTTTTAGTGAGAAAATATTAGTCCTCAAACGGATGGTGGGATCACTTTAAACTTCATGTAACATGAGAAACCTTGACGAATCAGACCTTTGTTGAAGAGTAATCTTTTGGTGGTAGGGAACAGAGACTCATTCGAAGTCACACCCAAAGTCATAGGTGTTTATTGTGAAAGGGTAACTAGAACGCTCTTTAGGAAGTGGCGGGACCCAGTGCAGCCCTAGGGACCTGGATACTCATATCTTCCTGGGGAGCAGGTCTTTGTTGTTCTTAATATACCACTGGGTCTCAGCTTCCCATAGAGGCATTTCTACCACTTCCACCCCCATCCACCTTCTACTTCATCTTTGGTTTTTGTTTACTCCAGTGTTTGCTTTGTGGCGGCCCATTTTCTCTACTTCTGCCTCAAGCCCTCTCAGCTTCAGCCTTCCTGGCAGATAGCTCATTCTCTGTATTCTCCCCTTTCCATTTCCAAGGGAGAATCTGATTGGCTTATCTAATGATCCGAGTCCCGGTTTGGTGAGGACTGTTTGTTCCAGGTCACCTCTTAGGGTGATGGCCAGTTTATGGACTGTGTCTCTTGGGTCACATGACCACTCAATCCAATCAGCTATGGCAGGGTGGGGCGGGGGCGGAGAAATTTGGGGGCAGTTATTTGTGCAACCTTTGTCCTAAGAATAGTTTGGGTCAGTTCTCTCAGCAGGGTCTCGGTTTCCTTCCTGAAGGGACGCCAGGTACAGCAAACATGTCACACACGTACACACACACAAACACACATTGATTAAAACAACAGTTACTAAAATAAAGGATGCATGAATAAAATGATTGAATTATGCGGTTACGTGTAGGAAATAATAAAGAGGGGAAGAAATCTCTATTGACTGGGACCAAGAATTAGCTTTGTCCAAGTAAAGTTTCTTCGCAGTAGAACAAATTGGTTTTCAAACATGAATTTTCTTTTGCAAAACTGACCATCCTGTTGTCACGTCTGTAGCTTTCTGAAGGCCCCTGCTCCTGGCTTACGTTCCTCCTAGGAGACCTCAGCATTCAGCACGCTGGGGACGCTTTGTTTCCTAAGTTAGGAGAGAGATCCTGGCAGGAAGTCAACGTCCAGGATCAGATGCTGGAGTTGAGGATCCGTGGCTCCGAGCGGCGCGGGCGAAAGGCGGCGGTAATCGAAGCTCTGGGCGCATTTTCCTAGAAGCCTCCAGCGCTCCGCCACCTGTCTGGAGTCTGCCCCCGTCTCGGGCATCTCCTCTTCAGAGTTTCCTCCTCATAGGCTTGTCCCTGGGAGTGTGGGCGGCCGCATTCCTGATCACCGAAACTCTCCCCCCCTCCCCCCGCTAGCCTTCCTCCTCCAGCACACCAGCCTCTCTTTTCTGCCTCAGTCACTTCCTTCCTCAGCTTCTTCCTCCCCAGTGCGTTGAAGAAGATAACCAGCCCGCACCGACGCAGCCCCCGTTTTCTCGGAAAAGAAAAGGAGGCGGAGAGGTGAGTGATTGCCCTGGGAAGATGTGGCCAGGTAGGTATGTAGGATGGACGGGGGTAGCCGGTGGAGGCCAAGCAGCCGGGGGGATCGTGGGCTGCGGGTGGAGAGCCGGGACCGGGAGGGGGCTAAGACGCCTGGAGGGTATAACTGACCTTGGGCTGAGCGGGTGCGGGGGACCGGGTGGGCGCGCCCCTGCGCCCCCCAACTCTCCAGCAGACTTCCGCCCTCGGCTCACGTGACGTTTTGCCTCCCGGGGGCGGACAGGGCAGGGAGACCTGCAGCGTTTAAAGATTTTTACCGCGGAGCAATGTGTCCGCTTTGTGCTTGGGGAGCCAGTTCCGCAGAGCTGAGCAGCGACGGGCTGGGAGTGAGGGGACAGGCTCCCCCGAGGAATCTGGTGGCTTCAGGGTAGTGGACTCTGCGGCGCCGGCGGCGGGTGCGGATCTGTACGCTCCCGATTCTGTGTGCGGCGTGGGTGGTAGTGAGGGGACACCAGCGACTCGGGGAGCCCTGGGCTGGGTCCGTTTGCGTCGCGCGGTTTGGGAGCTCGCTCTCGGGGCGCGCCGGGGGCGCACCGACAGCCGGGGAGCGCGGGCAGGTGGCGCTGGCGCGAGACTCTCGGAGACAAAGGCTTCCGGAATACGGTTCTTCCTGGGGAGGTCGCCCGGGAGCCAGCCGTGCGCCCCGGAGCAGGGGGCCGAACCCCGCGCTCCCTAGCTCTGCACCGGTACCGGTGGTGACCGTGTGATGGCCCGCAGGGGACAGGGTTTTGGGACCCCTTCCGGGCCACCTCCCAAAGTTGGTGCAGGGATGACCAAATATGGAGTATGTGCGCGCCTGCGAGGGGCAGGAAGGAACCCAGTCATTCTTTGACCCTCACCAGCTGCTCGTCAGGGATTGTGAAGGAGGACTGGGAAACAGTGGCCAGCCCCAGTGTGGAGAGGTGGCTCCTGACTCCAAGATGTCCCCACTCCAGTAGGCTTATTCCCTGACATTAGAACATTTCTAGGTATTGCCTCCAAACTTAAAAAAAAAAAAAAAACCAACAAAACAAAACAAAAAAGGAACCAACCACCCAAAGAAAAAAGCTATGAGAGTCCTTAAATATATTCTTAAGAGCATCTTGATGGTGGAGCATTTCAGCATATGGCCCAGATGGCCCAGTGCTCCCACATTCCGCTTTCTTTGTGATTCCCACGCACAGTGCCTAACTGGATTCTGTCTCAATTAGAGGGCCCGACTAGCATCTGCCATCGCCTTCCCCTGAGCCTCCCGCTGAGGGGCTCTTTCTTTCCCTTAGACTTGCTCTGCCCGTGGCGTCTCATTGTTCTTGATGTTGCTGCTTAACACCAGTCCCAGGCTTCTGTCCTTATAAAATGTCATGGGCCTTCCAAGGATTGTGCAGCGGAGTATTTCATACTCCTTTGTCCTCAGTAAATAAACAAATAAAGACGTAAACCATGCCAAATTACGTATGCTAGCAATAGTTTCTAAGCCTGTTATGTTCCTACTCAGAGGCGTCAGTGCAGGGAGCCTTTCTTACTTTGTAAGTGTATGCCTTAGTAAGCGCTCAGCATGTAACATTTCACACAAATACAACCCACTGTTATATTTAGTGCAGTTGGCATAAGAACCAGCAAAAAAATAAATAAAACAAAATTTTAAAATAAGGAGAAGAGCCAGAATGATGCAGTAGAAACGGCATTTAATTGTGGGAAACCCCTCGGAGTCAGTTTCATCATCCATAAAATGGGGATAAATAATATTACTTTGTAAGGTTCTTACGTTTACATGAATTAGTGCAGATAAGGAGCCTCAGGTGTAATTAATTACAAAGAAATTCTGGTTGTCTTCCTGTCTTAAAATTGGATGAACATACATCTGCTTAATGTGATCCAGGAATTCATACTGCTTAAGGGCGGGATTTCCTCTTTGAGTCTCATTATTAAAGGAGAATTAGGTCTGAAGTGTGTGGCTGGTGGGGGGTGGAAGGAGTGGAAAACGATGTTAAAGAGATAAATATTCAGGGTGGGAGGAAATCAAAGCATCTGAGAATTGGAAAGGACTGTAATCCCCTTGGACATTTCCCTTTCTGTTTTGTCCAATGTGGGCTGATTTCTTCATCAACCCTCACAGATCCATACTACTACTGCAAACTTTATTCACTGTTAGACCGTTTTGATTGTTAGAGAAATTTTGTCTCATATGGCTTTCAAATCTGCCTTTCTGTTCCATCTATCCATCCTACCCAATAGAGCAACACAAAATAAGACTATTCACATAAGTACATAAAAGGGGCTTTAATTTTTAAAAAACAGCAGCAGGTCTTCTCTAGGCTAACTCTAAAAGTCAAGATTCTTTAGAGTGCAAGTGACAGAAACTTAAGCAAACCAGCACAAGCCAAACCAGGAAAGATTGGTTCCTGTAACTGGAAAGTCCAAGGTCATACAGACTCAATCATTGTCATGTGGCTGGATTTTTCTTTGTGTCAGCTTTATTCCTGGCAGGCTCTTTTCACATGGTAGCCATTTATATAGGGGCTGTGAGCTTATACCTTAAAACCCAGTAGGAAAGTGTCTTTTTACTAGTAGTTCTGGCAAAATTGATGGGCTGAACCCGTTGTTCAGGATGGGATCACCTATCCCATGTCCCAAACCAATTATTCTGACTTTGAACCACTCCTGGAGTCCAGGGTGAGGCTCTACCCAAGATACATGGGTTTAGAGTAAGGAAGGAAAGGCTGTATCCAAACAAACATTAGACTGCTGGTGCCGGAAGGCGGAATGGGTGCTGAGCAGGGAAATATAACAGCTGTCCACCACACTGACATTAACCAGTTTTTTTTCTTACCATTATTCTCATGGCATGTCTTTCAGTTGTGTCCTCTGGGTATGTTTTAGCTTTTTAGTGTCTCTCTTAAACTATCTTGAATTGAATATAATGTTATAATTTCACCAACACAAAGTTCCCACATTTGGACACTATAATTTTTGATATTCGGTTTTGTGTAGATGCATTAACCTAAGATGTTGCATTTTATTGCAATGTAGGCTTCTTAAATTATAAGATTTACACGAAAGTGTAGCAGTGTAGCAGTATAGTGGTGCTTTTATTATTAGCTGATAGAAAATCTGGGGTCGATCAATATCATTTAAACATAGATGTCATTCTTGTTTTTTCAAAGCTACGGAGAATTAGTTACAATCTGTCTGAATAAAGTTGTTTCTTCCAAATCATCACCCCAACGTAAACCATTCACACAATCCCACTCTTTTATTTGATTTGGAAAACTTACGATTTGCAAACAGACTGAATTGATTCCTTTTGCCCAGCTGCTTATACTTTCCAACCCTCATGCTGCTGTTTTCACTGTAAATTACTGCCTTCCTATAGAAACTCATTCTTCTTCCTTTACTTCTATACTTTACGTCTTTGATCCAACAAGGTTGGGTTTCTCTCCTCTGCACTTTCCTATTTCTTGCTGTGTTTGTCTCCTCCCACTTTCTGTAGGGGTTTGCCAGGCCCCTTTACCTTTTCTGTCTGAGTGCACTTCCTCCCTCTCAGAGCTCCTTTCTGTTCCTCACATAAATCAGCAGCTCCATGGCAACAACACCCACAGGTGTGGTTCCATCCCTTCTTGTGTCTTTGCTCATTTTCCAGTCTGCAAACCAATTATTTATTGAACTCCTGCTCTTGGTGCCAGACATGGTCCAGCAGTGAGCATGACAGTCAGATCCCCGCATAGAGGAGCTCACTCTCTAGTGATAAAAACTAAGAAGTGTCATTCCAATCAAGTGAAATGAAGAGGGCACACATGCTGTGGGAACACACACGGGAGAGCTCTCCTACCCCAGGGATTCAGGGAGGGCTTCCTGCAGGAAGTTCTATCTCAGCTGGGACTGGACGTATGGAAGTTAGCCAGAGTCCGGGTTGAAGAAGAAACAGGATATGTGAAGGCTGGGGGTGTGAGAGTGAGGGGTATATGAGGAATAAAAAGAAGCCCCATGGAACTGCAGCCTGGATTCAAGGGGGTAGATTTGAGGTGGCTGGAATGGTGGAACGGCGGGCAGAGCCCAGCCCGTGGAGGACCTCATGAGCCAAGGGGATTCTCACAGCCGCTGTTAGTCCTGAACTCCTTGTCCAAAGATGAATGGTTTTCATCACAGGCTCTCCATTACAGTCAGGTTGCACTGGGCACTGCTGGAGGAAGGGACCCAGAAGTCATCATTGCGCTGACCCCGTGGTATTAAAATTGCCTTGGATCCACCTGGATCCGCCTTCCTTACTGGCCCGCAGGCTCCCGGAGGGGAGGGATTGTGTTGGTTTATCCTGGTACCACCAGCTTCTAGCTTAGGGCCTGCCCCAAGTGTGCTGCGGTTTTGTTTTGTTTTTTGCTTCTGTGCTTTTGTATATACTCTTTCCTGTGCCTAGAACATCCTTTCCCAACTGTCTAGTGGCCACACCTCCCCAGTGACAAATACTTCTGTGGCTTCCTCCTTTGTGTTCCCTTAATGCCTTGGACCCACCACTAAAAGAGTGCTTTCTTGTCACAGTGCTATTCATTCCAGGCCTTCTCTGCGTCTGGATGGTGAGTTCCCTGAGGGCAGGTCCTGTGTCACTCACCTTTGTATTTTTGGTGCCCAGGGCATGGGCTTAGAGTTCATAGTGGGTGCAAGGAGAATGGCTTCATTCTGCCCAGTAGACTGTGTAGAAGAAGAGTGGGGTCAGCCCAGAGGGGCAGTTATAAAATTGGGGAAATGGAGATACTCTAGGGCTGGGTACATCATGCAAGTATTTTTAGGAAGAGGGCCACAGTAAATGAATATTTACAAATGCTACATGAAAAAAAGAAAGGGCCCTTGTATTTTGCAAGGTGTGTTTAATGGAATGTAGAAACTGTAGTAATACACATTTATTTTTTTCTCCCTCAGGCAGCAATGAATGTGGATCACGAAGTTAACCTCTTAGTGGAGGAAATTCATCGTCTGGGTTCAAAAAGTAAGTATTATCACATGGATGCAGTATTTCTTCTGAGTTTGTGTTAGAGCAGGTGGGACTAACTTTCAGAGGCATATGAAGGGATCACCTAGGGATTCAGGACACAGTCAATGGCAGCTCTTCTGTCAGTCTCAGGTGATAACTGCTCTTAGCTCTGAAGTGATTTCTGGAGACACAGAGCCACCGGGGTATTGTGTTTCTTATACAAAGAATGGTTGAGATATTTCATTATCCTTTGAATGGAAAGAAAATTGCTGTGCTTCTGTAACCTAGCTGCATTGAAATCTTGTAATTAAATCATGTTCAAATTTTTATTTGGCACACTATTAAAATTCATTATTTTCTGCTTTACCCTGCCACCATTTTGCAAATTGCCAAATGACTAGGGACTCGGATTGAAATTTTAATAAATTGTCTTTATTTTCTCCAGGTTTGTGAGTTTTGTATAATCAGGTGTTTATGTGTATATAACTAAAAGAAGCCATCCTTTAGGTAGTGTTCTTTTAAAGTTAGCTTTCCCCCTAGCAGCATATAAGCAGCCGTTGTGACATTTGTGACATGTAAAATTGGTAGTATTAGTGTCCTTTTCCTAAGTTGTAATGAAAGCAACTGTTATGCTTGTAGCTGTAAGTATTTCGTGCATCTCAGACCAGACATACAAGAGTTTGGGGAGCGTTTCGAAAATTGTAAGAGCAGTAGATACATTCAGCAACAACTGGGATAATGGAACCCAAAGTTTTAAACTTACATCATATAAGTGAAAAACAACTTTAAAAAGTACCTTGAAAGAGTTGCTTGTCATTATAGCTTGATTCTTCTTACTTATAGCTCTGTCTACTTATGAATCACAAATCATTTGAAATAACAGGAGGTACCTTGAAAATTCCATTAAGCCATTAGTATCAAATGTCCCCTGTAGTTTTCTGTTGCTGATGTAACAGTATTATAAACTTTGTGCATGAAGCAACACATTTAATATCTTTTTTAAAAAATATGTTTTATTGAAGTGTAGTTGGTTTACAATATTGTATTAATTTCTTCTGTACAGCAAAATGATTCAGTTATATATATGTATATATATTCTTTTTCATATTCTTTTCCATTACGGTTTATCACACGATATTGAAATAGTTCCCTGTGTTATACAGTAGGACCTTGTTGTTTACCCATTCTATACACAGTGGTTTGCATCTGCTAACCCCAAACTCCCAATCCATTCCTCCCCCGTATACCCTCCCACTTGGCAACCATAAGTCTGTTCTCTATGTCTCTGAGTCTGTTTCTGTTTTGTAAATAAGTTCATTTGTGTCACATTTTAGATTCTACATATAAGTGATATCATATGGTATTTGTCTTTCTCTTTCTGACTTACTTCACTTAGTATGATAATCTCTAGGTCCATCCATTTTGCAGCAAATGGTGTTATCTCATTCTTTTTTATGGCCGAGTAGTATTCCATTGTATATATGTTCCACATCTTCTTTATCCATTCATCTGTCAATAGATATTTTGGTTGCTTCCATGTCTTGGCTATTGTGAATAGTGCTGCTATGATCATAGAGGTGCATGTATCTTTTTGAATTATAGTTTTGTCCACATTTAATATCTTAATGGTCATGTAGGTTGGGAGTCTATCTCAGTCTGGTTGGGCTGCTATAACAAAATACCCTGGACTGGGTGGCTTATAAACAGCAGAAATTAATTGCTCATAGTTCTAAAGGCTGGAGGTCCGAGATCAGGGTGCCAGCATGGTCAGCTTGGAGTCCTCTTCCAGGTCTCAGACTTCTTGTATCTTCTCATGGTGAAAGAGACTAGGGATCTCTTTGCAGCCTTTTTTTTTTTTTTTTTTTTTTTTTTTTTGCGGTACGCGGGCCTCTCACTGTTGTGGCCTCTCCCGTTGCGGAGCACAGGCTCCGGATGCGCAGGCCCAGCGGCCATGGCTCACGGGCCCAGCCGCTCCGCGGCATATGGGATCCTCCCAGACCGGGGCATGAACCCGTATCCCCTGCATCGGCAGGCGGACTCTCAACCACTGCGCCACCAGGGAGGCCCTTTGCAGCCTTTTTTATCTATCTATCTATCATCTATCTATCTATCATTGTGGTAACATTGGTTTATAAGATTGTGTAAGTTTCATGTGATACAGCACAGCATGCTCTTCTGTTTGGTTTGGTTTGTTCATTTATTTAGGGAGTTTTGTTTGTTTGTTTTTTATATTCCACATATGAGTGAAATCATATGACATTTGTCTTTCTCTGACTTATTTCACTTAGCATAATACCCTCAAGGTGCATCCATGTTGTCACAAATGGCAAGGTTTCATCTTTTTTTTACGGCTGATGAAATCTTGCAGCCTCTTTTATAAGACATTAATCCTTATGACTCATGAATTTACACCCTTATACCCCCCATGACTTTGGCACTTCCCAAAGGCCCCATCTACTAATATCATTACCTTGTGGGGTTAGGATTTCCACATATGAATTTTGGAAGAACACAGCCATTCAGACCACAGCAGGGTCTGATAAAGGTCACCTGGGCTAAAATCAAGGTGTTGGCAGGGTGCATTCCTTTCTGGAAGCTCTAGAGAATCTGTTTTCTAGTCTTTTTTCCAGAGGCAGTCTGCCTTCGCTCTAGGTGCTCAGGCTTCAGTAGTTGTGGCACGTGGGCTCAGTAGTTGTGGCTTGTGGGATCTAGAGCACAGGCTCAGTAGCTGTGGCCCACGGGCTTAGTTGCTCCACGGCATGTGGGATCTTCCCAGACCAGGGATCGAGCCCATGTCCCCTGAATTGGCAGGCGGATCCTTAACCACTGCGCCACCAGGGCAGTCCCTCAGTGAGTCTTATTTTCGATAGTGATGCCCCTACCTGTGTTCCTCATTTCTACATTCTCAGTTTCTCCTGAGCTCTGTGGCGAGCTCTGTCACTCTTGGGAGTAGTACTATTGTTTGGATTGTTAAAGATATATTTCCAAAGATTTGTCGGGTTTTCTTATTAGATCTTTCTCCATGTCAGCTTAGTGTTTATTGGTCAGATTCAATTGCATTTAAAAGTCTAACCTCTATATCCCTAGCACAGTGTTATTATTTGCTAAGGCAAACTGAACCTTCACTTCAAAATGAGCAGCTTTACAAACTAGATGACTACAAAGTAATTATCCTAACTTCTATAAGGATGAAAATATTTTGAACATTGCAACTTCACTAGGCCTCCTTGACTTACCTGTTCCTGGTAATAGATGACTTTTTAAGTTGGAAAGCATCTATGGAGATATGTTATCTACTGACAGGTTATAGTTATTTATGTTGTATCTGGAATAATTTTGACAATCTAAATTATGATTTAGATTAATCATATTTAGCCTAATCTAAATATGATGTATTAGCCGAAGTTGGAGATTGATGAATTTAGTTTTACCTGTTTCTTTTAAAATAAAGTTCTTTAAAGTCTCTCATTTTTCATCCTGTAGAAAAGAATTAAGTGGATAAAGATTATTTGGAGATTTAAACTCCTTCGTTTAACAAATATTTCTTGAGTGCTACCTTTTTCTCAAGTGCTGGAGATGGGAAAATAAACAAAATTCCATCTCAGCCCTTGTGGGCCTCTTTAGGTATCGAGAAGACAGATAAACTGGAAACATGTATTGGGAAGTGGTTAAGAGTGTGTGCTCTGGGGGACTTCCCTGGTGGCTCAGTGGTTAAGAATCCACCTGCCCATGCAGGGAACACGGGTTCAAGCCCTGGTGTGGGAAGATCCCACATATCATGGAGCAACTAAGCCCATGCGCCACAACTACTGAGCCTGCACTCTAGAGCCCGCGAGCCACAACTACTGAGCCCACGTGCCTAGAGCCCGTGCTCCGCAACAAGAGAAGCCACCGCAATGAGAAGCCCGCGCACCACAATGGAGAGTAGCCCTTGCTCGCTGCAACTAGAGGAAGCCTGTGCGCAGCCACAAAGACCCAATGCAGCCAAAAATAAATAAATAAATACGTTTATTTTTTTAAAAAAGGAGTGTGTGCCCTGGAGTCAGACTCTGGGAATGAATCCTAGCTCTTCCGTATTCTTGCTGTGTGACCTTGGGCACATTTCTAAACTTTTCTGACTACTACTCTTTCAATGAGTATTGAAGATATTTGTTTTTCACACTTTAAAATCTCTAAAAGATGGACATATTTTGTGATACATGGTGTGCTATTGTTAAATTGGAAGTTTAATTAGAACATAAAATAATGGTGCTATCTTGCAATCAATTGTGTCTTATCTTTGACAAAATGGTTAAGTGAGTTTTAATGATTGTAAAATGCATTGAATGGTTCAATAAATGCATTCAACGTTACTCAATAAATGTTAGCTATTATTACTATAACTGATGGTGAATGCTTTGATATATACTCAATTTTATAAGAAGAGCTTTAATAGCTTGACTGAAGGAATCATGGATGACTTCTCAGAGAAGGTGACATTTGAGTCCATTTTTGAAGAAAAAAGAATTTAGCTAAAAAAGAGGGTCTAGGATGCTGGGTAGATGGCTCAATATGGGCAAAGTTACCAGGGGAGGTGACTCCTGTCACCTTGGGTAACACCAAGGTGCTCATTTTGACTGTATCACAAGGTGCATGGAACGATATGGCAGGAGATCAGGTGAGAGATGAGCGCAAGGGCCAGAGGATGGAGAGTCTTAATTGTGAGGCTGTGGTCTTCACTTCAGTTTGAAGGTGATAGGGAGCTATTGAAAGATTAGAGTAGAAGAATATCAATTTAAGTTTGCATCATACAAAGTTTCTTCCACATTTTTAGTTCTGCATCAGTGTAGAGGGTATATTTGTGGTAAACATGGAGAAGGGGAAACTGATAGGGGTCTTGCAGTTACCCACGTGAGAATCAGTTTGGGCCTGAACCAAGGAATTAATTGTCCATGAAGAGGAGAGGCTAGAGCAACAGAAGATACAAAGAAGGTGGCATCACCTGGACATTTGTCAGATTGAGGGGTGAGTGGGCAGGAGAACTCTGAGATTACGGCCAGGTTTCTGCCTTTGGTACCTTTAAAAACTTAACCTAAATTGAGAATTTACCATAGAATTTACTCTATAAAAGACTTTACCTATATTCTATTTTTTAATCTTTGCAATAACCCTGTGAGGGGTATTTTTACCCTCCTAACTGCAACTCAGATTGCTTGAAGGACCTGCCAGGTTACCAGCAGCTGCACTGATTCCTGTAATCAGTGAAAGATTCTCATTGCAAACAGAGGGTTGTGCAGCTAGAAGTTAAGAAATCAAACAGGTGCAGGACTTCCCTGTGGACCAGTGGTTAGAACTCTGAGCTTTCACTGCTGAGGGCACAGGTTCAATCCCTGGTCGGAGAACTAAGATCTCGCAAGCCACAAGGCATGGCCAAAAAAAAAAAAAAAAGGGAAATCAAACAGGTGCATCTTTGCTTTCCTGGCCAAGCATTCTCTGTTTTCCTCTACAAACTTATTTCCTTCTTCTTCTCCTCTTAGATGGTTTACTTGCAGTGAGTAAACTAGCCACTCTAATTACTGTTCTCCTAGACACTTAATTGTTTCACCTGTGCCTAATGGCACATACCCCATTTCTCTTGTTCGTAATTGAACCAATGTTAACTGATGAATGGATAAATAAAATGTATTATATCCATAAAAAAAATTGAACCAATAATGATCATCGATCAAGTGCTTAGCATGTGCTGGGCACTGTGCTTTGTGCTTTAGAACTGTGTCCCCAACCTCACAGTGTGGGAGGTATTAAGATCCCCATTATACAGATGAGGAAACTGAGGCTTAGGGCGCTTACATAAAATTCTCAAGGCCAAACAACTAGCAGATGGCCAGGATTTCAACTGAGGACTGTCAAGTTTTTTTAAAAAGCTCTGTGTTATACTCCCCTTAAAGTCCAGAACAGGTACTGCCATTCATGAAGTCTTCCCTTCCCATTCTAGCCCAGTCATCTTGTTCTTGACATCCAATCACGTACTGCTTTGTGCTGTTGTTTTACTGTATGTTTATTTCCTTGTGGGAATGGAAGCCATTTCTTTGATAGTTAGAAAGTGATTCTATACTTCCTTCTCTCTGCCTCTAGTGCCCAACACAGGGCTGCACCCACAGTAGGAGTTTACTAAGCTTCAGGCTATAAGCTCTAGCAGGGGAGCACAGGAACTCAAGAATCCTTCTCACCGTGATGGCCATCTACTTGACAGGGGGCACAGCTTTGGGAGGGAAGAACTTGGAGCAGTGCAGTAGGATAGGACTGGGTCAAGGGTTCAGCCTGGTAGATCAAAGGGTACAGCCAACAGTTGGAAGGTGTCCTAGATTACCCTTTGAGACTTCAGTTGATTGACTTTTAGCCAAAGATCCACCTTTTGTTTACCTTAATTTTAAAAAAAACCCTTTTTTTTAGAACAGTTTTAGATTTGCAATAAAATTGAGAGGAAGGTATAGAGATTTTCCATATACCCTCTGACCCCTGCACATACATAGTCTCCCCCATTATCAACATCCCCCACCAGAGGGGTACCTTTGTTACAGTTGATGACTCTACACTGACATATCATTATCACCCAGAGTCCATGGTTTACATCACATTTCACTCTTAGTATTGTACATTCTGTGGGTTGACTAATGCGTAAGGACGTGTCTCCATCATTATAGTATAGAGTATCTTCACTGCTTTAAAAATTCTCTGTGCTCTGCCTGTTCATCTCTCCCGTATCCTAACCACTGAAAACCACTGATATTTTTACTTAGTTTTCTCTTTTTCCATAGTTTTGCCTTTTCCAGAATATCCCATAGTTGGAATCATACAGCATGTAGCTTTTTCAGATTGCTTTCTTTCACTAAGTAATACATATTTAAGGTTCCTCCACGTTTTTCAGGACTTGATAGCTCACTTCTTTTTAGTGTTTACCTTAACTTTTAACATCTATATTAAAAACTGGCCTTCAAACTAGATAATCTAGGGATTCTGGTAAATAAAGATTTCTTCATTTTTAAGGTCACCACTCCTTCCCTGGGGATTCTGAGCATGTTCAGAACACACTTAGAGAAACACTGCTCCTGATCCAGGGTTTCTCTTGTACTTGTTATTTTTATCGATTCAACAACTAACAATTAAAAAATCGAAATTTAGACAGAGAGGAATTGTCCACTGTAGTGCTGTAACACATTCACTTTTTTTTTTTTTGCCTCACCGTGTGGCATGCTGGATCTTAGTTCCCCAGCTAGGGAGACAGGGGATCAAACCTGTGTCCCCTGCAGTAGAAGCACGGAATCTTAACCACTGGACCTCCAGGGAAGTCCCACACATTCACTTTTTGTTACTGTTTCTTAGTTCTCTTCCACTCTCTGTCCAGATGACACTGAAGCTAGGAGATGTATCACACGTTGCATTTATTCTATCACATTTTGAATCTGGCAAGAGGTTACACTGAATTTCTGACTGTTGACTGTTAAACTGTAATCTTGGTTAACCTTCAGTTAGATGTTTATGAAAGATTATGTGTATCTGCCACACATGGTGGCAAGAAACAGACTTTGCATCGGCTAACATTGTGTTTTCTCAAATTAGATGCTGATGGAAAATTAAGTGTGAAATTTGGGGTCCTCTTCCGAGATGACAAATGTGCCAATCTCTTTGAAGCACTGGTAGGAACTCTCAAAGCTGCAAAAAGAAGGAAGATGATTACGTACCCAGGAGAGCTACTTTTGCAAGGTGTTCATGATGATGTTGACATTATATTGCTGCAAGATTAATGTGGCTTGCATAGCTTTGTTTATTGTGGGTTTTTTTTGTTTCTGGTAAACTGGAATATTACATCAAAGGACAAACATATTAGCATACTTAATGTATTTTTATAGAACTTTATAAACAAAAGGAGACTCATTTTAGAAGCCTGTCCTTTTTTGTATCTTGAAAGTAAATTTATGTATTACACTGTAAAATAAACAAAACCTATTATTTTTCTCAGGAATCTGGCTGGAAAATGTAGGCAATGAGGCTTTTTTGGTGGGGATGCAAGAGTGTTTGTTTCATAAATCATTCTTAGATAATTTCTACAGATACTTGACATTCCATGAAATCAAGAAGCAAACTTGAAGACCAGCTCCCACAATGAATGTAATGTTTATGTAATAAAAACATGTAACTCTCTTAAAATTGCTTTATTGAGTCATTTGAGATTTATGTATATCTCTCAGAATCGAGTTTTTGCATCAAGATTAGGTAACTGCAGTAAAAGTTATCTTGATTTGAAGGAAAAATTCTCTTAAAACTACAGAATTTAAAAAATAGGGATGGTTAGTGCTACGATTTGGTCCTATAAAAAAATAGTAATTTTGATGCCTATATTGTGCTTGCCACTGGGATAGGGGACATGCCCCCAAAAATGTAACCTAAAAACTTCACTTTCTAATTGGATTAGTTAGACCCACCTGAAATAATACAGGATTATCCGTGATTGCATGTTGCAGCTTGTAGTACAGAACTGAAAATGATACAGAATCTCAAGGAGGATAAGATCAGTGAAAGGCATGATGGTTGGAAGAGGTATAGAGGAGGCAGAATTTGCAGGATTGGAGCTGATTATATCCAGAAGGAAAAAGATGGGATGGGTGAGGGTGATGACTCAAGGTAAGGCAGAGGGACATGAATTAGCAAGGCATGATCTTGTGAAAGGTAGGCTGTCAGGTTGACTGGAATGTTAGGAAGAGAGGTGATTCAGTTTGGCTAATTAAGGTGGAACCTGGGAAGCCAGGGAGAGGAGTCTGGGGAAAAATTGGAGCAGGGAAGTTCCATGATGAAAGTGATGTTTAGTGAAGGTAGCTCTGCCACTGGTAACTAGGGTGGACTGTGGAGAGTGCAGAGGTAGTCAGACAAGCCAGCAAAAACATTGCTCAAGAATCTCATGGGGGTGGTGATAACGGGAAGGCAGAGGAAGGATGGAGTCCAAGCACATTTTAAAGGAAATTGAAACTTTGTCACCAGTACCTTTTCTTTTGTGACAGGACCCCAATTCAAACTAGACTAAAGAACAACAGAATTCACTGGCACTTCATAGTCATTGCTAATATTTATCAAGCATTTATTATGCTAATCCTCATATAACCCTATGAGGTAGGTATTATAGATGAGGTAAGAGAGACACAGAAGAGTTAAGAGCTTCTCCAAGTTTACCTAGCCAAAAAGTGGGCAAGTCAGGATTTTGAAATTTGACTCATCTAACTGGCAAGTCCAGGGATGGGATGGAGTTCAGGCATGGCTGGCTCCAGGGACTCAAACACTGTTGTTTAAACACTCTGACTTTCCATATCGGCTCTGATGACTTCTTTGGTTTATTCTCATTCTCTTTCTACTCTAAATATGTTTCCTGCATATAGGTGCCTGCAGGTAGTTGCAAATTCGTCTCCTCCTAGATTAGCAACTCTAGCAGAGAGAGAATTATATATTAATTATGAATTCAAAGGAAGGAACTCTGATTGGCTCCACTTGCAGCATAAATCTACCCCTCTGATCAATAACATTTGCCAGAGGGATGAGATATCTTGAATGACCTGAGTCATATGCTTGTTTCTGAGTGAGGATTGGGTAGGAGACTGTGCTTCACAGCCTCACCTCAAATAGGAGAGGGATAGTTCCCCAAAGGGAAGGATGCTAAGTACATGGGAACAACACAGGTTGAATATAGATACAAGAGATCTTTTGAGGATGAATCCATATATATATATGTGGCAGAAAACAAAAGATAAATGAGAAGAAATGGTCAAAAGCTACTACTCGTGTGGCCTTAGTAACTGAGAGAATAACGTGTTAGCAGAGATAGGGAAATTGAGTGGAGCACGAGGGCTGGTTTTAGGGAGAGTTACATTTGGACATGGTGAGCTTGGAGTATTTGGACTGGAAATGTGAGGATTTGGTTCTGGAACTCAGGTGAAGGTTCAGGAATATCGACAGAGACCTGAGAATTATGGTTCAGGATTGATTTTCATCTCAATTTTGATATGTATAGATAATTATAATTCTGCCACTATTATTATCTTTAAGTTGAAATTTTAATTATTAGGCATTTAGAAAACACATACAATCTACAGGCTTTGTGAAAGGCTGGGCTGAGAAACTGAAGCAATTTTTAAAGGAAAGCAATCTGGGAAACTCACATGTCTGATGGCATTTTTTTGAGAGCAGGTTGACCTCATAGTCAAAGACTTCCTTAAAAAACCTTCAGAAGTTGAAATAGTTACTTAGTTTGTCACTTTGTTAAGTATCTTCTTGGTGAGTATCCAATGAAGTTTCAAAGTTTCAAACCCATAATGATTTAGAATTTGAGAAATATATTCCAGAAAAAATATATACATGGGGTTATTTAGTTATTTTGAGAAAATTAATACAACAGCATTCCTATCTACTGCTGACATCCATAATACAGTTTTATGTATTTTCCTTTAGATTCAAGATGGTCAATTCCTTTGTAGCAATTTAACATATGGATAGTTCTTATTTGGATCATGGTCTTAAAATTCAAAATCATAAATTTGATTCCTTTTGATTCAGAATCACAGTGAAAATACTTTTTCTTGGCCATAAACTGCATTCCAGTTAATCATCTCAGTAATGAGTGTCATTGGCTATAGGTGGATGGGAATTAGAAATTATAAACAATTGTACACAAACATTTCTTCATTCTTGCAACAAAAATGTACAGTATCTACTTTGTTCAAGTCACTGTGCTAGGCATTAGGGGTTATTATTATTCTCAAAGAGAAGCAAATAATTTGCACAATATATATTAAATATAGAGGAAGCTTTGGGTAAATGATAGAGGGATACAGGTGCAAAAATGATGAATTGTTACAGGGTGCACTGGGATGAAGTGAAGTTTGCCTTAAAGCAGGAGAATGATCCGAAGGACTTTACTGGTGGAGCTGTTTCTGCCTACAAAGGTAGAGAAAGGCAGGTAACTTAAGGTAAGGGAGGAGGGCTTCCCTGGTGGCGCAGTGGTTGAGAGTCCGCCTGCCGATGCAGGGAACACGGGTTCGTGCCCCGGTCTGGGAAGATCCCACATGCCGCGGAGCGGCTGGGCCCGTGAGCCATGGCCTCTGAGTCTGCACGTCCGGAGCCTGTGCTCCGCAACGGGAGAGGCCACAACAGTGAGAGGCCCGCGTACCGCAAAAAAAATTAAGGTAAGGAAGGAAAGAGGAGTATTGGGAGCTGAGGCTGGAAAGGATTGGGACATTAGTTTGAACTCTTAAGACAGAAGAAACAATTCTAAGTGTATGTCTTAATAATAGTGAATTACAAAGAACTGTAAAAAAAAACTTATATGAAATAATTTTTTTTTTTTTTTTTTTTTTTTTTTGTGGTATGCGGGCCTCTCACTGTTGTGGCCTCTCCCGTTGCGGAGCACAGGCTCCGGACGCGCAGGCCCAGCGGCCATGGCTCACGGGCCCAGCCGCTCCGCGGCATATGGGATCCTCCTAGACCGGGGCACGAACCCGCATCCCCTGCATCGGCAGGCGGACTCTCAACCACTGCGCCACCAGGGAGGCCCAAACTTATATGAAATAATTTGATAAGTACCACTCATTATGAAGTAACTTTAATTTGTAAGATCCATAACAGTGCTATTTTGTATACTGAGATTATACAAAACAATCTATAATTATAGCTTGTCTTCAGAGTGAATGACTGTTAATTGAAAAATTGATTAATGTTACCACTTGTGCAAACTCAAATTTCCTTAAGTTCCCGTCATAGAAGATCCAAAAGCGCTCCTTCATGTGCTGGAGGCACAATTTAAAAATAAGTTACAGAAATGTTGATTTGAAGAATTTGTCTTAATTGAACACTCACATCCCAGATTTTCCTGGTGTCTGAGCTGCTTCCTACGGTTCCAGACAATGAGGGGAAAAAAGGGCTATGGACTGACAGACAAAATACAAACATATGTGATGGCAAAGGAACAAGCCTGCTTTTCTGTGTGGCATGCAGGGTTGACCTCATTAATTTATAGCCTCGTATATCTAGAAAAAGTCAAGAGAAAGGCATGCACCTTTAATTTATTTGTCGTCGGATAATCTTGGAGTTTCCTTTTCCTTAACAAAAGATATAAATAACTCTTCAAAGAAAACTCACTCCTCAGGAGCCTTTTATGATAAGAAATCAGAAAAGACCACATTTTTTACGGGAGATCATTTTGTATGAAAAGTTCTCTCTTGTAGCTTTTGTGTGACTCTAGCAGCCTCAACAAAAGGGTTCTTAAATTTTTTTACCCCTGTAGCTCTCCTTTTAGTGCCTGTTGTAGTGAGACACTTTTGGTTGGAAGGAATGGAGGCTCTCCTCTGGGTAACGGGGCTTAACTATGAGCATGCATACAGGGCAATTAGGAAGAAAAAGTAACGCACTGAAATAGGAGACTGGAAAATGCACCACAGCAGGGCTCCTGGGAGGTGAGGGACTCCTAACCAGAGGGCATCAGAATGGCTTTTGTAGCTTTTTCAACATCTAAATATTCTGGAGATTCTGAGTGAATAAATCCGGGTTGGGCCCCAAGCATTTCCACGAAGTAGCATCTCCCAGTCCGATTCTAATGGACAGCTGTGGGAAAGAATCACTCCTGGCTGCCTAAGAGCTTCTCTGTCAACACCACTCAGCTGTGTTCCTGGATCCACTTCGTTCTATTTGATTCTCCTCCTGCTTGCAATTAGCTTCCTCATCCTCTATCTTTTCTCTATTGGTCGCTTCTACTTAAGAGTTAGTTTGCTCCCTCGTTACCTTGATCTACTGGTGTCATTTCTTGCTGCTGGCTGTCTCGTATGCGGAATGTCTGTATGTCTAAATGAAAATGCTTAATATCAAAGAGTAGCGCAGTTTGTCCTTATGGTGCCAGACCACCCCATAGGTCATTGGCCAGTTTAAGGATTGATTGGGTCAGCTGCCCACCCCTGGTCCAATCAGCTGTGCTGCAAATGCAGGCAGGGAAGGCACATTGCCTGGAGCTGCTGCGACAGGGTCTGTGAGCTGAGCTGCCTTAGATGTGCCTGTGGATCAGGCAGGCAGTGTGTCTACATTCTAACCATTTCCTCAGAGATTCTCTGTGATTTATAGTAGAATACGAAAGCAGTAACTTTCAATTTGGAAGGTATGACCACCTCTTTTAAGCATAAAAAATATTTCCTCTACAGGCTAGTTGTACTTTTAGTATTCATGATCAAGAAAATACATACTACAAAATGCGTAATACAAAAGATATAAAATACAAAAAGCTACAATTTCAGCAAAGATTTTTAAATGAGTTTGCAATTTATTACTTGTAAGAACAGTACTTACACTTTAAAGATAATAATACGGTTATTTATGTATATAAGACACATCATTTATCCGCAGAAAATGCTTGGTGCGCGTATGGTTTCCTGGACTCCTTGAAATAACTCTGTGGCTCCTAAGGGGTGTTCTGTCCACAGGTTATGAATGAGTTTGTGGTACACTAAGCACAGGTCCTATATCAGGAAAGGCTGCATTTGAGCCTCAGGGTTTACTACTCACTAACTTCAGTTCTTAGAGCCAGTGGTAGTTCTGCTCTTCCTCCCCTGGAATCTAGGCAGGCTTGTGACTGCTTCAGCAAATAGAATGCTGTGGAAATGATGCTAGTGGTTTCTGAGGCTAGGTCTAAATGGCCATAGAGCAGCTACCTGTCAAGAGTAATGAAATGTTGAGAGGGAGGCAGGGCTTCAGGGATAGCTTGATCAAGTGACTCAGTGATGTCACCAAGATCCTGGTTTTTTTCTGTTTCTCCACTCCACCTTCTGTGATGTCAGTTTCATAGATTTCATTCTAAGTATGACTTCCTTCCTGGTCAAAAAATAGCTGCCAGCAACTTCTGGGGTGACATGGCTCCTTGGAGAGAGAGAGAGACAGAGGGAGACAGAGATGGAAAAAGAGAGAGAGAGAGGTATCTGAGAGAGTAAGAAAGAGAGGAGCTCCAAGGTAGAAAAAGTAGCATCAGTAGGTTGTCAACTAGCTTCTAGTTCTGCTGTGGAGAAGTCAGATGAGATTCTAATTTCTTATCTTTTTTATGTGACTTTTTTTTATTGTGAAAACTTTTAGGATCTTTAAGTTTTGCCATATTGTACCTTAGTATGGATAATTTTTTAACCTTTTAACTTGGGCATTGTACTGATTCTTTCAATCTGGAAACTTATGTTATTTATTTTGGGAAAATTTCCTTGCATTTTTCTTTGATAATTTCTTTACTTCCATTTTGTGCGGGGGTGTGTGTGTCTCCCCTGCCTCCGTGAACTCTTGTTAGTTAGATGTTAGTACTTCTGAATTGATATTCTAATTTAAAAAGTTTTCCCTTCCATCTTTTGTCTCTTTTCATTTTTCTAAGGGATTGACTTTGGTTTATTGTTTAAAATTAATAGTTAAAATTTCTATTTTCATATTTTAGTTTCCAATACTTTTATTGAAGGTAGCATTCTGTTTCCATTTGTTGATACAATATCTCGTATCTCATCTCTCTGAGGATATTAATTATGGCTTCACTGATGTTTTCTTCTACTTCCTGCACTGTCTCTTTCAACTGAGGTCCTGTGTTCAATTTGTTTGTATCTCTGTTTTTGTGTGTTTTTGCTGGAGTATTTCCTCCAATACCTAGAGATCTTTGGCTTTCCATTAACATTTAATAGTGAGTCACTAAAAAATTGATAGGCTCTGGATTGGGGGTAGATTTTGCCAACCTGTACTAGTGAGATTTGCTGTGTGGTAATCAGATGGAAAGCAAGATTCTCATTGTGAAAATCCTAAACATCAACACTGTAGGTTGCTTAATTCCCTCTGAAGCCATTCAGTCTCCTGAGAAGAATTCAGCTATTTTTTGCCTGGATGTATCTCATGGCTGCTGGCACTTGGAAGCAGAGTAGGAGAAGAGACTGGCAGGTCCTACTCTTTAATCAGCAAACTTTCCTCCTGTTTTCAGCTCTGCCCATTACCCTTTCTCTCTACCATAACTGGGGTTCTCTGGTGTGGAACTACTTCCTCTCCATTTTCCCATGTGTCTCTGTGTAGTGGGGTGTAGGGGGAGTTGTCTGGATTTATGGGAGGGGAGATGGGACCTGGGGAAAGTCTACCAGCTCAGTGTACGGATGGTCAGCCAGTCCCCCTAATTCCAGTCACGGATCTCATTCCTGCCTTAAGGGTCCCCTGGAAGTGCCATGTTCTGAGCCTCTCTGGGGCCCTGTGCGGGGGGCGGGGGATGGCTCAGTCCCTATCGTAGATGCTTAGGTAGCACCTTTCTCAAGTCTATTATCATTCCTCCATCTGCTTTCCAAACTCCAGAAGATTACTGATGTTGCCCATCAGTTTTGTCTCCTCTCACATTCTCTTTATCCTTGTGAATTGGTGGCTTTATTTGCTGCAGTTAAGAACAGATTCAGGAGTAAAAGAATATTAAAAAGGTGATTAATTCACCATCGTTTAGGTGGTAAATTTCTCCCTTTCTTTTATTACCAAACTTTTCTCTAATATTTTTGCTCTAAGACTCCCAGATCGCAAATGTAAGAAATTGAGAGTTCATTTTTAGCTCTACTTTGCATCATCTGTGTTGGAGGTCACTGTTGTGTTGATTCCCCAGCCTATGCTACATCTGTAGCCCTGTCAAAACAAGCTTTGCCAGATTCTTGCTTTCTTTGACTCCTTCAGCCTCCAGGTCATCCAGACAGAGGATCAGGAAAGTCAGTGTGGTGTACCAGGAGAAGCCCAGAAAGATCTTATCCCTGGGGAGTGTAGGATTTAGGCCATTGGGGAATACAATCTAGACTCATCATATTTTATTTCATGTGAGTGTGTTCTGAAGAAATAGAAAAAGAGGAAGTGGGAGAAGAACGAACACATCATATCAGGAAATGGTAGATCCTGCAAAGTTACAAAATGGGAGTAGAAAATATGAGATAATTATTTGGGGGCAGATTACAAAATTTATTGGAACAACTTTATCTAATTGCTGTACAATTCAGTAACAATTATGTGTCTGATTAAATAGGTGCCAAATTAACTTTGTGGAGTGCACTATTTGATTAGAATTGTAAACAGTCTATACATATATTCAATATTTACTGTGTGTTGATGTTGTAATTAGCAGAGAAGGAGCTTGCTGACAACTGGCTGCAGGGAGAGGCAAAGGGTATTAGCACCTAGAGCCCGTGATAATGGTGAGGTGTTTTTGGAGCTGGGATCTACCCCTGAGTTCAGGACTCTACCACTGCAACCAAGAAGGTTTCAGCAAATCAAAGAACTGGATCCTTGGCTTGGGGTAGTGGGAAAATATAATAACCTTCAAGTTTTGGTCTCTCCTCCTCTGTAAAATAGGAGGAATAATAATAGTATCTAACTATACAGTACAAATCTTCCTCCACTTATAGGATTACATCTGATAAACCCATCATAGATTGAAAATATCCTAAGTTGAAAATGCATTTAATACACCTAACTGACTGAACACCACAGCTTATGTGCTCAAAATATTTATGTTAGCCTACAGTCGGGCAAAATCATCTAAAACAAAGCCTATTTTGTAATAAAGTACTGAATACCTCATGTAACTTATTGACTATTGAAAATGAAAAATGGAATGGTTGTGTGGATACAGGTGGTTGTGTTTCGGTTGTTAACCTTCATGAGCTGCAGCTCACTGCCGATGCCCAGCGTCACGAGACAGGGTCATACCACTTACCAAATTCAAAGTATGGTTTGCACTGAATGTGTATCGCTTTCATGCCATTGTAAAGTCAAATAATTGAAAATCAAACCATCATAAGTCAGGGACCATTTGTAATTGCTTATTAAATGTTAGTTGTTGCTATTATTGTCTTGGTAGGGACTTGGTTGTTAGCGCTGTAATTGTCGTCATCATTTGTTTTATGCAGTGTTGAAAATCACCCGAGCATCAGGGGTGACTCTGGCAAACAGGAAGTGGTTGTGGTCAAGGTTTCACTGCATCAGAAATCAAGGGGAGGAAACGAGGCTTACTGAAAGGCATAGGACTAAATCCAAAGACAGATTTACAAATGATGTTTTTTCTTTGGTGGATTGTTGTTTGAAGGCCAAATCTCCACCTCTCATCACCCACCATACCTTCATCCCTCCTATGGAGACTTTGTCTTTTTGTTCACTGGTGAATCTCTAGTACTAGAACATTGCTAGCTCATAATAGGTGCTTAATAAATAGTTGTTAAATGAATGGATGAGTGAAAGAATGATGGATGGATGGATGGATGAATAAATTTAGCAGAAGAGCTTGGTTGCTGTTCTGAGCATCAGAAGTGTGCTCATGTACCATGGTCACTTACAGCTTAAAATAATAAGAAAGAATATGGGTTGGCAGTTACAGTTCTTTAATTTGGCGGTGTGCTATAGCTTTTTTAAGTCAGTATTCTGGCAGCTTTTATTATACAGTGTTTGGATGATAAATGAGTACTTTCTTATAGAAAGGTAACACATGGCTCCTGTATTTTATGAAATAACAAACCCTTCATTTCATTGCCAGATTTTTAGACTATGTTTCATAATTAGAGAAATTAAAATGAGCTTTCACCAGGTTGTGCCAAAATTGAAAAGTTAGGGGATGGATCCAGAACAATCCAGTCTTAGGTTTGTGCCTATTTGGGAACTAGAACCTTATGTACACAAGAGCTTGTGATGCAGAGGCAGAGAGGATGGCAGCTGTTCTCCCAGAGACCTGTGCCCGATAGAAGCTTCCACTATAAACAGGCCTGGCTGATGAGGTTGCTGTTGCATGTAACATTCCAAAGATAATCAAAGAACAGGAGTAGGAAATGGTAGATTTGGATAAAGGCTTGGCGAGCCTTTACTGTTGAATGACAAGAGGTTTGAAGGTTTGGAGAGGCCTCAAGCTCTGGGTTGAGAGAGAGGGAACGACAAAGTTCAGAGTATATAGTCGAATAAGAAAGAGGATCTTCTGGGGGGCTTCCCTGGTGGCACAGTGGTTGAGAGTCCACCTGCTGATGCAGGGGACATGGGTTCGTGTCCCGGTCCAGGAAGATCCCACATGCCGCGGAGCGGCTGGGCCCGTGAGCCATGGCCGCTGAGCCTGCGCATACGGAGCCTGCGCATATGGAGCCTGTGCTCCGCAACGGGAGAGGCCACAACAGTGAGAGGCCCGCGTACCGCAAAAAAAAAAAAAAAAAAAAAAAAAAGAAAGAAAGAAAGAGGAGCTTCTGTAGCAGAGATGGGGCAGAGACACCAATAGAGGAGGAACAGGGCAGCAAATGGCCTAAAGAAGCAGTTGTTTGCATATTCTAGGTTAGCACCATGATTTTCAAAATGGGGTTCATTGCAGGATCCACTTGGGAGCCCAAAACTGATTTAAACATGCCAGGTATTTCTTTGGTGCTTAGGGGCAAGTGACTTTTACTTTACATAGGGCTAAGAGATGCTTACTAGTAAGTAACCTACGAAGAAAGCTGAGGGTTGCTAAACTTAGCTATTTGTAAACTAAAATTAATATCCTAGTAGAGTTGACAAATCACCTAACTCAGTAGCCTACTGACAAGTCTGGTTGGAACTCAGTACTGCCCATGTTGTAAAACTTGTATTGCATATGCATATGATGATGGTTAGAATTCCCATACTTTTTTGAAGGGGGTGTCTTGTTTAATGTTTATCATCAGTGTTTTATTGAGTTAATTGTGATTTTCAATTGCTCCCATTCTGGCAACTTTATGACTATGAATTTAGCGCTATTATTATAAATTAGTTGGTTGTTTGATTAGAACATTTGCACGTGGTAACACGTTTGAGGCAATGGCATTTTGGCCTATAATTTTCCACAAAACTAGACTTTGAGATATAAATAACCTGTACGCAATTGCTAGGGTAATACATAAACCCTACAATCTGTGCTTATAGAGCAATAGTTTATTTTTATCAGTTCTTTCTCCTACTGGAAAATGAGACTATTTGGTGACACTTGGGCTCATTTTTCTTACTTAAATGGACTATGATCCCAAAAGTTTGAGATACAGTGTTCAAACAAATAGCTTAATAAAACTTTTAACAAAGGTCAGCTACTTACTGTACACTGGTGACATTGAGGAAAATAAAATTTCCATGAAAATTATTTGGTTATGGTAAAAGAGAAGCCGAGGGCAGTCATCAGTTAGATCCCTCAAACTATAACTTGCTTAATAAATAATATCCTGTAAACTGCCAAGCTTGCTGACCAGGCTTGCTTTAATTGTTCTTGCAAATTACATACCCTCCAAGCTTCATGTAGTTTAGACAATATATCACAAGACTCCTTTAACCACCTCCTATAGATAATACCTCTGACCTATGGTCACTATACTAATGGTTGCTTAAGTTATTAAGAAACGTGGAGCTAATCTTGCCCAGTTCAAACTGGCTGAGGCCACCAACCATTCAATTGGGCTTGTGTGAGTGTCCGATGGATGACCTTTTGACATCAAAGGGACAAAAACTCCACCCTCAGATCATGCAAATGCTGCCATTTTCTGATCATGCATCCCATGAAGAAGCATGTAACTCAGGTACCCCTGCACAGAGCATTGGTTACAACACCTTTTTCCAGCCTCTAATCACCTTGCCCTGAACATCATACTCTTCACCATAAATATCCCAAGGCCCTCACCTTCAGGCAGGTGGATCTGAGATTTTTTCTCCTGTCTCCTCGCTTGGTTGCCTTGTGAATAAACTACTTCTCTGCTGCAAACCTCAGCGTCTCAACATTTGGCTTGTTAGATGTCAGGCCAATGAATCTAGTTCTGTAACAAAAGTCTTAACCTCACTTTATTATCAAATACTTGTAAGTCTACATGTCAGGATTCAGCAAGATTTGATTGCAAAGCATGTTGATAGACCAGTGTCAAGTAGAAGGAAAAAGAAGCAAGCAGGAAGCTGGTAAGCCTGAGGCTAAGGAAGCATATACTTCGGTAGCTCCGGGTTTCTAAGACATGGTCCCCATAGCTGAGTATGTGCGAAACTCCAAGTTGACCCAATTAGGTTGAAGGTACCAATCTCTATAACTCCAAGATGCTGATACTGGGAGTTCTCGAATCCAGAATTCTAGTCCAGAATCCTAGATCTTCAACTAGGCAAAAACATAGATGCCTCTTAATTACAGTTGACCCTTTAACAATGAGGGGATTGGGGTGCCAACACTCCATGCAGTTGAAAATCCAAGTGTAATTTATCCATGTCAGCCCTCTATATCCACTGTTCCTCTGTATCTGAGCTGCCACATGGGCCAACTCAGCCTATCGTGGACTGTGTAATACTGTAGTGTTTCTATTAAAAATATCTGCATGTAAGTGGACCTGTGCAGTTCAAACCCCTGTTGTTCAAGGGTCAACTGTAGTTACATTTCAGGCCTGCCTACTCTCTGTTCTGTTAGAATGTCTTCAAGGCTCAACTTAACCCAAATCTAAATAGGACATGAGAAAGGAGGGACAAGTAGGCTGAGAATGAAGGTCTGAGGCCCACAGTGATTCTCTGAACAGGTTCAGGTGTTGTCGGTGGCTTTTCAGGCGGTGACTCATGAAGCGGACAGAAGAGGGCGAGAAAGGGAAAGAATAGAAAAAGGCTCCTCAAAGCAATTTACTCATCTCTCTTTTAGGATCTGCCAAAGTCCAAGGGGACTCTCCATTTTGGGTTAAATTACGGGTTTATTTTAAGTACAGTAAGACAAAAACTGAAGAACACCAAAAGGCAAAGAACTGTGAATGGGTTTCTCTTCTTTTTATTCACCATCAAATCAAATGATAAATGTTCAAGTATACCCTACATGGCTTTCAGCCCTCAGCCCAAAGCGAAATGACGAAGGTGATAGTAATAGCTACCATTTATTACAGTTTTACTCTGTATTTAACAGTGTACTAAGCACCTCACATACATTATTTTGTTTAATCTTTACAACACCCATGAAATAGGTATTAATAAAAATATTATTATTCTTTTCACTTTATATTCTCATGCTAATGGAATCTAGTAGCTTCCTAAGGTTACTCAGCCAGGAAGGAACATAATTGGGAGTCGGAGCTCTCTGTCCACTGTTCTACACTGTCCTCAAGAAGTTCACAATCTAGTTAGGAAGATAAAATAAATGCATGTGAAATAGTTAGTCTAATAGTTGTCTCTATTACTGCTTCTATGTTCCATTCAGGGCATATGAATCACATGGAGACCTTGGTAAAATGCAGACAGTGGGGCTTCCCTGGTGGCGCAGTGATTGAGAGTCTGCCTGCCGATGCAGGGGACACGGGTTCGTGTCCCGGCCCGGGAAGATCCCATGTGCCGCGGAGCGGCTGGGCCCGTGAGCCATGGCCACTGAACCTGTGCGTCCGGAGCCTGTGCTCCGCAACAGGAGAGGCCACAACAGTGAGAGGCCCGTGTACCGCAAACAAACAAACAAACAAACAACAACAACAAAAAATGCAGACAGCGTTTTAGTAGGTCTGGAGTGAGGCACAAGAGACTGAAGATCTGATAAGCTCCCAGGTGATACCAACACTGCTGGCCACAGACTATGCTTTGAGAAATGGGGGCGGGGGTCTGTCTCCCCTCCCCCCTCCCCCTCCCCAGGTACTGCTGTTGCTAGAGGGCCTTGTGGTACAGGGCAGTACTTCTCAAGTATCTTTTATGAAGTGAACCCTGCCTTCCTGGTTCTTACAATATCCATGGAACGCTGGAACTACTCTTAATTCAGGAATTTTGACTAAGTAGATTTACTTTTAAAAAATGGAAATACATTAATTTGTTGTACATTTTATTGCCTTTTTTCTAGAATAAATGATAAAGTGCACAAATCTTATGTGTATAGCTCCAGGAATTTTTACACACACACACAGACACACAGATAACTACCACCCATATTAAGATATAAAACTTTTCCAACCCTAGAAGGGTCCTTCTTGCCCCTTCCCAGTGAATAATACACCCTAAGGCAACCACTGTTTTGACTTCTATCCCCATAGATCAGTTTTGCCTATTTTTGAACTCATACACATGGAATTGTTTAACACACTTTTTTTGTGTGTTTGCCATCTTTGCTCATCAAGGCGTCTGAGAGATTCATCCATGTTATTGCATGTAGTAGTAGCTTGTTCTTTTTTTATTAGTGTGTAGCATTCCATTATATGAAGATTCCACAACTTATTTATCCATTTCAATGTTGATAGAAATTTAGGCTGTTTACATTTTGACTATTAAGAATAAAACTTGTACTTACCTTTTGGTGGGTATATACATAGAAGTACTGGATCGTAGAATAGGCATCTATCTAGCTTTTGAACTATATTTATAAAAAGGAACTTCTATTATGGGCTTGAGGAGCTAGTTATTTTTTCCAAATGCACAGTAAATATTCATATTAATAATATTAATAATACAATAAAATATTAATAACATAATTATTACTGTTTACCCATGTGCCACTTAAAATTATTTCACATATGTTATTTTGGTTTTTTTTGTTTTTTGTTTTTTTTAGTTTCTGCTTTATAACAAAGTGAATCAGTCATACATATACATCTGTTCCCACATCCCTTCCCTCCTGCGTCTCCCTCCCTCCCACCCTCCCCATCCCACCCCTCCAGGCGGTCACAAAGCACCGAGCTGATCTCCCTGTGCTATGTGGCTGCTTCCCACTATCTACCTTACGTTTGGTAGTGTATATATGTCCATGCCTCTCTTTCGCTTTGTCACAGCTTACCCTTCTCCCTCCTCATATCCTCAAGTCCATTCTCAAGTAGGTCTGTGTCTTTATTCCTGTTTTACCCCTAGGTTCTTCATGACATTTTTTTAAAATTCCATATATATGTGTTAGCATACGGTATTTGTCTTTCTCTTTCTGACTTACTTCACTCTGTATGACAGACTCTAGGTCTATCCACCTCATTACAAATAGCTCAGTTTTGTTTCTTTTTATGGCTGAGTAATATTCCATTGTATATATGTGCCACATCTTCTTTATCCATTCATCCGATGATGGACACTTAGGTTGTTTCCATCTCCGGGCTATTGTGAATAGAGCTGCAATGAACATTTTGGTACATGTCTCTTTTTGAATTATGGTTTTCTCAGGGTATATGCCCAGTAGTGGGATTGCTGGGTCATATGGTAGTTCTATTTTTAGTTTTTTAAGGAACCTCCATACTGTTCTCCATAGTGGCTGTACCATTTCACATTCCCACCAGCAGTGATAAAGCAGAAAAAAAGCCGTGGGCTTTGGAATGAGACACTCCTGAGTTGGACTCCCGGCTCTGCTGCTTTCTATAGCTGTGTGCTCTTGGTCAAATAATTTATATGATTTAAGTGATAGTTTACAATCTCTGAGTCTCATATTAATAAACTGTAACTTTATATTAATGGCGTGGATGAATCTTACAGAGATAGATGTTGAGGAAATGAAGCTGGAGCCCAAAGAGTATACATTTGTATGATTCCATTTATATAGGGTATAAAAATAAGCAAAATGTATCTTTGCCATGGGAAGTCAGGATAGCGGTTACCTTTGAAAGGAAGTAATGATTGGAAGAGGGCTCAAAGGGAGCCTTCTGGGGTGCTGGAAAAGTTTTATATCTTGATCTGGATAGTGGTTACAACCCCTCCCCCCTCGCACATATACGTTCATATACATGCAAACTTATATATATATACATATACAACATAATACTTGGAGTGCTTTTGCTGGTCAAGTTCTGTTTCTTGATCTAGGTGCTGGCTACACAGGTGTGCTCAGATTGTGAAAATTCATCAGGCTACATATAGGACATGTACTCTAGAGATGCTTTCCTTCTCTGTAAAAATGAGGATAATAATAAAAATAATGCCTACTTCAGAAGTTTGTTGAATGATGTATAAAAAGTGTCTGCTCAGTAAATATTAGTTCCTTTGCTCTTACTTCCCCATAGACTAAGAGGTGCAGCTAAAGGAAGAATTAGAACTTATGATGCAACATGAAAGCATCCACATTACAAAGTATTAACTTTATCATATTTACATTTTACTAAAAAAAAAAAAAAAGCTTTAGGGTAGAACTGATGAACAGGTGAGAGGGACTGACTGGAAGAAGTGTACTTTCCAGACTCATAGATGGGTATCTTATCAGTCAGCGTGCTCTAGAAAAACAGAATCAATATGATATATATCCATGTACCTATAGATTTATTTTAATGAATTGGCTTACGTGATTGTGGGGATTGGTAAGTCTGAAATTTGTAGGGCAGGCCAGCAGGCTGGAAACTCAGGCAGGATTTCTATGTTGCAGTCTTGAAATAGAATTCCTTCTCTGGATAATCAGTCTTTGCTTTTAAGGCCTTCAACTGATTGGACGAGGCCCACCCACATCATGGAGGGTGATCTCCTTTACTTAAAGGAAACTGATTAGAAATGTTTATCACATCTAAAAAATACCTCCACAGCAACATCTACACCAGTGTTTGTGTACCATAGCCCAGCCACTTGACACATAAAATTAACCATCACAGCATCTATAAATCCTGTTTAAAATTAAGAGTCAGTTATGTACTCTGCTTAAAAGGCCCTGACTAAATACTTAGTCAGAGCACATTAATCTTCTTGTAGATATTTATATCCATTCCAAGTGATATACGATCTTATTGTTTAATGTTGCATGGGCCACAGGCAATGATGCTAATCTTGGCTGAGTTATCTTAGTTATATAGGGGATTAGATATCTATGTTACAGCAAGAACATCCAATAGCTAGCTAAGTCTTCAGGAATTCTCCAAAACCTTGTCAGATCATATCATAGAAAACCCTCTCCCACTAAAATACTGGATATAATGGCATCCTTCAACCAGTGAAGGGATGGAGTTCCAAAAGCTTATTGCTTTTTTGTTGTTGTTGTTGGAACTTGGAACATGTTTTTCCCCAAAATAATGTTATAAATGGTGGCTATTATGTTCCCTGGCTCCCAGAAAAACCTAGATAGATAGTGTCTCCATCTGTGTAATTTTAACAATTCCTTTAGGTAATTAGCTTCACAATTAAGTTCCAGTTCACCTAGTCCCCTTTCTCAGACCTCCTGAAAGTGTCAGAAATGAGTGATCAGGTGCTCCTGCCAGAAAGGTCCACGGAGAAGTTCAACAAACAGAAAAAAATGTTTAACTGACAAATGGACCCAGGGATTATGTCTACCCCACAGACGTATTTCATTTTGATCCATATGTTTAAAAACAATTAGAAGCAGTTATTGACATTTAAAAATCAGGAGAGTTCTCAAAAAAACAGATTCCTGGATTCTCTTGAAAAATAAAACAGAACAGGAGATCTGATAATACTAGGTCAAGATTATGACACAGCAAACATTGGTGGGAACAAAGTAACAGTAGCCCCTGACGTCTGCTCACCAGTCACCAGAGTCCTCCCTGGCTGACTTCACTGCTAAGAAACCAGCATGGCCCTGTAGGCATCTGAGCTGTGACCTCTGTCCTAGAGACACTCTGTGACCCCTTGCTGGGGGCTCTGTCACAGATCCAGCATCTGTCAGTTGGGCATTATGGCCTCTATTTCTCTCCTCCTGTCTGCCAAGTAGATACACAGCACTAGGATCCCTGTCCCGTGGGAAGCCTGCTGCCCAAATGCTTCTCCATGTCTGGAGGAAGAGGCTTAAATCCTTAAACACTGGGGGCGGGGTGGTGGATGCTGGGGGGGTGGGTAGAGTTGAGAGGGGGAGGTTCTCTAGCCTTCCTTTCCTTCCTTACCCATCTGCCTGCTTTTCTCTCTTGTCTCCATTTCTTCCTCCTGCCTTTCTTCTCCCCCTTTGCTTTGTCCTCCCTCCTTCCCTCCTTTCTCTCTTTCTCTCAATCTCTCTCTCTCATTCTCTCTCTCTCCTTACTGTCATCCTAGCAGCAAGTTTTCTCCCCAACAGCTCCATGAGCGCAGGTCCTCCCTGGCTCCATCTGCTGGGGAGGGTCTCATGCTTGGGACCGGGGCGGGGACAGGGTTGGCACCGTTTAGGTAGAGCAAGGCTGGGGCCAGGGCTGTGGGTCCGAGTTAAGAGCAGGGGCCCTGGGGCACAGGCTGATGGGCACGGGTGGAAGAGGTGAGCCAGGACCATTTTCCCCTCCTTTTCCAGCCCTTCTCTTTGGGAGTCACTTCTCTTCTCAACGGTGACCGGGAAGGAGGCTTTAGCCAGAGAAGTTTCTCTCTTTTGACTCCTTCCTGACCTCTCCTTCTGATCTAGCCATTCCCATTCCTTTCTACTTCCCACTCCAAACAGTCCTGAGCACCTGCCCCTGGCAGGCACCTGGTCCAGATTCAAAGCAGGGGGCTGTGCTTGGTGCGGAGAATGAATAGCGGCCCAGGGCGCACACTGAGCTGTGGCATATCTGGAAGGAAGAGGGCGGAAAGGGACGTTCTGGGTAACCCTGGAAGGGAGAGCTCTTTCTGAAGCAACTTCGCCAGACTCAGTTTCCCACTGTGCACCGAGGGGTAAAGGGAGAGGCCTTTACTTTATGTATTTACCCCACATTCCTGGAGCATTGTGCCCTGTCACCCTGTGCAGGTGTGTTTCAATTAAGTAGATTATATGATCATTAAAAATAAACGCTTGGGCTTCCCTGGTGGCACAGTGGTTGAGAGTCCACCTGCCGATGCAGGGGACACGGGTTCGTGCCCTGGTCCGGGAAGATCTCACATGCTGCGGAGCGGCTGGGCCCGTGAGCCATGGCCGCTGAGCCTGCGTGTCCGGAGCCTGTGCTCCGCAACGGGAGAGGCCACAACAGTGAGAGGTCCTCATACCACAAAAAAACCAAAACCAAAAACAAAAAAACAAAAAAAAAAACGCTCAACAAAGCTAAGGAAATAGTTTCTCAAGTCCAATCTTCTTTCTTTCTGTGCATATCATGCCAGGGTTTCCAGAATTGTAGAAAGGGCCTTTAAAAATAGTTACTAATCGCTGCATATTACAGGGAAACAAAGACTGGCCAGATGTTTCAAACACAGGGTTTATTTTAATATAGTCAAAATAAATCTGGGCACCGTTATCTCTTCTCAACTGTGAGTATGTAATCAACACATGCTGCATGATGGCGCCTGTATTATGGTGATTAAATGGACAATCCACATTGTTAGTATTCAGTTAGCACCCCCAAATGTTTATTAAATGCTGACATACTGATGGAGCCGTGATTAGACTCTACATAAAACAAATTAATCAGACAGGTAACCACCCAGGCTATTCAAAGTAAACAATAATGCTAAGACAACACATAAAATAATGACCTTAGTCTGATAGGCATGGCATTTTCAGAAATGGCTGGGCTCATTCCATTTTACCACTAGTTTCTGTGGAAATATTAACTTCATTAAAGCTATGTCAGCTATAACAGGATTGGATTTTTACCTATATTTGTACAAAAATACATATATATACAAGCATTTTCTACATTCTCATAGAGATTGTAGCATTTTAAATTCCCATTTCTCAGAAAAGGATAAAATAAATGTTAAATCAAGTTTTATGAATCCCCTAATGCTCTTTCTTTATGTCTTTCAGTAAGGGAGGGGTGGAATCAGGAAAGCCTTCAAGAGGGATACAAGTTGCGTGTTAAAAGAAGAGTAGATGTCTGCTATGTTGACATGAGGGATGGAGGTTATTTTAGGGGAAAGATGAGAGAGAGAAAAGGTCTAAAAACACCAGACAACTTAGTGTAGCTCAGTTTGTCTGGAGTGCAGGATGGGAGCAGAATGGTCAGAAATGAATCTAGCAAGGCAAGTGTCAGATCATTTTCTAGGACTTAATGTTTCATTTGAAGATGCTGGTGCTTCATTCTACAGCCAGCAAAGGCCATTTAAAGCTTCAGTGGCAAGGTGAGACTCTAATAAGAAAACATTGGTACCAGAGAAATGGACAAACCAAAAGGCAAGGGCTCAAACTAAGGCAGTCATTGTAGGGATGAAGAAAATGGAAATGACAGAGTTGTTAAGGACATAAAGTAATTAGGGCTTGGGCACCACGTGGACATGGGGAGTGAGAGAAAAGGAATCTTGGAGAATGATGCAAGTTTCTGGGTTGGTTAAGATGTCAGGAGTGTGCTTGGCTAGGAAAGCTGGCGATGCAGTCTACTGCTGTTCTGCAGATTGTGACGTGGGCAGGGTTGCAGGCTCCTCCTAGCTTTCTGCTCTGCTTTCTTTAGTGTGGGCCTTTATCCTTGTGTTGTCATCTTGCTACTGTGAGAAGCATATGCTATCACATCTGTGGTCCAGGCTGGATGGAGAAGACTGGCCAAGGAGAAAAGGCTGAGTCTGCCCCATTTAAAAGAGTTTTCCTGGATGTCCCATCCCTGTCATTATAAGATGCATCAGCCAGACCTAGTTTGTATAGCCACCCTTAGTTGCAAGAAAGTTATTAAACTGCGTATATTGCCTCTCTGAACTAAATGGTTGTTCTGTTAGTGAAGAATGGATTTTGGGTGAACAACAGAAGCATTTTCTACAGGTGATCAGGTCAATGTTGGTTTCATACTCTGAGGCAGGAAATATAGAATGAGTAGCAGGCCTGAGGAGAAAGACAATGAGTTTAGTTATGGATGTGCTGTGTTTGAGGGACTGTGAGTCATCAGTTGTGATATTCACCTGGCATCTGAAAATCATGAGAAAGCACAAGTGATGATAGTTTTGGGAATCCTTAGCCTATAAATGGCAATTGACCTTTCTCAGCATAATAATAATTGTTACTAATTATATGTCGGGTTCCTTTAGGTGTTAAAGCAGATTGTTTATTTGTTTCCTAATAGCAGTAGTCTTCAAACTGGGTACTCCTGGGCATAGAACACTTTCCAAGGGGCATCCGAGCATACGTGGTTTTAAGGGAATCAACTTCTAGATTCTCAATACCCATACATACTCTTACTTGAAATTGATCAGCCTGAGAACTGGCTGCCATGTTTATGAAGGTTCTTCATTCTGATATCCCCTTTCCCAGAAGTCCTCTTCCCCTTTGAAAGGGAAAAACATGCCTCCACTCAGCTGGAATTTCATATTACATCACGTAATTGCGGATTTATTATAAGAAATACCATTATTTTCTTGTTTCATGATTTATTGTTAAAAATGAAAAAAATTAATTCTATTACCTCTGCATAATTTAAATCTTGACTTTACTGCTCTCAGCAATCTGTTTTATAAGATGTGCTTTATAATTTATTTCTCAATAGTTTTCATAATATTTCTTAAAATATATATTAATAGATTGAATTGAAGACAGAATTATTCTGAAGAGAGTAATTCTGATATGACAGCTTGTACCAAGTCAGTTAAATGGTGAACATTTTCCACAAATTCAGTGACCTAAATCTGTTGTTTTAGCTCATCAAAGTTTTGACAAAAAAATATAGTTAAAACATGTGATGAGATAAAAATAATTTTATTAAAAACTATGACCGTGCAAAGTTATATTAAATAATTTTTATTTTATCAACCCCTTTTGAATATATCTTATGATAGAAAGTACCTCTAAGTCAAAAGTAGCATGTATAATTAATAGTCATTTGATAAGTCTTGGCAAAGCTTTCCTGGTGAAAGAACTAATAACTGGATAAAAATTCTGTTACAAGCCAAGTGGTTTCCAATTCTTTTCTTCGAACAAAAATTGAAGGCAAACCTAATCAAGTTGTCATTTGATAGAACACAATAAAGAATTTTATAACAAATCACTAGGTGCTTTTGACATAGAACGAGTTCAAAGAATTGAATGACTGTGTTTCAGCAAAATCTTTTTTATTCCCAGTATATTTATCTCAACAAGATTTCTTAGTCCCTACATTTATACAAATCAAAAACAGGAATAAAAACAATGCCAAGTCTTTATTATATTAGTAATAATAATATTCATGGATGGATACATGAACTAACTTTAAAAACACACCCTCATTCATCTCATTAAGAGATGCATTTCCAACAAAAAAATTCTTTTAGGTTTAATAATTATCTACCTAAAGTGTCAGCGTATTGATTTTTTTGATCAACTGTGTACTAGTCATTGTAATTATAGAAAATTTTAACATTTAAAGCATTATGGGCACATAAAGCAAAAAAATTTCAGTGTATATACACATTTGCCTTGCAGATAATATGATGATCTAGAAAAGACTCGAACATAGAATGATATTACATTTGGATAAATTTGTGTGGAAGAGTTTGAATGGACTTAGCAAGGAACAAAGTAAAATTTCTGACTGCAAAATGGAATTTCTTGTTCAGCTCTTTTAAAAAAGACATGTGTGGGTATCAAATCGCTAGGATATTTAGATTCCATTGGCTACTTTTAAAAGACTGAGGTAACAGTTGTAATAATGCATCAATATTTAATGCACACTGGAAACGATATTCTTTGCAACCATTAAACCTTATGATAACCAGTACTCTTGGAATCAGGTTTTAAAATATGTGAAGAGGTACACAGTTTTGCAAAGTCTTTATGCAACACATAAGCTTTTTAGGTTGTGGAGCAAACTGTAACTTGAAGATCACTAATATATCCTATTGTCATTCATGGAAAGCTGGTCCTTCAGACTCTCCTGGGTTCCAGGCCCCATGTAGGTTGGCCATGCACAACACACATGTGTTTTCTGGGCCCCGCCCCTCCTCCAGAGCCACAGTTTTTCTAGGATGAGATATTATTGTGATGAGCTCTTTTGGGGCTCCTTGAAAGCTGATCCTGGGAGGCATTCTGAGGCTAAAGAGTGGCCAAAGAAGAGAAGCCAGGATGGACCTGGACGCCACACCTAAATGAGGTCTAGAGGTTTAAGTCTTCCAGTGAATTTGAAGTCAATTTCTGTTACGTTCAAGAGCAAGAGGACGGGTAAGGAAGAGCTTGTACAGGTGGCCACGGAAGGAAGTCAGGGGCTCTGAGAATGGACCCTGGCAGCCACCTCTCAAGTCTTCGAGGTCTGAATAAGCACAATAACACTGTTTGGCATAACTGATTTCTTAAAAAGAGAAAGAAATGGGTTTTTCGGTACTTATTTTAAAATTTATTTTATTGAAGTATAGTTGATTTACAATGTTGTGTTAATTTCTGCTGTACAGCAAAGTAATTTAGTTATACATGTATATACATTCTTTTTCATATTCTTTTCCATTATGGTTTATCACAGGTTATTGAGTATAGTTCTTTGTGCTATACAGTAGGAACTTGTTTAGCCATTCTACATACATAGCAGTTTTCATCTGCTAATCCCAGACTCCCAATCCATCCCTACCACCCCGCCTCCTTGGCAACCACAAATCTGTTCTCTATGTCTGTGTCTGTTTCTGTTTTGTAGATAAGTTCATTTGTGTCATATTTTAGACTCCACATATAAGTGATAGCATATGGTATTTGTCGAGAAAGGAATGCTTTTAATGTACAAGAAGATATGAAGAAAAAAAGAAGACATGAAGAATATTATGAGAAGAGTCCACATTCAACTTACTAAAAGTAAATATTACCACTTTATTATATTCGCTTCAGCTTTTTCCCAATTAATTTTAACTCTATCAGCAATATAGTGCAAGTTTTTTAGCTTAGGAAAGCTTGATACTTTGATGTGAAATAGATTTAAAAAAAGAAATTTGGGGGTTGCTCCTTGTATCCTTGAAATTTTTTTACAGTGAATTTCTAGTCCTTGATTGTGTGGGATTCAGAATATCTAATTGAACTATTCTGTTTTCTCACCATAACTAAGTGATCCTTGAAGTCCTTGAAGTATTATGAGTGTGCTCAAGAAACTCCTTTCTAGGTTACTAGTTCAAATCCAGCTTCAGATCACTCACTAGAGTGGCTGCAAAACAATTACTATTCATGATGTTCACTGACACTGTAAAAACCATCATCAAAGTAATTTAAAATATTGTCTGATTCCCAAATTTTATGATAAGCTCCACTCGCCAATCCAGGCAATGATATTTTTATTGTCAAATTAAGAGTGAGAGTGGGTGTTATGTTGAGTGTTTGTTCTGAGTTACATATAACCCAGTTCTCATCTCTACTTTGCATCCTCCTAGGACTGGTGTGTTCACTATGTGTTGTGGTATTTTGCCAGGTTTCACAAGGGAATGTTATGCCCCCTTCAATTAGAATCAGAGAATTTCGTATTTGTGGTCATGACCCATATGAAATACATTTTTTACTGACCCCAGTACACACACACATACACATTAGTACACAAATATATACATATGTATCCTACTGGGTTGAATAGTGTCCCCCTAAATTCATGTTCACCTGGAATTTCAGAATGTGACCTGATTTGGAAATAGGATTGTCACAGATGTAATAAGTTAAGATGATGTCATACTGCATTAGGCTGGGCCCTTAATGTGATATGACTGGTGTCCTTGTAGGAAGAGAAGAGACACAGAGACACATACACAGGAAGAAGGCCATGTGAAGGTGGGGACAGAGATTGGAAGATATACAGCTACAAGTTGAGGAAAACCAAGGATTGCCAGCAACCAGCAGAAGCTAGGAAGAGGCAAGGAGGAATTCTCCCCTGGAAGCTTCAGAGGGAACATAGCTGTGTCAGTACCACCCGGTTTGTGGTGTTTTGTTATACTAGGAAACTCTATTTATCTATCTATTGATCTATCCATCTATGTTTTCACAAAATAATGCTCACCTATATTATTTGTAATGCACTCTGATATTTTTTGTATACTCTTATTATATTTTGTTTAATTGTTGGCTATGATTATGTTGATTTCATTAGGATGCCATGCTCTTTTCAGTAAATCTACAACATGGCAAGCAGTGAACTAGATACTCCTAAAGGAGAGTGCTTGATATATTGGAAAATGTCTGGAGTGTTTAATAATTAATGCAAGAAAGAAAGCCACCATGGTCACTTGCATTATAATGGTATCATTATTACATTAATTAAAAGTCCCCAAAGGAGTTGAAAGTTTAGCGTGCTTCCAGAAGTGTGTGGATATTTCTGTGCCATGATTCATTCAATGGCTCCACAGAGAACACAAATAGGAAATTCACTCTTCTGCCCAACTCAGAGACACCTGAAACTACACTAATAGAGCTGGGTATAACTGTACACCTTTAAGTTTTAAAGTGAGAGGGACTGATTTTCAGCCAGATCTCACCAGTCAATAGATAAGTGACTTTAGGAGAAGTTAATAAATATCTCTGAACCGCACTTTTTTCATCTGAGAAGTACGGAGGATAATACAGTCTACCTCACACCATGTATAGTGTCAGGCATAGAGAAAGTGCTCAATATATGTGAGTTGTCATCTATTCCCTACTTATATCATACTAATGGGTTCAGAGAAAGGGTCAGTGGAGAGGTCACAAGGACATCAGGACCTGAAAAGGGAGAGGAGGAGATGCCTTAGGAAATAGAACTACCATACTACCCAGCAATCCCACTACTGGGAATATACCCTGAGAAAACCATAATTCAAAAAGAGTCATGTTCATTGCAGCTCTATTTACAATAGCCAGGACATGGAAGCAACCTAAGTGTCCATCAAGAGATGAATGGATAAAGAAGATGTGGCACATATATACAATGGAATATTACTCAGCCATAAAAAGAAATGAAATTGAGTTATTGGTAGTGAGGTGGACGGACCTAGAGTCTTTCATACAGAGTGAAATAAGTCAGAAAGGGAAAAACAAATACCATATGTTAACACATATATATGGAATCTTAAAAAAAAAAGTGGTTCTGAAGAACCTAGGGGCAAGACAGGAATAAAGACGCAGACATAGAGAATGGACTTGAGGACACAGGGAGGGGGAAGGGTAAGCTGGGATGAAGTGAGAGAGTGGCATGGACATATATACACTACCAAATGTAAAATAGATAGCTAGTGGGAAGCAGCTGCATAGCACAGGGAGATCAGCTAGGTGCTTTGTGTCCACCTAGAGGGGTGGTGGGAGGGAGACACACAAGAGGGAGGAAATATGGGGATATATGTATATGTATAGCTGATTCTGTTGTAAAGCAGAAAGTAACACATCATTGTAAAGCAATTATACTCCAATAAAGATGTTAAAAAAAAAAGATGCCTTAGGTATCACCACAGATGCCACAGAAAAGCAAGGTCCCAGGAGTAATGGTAACAACTGGTAATTCTTTTTTTTCTTTTGGCCATGCTGCAGGGCATGTGGGATCTTAGTTCCCTGACCAGGGATCAAACCCATTCCCCCTGCAGTGGAAGTGCGGAGTCTTAACCACTGGACCACCAGGGAAGTCCCAACAACTGGTAATTATTATATGTGGTTTTAATTTCTAGTCTGGCTAGATTTTGCCATGTTCAACTAGTCATTAACTTTTGCATTTGTTTCTGCATTAGTCTAGTAAACTTCAAATATTAGGATACAAGATGGGCTCTTATAACAAAACAGTGGCTCGAATAAGACAACAGTATAAATCTGTCACGTAACAGTCCAGAATTAATCAGGTCCAGGTCAGTGGGAGGCTCTGTCATCCTCAATAAGTGTCTTCTCCTTCCCAAAGCTCCTCATTTACCACACAGCAGAAAGGGGGACAGAGCAGGAGAGCACACATGCCTTCCTTTTGGGGGACACCACTCTGAAGAGGCATAAATCACTTTTATCCACCTCCCATTGGCCAGAATATAGTAATATGAGGACACCAAACTATAAGGGCTGCTGAGAGATATACTGTATGCCTTGGCAGTCATATGGCCCCTAGAACTTGGGAGTTCTAGCATTAAAGGGAAAAATGGATTTGGTGGACATTAGGTCTGTGCCATGGTTCCCCTTTGTTGCCTTCCACATATGCATATTCTTCTTCCCATACACTGAACACCTTCACTCCCCTAAAGGAGGCAATTCAAACTCCCTTCCAGATATTACAACCAGCTCCAAGTCCAAGAGCTCTGGGTGATGTGTGGTGTACTTTAGTTGGGCTGGCAAGGGAGCATTTGGTTTGTTGGCCCATAAATAAATAGAAAGTGTTCTTCCCTCCACCTATGCTCAAAATACAATGGAGAAGTAGAGACAAGGTAACTTCAGTAAATAATATCATTTGGAAAAGAGGACAGGAAGCACATGGTGAGGTCATTGGTGGATGGGAGTTATAAATTCTTCTTGCTCGGTAGGAGCTGTGAAAACTTGGGTGATGAACTAAGGTCCTTGATTAGACCCTGAATCTTCTCCTTGGGAGGAGCACCCCATCCATCACCCCTCAAGGTCCCTGGCTTTCCTCTCTTGGTCCATTAAGCCCTCTGACTGCATCTGAGGGGGGCACTGGAGAGTGTGCCTTCCCTGGGGCAGACAGCTTTTACAGTTGTATCTGTGGGTACAGGATTGAAGGCCTGGGTTGCTTTAAGGGTCCAAGAACGATATGGATCTGATGCCCGGGGGAGGTATTCTTCCTGAGACTGCCACTAGAGTCATGAATTCAAGACCATAGCTTTTCTGCTGTGTTCCAGTGGCCAGGAAACTGGAATCAAGACATCATCTTTGCTGCTCCAACTGTTCGTGACACTTAGGAAGCTGAGAACAGGCCCTTGAATGTTATTGCATAAAAAAATGACCAGAACATGGCAGGAATATGGCCTCTGCCTCATTTTTGCCTCCTATTTCTCACAAGATTGTATGCACTTGACAGAATACAACTCATATCCAGAACCCCAGCTGCAAGGGAGTTTTGGAAAGATCATTCTTAGATTTCTGATCGTTCCATCCAGAATGAGATGGGCTGCATGTTGAGTTAACCAACCCACAGTATCCATCACAAGGGTTATAACAGTGCATTTACTTAGATGAGGGAGTTCACTGTGACTCTCACTGATGTTAATTTAGGAGATCTTTTTGCAGTTAGAAGTCCTTAAGCCCTATAACTTGGGTGTGTGTGTGTGTGTTGGAAAATTCCAGAGTCTTTTTATGCACTGGAAAGGAATTTTTGTGAATGTCAGTGTGCAGTGGAAGGTGCTCCCAAGACCTCCGGCAAGATCAGGCCATACAGACTGAGCCCACACAGTTCTCAAGGGCCAGCACCGGATCCGTGAAATGGGAGAGGGGTTAAAGAGGCCCCATCATTTTGCCATTGGACTAAGGACAAATTAGGGCTTCTTGGACCTACTCTGGCATGGAACAGGAGTCATTTGCTTCTTCCCAGATAAATGGCAGACGACAAGATAGATGTTCCATGTTCTGGTTTCGTAGCCTTAATAATGGGATCTCCATGCAACAAATATAATATCAAGATCACTATTGCTGCTGCCGCCGCTAGGATGCCTCACTATTGATGCCATTATTAACACTACAACCCTCTCTACAATGAAATCTGGGCAAAGCGGCTGCCTGTTTGTCTCTCTAAAGTGGCAATACACCAAATGGTAATTTTGTAGGCTGCAAGATGGAAAAACTGAATTCAACTTTGTGGGTACCTTACCATGAACATGTGATTTGGATTTAAAGGATTATCTGAAAAAAAGAAAAGGATCATCTGCCTCATTTGCTCTTTTGTTTCTCAGGGACCACATTTAAATAATCAAGACAGATCTGATTATTAGTACTTTATCTTAAGGATTTTTCTTGTAACCTGATAAAACTACATAAATGATATGCTATAGATAACAAAAAGGCCAGCCTGTTTTTTTTTGTTTTTTTTTTTTTTTTTTTTTGCGGTACGCGGGCCTGTCACTGCTGTGGCCTCTCCCATTGTGGAGCACAGGCTCCGGACGCGCAGGCTCAGCGGCCAGGGCTCATGGGCCCAGCCGCTCCGCGGCATGTGGGATCCTCCCAGACCGGGGCACAAACCCGTGTCCCCTGCATCGGCAGGCGGACTCTCAACCACTGCGCCACCTGGGAAGCCCCAGCCTGTTTTTAAGCCTGTGATGTCCCAGCAAACAAAATTGCACAAATCATGCTTACTTTTCATATACTGAGGTCCACCTGTAGATTTGAATCTGAGTACATTTGTGATTTGAACATGCAGGTTATGAGTAAAGGAAGTTTTGAGGAGATTACTTCATGAGAGAACAAAAGACAAGTTCCTTCCAGTGGTCAGAAAAAAGAAAGGTGTCCCTTCTGTTAACATGATAACCAAATGGAACGTTCTAAGTCTTAGCGGTAGTCCCATTATTGTTCACAGTGGAGGATCTATGTAGGGGAATGTGATGGGTAGGAGGGTCTGAGATGAAGAAGGACTTCTTCCTCTACATATTTCTCTATTTCCCCCTACCACCTCCCTTCACACACCCCCTGCCCCCTGGTTCTCTATTTCTGTCTCTGTCTCTCTCTCTCACATCCAGGCACACGAAACACACTTTTTAATCTTTACCTGGTTTTGGGAGGCAATGCTACTTGATAGCTGAGTTTGGACTTTGCAGCCAAGCTCCACTGTGGCCTAGTTCGGGGACTCTGCTAGAGCTATTTAACTCGTCTGACCTTCAGTTATCTCATTGGGAATCATTACGATCATACCAGCCTCTTAGTGTTGTTGAGGGACTAAATGAGGTAACGTCTAGTGCAGAACCTGGCACATAGTAAATTCTCATTAAGTAGAAGCTATTTCTTTTATTCTCAGAGAACAATTACAAACCACATTGTGAAATTGTAATGGATAGGAATTATGTTTCAATTTTTAAAAGGTTCATTTTTGGAGGAAATAGCATTAAGAATAAGCATATACCGATATGTTATTATCAGAGCACTTATAAATATCTCATGGTAAAATAACAAGAAAATGGTGTTTACTATCAGCCCTGAAGTTCAAGTCTACATTTGGCAGTTAACCTTAATTCTTTTTTTTTTTAAAGAAGATGTTGGAGGTAGGAGTTTATTAATTAATTAATTTATTTTTGCTGTGTTGGGTCTTCGTTTCTGTGCAAGGGCTTTCCCTAGTTGTGGCAAGCGGGGGCCACTCTTCATTGCGGTGCGCAGGCCTCTCACCATCGCAGCCTCTCTTGTTGCGGAGCACAGGCTCCAGACGCGCAGGCTCAGTAGTTGTGGCTCACAGGCCCAGTTGCTCCGTGGCACGTGGGATCCCCCCAGACCAGGGCTCGAACCCGTGTCCCCCGCATTAGCAGGCAGATTCTCAACCACTGCGCCACCAGGGAAGCCCTAACTTTAATTCTTAAGAAGTAACAGCAGCTCCTTTAGTCCACTGTAATGATGTTAAATATATTAAAAGATACATTAAATAGTTTATAATGCTGCGATAAAAATGTATAACCCATATGCAAGGGGGTAGAGCATGAAAAAGTAAAAGAATTTTTTAAGCATGGAAAAGGGCTCTCCGCAGGGATGGTGGTTGGAGTGCTAGTTGCAAGGTCTGCATATTAAGTAAAGATCTTTTTGTTTCTTGCCCTGAAGCTGTGGAAGAAGAGAGATTTTTTCAAAGGAGATCGAGGAAGCAACTCTAGAGAAAGGAGTCATCTATTCCTAAGGAACTTAATCCTCCCCACCAAAAATGACAGGGATGGTAGAAGTCGCTCTTCCCAGGAAGGTGTGAGCAGGGACCCAAGATTTTGGAAGACACAGGAGCATTTGGAGCTGAGAAGTCGAGTGAGCCATAGCAGCACCCAGGGAAAGAGCAAAGGCTTACTGAGGCTGGTGGGAAGAGTGGACCAGAGGGTGAGGAGGGCCAGAAAGAGGTTACTGATCTTGAGGTCTTGCAGCCAAGACATGTCCTCTTGGGAGATTGTCTTTGGGGGCTGGTGAGCAGAGAGAAATCACAGTTTTGAGAAGGCAGAGCGAAGGATAAAGAATCACAGATCAAATCAGGAGTCCTAGCTTTGGGACCTCACCGAGAGTCTGGCTCTCAGGGATAGGTTTGGTATTGTTGTGAATGGACATGAATCCCACAGTGATAGGAGGTACAAGATAAAAACATTGAAGTAACCGTGGTCACCTGAGAAAAGGCAAAAGGCCTATGGATATTTGAGGAAAATCCTGCAAAGTCCTGACTACTGCCAAAGACAGAGTAATCTGGCCAGGTCAAGCCTAGAATACAGGAGAGGGCAAGGCTGAGGACCTTGACTAGGACTGAGGCTGTGTCCATACCCATCTGTGTCTGGACACACTCACCAGTCCTTTGATGAGAAAGTATGTGTTGATCACATGGAAACCATGCCTGTGTATTACTCCTTATTGGTAACAGAACACAAATATATGTCCACGTTAAAAACTTGGCACATCTATAGTGTAGCCTGGATTCCTCTCAATTAATCTCTGTATGTTCACAATTCTCAAGATAAAGAATCCTGTTCAGATGTTTCAATAACATCTGATGTTTCAGTAACATCAGTTGCATTCAGAGGAAACTGAATCAAAGTAAACAACTAAACTTCCGTGGATCCAGATGACTGTCGACTTGGAAAGTACCATGGTGCAATTGTAATCATAATAAGAGCGTATATTTTGGAGTCAGCCAGATCCAGGTCTGAAACCCATCTCTAGCACTATTTAGAGCTGTGGACATATTTTTAACCTGTGCTGGCATTAATTCCTCATGAGAAAAATGGGGACTCTGATGGTAACCTTGCAGGGTGGTTTGTTTTATAAGATTAAATGACCTTACACCTGGAAAGTATTTGGAACAAGGTAGGTGCCCAGTAAATGTTAATCCCTTTTCTCATGATTTTGACCTTGCCAAGAAACACAGACCCAGATACAGTTCTGACAGTCACCCTGAAATTTATGACCCCTGGGCCAAGATTTACCAAGTTGTGCAGGCTTCCAAAGGGGCCCTAAGGTCTCTGGAGTCAGACTGACTGGGCTCAGAACCACTCAGTGGTGGTATGAATGTGGAGGAATTGCTTATTCTCTCTATGACTTAGATTTCTTACATGTCAATTAAGATGGTCATACCCACCTCACAGGGTTGTTTTGAGTGCTAAATGAAATAATTCACATAAGGCACTTGGAATGATCTAAGAAAGGCAGACTGAGGTGAAGTCCATAGAGACAGATTTTCCAGAATGTCAAGATCTGATGTAGCAGTCTCCAGAGTTGCCTGGTTAAGCCTTGGTCAAAGGAGCACTGGAGGGTAGCGTGTTGATTGCAAGGCCCCTACTGGTTCCTGTAGATGATTCTCAATAGGCCACAGTAGCTTTCCAGGGAGACATTTTGGCATAGGTACAGAACCTGGGAATGGCCAACTTAATAGAGCCAATCTCTGTGGCACTGTAATCCCTTAGGGCCAACTGTGGATGGGTAGCCTTTTCTCAAAGTTCTACACTATGTTTATTTTCTTATTTGCTTATTTTCTCTTCTCCCCACTTAAACGTTAGCCTTCTGAGAACAGGGACATTGAATTACACACTTCTGTATTCCCAGTGCCTAGAACTGAAGCTGGCAAGAAGTAGGTGAGCAGAGGCTTCATAATATTTGCTGAATAAATGTATAAGCATTCCTCTGCTGATCACACTGGATTATTTCTGAGGCTTGTATCCAAGGTTCTATAATTAGTCAAGTCTCTTTTGGTGAAAGTGACAGGAACCCCACACCAAAGAGCTTAAGTAAACAGGAAATTTATTAGCTCATATAACCAAGAAGTCCAAGGGTTGGATCCATGGCCTTGAACATGGTAATCAGGATCCTATAATCCTATACTAGGATCCTATATGCTTTCCTCTGTGTTAGTGTCATACATTGGAGATAAATATTTGTATGCGGAAAGTTTACTGGGGAGTGCTCTTGGTATCATGTGTGAGGAGAGTGAAGAAAGTAGGCTTGGACAGAGGGAGGCAGCTGATTCTGTGGGGAGCTCTGGAACTGGAAAACCCTTCAGGGTTGTTTTGTTTGACCCATTATTCAGTCACTGGGTCAGGTGGCTCTGTCTGGCTGATGGCAACTCATGGAGAGCAGCTCATCTGCGAGCCACCAGCTGCCAATATTCCAAGCCACTAGGGAAATGAGTGCTCCAGTTCTGAAGGTGTGATCTTTATGCATCCAGTTGGCTGACCTCAGATTCAGTATTGGCTTAGGAATGTGAATTTTAAAGTCTACCTAAGGCCAAAGATATCCTTGGCTATCTGTTTTGTACATGGATCTGTCACTTTGTAAGGGATAACTTCTCTCTCATTTCTTCCTCTAGAGAAAGACTCCCCCAAACCCCAAGAACTGCTGACACCATTTGTTGTCCTGACTCTCCAACTAGGATTTTGATGTGTTTTCTGGCACCACAAAATTCATTTTTTTCCCACTTATTTGAGTTTATACAATTTCACATTTTGTTTTTTTAGCTTAGTCTAAAAACTTTTTTCATTGTTAACAACTCTTGGGAACATCATTGTAATGATTTAGTAGCATATGTTCTATGAATATATCAATAGTTATTTTAAATAATTTCTCCATAATTTGGACATTTAAGTTATTTTCCATTTTTATGCTTATAAATAAATAATAACATCCTGTGCATGTCTGTTTGCATTTCAAATTATGTCTCACGATAGATTCCTACCAGTAAAATAACTGGATCATAGAATATGAACATTTTTATCCTCATTATTTTTTAAAAATTGCAAATGTAATGATTGCTTACTATAAATTATGCATGAAATACAGGGGATTTAGCTCATAATTTTCTATTAAGAAGTAATTAATATACATAGCTTCCCTCCCAAACAAATAAACCATCTCTTATTGCAATCACCTGGACTTCTGTTTCTTGATGATCAGTATTATGCTTCTATTATCTTAGAAATTCTTTCTTAGTAATTGCTTTGAAATTCGAAATCACGTTGTTGACAATCATTTCAACTTAACTCTAAGTTTTACAAGTTTCTCTGCTACTTCTTGCTTTTCTGGGAATATCTCCCCTTTACTTGCTCAATCCACAAGGTCACAGTGGGAGCAGCCATATTCTTATACATGACTTTGTCACTGAAGCTACAGTTGATTGTGAACCTCTGGTGGACCTCTGACCCAAATTGAGATATAAGCTCCATTCCCTGAGAAAGTTAGAATTGAATTAGGAGGTTCAAGCCTCAGTTTGGCTGTTGGCTTCCCTCTTGAATGAAGAGGTTATAAATTCACTTCTCACCATGTAGAATGGATTCAGATAAATAACATTTTTAATGCTTTCTTGTGTTTACAAGGAAGAATGAGAAATTCCTAAATGCCAAAGACTTAGATTAGTAAAAGCACAAGGTAAAACTATGACAGCCCCAGACTGAGGTATTATCAGATTCAGTATCAGCTTAATAACTTGGATTTTAATGTCTGCATAATGACCAGAGACACTCTTGATAAATTATTTTGTACATTGATCTCTCATGGTCTATTTATTCTTGTGATGAAACAAGTATAATTAGATATATTTTAATAGCTGGAAAGTCTAATTTCTTCATATTACCATTGATTTTCATTTTTAAAAGTTAAACTCTTTCTCTAGCTAAAAATCAGAATCATTTTAAGATCCTACTCCAAATTCCATTACAATGGAGATTGGTATGGCAATATATTTTATACGTTAATTTAGAATTATTGATACTTTATAATAAGTGCCTTCCTACCTAGTTATACGATGTGTCCCTTTTAGTTATTTATTTGCTTGTTTCATTTTTTGGAAACTTAGGTTCAGAGAGTTGACTTAAACATACTTCTCATCATCTTTGGTTTGTTCAAGGCTATTCTCTCATGTATTTTCAATTGCCCTTCATTTCTGAGAAAGTCCATCTGTGGTCAAAGAGAATAAAGCTGACCTACAGAGAGAAGAAAAAGAGAAATGGTAACAGGGGCAGCGATGCTCCTTCTGGGTCCCAGGCACTGTTTCTAGTCTGTTGCAGAGGTCCAACTACATCCCTACTCCTGGACTCTGTATCAGACAACCTCTAAAGTGCACTTCAGATCCTTTCAGCCCCGCCTGTCTCTGGAGTCTTTGAACAATTGTTTATACCAATAAGCAAGTAGCTCTGGGTGAGCTCTAACTTCACTTAGGCACAACCAGACAGGGCCTGCTGCATGTCTGCACTGCTCGACTCTCACTTTCTTCCTCTTACCTCCTTCCTGGGGCTTCCCTTTTGGACCTGCAGCATGGGAAATTTCAGGATCTGTGTCGTGCCCATTTATGACGGTACCACCTGGAAGTGCAGAGATGTCACCTCTTTGTGGGGCAAACCATTGTCCAATGGAGTCAGGAGCTGTTGAATGGACTGTTCTGATGTTCAGTCATCCACATAGCCTTCTGGAAAATAGACACTCCTGCCAGATCATTCTTTAGACACCAAGGGACGACCAGCTTAGTAACATACCCTCGTTTGGCTCTCCTTCCTTCCCTTATGGCTTCCTTTCCCCTCACTCCTCCCAGACTTGCATGCTCTAATTAAATAGAAGCACATAAGCTTTTGCATCAGGCTTTGGTTTCTAGGGGACTCAATCTAAGATAGATTTTGAAAAATAGTTTTGCATTCTTATAATAACTTGCCCTTTTGCCTAAGCTAGTTCACATAGATTCCTGTTACTTGTAAACAAAACAGATTTAAGTAATAACATCCTTCTATTATTATTTATTTTAAATTTTCTCTGGAGAAAAATCTTTAAGAATTTTTTTCAAAAATTGTATGTGGAAGGCAAGCTTTTTGATTTTAGGGATGTGTATCATTTTCCCCTTTGAATCATATAGTTTGAATATAGAGCTATTGTATAGCTATAAAATCTGTTATCCTTAAATGTTTGTGGAAAGTGTTTTATTATTTAAACACCCTGTCTAGCAGCTGATAAGTCTGATGCCAATATGATTCTCATTCTTCTGTTTTCTAATATGTTTTTGGAATTAAAAAAATTTAAGATCAGAAATTTCATGATTGACCAAGATGGCAGAGTAGAAGGACATGCACTCACTCCCTCTTGCGAGAGCACCAGAATCACAACTAACTGCTGAACAATCATCGAAAGGAGGACACTGGAATTCACCAAAAAAGATGCCCCATGTCCAAGGACAGGGGAGAAGCCACAATGAGACGGTAGGAGGGGTGCAGTCACAATAAAATCAAATCCCATGGTTGCTGGGTTGGTGACTCACAAACTGGAGAACACTAATACCACAGAGGTCCACCCACTGGAGTGAAGGTTCTGAGCCCCATGTCAGGCTTCCCAACCTTGAGGTCTGGCAACAGGAGGAGGAATTCCTAGAGAATCAGACGTTGAAGGCTGGCAGAATTTGATTATGAGATTTCGACAGGACTGCGGGAAGTGGAGACTCCACTCTTGGAGGGAATGCAAAAAATAGTGTGCGCATCAGGACACAGGGGAGGGAGCGGTGACCCTGGAAGTGAGACTGAACTGGACATACCTTCTAGTGTTGGAGGGTCTCCTGCAGAGGCAGGGGGTGGCTGTGGCTCATGACAGGGACAAGGACACTGGCAGCAGAAGTTCTGGGAAGTACTCCTTGGCATGAGCCTTCCTGGAGTTGGCCATTAGCCCCACCAGAGAGCCTGTAGGCTCTGGTGTTGGTTCGCCTCAGGCCAAAAAACCAACAGGGAGGTAACCCAGCCCCACCCATCAGTAGACAAGAGGATTAAAGTTTTACTGAGCTCTCCTCACCAGAGCAACACCCAGCTCTACCCACCACCAGTCACCCACATCAGGAAGCATGCACAAGCCTCTAAGATAGCTTCATCCACCACAGGGCAGACAGCAGAAGCAAGAAGAACTACAGTCCTGCAGCTTGTGGAACAAAAACCACATTCACAGAAAGACAGACAAAATGAAAAGGCAGAGGGCTATGTACCAGATGAAAGAACAAGATAAAACCTTAGAAAAACAACTAAATGAAGTGGAGATAGATAGGCAACCTTCCAGAAAAAGAACTCAAAATAATGATAGTGAGGATGATCCAGGACCTCAGAAAAAGAATAGAGGCAAAGATGGAGAAGATGCAAGGAATGTCTTCACAAAGACCTAGAAGAATTAAAGAAAAAACACCTAGAAGAATTAAAGGACAAACAAACAGAGATGAACAATGCAATAACTGAAATGAAAAATACACTAGAAGGAATCAATAGCAGAATAACTGAGGCAGAGGAACGGATAAGTGACCTGGAAGACAGAATGGTGGAATTCACTGCCATGGAACAGAATAAAGAAAAAAGAATGAAAAGAAATGAAGACAGCCTAAGAGACTTCTGGGACAACAGTAAATGCACAAACTTTTGCATTATAGGGGTCCCAGGAGAAGAGAGAGAGAAAGGACCCAAGAAAATATTTGAAGAGATTATAATCGAAAACTTCCTTAACATGGGGAAGGAAATAGTCATCCAAGTCCAGGAAGTGCAGAGAGTCCCAGGTAGGATAAATGTAAGGAGAAACACACCGAGACACATAGTAAAAAAATTGACAAAAAGTAAAGACAAAGAAAAATTATTGAAAGCAACCAGGGAAAAATGACAACATAAAAGGGAACTCCCATAAGGTTAACAGATGATTTCTCAGCAGCAGCTCTATAAGCCAGAAAGGAGTGGCATGATATATTTAAAGTGATGAAAGGCAAGAATCTACAACTAAGATTACTCTACCCAGAAAGGATCTCATTCAGATTTGATGGAGAAATCAAAAGCTTTACAGACAAGCAAAAGCTAAGAGAATTCAGCACCACCAAACCAGCTCTACAACAAATGCTAAAGGAACTTCTCTAAGTGGAAAACACAAGAGAAGAAAAGGGCCTACAAAAACAAACCCAAAACAATTAAGAAAATTGTCATAGGAACATACATATCAATAATTACCTCAAATGTGAATGGATTAAATGCTCCAACCAAAAGACACAGGCTCGCTGAATGAATACAAAAACAAGACCCATCTATATGCTGTCTACAAGAGACCCACTTCAGACCTAGGGACACATACAGACTGAAAGTGAGGGGATGGAAAAAGATATTCCATGCAAATGGAAATCAAAAGAAAGCTGGAGTAGCAATACTCATATCAGAATAAAACAGACTTTAAAATAGAGAATGTTACAAGAGATAAGGAAGGACACTGCATAATGATCAACGGATCAATCCAAGAAGAAGTTATAACAATTATAAATATATATGCACCCAACATAGGAGCACCTCAATACATAAGGCAATTTCTAACAGCTATAAAAGAGGAAATCAACAGTAACACAATAACAGTGGGGGACTTTAGCACCTCACTTACACCAATGGACAGATCATCCAAACAGAAAGTTAATAATGAAACACAGGCTTTAAATGACACAATAGACCAGATAGATTTAATTGATATTTATAGGACATTCCATTCAAAAACAGCAGATTACACTTTTTTCTCAAGTGCACACAGAACATTCTCCAGGATAGATCACATCTTGGGTCACAAATCAAGCTTTGATATTTTTAAGAAAAATGAAATCATACCAAGCATCTTTTCTGACCACAAAGCTATGAGATTAGAAATGAATTACAGGGAAAAAAATGTAAAAAATACAAACACATGGAGGTTAAATAGTACGTTACTAAATAACCAAGAGATCACTGATGAAATCAAAGAGGAAATCAAAAAATACCTAGAGACAAATGACAACGAAAACACGACAATCCAAAACCTCTGGGATGCAGCAAAAGCAGTCCTAAGGGGGAAGATTATAGCAATACAAGCCTACCTCAAGAAACAAGAAAAATCTCAAACAAACAACCTAACAACCTTACACCTAAAGGAACTAGAGAAAGAAGAACAAACAAAACCCAAAGTTAGTAGAAGGAAAGAATTCATAACAATCAGAGCAGAAATAAATGAAATAGAAACAAAGAAAACAATAGCAAAGATCAATAAAACTAAAAGCTGGTTCTTTGTGAAGATAAACATAATTGAGAAACCTTTAGCCAGACTCATCAAGAAAAACAGGGAGGGGACTCAAATCATATAAAATTAGAAATGAAAAAGGAGAAGTTACAACAGACACCACAGAAATACAAAGCATCCTAAGAGACTATTACAAGTAACTCTATGCCAATAAAATGGACAACCTGGAAGAAATGGACAGATTCTTAGAAAGGTATAAGCTTCCAAGACAGAATTAGGAAGAGATAGAAAATATGAACAGACCAATCACAAGTAATGAAACTGTGATTAAAAATCTTCCAACAAACAAAAGTCCAGGACCAGATGGCTTCACAGGTGATTTCTATCAAACATTTGGAGAAGAGCTAACACCCATCCTTCTCAAACTCTTCCAAAAAACTGCAGAGGAAGGAACACTCCCAAACTCATTCTACGAAGCCACCATCACCCTGATACCAAAAGCAGACAAAGATACTACAAAAAAAAAAAAAAAGAAAATTACAGACCAATATCACTGATGTATATAGATGCAAAAATCCTCAACAAAATACTAGCAAGCAGAATCCAACAACACATTAAAAGGATCATACACGATCAAGTGGGATTTATCCCAGGGATGCAAGGATTCTTCAATATACACAAATCAATCAATGTGATGCACCATATTAATAAATTAACATTTAAGAAGAAGTAAAGTGAAAGTAAAGTAATAGGAATATAAAGTAAGACTTCCAAACTAGTTGAAGAATAAAAGACAATGTATAAAACCAAATTCATTCAAAATAAAGCGGGGAGGGCTTCCCTGGTGGCACACTGGTTAAGAATCCACCTGCTAATGCAGGGGACACGGGTTTGAGCCCTGGTCCCGGAAGATCCCACATGCCACGGAGCAGCTAAGCCCGTGTGCCACAGCTGCTGAGTCTGAGCTCTAGAGCCCACGAGCCACAACTACTGAGCTCACGTGCCACAACTACTGAAGCCCACACACCTAGAGCCTGTGCTCCACAACAAGAGAAGCCACCGCAATGAGAAGCCCGCACACCACAACGAAGAGTAACCCCCACTCACCGCAGCTAGAGAAAGCCCGCGCGCAGCAGCAAAGACCCAATGCAGCCAAAAATAAATAAATAAATTTATTTAAAAATAAATAAATAAAATTAAAAAATAAAGCAGGGAATGAGAAAGAGATACACACACACACAAACAGAAAGAGAATCAGCAGTTTAAAAAAACCTGCCTATAAACAAAACTAAACTTCATAAGGCCAATATGGTTTTATAAGCAAGTTTACTGAATCTTCAAGCAACAAAACAGATAATTTTCATCTTATACATAATATTGCAAAGAATAGTTAAGTAAGGACAATTTTCCAATTCATGTTATGAGAATAATGTAACCTTGAATCTAAGGACTGAACAAGAAAGGAAAATTATTGGCTAATTTTACCTGGAGACACAGGTACAAATGCAGCTGGATGAGAGTGGTTTGAACATATCATTGACTCTTCCAGTAGGGGGAGCCCACTGACAGTATCCATCCTCATGGTAGCTTCTTCCCAATGGCTGAGTAGTTGATCCTGCGGGATCAGATCCTGATCTGAGCATCTTACTGATAGACACTTTTTTGTCTCTCACAGTATAGAGAGCCAGGTTGATACCTGTTATGGGTTGAATTACATCCTTTATCCAAAATATGTTGAAATCCTAATTTCCAGTACATGTGAACATGACCTTATTTGGAATTGGGGTCTTTGCAGAAGATCAAGTTAAGATGAGGTCATGGCCGAATATGACTGGTGTTCATATTACCGTTCTTATGACTTGGGGAAATTTGGACACAGAGACAATCACACAGGGAGAATGTCACATGAAGAGAGGGGGTTGGAGGGATGTATCTACAAGCTTCATACTACCAGAAGGTAGGAGAGCAGCATGGAACAGATTCTCCCTCAGAGACCTCAGAAAGAGCAAGTTCTGCCAACAACTTGATTTTGGACTTCTAGCCTCCAGAACTGTGAGACAATATATTTATGTTGTTTTAAGCCACCTGGTTTGTGGTACTTTGTTATGACCACACCCCCACCCCCCACCACGCCCAGGAAGCTGATATATTACCTATAACTTTAGTTCCAAGACAAGACAAAATTCCATCACTCCATAACGTATTAGGATTGGGGCCAAGACGGTATAAAGGTCTTCCTGGTCTCCATTCCTGATCTTCCTGGTTCCCATTCCTCTGTTAATTTGGTGGTTTCCCAGATACTCATGCCTAAGGATGGAAATAATTGCCCAGCCTGCTATTGGAGTATTTTCTGGACAACACCAGGTGGAGGTTTCAGGGGGGGCAATGTATAGCATTCTACTACCTCCCCCCAATATTATATCTTGGTGGAGATCTCCTCTGGGGTTGAGAAGAGGTCTGGCTGGCACCCAGGCCTTCCCTCCCTACTCTTATATATTGGGTTGGCCAAAAGTTTTGTTTGTTTTTTTCCGTAAAATGGCTCTAGTCACACTTAGTTGTCTTTAACTTCATTCGAAACAATTCTGTTAGATTGTATGTGACAGCCGTCATATCAGCGTGCATTTTAAAAAAAGACATCAGGGCTTCCCTGGTGGCGCAGTGGTTGAGCGTCCACCTGCCGATACAGGGGACACGGGTTCGTGCCCCGGTCTGGGAAGATCCCACATGCCACGGAGTGGTTAGGCCTGTGAGCCATGGCCGCTGAGCCTGCGCATCTGGAGCCTGTGCTCCACAACGGGAGAGGCCACAGCAGTGAGAGGCCCCCGTATGGCCAAAAAAAATTCCTTCTCCTGACTGTGTGCAGGGCTGGTGCCTTCTCATTAGTCGCTTACGTTACCCGCTGTTTATTGCCTTCACGATATTTATTTTTCAATTTCTAATTATAATTTTAAATCTGCTTACTTGTTTATTGACAATTTTCCCCCACAAAGCCCTGTGAGAGCGGAGAGTAGCCTGGCCTATTCAGCGTCTTGCACATAGTGCAGTCTCAGTGTTTGCTGAATGAATGAATGGGTGAATGAATACATTTATGATTGAGGGGTAGTGGCCTCAAAGACAGCCTGTGACTCTTTCAATATTCTGCAAGGTCAGATATTACACCATTCCCACAGGTCCTATTAATGTCCAGCATACCTTATGCCATGCTTCCACCTGAAGATGATACGGATGCTCTGTTTCATCCTGCCATGTCTTGCTACCTGTTGATGATAGCTGCTGCTGTGTTTGGTATTGGAGGTACAGGTACTGATCTTTAAGCGTTGATGGCATGGTCCTCAAGGAGAGATGGTACAGGAAGGTCATGTTGGATTTTCAAGCAAGTCTCCTTAACATTTCACTCTCAGTTAATTAGCCAGTGAATAGCTTCTTCATATACCTCACAAACTATCCTTATTTGGCTCTACTGTCTCTTGGAAACAAAAGTAATATTTAAAACAGGATGAGAAATATTTTACAATTTTTAACAAGGAACTAGGTATAACTCTAATGGTATTATTAGATTCTAAAGTTCAGCGGAAATGTTTTAGTGAAATATTAATATAATCCATTTCCCCCCATGGTCATGGGACCATCATCACAGGACCTTAAGAGCTACCCACTATGTTTGGGATAATGGGAAATTTTATATTATCTCAGAATTATCTTTGATTGAATGGGGTCAGTGTAACATTTGGTCTGCTGAAAATAAGGAGGAGATATTACTACGAGTATGCATTTCCATTCAAATAAAGGTAATATGCGGTAGGAAGGGAGAGTGAAGAGAATGATCCTTGGGTCACAGTATTTCTAAATCTCTGAGAGCAGACCCAGGATTAAACGGACACAGGGACACAATGATAAATATAGAACTTCATCTGAGCCTCTTAATGATCTTCCATTAAGATTATTTCAATTCAATTACAATGAAATTTAATTACTGAGTGCCTAGAAGAAACAAAGTTTTGATCATGGGTTTCTTGGTATTCCTTAACTGTTCTCAGTTAAAAGCTCTGTTCCAGCTCTGAACATAATTCACTCTTACACGTCTACCTCCCTGACCTAATCTGGGCTCCTCTATTCTCCTAGTAAAACTACACTCTGTTCTCTTTGAAAATTCTGCTTAAGCCTCATCTCCTTTAAAAGCCTTCCAAGACTAATACCAGTGCATGCCTCTTGTGGTATTTATCACCACAATCTCTTTAATACAAGCAGAAATGTTGACTCTCAAGAAGAGAAAGTATGAACTGTCCTCTGCCTGGCTTCCATTCTCCAAATTCCCCACAGACACAGTCCTGGCTGCACATTAGAATGACCCAGGGACCTTTAAAGAAGTTCTTTTTAAGAAGTTTAAGAAAAACTTTAAATTTGGGAGCTCTTTGCCAGGCTAATTAAATCATAATCTCTGAGGGTGAGGCTCTCACAGTTTATTTTTTGAAATTTCCAGGTCATTTTAATGTTTGTCTAAGGATGAGGCTCTGTCTTGCATAAAGCAGGATTCTCACATACCCTAATTTGTCTGTTTAAGTATATGTTTGTTTCTTGCTTTGATGTGTGTCTGTGTGTAATCTCATAGAATTACTATTTTATTTATTTATTTTTTGGCCACACCGTGCAGCCTGCGGGATCTAAGTGCCCCAATCAAGGATTGAACTTGTGCCCCCTGCAGTGGAAGCTTGGAGTCTTAACCACTGGACTGCCAGGGAAGTCCCTAGAATTACTAGTTTTAAAATTAAAACTTAGGGCTTCCCTGGTGGCGCAGTGGTTGAGAGTCCACCTGTCGATGCAGGGGACATGGGTTTGTGCCCCGGTCCGGGAAGATCCCACATGCCGCGGAGCGGCTGGGCCCGTGAGCCATGGCCGTTGAGCCTGCGCGTCCGGAGTCTGTGCTCCGCAGCCGGAGAGGCCACAACAGTGAGAGGCCCACATACCGCAAAAAAAAAAAAAAAAAAATTAAAACTTGTCTTTTAGTTCATCTGTTCCAATTTATTTTTTATTTTTGGAAATCTCCTGCAAAGGACCTGGCTTACTCAGTCCATGAATGAAGAATCATCTGAAAAATGTCAAGATTTACTAAGCTAATGATGTTTGGAATATAACTATTTAGAGAGTAAATGCAAGGGTCTTTTTTACTTGGAATAGCAGACCAAAGTGAACCCACAGATTAGTAGAATAGTGATGCTGTAGTGGACACACCTGGGCTCTGATGTCATGAGACAAGTTTGGCTCCTGGGATGTTGAGGCTGTCTCAGCTCTTCCTTCCTCAGCCTGTTTCCTTATTTGCAAACATGTGTAAAGTACTGCCTCTGGCTTGTTTTTTAAGACTAAACTGGATAAATATTTATGAAAGTAGATGTTATATAGTTTAATTTTTTTAACAGCTGTAAAATTGTGAGAACTTTCACTGACCTTAAAAAGGTAAAGAGAAAAAGAATTATTTTGCATTTAAATAGGCATTTCTTTATTCTGTCAATTCTAATGATTTTTAAATATCTCAGATTCCCAGCATAATCTGGCTTAATTTGGCCATTTGGTTTAAAAAAATGTATCCAATTCTAGAAAGCACTCCTGCTTTCTAGAACTCAGTCTGCTATATTCTTTGAAGCATATGATGGAAATATATGCTCTGTTGTGGTTCAAAAGGAATTCAGCATATTAGTAACCTATAAGAGAACTAATCTACAGTGTTGAAAATATATCCCTTTCGAAATTTGTTTAGAGGAAGAAAAAGTTAATTACTTGAAGTGAACAAATCTCTTTTATGAAGTTATGGTTATAAAAACCCAAAGCAGAGGACATGGTGATTTATCCATCACAAATGAGGAAGGAAAGTTAGAAATGCATAGACTAATGCTGTGTGTGCGCGTGCGTGTGTATGTGTGAGCGCGAGTGTATTTTCCAGATGGTCTTCTTTTAGTTTGAGCCTGGAGGAAAGCAAATATCAAAGCACTTTTCTACTGTGCCCAGGGCAGCCTATCAGAGGAAGAAAAACTACAGAAGATAAGATCTTAAGTAGAGTAATGAGGGCAAGCACTTGCTTTTAACCTCAGAAGCAGGGGAAGTGGTAGAGTTTCAAGGTGTTGTTTGCAAAGACTGTAGATTTGCCTGAGTCTGGAGTGATGCAGATGTCTCCCAAGGCCTCTCTGTTTATATGTCACAAATTTTAACATCAAGTTTATTGGGCTAAAAATTAAACAAAAAGAAATGCCATTCCCTAATATTTTCAGGGAAAAAATTCTTGGAAAAATTATTTTCCTATGTCTCTTATTCCCAAAGCCTTCCACCTGCTTGATTTTAGGCTAGGGAGATCACAGAAATTGGAACAATATAAGAAACTGAGGGATGACGGCTGAGTTTAGTTAGAGAAGGTATCACATCGTACTTAGGGGTGACATACCTTTAAATCTTAACTGTATACACTACATATTGTGAATGTAAGTTGGAATAATGAGATATGCTATTTACTTTGATCCAAAGGCATTGTTGGATATATAAGTATGTATCTTATTTCACCTCTCTTAATTCTCTACACTTCAGACCTAGGATATCTTAAATGGTCACTCTATCTACTCAAGGGTTTCTCCACAAATTATAACATAGAATCTTCCAGAGAGCAAAACTATGATCAATCAAGAGAAATTATAAGGAAGCAAGATTCACCTTAACGTACAGAGGAACTTTCTGGGAAACAAAAATCTCCAATAATGTAGTAGCCTGCCTTAGCTCACTGTCATGGGAAGAGTTCAAGTTAAGGCTAAATGATGAAGCAAGTTTGGAGTCAGTCTAAGGCTAAATGATCATCTGCTTCAGGACTTGGTAGAAGGAATTCCAGGGCTCAACAGGAGTTCAGATTGCAAGGTCTCTTCCCAATGTAAGATTGTATGACTTTGGATAAAATAAATCTGACACAGAATACTTTGGTTTCTGCCGCCTCTCTGATTTTAGATGATAAGTATTTATGAATGATGATGATCAAGTATTTATGAATAAGGCACAAACTTAAAAGGGACAGAATGGAGAGCATGGCCTATTTGCAAGCTGAGCCCCTCTCGCTATTTGGAGGGTTCCTTAGAGAACTTTGTTAGTAGTTTTAAAAACTGAAATACCACCTATATTGTCTTGTCTCCCTTTTACGAGTATTCCCTTGGTCCTCTTACATATTACCTGCCAATGTGTTCTTTTGTTTCATGTTTTACCTGTTCATTATGTTCAATTATACCCGATTACAGGGTTCTTTCATGGAGGATTGATTTCCATGGCAGACTCGAGTGAAATCACATACATCATTTCACCAATCATTTCACAGCAGACATTAGGGTCTATCATTGGTGTTTTGGGTGAAAAATATATTGCATAAAACAAAATTTATTTCTTTTAACTTATTAGAAGCTATTTCAAAACTGATAGCAAAGTTTATTCCTTACCCAAAAAGGGGAGGCTGCAGATAAAATAGAGTCCTCCTCCCCAGGGCCTGGGCATTGCACATGTTAAGACAACAGCTGGCCTGGGGTATATTAATAAACAGCCATTGCCTTTGCACCTGGCTGGGGATCAGTCTGAGACTATAACCAGTGCAGCTGCAGAGGTTCTTGTCAGATTTCTCTGAGCCAGAGAAATGAGAAAAAATAATCATTTTAGAAATATATAACATACTGGCCCTCATGAAATACCTCTGATACTCAGGAAGGATAAATGAAGTATGTAGTAGAATAAAATTATTTAGAACAGCCTCCAAACTTTTGAGTCTATTTTTCTACTATCTTAAGAATAAAGAACATTGATTGTAAAGAAAATCAAAGTAGAAGAGGTATTAGGGTAAGAGGGAAATGTGGGGCTAAACACTGGTATTTGAATATGTATCAATGCTGTGTGAGTCACCTATTCCAAATAAAATAAGGATGCGGTTACGAAAAAAGAAAAAGTACAGAAAAGATTATTTTGAGAAGAGACAAAATTAAACTTGTACGGAAGACCTATTACATACCCCGGATAAAAAGATGCTACTGAATTTCTTCCACTCCCTTCTTTCTCTACCCTTTCATTTTATTCCATCCCTTTCTACTTCCCTTTTCATTCCCTTTTCCTTCTCCCTCCTTTGCTTCCACAAAGATTTCCTAAACGCTATTTGTCAAATCTATAAAGTTGAGGAGAACGCAGCTCTCATATAGCTGCCGGTGTACTCAGAGAGTCAGTGTCTGCGTAAATATCAATAGTTCAAAATATAAGTTAGAACAGATCCAAGGGGGAAGTGAATTACAGAAAAGGGTGGCGGGTCTTGAGGGCTGGGAGAGATTGAGCCCTGCCAGAAGTCAGGGGAGGTCATACAGGGGAAATGGTGGTGGGAATAGAAAGGAAAGAGGTCTACTTGTGAGAGACTGGGGAGGCGGAATCTACAGGATCTGGACACGCAGTGGATGAAGTGGGAAGAGTGATGTGGAGACAAAGATGGCTGCAGGCTTTCAATGATTTTTATTGGCTCGTCACAGAGTTAGGAAAATACACTGGATGGATGTGACTGTCCTCTCAGGGCCTCCTCTATTCTCGCCCCACTCCAGCTGTGAAGTAGGATCAAACACGACTTTTGGCTCCCCCAAAGAAAATCCACCCCGGAAGCCAGTGGTATTTTACACGAGGTTTTTTATTGTGATATATTGTGATATATTTACTGGTATTTTACACAAGGTTTTATATTGTGATATACGCGTATATGGAGACTGGGGCAGTTGGTTACAGGGCAAAACATCTCCTCGAAGAGGCGAGTCTCCTTCCTCAAATCTCTTTTCTCCCCCAGATCTCTCCCTCTCCCTCCCGCCAGTTGATGCGTCGCTAGCTCCCTGTGTTTCCTCTTCCCTCCCCTTTCATAACACCTCCAGCTTCCTCCCCGCCCACCTTTCCCCTCTCTCTGCTTAGAAATAGATCTCACGCCCACGCCTCCTCACCCATCACTTAATACCGTCTCCAAGTGTCTGGAGTACCAAGGATGACTTCATTTGTGCTCAGCAGACAAAAGGTTCTTAAGCTGAATGCTCCACCCTCTTTACAGGGTGGCAGATGGATTTGAAATACTCGGTTTTTATTTCTGTCACGCACAAAATGTTGTCAACCTTAGTATCTAAAGCACGGCTGGGTGAAGATCTTAACTATTGTTTTGTAATCTCAGCAGCTAATCACAGGTACTGGGAGACAGAGAATCAATGCGAATGGTTCTCGGTGCTCTTTGACTGGTGCTGGGCAAGTGGATTTCTCATCTGTGCCAATCATTCTCGTTTTGTGCATTTTTATCTGTGGAGATTTAACATTATCCTTTGTTATCGGGTGTTAATCTCAGTCACTGTGCTATGGAGACCCTTCTGTCACTCACTTGGCTGGTTCACCCAGGCTGCCCTGTACCTGTTGATGAGGAAGCTGGTCGTGGTACAAAGAGCTGGAAAATGCCACTTCCCTTTCACACCTGTTTGAATACTGAAGAATAATACTTCCTTCATAAAACCAACCATAGAAGCATTTACATTCTTTTTGCTTTTCTTTCCCTTCAAGACAAACCTTGTCACCCCTTTTCATTGAATGGATTAGCAATGTAAGACTCTTTGATACCAGATGTGTGAATTATGTCGACAACCTCTTTTTCTGTTTGCTCTTTCTTTTTCTATTATCAGGTAGAAATCTAACTCCTGACCATATCATTTTTTTTTAATGCAGTTTAACATGGAATCAGAACTCATCTCCCAAGAACTCCCTTTGTTTTGTGGTCTTGGGTTTGCGGGGGAGCCTACTATAAACTTCATATAACTCTAACCTCTCATCGATTCTGTGGGTACCCACCCCTCAGGTTAGTAGACTCTTTTTTTCCCTCAATTTATTATTCATCATATTTAATATTAAAGGTGAGCTGAGATATATACCCTGTAGAGAAAATGAGAATCTTTCAATTGATAGTGTCTTTTGATTTTTTAATGTGAATTTTGCCATGGTGAGAATGCCCTTTTAAAACAATATTGCATCCATAATAAAAATTCGAGTTTTAAGAAGGTTAGGTGTTTGCAGCAAAACTTGCATATTTCCTTTGGAAATTGAATAGAAGTTCCCAGAATCTTTCCTCAATGATGACATCTGCTCCAGCAGTGGTTTTGGTTTTTTTTTATTTGGTTGCACCAGGTCTTAGTTTTGGCAGCCGGACTCCTTAGGAGCGGCATGCGGCCTCCTTAGTTGTGGCGTGAGGGCTCCTTAGTTGTGGCATGCTAACTCTTAGTTGCGGCATGCATGTAGCATCTAGTTTCCTGACCAGGGAACTAGATGCATTGGGAGCACGGAGTCTTATCCACTGCACCACCAGGGAAGTCCCATGCTCCAACAGTTTGAACAATGAAATTGCAGTTGTGTCCCCTCTGTTCTCCCATAGAACTTTATGCATATTTCTACCACATTATAATGAATTTTTCTGCTTAGGCAAAACCATGTAAAATTGCTTTTACTGAACTGGACTTTGATGATAAGACATCAGCTCACACTGAGATGTGCTATAAGAAATAGCTCCACTCCTTCGCTATAAGGATATTATTGAGGATGCTTTTCAGGATATCAATAGTATTGCATTTATAGGATCCTTGGGGGTTGGTTTGTTTGGCCTTATATCAGGACTAGCTATATTTTTCTTGAGTAGTTGGTCCGCTTTTATCTGGTGGAACCTGTGGATTGTGTAACTGACCATGTTTCTTCTTTTACAGAGATTGCTAAAAAGCTTAGAGGCAAATTCCTAGTGGATCCTTAGCAAATACATGTAGGCCTTCACTGTATTTATTTTGTGTATTAGTCCACCTCTATTGTATGATCCCATCATTGCTTTCCCTTTGCCTTATCTTTCTCATTTCTTCTAATATACTTCATTTTCTTATGTTGCACATCTCTTTGTTCTCTGTAAGTCCTTTTGAAGAAAGACATGAGAATAAGGACATTATCTGTGGCTTTCTCTCACCAGGCTCTGAACTCCATGAGAGTGGACTGGGTTTGTTTCTTCATCACTGAAGTTGGATCTGGCACAGACCTTCATTATATGCTCAGTAAATATTTTGAAAAAAAACCAAATGCAGTTGTCATTATAAAATAGAAAAGAATCAGCTGGTAATTTGATCCATGCCTGTTTTCTCTTCTGTGGTAAGACAAAGGGAAAAGACTGTGAATCAAATTGTCACCTATAGACAAGAAGTCAGAAGATATCCCATACGTGAGTTAAAGGTAAATAGATGGAGCAAATCTAAAATTCCTTCTGTTTAACCTGTTCATGCTATGGTCATGACACCTTTGTGACTTATAAATGAACGGTGCTTGCTATCCATCTATTACAGAGCTTTGCATAAAATTGGTACCAGAAAAATACATGTTGAGTAGTTAAATCTACTTCTTTGGATACTAGGTTAGGAAATAGAGTCACCTAGAAGGCTGGGCAGGAAATGTCTGGCACTTCTTTCATCTCAGACTGAAACTTAAAATTGTCTTGAGAAACCATTGAACCCAGGATTGTTGGCTTAATCCAGAGTTGGTACAAAAGACATCTAGCTCACTGGGCAACATCTTTTAATGGCAAAACGCCCAGTGTTAACTAGAGCTTTCAAATCTTGATTAATAGTAAATTAATTTTGTTCTTTAAAAGCAAACAGACCAATAGGGTAAATATTGGGTTCTTTTTTACCCTTATGGGCTTTCCCAGAATGGAATGTGCTACCAATTTATTTGTGGGTATTGAAATTCATGGTATCCATCTAAACCAAATAAGATATCGATGAGATTGCCTTTCTTTTTTTTTTACATCTTTATTGGAGTATAATTGCTTTATAATGGTGTGTTAGTTTCTGCTTTATAACAAAGTGAATCAGTTATACAGATACATATGTTCCCATATCTCCTCCCTCTTGCATCTCCCTCCCTCCCACCCTCCCTATCCCACCCCTCTAGGTGGTCACAAAGCACCAAGCTGATCTCCCTGTGCTATGCAGCTGCTTCCCACTAGCTATCTATTTTACACTTGGTAGTGTATATATGTCCATGCCACTCTCTCACTTTGTCACAGCTTACCCTTCCCTCTCCCCATATCCTCAAGTCCATTCTCTAGTAGGTCTGTGTCTTTATTCCCGTCTTACCCTTAGGTTCTTTATGACATTTTTTTCTCTTATATTCCATATATATGTGTTAGCATATGGGAGATTGCCTTTCTTTAAGGTCAAAGATTTTTGTCTTTAGGGCCTATGATTTCTTCCTTCAAAATGTCTGTCATGTACATCCCTTCCTCTGGTTTCCCCGTTGACTTCCTAATCCCAAACTCTCACGATCTCATCCCCAAAATGATACAGTAGATTTTCTGCTGGCTTCTGAGTCACCACCTTTTCTATCCTGTCAGTCCTGAATGTTACTGTCAGACTATTCTTCCAAAAATACTGTTTTCATTGCATTATTTTTTAATCTAGTAACTTGCAAAAACTTCTTATACCCACACAAATCAACTTCAAACTCTTGGGCAAAGAAAGCATTGCTTCTTATAATCTTCTCCCATTCTGGCTGCCAGCTGTGTACACCAGAGTGCACTCTGTTGCAATCTTCGCATCCGTGTGTGTCCCTGGTTTTGACTGTCTCTTTAAGGTACCCGTATTTGCACACAACAGGAAGTAGTGTGTGGTTTGTTCTTGGACGAGACTAAAGTTGTGTGCTGAAAACAGTTTATCCTTGACCTAGAACCAGCACTGCTTTTAGAAAAAAAAACTTGTTTACAGTTAAAAAAGTAGAATGTTAAATAGCATTTACAGTTAAAAGGAGGGCCTTTGAGTAGCAACAGTGAATATAAACTTCAAATGCTCCTGCTAATAAAAATAATAGCTATTGTTTATTGAGAGCTTACTATGTGCTAGGCACTACACAAAAATTATCTGTCTTAACTCTGAAATAGATACCATTATTATCCCTGTTTCACAAATAAGTTGCCGAAGGTCACACGGCTAGTAAGCCAAGCCTGAAACCCGGGAAGTGTAGCTCTGTGCATAGTCTCCTAACCACACAGCTATAATAACACTTAATAGAACCTAAATCCAGTGTCCACCCTGAAACCTGATGAATGGGTGCTCTAGGAAATAACAAAGAATGTTTTGGGCTTATGTGCTAGAAGAAATTCTGTCTATCTGGAAAAAAATTTTTTTTTCTGGGGAGTTCCCCAGTGGTCCAGTGGTTAGGACTCTGCTCTTTGACTGCCAGGGGCCAGGGTTCGATCCCTGGTCAGGGAACTAAGATCCTGCAAGCCAAGTGGCCAAAAAAAAAAATTTTTTTTTTCTGAACAAAAGCATGCCTTAGCATGGGCCCAAAACCGGCCTAGGTGGTTGTCTCCCCACCCCTGCTTCCACTTTAGCCTGGATCCTCTAGTTATTGTTCAGAAGTTACATTTCACAAAGAAAACCCACAGTTTAGGGAGAGCAATATTTTATTCCAAATCAGACCATTTGCCTCAGGACTACAGATCTGAGAGTGCTGTGGCATTACTTTGGAGTGGAGTCCATGCTGTGATCCTCTGTGGGAGCCTCTTGACTAAACCCAATTTGACAGTTTTAATGGTGTAAAAAATTGTGCAAGCCAGACATACTGGAATCAATGTCTCGGCATTTAAAGAAGCTTCTGATAGAAATGTGATCACAGACAGTATATAAGTAGAGACCCCTGACTAGGTGGTCAACGGAACATGGGAAAGCCCCTGCCTAGAATTCAGATATAAAAAGACGTTTTACATATGTTGCCTCAGTTGCCTATGACAGTATAACCAAGTCCTACTGATTCACAGAGCCAACTGTCACACCTCTTTATAGCCTTGTGTTCTGTGGCTTATGTTGGTAACCTAAACTTGGCCATGGTAGGAGCATTTATACCTTGGGCAGGTGCAAACACTGCAAGTCAGGACTCCTTCCCTTCCCCTCCTCAGTGATTAAACAAGAGCAAAGCATTGAAACTATCCTGAGAGCTGCTTAGAACAGCAGCTAGGTACTATTTCTCACAATCCTGTGGCTTGAATGGGCTCATCTGGACAATCTGCTCTATATGGTGAAGCTGTGGTGACTCATATGGCTGCATTCAGCTAGGACAGGATTTCTCAACCTTGGCACTACATTTGGGGCTGGGATAATTCTTTGTTGTGGAGGCTCTCCTGTGCATTGCAGGATTAACCACATCCTTGGCCTCTACCTACCAGATGCTAGAAGTGACAAGCAAAAATGCCCCCGGGGGCAAAACTGCTCAGGCTGAGAACCATTGAGCTAGGAGCTTGGCTGAGGCTGGAAGACAGCTTCTTATCTTCCAGCTGTCCAAGATCCTTTGTTAAGGAAAAATGTATTCCTGAAACTTGTTTAAGATGGTTAGGCGGACTTTATTCAGGGGGAGAGAGATTTTTTACAGGGGGAGAGAGATTGGGCTCAACTCCAAACACAACAAGAAACACTAGGAATTTACAGCCGCAGAGCTGGGTGGGGGTCAGTGGATGGAAAAATACTGAGAGAAAACATCAGGGGTAGGGAGAGTCTGGCTAAACCAACTTGATAGGATTCTTGCTGAGGGCAGGCCAGGGCAATAAGATACCAAGGGTGGGATATTTTTGATAAACTGGCCTAATCAACAAGAAGACCCTGAGGAGTCTGATTCAAGTTTGGTCAAAAGCAAAGAGTCTTTGTCACCTCCTCCACTGGACTCTCATCATTCCACAGTCTAGCTCAAGCTCCTTCACAGCATAATGTCTGGCTTTAAGAGAGTATGAGTGAACGCTGGGATGGGAACTGGAGCAACGTCAGTTTTGCTACATTTTTAATTGGTCAAAGCAAGTCACAAGGCCAAGTCAGACTCAAGGGGAGGGGAAGTAGACTTCACCACTTGAAGAGAGGAGTAGCAAACTTGTGGTCATCTTTAATACATGCAGTACCATATTTACATTCAGGTACTCAGAATGAATATTCTGCAGAAGGAAAGGAAATCTTGAGAGAGAATTCTATTAACTATCAAGCAAAACTAATTCCAGAAACATACATAACAACCCTTATAACTGGATTAAAGGTGAAACTGATTCTTCATGTGAAGGCAAAGAAAAGAACTGTTATCATACTCAGAGGGTACAGGAGATTTATTTTCAGATTCTAGAGTATTTATTATAGCAAAAGTTCTGAACAAAAGTTGGACGCTACTTCTGGTTGTAATATTGGTAAAGATGTCTTCCCATTGGAAAAAAAAGTAGTCCTTAGTAGGTTGTGGACACTAATTTTTTTGTTCTTCAATGGAATAATGATAGCATAAATACGTTTCTGAAAATGGAAGCAGTATCGTGAATGTTCAGCTGTTTTACATAATTTAGAATTAGTACTTAATGCATCCTTATTATAACAGCTGGAGTTTATAGAGTTTTTGAAGATCTTTCTCAAGACATTTTCCAAAGAACTGGTTGCATACAAGAGGGATCCACTGTCTACCTTTCATTTGAATTTTCACCATTGTATCTATTCACTTGAACACTAATGCTAGAAGTAGTTATTTTTTGCTCAAAGGCACTATTTTCCCAAAAAACTATTTAGCAGAACTCTAGTTTTACAGGATGTTAATGGTATTACATGTAAAGGAATTTATAGGTTGTATAAACTTGGGAAATTCTAAGTTAGGAGTAAGCAGGTTTCTTTACTGCTGGACTTCTTAGGGTCTTTACTATAGTAATGTATATCATGACTCATAAAATATGCAGTGTTTCTTAGACTTATTTAACCATAGAAATAGAGGCACATCTTTTGTAAGCAGTGTTCCTCAGGATACCCTTGGTAGAAATTGTTCTAAGTAGAAATAAAAGAGGAAGAGGAATCTTGAGAGAGAATTCTATTTAAGATCAATCAAAATTAACTCCGGAAAAAGGCACGCAGTAACCTTAGCACTTAAAAAAGTTGTGTCCTTGAAGCAGGCATTCGGATCCAATAATGTACTATACTGTGTGTTTGTTCTAAACATCAGTAGTGGGCTTTTTTGTTTGTTTGTTTGTTTGTTTTTACGGTACGCGGGCCTCTCACTGCTGTGGCCTCTCCCGTTGCGGAGCACAGGCTCCGGACGCGCAGGCTCCGTGGCCATGGCTCATGGGCCCAGCTGCTCTGCGGCATGTGAGATCTTCCCGGACCGGGACACGAACCTGTGTCCCCTGCATTGGCAGGCAGACTCTCAACCACTGCGCCACCAGGGAAGCCCCATCAGTAGTGTTTTGAATAAGATGATTGAAAAAGTTTAAGCAAAAGTCATTTTGCAAAAGTTTTAAATGCGTGAAATTTAGTCATCAAAGATTGATTAGTTGAAACAGTAATTTAAAAAGAAAGAACCAGAACAAGTCAGTACCTTTTCTCCCTCTTTTTGTCAGATTGCAAATAAAAATTGTTTATATTTACAGTGTACAGAGACCGATGTTTTTTTTTTTTTTTTTCTTTTTGCGGTATGCGGGCCTCTCACTGCTGTGGCCTCTCCCGTTGCGGAGCACAGGCTCCGGATGCGCAGGCCCAGCGGCCATGGCTCACGGGCCCAGCCGCTCCGCGGCATATGGGATCCTCCCAGACCGGGGCACGAACCCGTATCCCCTGCATCGGCAGGCGGACTCTCAACCACTGCGCCACCAGGGAGGCCCGAGACCGATGTTTTGATACACGTATACATTATGAAGTGATTACCACAATCTACCCCTCTTGTCTTATAAACTAAACCTGAAGCCCTTAGGAATTAGAATTTGGATTGCAAGCAATATATTAACATACTTGTGGGCAACGTCTCAGATGGTTTTCAATGATCCCCATCTCCTGGTATTCATGTCCTTGTGTGATCCTCTCCCCTGAGTGTGGGCTGAACCAGGGACTTGCTTTTAAGGAACGGAGTGCAGCAAAGATGATGGATGTTACTTGTGAAATTAAGTTGCAAGAGACTGGCTTGTGTCTTGTTTACTCTCTTCTGCTATCTCACTTGCTCACGCCTATGAAGCTGCTGCGCTCTGTGGGGACTCACATGACAAGGAAATGAGGGAGGCCTCGGGCCAGCGGCCCTGAGGAACTGAATCCTGCCAACAACCTCAGGAGCGATCCTCCCCCCAGATAAGCTTTGACTTGACAGGACTGCATCCCTGCTGATACCTGGACTGGAGCCTCGTGAGACACTCTGAGCCTGAGGACCCAGCTAAGCCATGCCTAGATTCGTGATGCAGAAACTGTGCAATAGTGCATGTTTGTTGTTCTGAGCTGCGAAATTGTGGGGTAGTTTGGTAGGCAGCAATAGAACTAGTGCAGTATTAAAAGAGGTATTTAGAGAAGACCAATGCTGTATTATTTAAATCAAACCTTGTAGACAGTTGAAGGAGAGACGAAAGCATAGTGGTGAAATCGTGCTTTAGAGTGGCAGTGTAGAAAAATACTGATTTAATTGGAAAGAAACAAAGAAGATCTTGAAGATGAAATCTAGGTGACAAAAGAGTCTTGGAATTTTCAGTGCCAGTTTGGGAGGAGATATAAGGTGTAGAAAGTGATATTAGCATGGTCACTGCAATTGCTGAAGAAGATATGGCTGTCATGGGGCTCCTTGTTATACAAAGCTAGTCTCCTTTGGATTAAATATTACACTGGCTATGGGAGAAGGATGTTATGTCTACCAAGAACATAGTAATATGGTTTTAGAGGCTCTTTCTTCCCCCCCTTGACCTCTGGTTTGAACTATTCTTTTCTGGTGTTCTTCTATATGTTCTTTTATTCCACAAATATGTGTCGAACACTTACTATCTGCAGGGCACTGTTTTAAGCACCGAGGATTCAGCAGAGAAATCCTCACCCTCTTGAAATCTACATTCTAGTGAGGAAAGACAGTAAACAAAGTAAATAAACATTAAAATATATCATATAGTAATAAAAAATATGTAGTATAGTAATTAACTACTATTGGGGAAAAAGAAAGCAAGGAAAGGAAAGAGGGAGGGTGAGTTCTAGCTTTCTTAGCAGTTATCAAGGTTTGGACTGTAACCAGCTGTGTGTCCACTGCTGCACTGGGCCCATTGTGATCTGATTGTTCCAGCTCCACCTGACAAACACTAGAGTGTCTACAGCTTCCTCTCTCCCCTTTGTATGCTCCATACTTATTCTTGCTTTCATGCCTTTTTAAAAGGCTGATCTTCAACGCTTTCCAGTGAAGCCTCCTTTGACAATGCTAGCCTCTGCTAACCTATCTCCTGGGGACCTGAGGGGACCACTGTATGAGAAAAGAAGTGTTTCCATTCAGGTTAATAGGTGATTAATTTTTTTGTTTGTTTCATATGTGTTTGTTGTACTTGTAAGCAAAGCACTCTTTTTGTGTGTGTGTGTGTGTGGTACGCGGGCCTCTCACTGTTGTGGCCCCTCCCGTTGCGGAGCACAGGCTCCGGACGCGCAGGCTCAGCGGCCATGGCTCACAGGCCCAGCCACTCCGCGGCATGTGGGATCCTCCTGGACCGGGGCACGAACCTGTGTCCCCTGCATCGGCAGGCAGACTCTCAACCACTGCGCCACCAGGGAAGCCCAAAGCACTCTTGATGGTAGGCTCATCGGAGGAAATATAAAAGATGAGATATGGTGCTTATCTTCAGAGAATTTAAAATATAATGGGAGAGAGAAAATGCTCTCCCTGTGGTGAGAAGACCTTGGAAAGAGAGCCTGTATAAAATCAGATACTTCATGGTATGGTATAGCAAGTGACTTTCAGACTTTTTTGTTGTCATTGTTCATTTGTCTGCACCCACAATGAGAAATGGACTTTACATCATGACTCAGTATATATATATATATATATATATATATATATATATATATATATATATATATATATATATATAATATATATTTGTTTGGGTTTGTGTGTGTGTAAAACTAACTTTTACAAAATAATATGTATGTTTTACAAAACAATACTTAATTTCTATATGCAATGCATTCTGATATTTTCTATTCTATTCCAATTTACAAAAAATCCTGAGAGAAACCCTCTGAATTAATTTGAAAACCTGTCAGGAGAATATGACCCATAGTTTGGAAAACATTGGTGGAGCCAGGTGGTAGGCACACAGAGGTGGAAAATGAGAGTATGGGGTGGTATGAGTCCAGGGAAATCTGTCTTGCAAAAGATTATACTTGATCTATTCCTTGAAAGGAGCATCCTGTTTAGATTATTGGGGTCCAAGACAGTGTTAATGCTGAGTTGGGACAACAGTATGAGCAAAGAAGTCACTGACGTGGAGTAAGCAACCAGTACAGGGGCCACTGAGAGCAGAATTCTGATCTTTTATGTGACTGCTTTTGTATATTATGGAAATAATGTAAAAGTCAAACTAAAGGCCTGAACAGAGATTTTGAGGGTACATATTTGAGAAAAAATTACTGTTGATAATTGGGAATGATCTAATAGGAGAGCAGATCTATGGCATTTAATAATCCATATTATTATTTATATTAGTATTCCATTTTTGTCAAAGTTCTTTGTCATCACAATTATCATTATTCCTCAAAGTAAACCTGTGGGCAAAGGAGAAGCTATTTCCAGAGGAAGAAACTGGTGCAAAGAGATAATATACATTGTTCAAGGTATATTTACTTAAAGTGATGTTAGCAGATCAAGCTAACTCTGGCCCAGATGAGTTAGTTCACTCTGAGAGTTCAGAAGACAGGGACAAGTTTCAAACGAAAAACCCAAACAGAACAAGGACATTGAAACAATGACCACTTATTCTCATCCAGCCCTGAAGATTAGCTTGTTCCTTTTCTCCAGGGTGTAAATTGTTTACTTTCGGTGACCTTAATTTGTTGCTGTGTTTTATTGAATTTTGCAAAGACCTGGGTGATGGAGCAAGTAATGATGTTTGGAGAAAGGAAACCTTGGGTAGAGGTACGATTTTTCTGAAGTTTATTTCAGAGCACATGAGTTGATCAGGGAAATTAAAGAAAGAGAAGCCAAGTGTGGCTCTCCAGAGCTCAGTGGCTTCCTCAGTTTTCCTAGAGTTCTTCCCCCGGAAGCATCTGAGGGGAGGGCTTTGTGTCATCTCTTCCATCTTGTGCTTTTTAGCCTGGTTCTCTCTTTCTTTTCTTTCTTTCCTTCCTCCGTCCCTCCCTCCCTCCTCCCTCTCTTTCTCCTTCAGAAACGGTGGGGAAAAGGGAAAGATAAAAGGACTAGAACAGTAGGATTCCTGTGAAATTCCACATGTTGTATGTAAAGTAGAAAATGGAATCCTTTAACTGTACCTGTTTTGTTTTTAACATCTTGAATTTAGTACATTTTTTTTGTTGTTGCAATAAAATCAGAACTATTGCCTGTGTGTCAAATTTGACTAAGGCTAAAAATAGACTAGCAAGGTTGGGCATGGAAGAAGTGGCCCGCTTCTCCTTCCTCCTTTTCACTTTGTTTCAGTTTGAATGAGAAGGAGGTGGCTCACACAATGAACAAGAACAGCAACTGGCTGGGTGTCTGTGTGCTTTGAGCCAATTATGATATTTTTGTGGGAAAGTTTCCAACTCTGAAGTCTCAGTTATGTAGAGGTGGGAGGCAGCTGGTGGGAATGTCTGTCTGCAGGGTACATGCACGATTACTCTGATTCAATATGGCATGACAGCAACGTGCTTATTCAAGAAAAGAATTATCTCAGTTTTCCTGTACTTTAAAGCTTCTTCATCCTCACCATTAAAGAAAAAACCAAAACTCAAAACACTTAAAGAAAAAAAAGTCAAAGCCAAAGTTACCAAAATATTTTGAGATCTCTCAGCCATGTCTAGTGAGGGATATCAGTAATGAAATTAACCTAAGTCCAGTGGCCCACACTAACTCACTACATTCCTCCACAGCACCAATACCCTCCCCTTGAAGTCTTCCTTTCATTAACCTCCATCAACCTTTCCTCCAGTATTCAGAATTTCTTAACGCTCTCCTTCATCCCTCACGTCCAAGTGGCCACCAAATCCTGCTGCATCTACCTTCAAAGCATTTGTCCATTTACTTATTCATGTATTTTTCATGCATTTATTAAATACCTACTGTGTACCATGCACCACATTAGGTACCATGGATACAGTGACGACTAAGACAGACAGCTTCTGCCATCACAGAGCTTATAGTCTAGTGGGGTCCCAGACAAGAGACAAGTAAATAGGCAATTTCAATACTGTGTGTGCAAGCTCTTGTGGTGGGCAAGGTACAGGGAGCACATGGGGATGAATCTAACTTTGGGGTATCAGAGAAGGCTTCCTAGAGAATTGATGATTTAGCTGAGACTTTAAGGTTCAGAAAAATGTATCCAGAAGGAGAATGCTTTAGGCATCCTCCATTCAACAAAATTTTATTGAACACTAACTGTGGGTCAGGCTTTATGCTAGACTCTGCAGAATTAGTTAGAAAGATAGACAATCCTGGCTCTTCTACTGCTTAGGGGAGTTGGGTGGGGGAGAAATAGACATGAAAGTATAGGCACAAAATATCTATTATAACTATGAGGTGGCCCTCTAAAGAGTCACTTTCCTCAAACAAAATTAGGGAATTAAAAGATTCATCACTTCCCTACTGAAAAGCCCAACCACCAATTGCTCCTGAGTATCCAGTGCTCTTTCCTGTAGCTCCAGGCTCTGGAACAGACTCTGCTATAAATGCCCAGAGTTCCCAGTCAGAGTCTCCCCATTAGGTGGGCACAGGGCGGGTACCTCCCTGTCTACCTCTTTATGCTTCAGAACACAGCCTAAGGTTCTTTACTGGAGAGCTGGGTTAATTAAAGAAGATCATACTATATAGGAAGGGAGAACTGTAAATTGTCAGCTAACATAGTTTTCGCTCCATAGTTTATGGGGAAAGTACTTAATTTATACACTCAACAAATATATGCTAGCTGTCCGCTGAGGTGCCCAAGACACATAAAATCTCCTACCTATGGAGCTTTCATATGAGAAGCAGATAGACAGGAAATAAGTAAACTTATACTTTGACAACATAATTAGAGATGGATGAGGTGATACTTCTGATAGCTCTTCTGGGGAGGTATGTCAGTTATATCATCATGAAGGAAGTGATGTGTTTGAGCTGAGACCTGAGGGTTGGGAAAGAGCTGGTTTTCCATAAAGCAGAAAAAGAGCTGCAGAAAAAGAGGCCATGTGAAACTCTTCCCAGGGTCCCCTGCCCCTCAAGTCACTACCTTATCACAGGTGTCACCTTCTAATCTCCATCTGCTCACAACAGTGGCCACCTATCTTTCAGGACAACTCAGTCCTATCCAAGGGAATTGGGTTTCCCCTCCAGGCACTACCTGCTTCTTGGTCCCAGGCAATGTTCAGTAACATCCCGGAATGGTGGGTCCTGTTTGAGTGAGCGGTTTCACCACTAGCCTGTGACCGCCTTCCATTCACGGACTCTGCTGTGCTTTCCCATTGTCTAGGAACTCAATTCTATTTCTTTAATTTCTGAATCTACGATTGTTTCTGAATGGCAAAGCCTTTCGATGGATGATTAATTAGAAAACCTCTGCTTTCCATTCCTGTTCTGGTCGCCCGCCTATTTTTCCCAGACCATATTGTTCTAAGCCTCAATTGCATGAAGGTCAGGAGAGCCCCGACTAACTCCAGATGCCATTGAATTGGCGTTCGGGGCCATTTCAGGAAGGTCGGTCAGCAGGCACCGGGGTGCAGCAGGGGCCCGGGAGTGAGGGCGCCCCGATGACGTCACTCCAAGGTGGCCGACTCAGCGCGGGGCGTGACGTCACGCGGTTGGGCCGGGCTACCGTGAGGTCACCTGGTGGGCGCGGCCAGGCCGAATCCCCAGTGTCGTCACGGGAGGGGGCGGGGCCAGAGCGTGTCAGAGAAGCCGAATCAAAACAAGCCCGAGACCCGCCTTTTCCCTCCGGCTCGGGAGCGTCTAGCTTGCGCCCCGAGCCCGCGGCGCCCGCGCGGCTGCGAGCCTCGGGTGGCCGCGCGCCGGCTCCAGGAAGCCGGGGAGGGCGCGGCGGCCGGGATGGCGCGGCGCGGGCCGCGCGGCTAGACGGGCGCCAGAGGAGCCGCCGGCCCGCGCCCTCCGTTCTCGGCCTCCCGTACCGGGCGCCGAGCCGCTGGGAGCCGCCTTCGCCGACGCGGGGCACCTGGACACTCGCGAGATGCCCAACCCCAAAAACAGTAAAGGCGGACGCAAAAACAAGCGCGCCAACAGCAGCGGGGACGAGCAGGAAAATGGAGCCGGCGCCCTGGCAGCGGCGGGCGCGGCGGGCGCGGCGGCCGGGGGGGCCCTGGCGGCGGCGGCCGGCTGCGGAGCGGCGGCGGCGGGCGTGCCGGGCACCGGGGGCGCGGCGGGCGCGGGAGGCGCGGGGCCCGGCGCCGCGGCCGCCGCGGCCGCCGCGGGGGCTGCAGCGGCTGGCGACGCCAAGAACGGTAAGACGGGGCCGGAGGGGCGAGCGCCAACTTACTCGCCGACGGGGACGGCGCGTCGGCGGGGCCCTGGGTGGCGCGGGCGATGCGTGGACAATGCGAGAGTCAGGAAGTGCTCACCCCGCCCCTCCGCCCCGCCGCGGCTGCCCCTTCCCGGTCCCCACGCCCGGCGGCGGCGGTCGATCGGGGACCCCGGCTCGGTGTCCGCGCGGCGCACAGATCGCACTCCCCGTGCAGCCTGCGCCCCAGACTCCAAGGGACTCCTGGGTGCCCGGCTGCGGGGGCGCTCCGCTCGGGCCCTGCCCTTCGTGCCCGCGCTGGCAAAGCCGAGCGTGCGCCCCGGACCGGGGAGAGGGAGGAAGGAAGGAAGGAAGAGAGGAAGGAAGGAAGGGAGGGAGGAAGGAAGGAAGGAAAAAAAGAGCTGCCCAAGTTGAGAAGAATGGTCCGATTGAAAACTTAGGCACCAGTTCCTTCTTCTCCCCTCACCCACCCGCCTTCCCCTCCCCAGAGTGAAGGAGAGCCTCAAATCCCAGAAAACCGAGGCTTGCTGTGTCGATTGCCACAGGTGAAGAGGCCCCAAGACATTTTTACTGTAGGGTGTTCGTGTGTGTGTGTGTGTGTGTGTGTGTGTGTGTGTGTCGCTGGGGGTGGGGGTGTGCTCTTTAATTCTCTTGCTCGCTTGAGGAAGGAAGAGAATCTGAACTTGACTTCCGTTCTCAGCCCGGAGTTAAAAAAAAAAAATCATCCTCTATTTAATTCTGCTTCACATTTTTAGAAGGAAGCCTAATAATCTTAGGTAGTGCCTGAATGCACCTTTTGAGGGTGCATTTAAGGAATAGTGAAGATGTGACAGGATTGCCGTTGTCACTGCAGAGACATAATTTTAGTTATAGGGCAAACACTTTTTCGGACTCGGACTGTTCTTTGAATTCTTCTGTCAGGCAGTTTTTCAGGACGGGGAATATAGGTGTATTTTAATGAAGGGAGATTAGGTTCTTTATATCTGGCTTTTAACTTGTAGGTTTCAGCTTTTGAAGCCATTCTTTACGTAGATCACTCACTTTTTAAACAGGTTACCTGCACTTAGAAGAACCTGACAGTGATCTGAACAGAGGAGATTAAAGGTAGCCTATTAGGAACAGAACCTTAGGCCCCATTGGCTGTGTCTCTGCAATTTTGAAATCGGAACTTGGTTTTTTTTTTTTTTCCTCAGAAACATCCCATTTGTGAATGTTTGCAAATACAACTTTTGGCCAGAATGTCTTCTCCATGTTCTTTTGTTTTCCTCGCTCTAAACTTCATTTTGGTATTGATGTAGCAAAAGGAAAAAGACAGACTCCTGGCTCAGCCATTTAGAGTTTTGTCATCTTGGGAAGGACAGCTTTTCTGAGCCTCAATGTCCTCACCTGTAAAGTTGGGGAAAAGAATTATGTGCTGATTGTACTGGCTTCCTCATAAGGTTACTGTGAGGCTCAGAGTGTCCCTTCCCTACCCAGTCCCCAGTACTTGTTTTAAAGGCTTGCTACATTTGTAACAAGCTTAATAAAGTTTCTCAAGAAAAGTAAGTGATCAGTGACTGATAGCTATCACTCACTCACTCAAAAGATATTAAACATTTACTGTGTTATAAGTGCTGCGTTAAGTATCAAAGGAGAGGTGGCAATCAAGAGAGGACATCTGCATGGGTCTGGTATTCCCAGGGTATTTCTGGCTCACCCTGCTGTTTTATTATCCTAGTGGAAGCTTCAGGTTGACGTTTCCTCTTCTTCTTTCTCCAAAAGATTAGGCCACTTTAAGGCGGTGTGAGGAAATGTTTTTCTCAGGACTGGTGGCATCTCCTCATTCGTAAAGATTAAGCTATGGTTATAGTGTCCCTATTACTGCTCTCCTCTGAAGTGGCAATCTAAGGTATATTTAGCAATTCTGTATATATCTGTGTGAAGGTATGTATTTCTGATTTGGAGCTTGTTTTATTAAATGAATGGGGGGGGAGGAAGAAATGGGGCAAACACTGCAGTAATTACAGTTAGAGAAGGGACAAACTTGAGTTATGTTAGAGCAGTGAGTTGAATTTTATGTTGCCACATTCTTGGTTCTGACCTGGTGTGAAGTCTCAGTGAACGATGCACCTTAATTTGAAGAACCTCTCACTGCAGTTGATGATAATTGAACATAGATGCTGAGGCCTCCCGTGTGCAAAATTGGTAAATAAGGAAATTATAAATGCTTTTTTTCTGTTGTTTGTTTTTTGCCATTTAAAGCTGTGCTGTGTAATGTAGGGGTGGGAGAGATGCCATTGGTGAATTTTTAAAGGAAGGGGCAACTGATATGTGCAAACTCTCAGAATCAACTGATAAGGCCCAATTATTTTTAAATTTAAAAATGACAGTCAACTATTATGGTATTTCTAAGTATATTTCAATATTTTATTTAGCTGTGACATTAGATTTTGTGATTATAAATATTACGAATCAAACAGTTATTCCAAGGGTGTAGTAAATCTACATTCTATTAATCTTTTAAACAGTTTGTTCTCACTGTTCGAGTCAGTTGTGATCTACATCTGCAAACGTGCAAACTTGATGACTTCACCTAAAGTTAATAGTGTTTGTTTGTAGTTGTATGGAGTTTGTAGAATGGTTTTATGTCTTGTGGTTCTTGGGCAGCATGGACACCAGGGTAGGATAATATTAGTTCTTAGTTTTTCACTGTTAGTCAGTAGTTATAAATAACTACTGATTCTATAAAAAAAGATTTGCTAGTTAGGGAAAGCTTGGGGAAGCCAGGGCGGGGTTGTAATTGAAGGAGTTGAACTAGTTGCAGTTGTGCTTCTTGGGTAAGTTGCATGTCAACTGTAGGGACTTTATAGCCCTAAAAAGAAATTTATTAGTATTTTTAGAAATGAAGCTTTATTTTAGATATGAAAGTGTATGAAGATTTCTGTGGGGACTGGAGTAAAAGCACTGTCCTCTTCCTATGTAGTAAACATCTGTCTGCACATATTGCAACATTTTGATTGTAGGTGGACAGGATTTGCCAGTCATTATTTTTAGGATCTAGTAATCATGCAGTGGGTTATACCCACGTAGTTTCATTCTGGAATTCTTTTTTTTTTTTGCGGTACGCGGGCCTCTCACTGTTGTGGCCTCTCCCGTTGCGGAGCACAGTCTCCGGACACGCAGGCTCAGCGGCCATGGCTCACGGGCCTAGCCGCTCTGCAGCATGTGGTATCTTCCTGGACCGGGGCACGAACCCGTGTCCTCTGCATTGGCAGGTGGACTCTCAGCCACTGCGCCACCAGGGAAGCCCTCATTCTGGAATTCTGGTTCCATTAGGCCACTGGTTTTTTGCTTGAGGCCTAAAAATATATGAACCTTGGTCATAGTATCTACTTTTTAATGGGCCTGGATCCCAAGTCCTTTTATAAATTCCTGTTTTATGGATGACCATGGTTCACCACTCCACTCATTCCTGACTGCCACCAGAACCCCTGGGCTGCTGAGTTTGCCTTCATTCATTCAACAGTTCTTTGAAGTAGATGGAGTCAGTTTACCTGGTGATTGGCCTTGCATTCAGTAGACCTGGCTCCTCAAATCACTCGCTCTGTAATCTGGGGCAAGTCATTTGACTTCTCTGATCCTCAGTTTCTGCATATTTAAAATGGGATTATAGTACCTACCCATACATATATAATAAGATATCTATATCTATTATGTATTATTTATATATACATATATATACACACACACATATATATGCACACACACACATATATATACATATATATACACATATATACACACACACACATATATATATATACATATATATATACATATACACACACACACACACACACACACACAGTGACTGACTTATACGATATGAGCTTGCTAAGGGTTAGCCACTTGTCTTAGATTCTGGAAATAGTGTTTGAGACAAAGATTTACCTGCCAGAGGTTTACTGAACATGCTCTTGGAATCGTTACTGGTGGGGGAGTGAGGGAAGCAGGGCCGGGCAGAGGGAGGAGTTGAACTGTGATGCAGTGATTACAGGTAGCTCTGGAGCTAGGATGGTCCTGCGGAGTTATCTTACCTTGAGGCATGAGGGCGGGACCTCCTCCCCCTCCCCCCGCCATGGACTGGTGAGTGACCTGGGCGTTGGCATCTCTTAGCTGGAGAAGAGGGAGTGACCTGGGGGTTGGCGTCTCTTAGCTGGAGAGCCTCCGTGCAGAGGGAGCTGAGAGCCTTCAGCGGTGAGTGAAGGAGAGCTGCTGGTCATGTTAGATTCGTCACTTAGACCGCTAGTGCCATTCACCTAAAATGCAGGCGTGGGATAAATAGTTCTCAGGAACGACTAAATCTTCGCAGAACAGGACAGGAGGTAACCATCATAATACAGTAACATTGTTTTGATGGAAAATGTGTTCTGAATTTCATACGTCTGCTTACAAATAGATTTTTGGAGTGCCACCTCTTCCCCGTAAACACGAATTGTATTTTTCTCATACTTAGGCCACCAAAAACACTTTTATAGTCCTAGGTTTGTATTATATTTTAAATGAATTTATTTATTTATTTTTGGCTGTGTTGGGTCTTCATTTCCGTGCGAGGGCTTTCTCTAGTTGTGGTGAGTGGGGGCCACTCTTCATCGCGGTGCGCGGGCCTCTCACTGTCGCAGCCTTCTCTTGTTGCGGAGCACAGGCTCCAGACGCACAGGCTCAGTAGCTGTGGTGCACGGGCTTAGTTGCTCCGCAGCATGTGGGATTTCTCCAGACCAGGTCTTGAACCCGTGTCCCCTGCACCGGCAGGCGGACTCTCAACCACTGCGCCACCAGGGAAGCCCCTGTATTATATTTTAAATAGTTTCTTTTTTTAGGTGTTTACTTAAATGTTTACTACATTTATTTATTTATTTTTAAAGTTTATTTATTTTATTTATTTACTTATGGGTGCGTCGGGTCTTCGTTGCCGTGGGCTTTCTCTAGTTGCAGCGAGCTGGGGCTACTCTTCGCCGCGGTGCATGGGCTTCTCATTGCCGTGGCTTCTCTTGTTGCAGAGCACGGGTTCTAGGCGCGAGGGTTTTAGTAGTTGTGGCGCGCCCGCTCAGTAGTTGTGGCGCACGGGCTTAGGTGCTCCGCGGCATGTGGGATCATCCTGGACCAGGGCTCAAACCCGTGTCCCCTGCATTGGCAGGCGGATTCTTAACCAGGGAAGTCCCTCTTTACTACCTTTAAATGACCTATATCCATCAGAAGGAAACTGCAGAATGTTTGCCTGCTGTTTACTTTAAACTCAAGGAATATTTGTTTGAGGGTCTAAGGTATATAGAGAACCATTGTCCTCTTGGAATTTTCTTACCTTTTCTAAAAGTGAATGTTTTATGTCTTTAAAAAATATCTGCTGGTTTTAGACCTTGTCTTTTGAAATCCACCTTTGTAATGGAGATTGGTAGAAAATATTCCCTCATCCGTCAAAGCTTCATGGTGTGTACTTTGTATATTATAGTAAGAACCATTCCATGCTCTGCTAATGGTGTCTTACGCACAGTCCTTACTCTTTCTCTTTTTACTTGTTACAGGACCTGAGCCTTAAATTCTAGAACCCAAACCTTCAATGTCAGCTTTCTTAGAAGTCCAAGAATATATATCATTGCATAGAGAATTGAAAACAGGAGATAAAGTGGGAAATATCTTGCAGCTTAATCCTCCTATGAACTTACTCCAGGCTGTTAGCTATGTACAATTTAAAGAGTTTGAAGGTATCAAAAGGAAGACTTCAGGAAAAAAGATCTGTCTTGATTGATTTTGATCACCAGCTCCTCGGAATTTTTAAGGAGTTGATTTAATTAAAAATATTTCGTTATTTTATTTTTTTGCCAGTAATAGAATGGGTGTAATGGAAAAAAATTTTTTTTAAATAGAGAAGGTAGGCAAAGTTCTCTTTGACTTTCTAGTCAAGCATGTAATCCTACCACTTAGATCACCATGTGATGCATATTCTTATAGCCTTTAACATTTTTTTCTTACAGACTTTTAAAAGTACGCATAGGGTTTTCAGGGAAAAAAAAGAAGATCAGATCATATATTTTATAATGTGCTTTTAACATGTATAATATTTTGTGGACATTTAGCAGAGCGGTAAATACAGGTGCTGCATCACTATTTTTTTTTTTTTTTTTTTTTTTTTGCGGTATGCGGGCCTCTCACTGTTGTGGCCTCTCCCATTGCGGAGCACAGGCTCCGGATGCGCAGGCCCAGCGGCCATGGCTCACGGGCCCAGCCGCTCCGCGGCATATGGGATCCTCCCAGACCGGGGCACGAACCCGTATCCCCTGCATCGGCAGGCAGACTCTCAACCACTGCGCCACCAGGGAGGCCCTGCATCACTATTTTTAATGATTGCCTAATATGCCATCTTATGTCTGCATCTTGGATAAACTGATCATTCTGCTGTTGTTTGATCTTTAAGTTCTTATTTGTACATCTCTGGGCATTATTCAGTTACTTCTTTAAGATAAGTTCTTACCTGTAGACTTGCTATGTCAAAGAATGTGCACGTTTTTATGACTTTTAATACATACATGCTTACAGATTGCCCTATGGAAAGGCTGTGGCTAGAGTGCCCTTTCCCCACAGCCTCTTCAGTTCCTAGTTCTTATTGTTTTAAAGGCATGCTGGAGAATTGCTGATAACCCCCAAATGTAGCAGCAGTAGGAAGGCCCCATTTGGATCAAGGGCCTGGAGCAGATACTGCCACGCTTTTCTAAGGCCGCATTTATTTCCCCTGTGCTCTTTAGTGATTTGCTGGCTCACAAGGATTCAACAAAATACCTAATGATGGTGAATGACATTTTAGCAACTGGTGATAATGAAGATGAAAGCATAAGCCTTTGAAATTCTGTCTGCACCATTATTCTAATCTTAAGAAGTAAGGCCTAAAAAAGAAACGAAACTGAGCTATTTGTAATGAGGTGGATAGACCTAGAGTCTGTCATACAGGGTGAAGTAAGTCAGAAAGAGAAAGACAAATACCGTATGCTAACACATATATATGGAATCTAAGAAAAAAAAAAAGGTCATGAAGAACCTAGGGGCAAGACGGGAATAAAGACACAGACCTACTTGAGAATGGACTTGAGGATATGGGGAGTGGGAAGGGTAAGCTGTGACAAAGCGAAAGAGTGGCATGGACATATATACACTACCAAACGTAAGGTAGATAGATAGTGGGAAGCAGCCGCACAGCACAGGGAGATCAGCTCGGTGCTTTGTGACCGCCTGGAGGGGTGGAATAGGGAGGGTGGGAGGGAGGGAGATGCATGAGGGAAGGGATGTGGGAACAGATGTATATGTATGACTGATTCACTTTGTTATAAAGCAGAAACTAATTAAAAAAAAAAAAGAAGTAAGGCCTAGAATTTTTAAAGTTTTAGTCAAAAAGCATGCTGTTTGAATAGACCTAGGTGTAACCCAAGGTGTCACAACTTACTGGCAGAGTGACTTTGGGGCAAGTGACTTAACCTCTCTCAGCCTTCATTTTCTAAATGCAACCCTTTGGAATGTTTTTGCAGATTAAGAAAAACAGTGTATATGAAAGATCTTGGCATAGGGTCTGGCAGATATGGACACTATCAACAATATCTTTTATAAGTTTTGTGATTTGTTCAGCCTTATCCAATTACAAAGCTTGTTAAACTATTGTGTTGAAAACAGACACTGAGAGACAGTAAGATGGTTTCTGTATTAATATAGAAAAAGACTGTGGTATTATACAGGTTCTTATTCAGGCATTGATTTGACTATGCAGTGTTTTCTCTTCTTCCCTCATCATGTCTCTCTGATCAGAGTTTACCTTGAAAAATCAGATGATTTAGCCAAAAGAAGAAAGTTAAAAACATAGTGTGAGAACAGTTTCCTCTTCCTTTCTTCATTCATTTATTTAGCCATCTCATATGTTTTGAGCGCCTGCTATTTGTCAGGCACAGTGTCAGGCTCTGGCATTACAAGGACAGAAGAATTGGGCCTGGGGGCTTACGGTCTAGTTGGGAGTCTTTATGGAAATAAGCGCAAGTAGGTTATTGCGTGTACTACACAAGGGCAGCTGTGGAATAAAGAGCAGGAGCTTGTGAACTGGTCACATATTGTTTGTTTGTTTGGTTTTTTTTTTGCGGTACGCGGGCCTCTCACTGTTGGGGCCTCTGCCGTTGCGGAGCACAGGCTCCGGACGCGCAGGCTCAGCGGCCATGGCTCACGGGCCCAGCCGCTCCACGGCATGTGGGATCTTCCCGGACCGGGGCACGAACCCGTGTCCCCTGCATCGGCAGGCGGACTCTCAACCACCGTGCCACTAGGGAAGCCCACTGGTCATATATTGGATTAAAGCTGGAGATTGTGTCTGAGGACAGGGGCAAGTGAACTGAGCATATGGAAGTGAAGGGTAGCTTAGAGGAGGCGAGACACTGAGGGTGTTCTTTCTGGGATGAGCCAGGGCTTAATATTATTGAGAAGTAAACAAAAGACCCTCCTCTCTCCCCAGGTAACAACTTGAAAGTTCATTCATTAGCTTTCGTTTGCTCATTCACTATGTTGTTCATCTATGCACTCATGCATTTACTAAACATTATGTGCCTACTGTCTTCTATGACTGGAAGTGTAATGTCGAATTATACTTGGAGGCCTCAGAATCTGCACCCCCCTGGGCTTATGGTGGAGCTGGGACAGAGACATAATCGGGAGATGTGATAATGTGCTATGGGTGCCCAGTGGAAGAAAGGATTCGTTTCCTGGAAGAGGGGACATTTGAGCTGAGTGCTGCAGGAAGAGATGCAGTTAGCTCTGAAAGCAGAGGAAGGATGTTTCAGCAGGAGGGGGTGGGAAAGAGCCTTGAGTTCTGGTTGCTGCCAGGAATCTGTGGCTGGTTTGAGGTACGGTGGTAGGACACGGGACTGGAAAGGGAGTGGGGCCAGACGGTCAAATCTGGATGTGTTTCATCACCAGTGCAGAACCATCCCTGAGGTTTATAAGCAAAGGCATGGTCAGCTGAGCCTGCAAAGGGGGATGATCGTACGTTGTTGGCAAGCTTGTAAAGTTATTGTATATTTTAACAGAATGGGTATCTTTTGACAATCTTCCCTTTAATACAGCTAATCAAGGTTTGGTGGTACAACCTGTTGCGGACTGTTGATTGTGATTTTTCAGTAAAATAGTGGGCACACTGCACACACTGCCTTTCTGCACAAGATGAAAGTGTCACAGCACCCAAGGCTGCTGTTTGGAAAGTCTGTCTTAATTTGTGGGCAGCAGCATCCTGATGCTTTGCGAGCCATGGGAGGTTAGCTAATTGAGGTGAACTTCAGAGAACCTAACGCCGAGGGAGGGCTTGGGGCCATCTGAACAGAAGGCCTTTCTCTGGAGGGAGGGGTTTATTTTTCATATCTTGGTAGAAAAATGTCTGTCTCTGTGACAGGTTCGACTAATTATCTTTGTCATTTTATTTTTAACCTCATCGAATCAGTTTTAAAACGATAAACTCTGGTGAGGGGGGATGTCATTGTTTTCTACAAAGTGACTATGTGTTTTAAATATGTGTGTTTCAGAAGGCTTCCAGTTCTCAGTGGTTGGTGAAATAGTAGCTTGCTTTATTTAATCAACAGGATGCTTTAGCTTGATTGTATTTGAGAGGTTTTTATAAACTGGCAGAAAATAAGTAGCATTTCTAATACTTAATAATTATATGTTCTGATTTATCAGAAGTAGAAAGGAAAAACAAGTTATTTCTGCTAAATTAGGAGGATAATAACTTAGGAGGATAATACTTGAAAACAATCTAAGAGTTAGAGACGAGAGATAGTAAGAGGAAATGTAAAGAAAAGTAGAGGGAAACTTAAAAAGGAAGTGTTAACTGTCGATCTTATAACTGTTTAGAATAATTAATAAGAACGTTAGCGTGGTTCTCATATGCACATAGAGTGCAGTGTACTTCACAGATTTAAATTGTCAGGGAGGAAAAACTTCTCCTCTACCCTCTTAGGTTTATGGATTTGGGGCCTGCAAATTAAACTGACAAAAGACAGACGAGCAAGAGAAAAGACAGGTTTACTCACAGAAGAAACGTGACTCAAAGGGGTGGTTATAATTTGTGGCTTATATACCATCTTAATAGGTGAAGGGGAGGGGAGAAGGGCACTTCTAGGAAAATGAGTGACTTCTTAGTAAGAGTAGGAGAGGGGGAGAAAGGACACCTATAGGAAACAAATGACTTTTTGAAAAGATAAATGGGCCCTAAGAGAATAGATGGGTGATGATAGTTTTGTGACAATGTCTGTTTAGGTGTGGTGTGGAGAGTTATCTCTGGTGGTAAAAGTCAGGCTTCCCAGGTTGCTTTTTGGGAAGGGATTTATGACAATTGAGTTCTTTTGAGAGGCTCTGGTTTTAGGCAGATAAGAGATTTCAGGAACTCAAATGCCTTAAGCTCAAAATAAGTTTTAGGCCACACTGGCATATTCTGGACCCCTTCAAAATTTGTTGCAGTTCAGTATCACCCCTGTAATAGCAGTTACAGATAGATAGCAAAAGATAGTGTCATAAATCTTGACTTCTATTTTTCATTTTATTGGAAATTTATTAGAAATAGATGGCCTTAAGGCATATGCCTTTATAAAACTGATAGAATGACTGTAGGCAAAAGTTAGCAGGGTACGGGCTTCCCTGGTGGCGCAGTGGTTGAGAGTCCGCCTGCCGATGCAGGGGACGTGGGTTCGTGCCCCGGTCCAGGAAGATACCACATGCCGCGGAGCGGCCGTGCCCGTGAGCCATGGCCGCTGAGCCTGCGCGTCCGGAGCCTGTGCTCCGCAACAGGAGAGGCCACAGCAGTGAGAGACCCGCGTACCGCAAAAAAAAAAAAAAAAAAAAAAAGTTAGCAGGGTATCAAGTTGCTCCTATAAGTGAGGGAGATATTTGTCTCCCTCACTTAAAAAATGGATGTTTTTCCCAAGGGTTAGCATAGGTTTGATATCTTAGATCATGTCCCTTCAAGTTATAAAAGCATCTCAGGAGAGTCTTTTGACGCTAGTGTTGAAACTAAATCACACACTGTTTTAGGTTTCTAAATGAGCACTCCTGTGTGATGATTACGTCAATATAATATTTAGTAGAACTGTAGTATTACAACATAACTTCTTATTAAAGTGACACATTACTTGTTACGCCTGACAGACCTCAGTGTCTGGGCAGAAATGGAGACGGGGGAATGGGGAGAATCAAGGTCTGGCTATTTTTGATTGGCAGCAGGTGCGGCCTGTAATCTGAGAGGCTGAGCCTGGGATGCTTGGTGACTGTTGTTAACGAACAGACACAGTGCTTCCAGAAGCCATGGAGAGAGCCTGGCACTGGGAAACGGGAAGCATCCTTCCGAGGTAGAGGCAGAAACGAGCACATCTGATACCCAGGGCAGCTCCAAGAATTCTTCTGTTTCCAGCTCCTCAGATCTGTTCTTATTGGGCAGTGCTTACATGTTGGGGTTAGCCCTATAATGATATGGTTCCACTGTATTAGGCATTTAGTTTTATAAATGCCGACGATGTGTTGCAGTTCAGTAGGAAATTAGGTAAGATACCTGGATGGTAGGTGTGTTGGGGCTACAGAACCCCTGGACCTATAAGAAGGAGGAGAAGCTCTTGCCAGCGACAGCAACAGTGATGATGCTATGACTCCCTTTATGGAGTGCTGACTGGAAGCCAGGCGGGACACCTAGCCGTCTGCGGTCTGCATTGGAGGATGGGGGCGTTCAGCTCCAGGGACAGCCTCCTTCCCTTTTTGCAGAAAAGGCACACTCGTGTCAGAGAGATGTGCCTGACCCTGCTGTGGCAGTTGGATCCTAAGTGATACTGGCTCCATCTTGACTGATACGCAGACATGTGTATGAATAATGAACAAGTTTTTAAGTAGAGGGCTTAAATTTAGTATAAAACCATTAAGGAGGCAATAGGGCTATTTAAGTTACTTTTAGAAGGCCTCATGCTTATCATCCTGGTACTTGAACTGAAATTAAATTCGTGAAACAAGAAAACACTTGACCAAGGAAGCACTGAGCTGACACGTCGTTCTCTCCTGTTAATCTGATCCTTCTCATTATGACACGAGGACTTCCTGGTCTTGGGATTGTGGCGATAGTGAACATTCGAACTGACGCTTCCTGTTCTTAATGGATCACAGTTCATAGCGAGGATGCGATTATCTTCTTTAGGCTACAGTCCTAGAACTGAGATCACTGGTCAGCAGGCATGTGACTTTCAAGGCTTTGATACATGTTGCCAAACTGCTTTCCAGAAAGGGTTTCCCTGTTTCCACTAATGCTGACCCTGCATGGAGTGCTTTTTCTTCACACCCTTCCACAGGGATTTTGATAGCCATTTTCACCTTTGCCAATCAGATAGATGAAAAATCACATCTCGCTGTAATTTTTAACTGCATTTATTGGATTGCCAGCCAAATGAATGTCTTTTTATATGTATAGGGTTCATTTGTATTTTTTCCGTTTGTGATTTTTGTCCATTTTACTAATGGGATAGTTGTATTCTCATTGATCTAAACAAGGTCTTTTTATATTCAGGATACTTTTTGACATATGTTTCCCCTGGCTTATTGTTTATCTTTTTGCCTTGTTTAAGGTGTTGCTGGTTAGACATGTTACAATTTTGTATGATCACAGAACATCCACATAGAGATAGAACCTCAAGGGAAAGGGGATAGTGGAGAAAGTTGTCTGTGAAATTACCTGTAGGAAAAGCAGTTTGGGCCTGGCATCAGGGTAGTGACTGAGTTCATTTGGGTATCAGTGCACAGTAATGCTGTTACTTACATTTGTGAGGGTCTGTTTCCTTTTTGTATTTAATTTGCAAAGCTCTGTTTCTCCCGCCCTCCTTGACCTCCTCCCTGACCACTGCTGTCTGGTTGACAGCTGAAGCTCCTGTGCTCAACACCTGTCATTTCCTGCGCATTCCTAAAATCCCTTGTGGTTTTTATTCGAGCCAGTTCCAAGGACTTTGAAACTTGTAGATAAAGGCTTCTTATTTACTTATCGCCTCTGTTACAAACTGAGGCCTCTTAAGGCTAAATTACCCATAACTTCCTTGTGATAATGAACTTAAATCCTGAATCATAGGAAAGTTCTCATTTTTGTCTTTCTGGCACTTGCGCTGAAATTACATTTCTGTGTTAGTAAAATGAGAACGTAGTACTGAATTGAACCAAGAGTTTATTTGCACCCTGTGTGTCACGCTGATCCAGTCTGCCCTGTGCTTCTCAAATGTCTGTGGCTTGGAAGAGGTTCCCAAACGCATTGCTTGTTTAAAGAGTGTGAGATTTGAGAGACACAGATCATAGCTTGAGGTCTGCCATTTTGCAAGGCTGATGAACCTTTCTGACCCCAACTATTCTTATCTGTGGAAAAAGAGGATAACATGTTATTGTTTGTGACTAACTCTTTGCAAAAAAACCATAGATCTGTTTGAAAAAGCAAATGGTTGTGTCATGATTTGGGGTTTTTTACTGTTTTCTAGTTGGGTGTTTGGTTTTTTGTTTGTCATGTGGTGGTGTGGCTGCTTCCCTTAGTGATGAATGCACACTCCCGATTCGTTGAAAGAACCCAGGGCCAACCTGGGCTTTGCCCCACAAGAGTTTGCAGTGAATGTTACTCTTCCAAAATCCTTATTCTGCTTCCTTGGGGGAGCCTTTAGTTTCTCTACAAGTTCAGGTCTGGGAGCTCTCGCTCTGTGGATTTTCCCAGAGAATATGCAGTGCTCACCTGCTGGTCTCAGGGCAAGCCCAACTCCTTGAGTGAGCTCCTTCTAGAGTTTCTGACCCCACTGTGGGGAAGGACTGTGGAGGCTGAAGCCCTGGGGAGGATGCTTTCACCAGCCTGAGGATAGCTGACTTGGGTATGGTTTTGTCGTGACCTGTGAATCATCTGTCCCCAGGTTTCATTATAACCGCAGACTGTACTGTGATTTTAACCATTTGATTAACAGAGCCTTACTTTTGGCCTGTTGTACTTCATGATTTACACTGGTGTGCCTGTATCTGTAATCACACTTTCTTTAGTTTGTATCTCCGTTCACTTCAGGCCTTTCTGCTTTCTGCTCTTTATCTGCCTCTAGGGTCCTGTGGAGTGGGAGTTTGTGTTGTAAAAGCATGTGGAATACTTACCTACGACTTTCAGTTGCTTCCTTACCTCCCTTTCACATTTTGCATTTTAAATAAGTTTAAAGAATTGTGAATGTACCAAACCGTATTATGGATTTTATCAAAATAACTTCTACTGGCACATGATACTGGGTATGTATCTGTATCAGTGTGCTTATGTAAATGTATGGATGTGTTTTTTAAAATCATTGTTTTTCTTGGGAATTGGTTGATTAAAAACAAGCCTCCTCTTTGAGATAGTCAGATTTGAAATTTTTGACTTTGGAATATATCAGTTTTCCTCATAATTTATTTTTTAATGTTCCATGAGGTATGTGATCTAAAGATGACTTGGAAGAATTTTTAAAGAATTAATTTGAAATGTTTTTCTCTTGACAGATTTGGAAATACTGTTTAGAATTCATATGGAATATAATCATATATACATTTGTATATATTTATATATTTTAATAGAACTATATTTAACTGGACAAATTCTCTTATGGCAAAAGACAAACTTCTGGATATTTTTGGCTGTGTTTGGTCTTCGTTTCTGTGCGAGGGCTCTCTCTAGTTGCGGCGAGCTGGGGCCACTCTTCATCACAGTGCGCGGGCCTCTCACTATCGCGGCCTCTCTTGTTGCGGAGCACAGGCTCCAGATGCGCAGGCTCAGTAGTTGTGGCTCACGGGCCCAGTTGCTCCGCGGCATGTGGGACCTTCCCAGACCAGGGCTCGGACCCGTGTCCCCCGCATTGGCAGGCTGATTCTCAACCACTGTGCCACCAGGGAAGCCCTTCTGGATATTTTTGGTAACTCTTTCATAAATGAGTTTAGAAATGAATAGTTTTTAAAATAAATTTATTTATTTTATTTTATTTTTGGCTGCGTTGGGTCTTTGTTGCTGCGCGCAGGCTTTCTTTAGTTGCGGCAAGCTGGGGCTACTCTTTGTTGAGGTGCGCGGGCTTCTCATTGAGGTGGCTTCTCTTGTTGTGGAGCACGGGCTCTAGGCGTGTGGGCTCAGTAGTTGTGGCTCGCAGGCTCTAGAGTGCAGGCTCAGTAGTTGTGGTGCATGGGCTTAGTTGCTCCGTGGCATGTGGGATCTTCCCGGACCAGGGCTCGAACCCGTGTCCCCTGCATTGGCAGGCGGATTCTTAACCACTGTGCCACCAGGGAAGCCTAGAAATGAATAGTTTTGAGTCTTTGAAAATAGTCATACTATGAAATTATATCTGTGTTCCACAAAAGTTAGTAATTGGAAAAGGAATGAATGTCTAGTTATAATGACATCATTGGCTTAATGTATCACTGGGCTCTAAACTTCAAGCTTCCTCTGCAGTAGGAACTTTTATGCCATGCTCTCCTGAAAACAAGTCATATTATAACAGCTGTGTTGAGTGTGTATATATGGTGAACTACTGGGCTTGGACATAGACATAATTTATTTCTGAGTCTCATTTTCACTTTAACTGAGGTCTGTATAAGACTTAGACATGCCCTCCCCTTTGACAAGTCTTTCCTTGTTGCAACAGATTCTATAAGTTGCTTGTTGGTTGCTGATGCATCATTTTAGAAATAGGCTGAGTGGTGTGGCCCACAGGCAAAAGCTTTGTCTTTTCTCCCTAGATCACAGCAGAGGGACGGCCAGGGTAGGAAGGATTGCTGTAAAGCAGGGGTCCCCAACCCCCGGGCCGCGGAGGACTGGTATTGGTCCCGGCCTGTTAGGAACCGGGCCGTGCAGCAGGAGGTGAGTGGTGGATGAGTGAACGAAGCTTCACCTTCCGCTCCCCATCGCTCCCCATCACTCGCATTATCGCCTGAACCATCCCCCCCACCACCGTCTGTGGAAAAATTGTCTTCCAGGAAACTGGTCCCTGGTGCCAAAAAGGTTGGGGACCACTGCTATGAAGTATTTTCCCAGGTTTATTTTGATGGCAAGGCAGGGGAGCTGAAAGAGTGTATTTTTCAGGGAGTTCAGCAGGACAGAAAAGGCACGTGGAAAACAAAGGAGTGTAAGGATTTAGTTTAGTTTAGGTACAGATAGAGTGCGGAAATGAATTTAACCAGGTTGTGCTGGGGGTTTATTGATTTAAATACAGTAGTAACCCTAAAGATCTTCTTGAGGGTTGGCATGTTGACCCAAACAGGGATCGGGAGAAGCAGGTTGAGCTTCTGTTTCTCAACATCAGTGCTCTTTCTGCCGCCCTATTAGACGGTCTCCATACTGATGGAGTGCCGTTTCTTTACATTCTTTCCAAGAAAAGTTGCTTTATTCTCATTAAGAAGCGAGTAAGCCTTTGCTCATGGCTTTTTTTTTTTTTTTTGAAATTAGCAGTTCTGTTAGCTAGAGTAGATTTACTTCATTGTCTATCTTTGTTTTTAAGGAGTGCAAAGATTGGGAAACCTTTATATTGTAATTGGGTTTAAACACTTGCTTTTTTAAATAAATGTATTTATTTCATTTATTTTATTTTTGGCTGTGTTGGGTCTTCATTGCTGCATGTGGGCTTTCTCTAGTTGCAGCGAGCAGGGGCTACTCTTCATTGCGGTGCACGGGCTTCTCATTGCAGTGGCTTCTCTTGTTGCAGAGCATGGGCTCTAGGCGCGCGGGCTTCAGTAGTTGTGGCTCGTGGGCTCCAGAGCACAGGCTCAGTAGTTGTGGCGCATGGGCTTAGCTGCTCCGCGGCATGTGGGATCTTCCCGGACCAGGGCCCGAACCCACGTACCCTGCACTGGCAGGCTGATTCTTAACCACTGCATCACCAGGGAAGCCCTAAACACTTGCTTCTTTAACTTGACTTTGTGTAGACCTAGTTTTTAAATATTTCTGAGGATTAATATGGACATGGACCATATTGAATAAACTTTTGTGTAAACAGATCATAGTAAGCAGTTCTATAATTTTGACTGAGACACTATTCCAAATTATAGAACTGCTTACTATGATCTGGTTACACAAAGCTGTTGGTCACTGCCTCCTCTCCTTATAAACTGGCTCTGTGTTCTTTATTGATCTGTGTGCAGTGTGGGTGGGAATGGAAGAGGGAAGGCCCCTTACCAGCTGAATGACTTGGGAAGATCACTAAAGGATCCTCTTGTGGGCTCAGGACGTGTTTGTAGAATCTGAACCAAGGGATTGTCTTATTTCTATTCTGGTATTTTGGTATTTTTAAGAGACATTCAGGGAAAACTATGAAACCATTATCTTCATCCTGATATTCAGCCTAAACCAGACATATTTTGGGTCCATGTCCTTTTAGGTCTTGACATGGCCTTTGGTAGACAAGAAAAAATATGAATTTTCTACTTTAAAGTCATTATTTATACAGATTTCTTACTGATGTCAGAGTGTTAGAGCCAGAATGGAAATTAAAAAATGGGTAAAATAAAAGCCTGTAGCTTTCTGTTTAGTTTGAACTTGAGGCTGGGTAGGCTTGTGAGTTTTAATTGAACATAAGAAAAGAGTGAGTCTAGGAGAATAAATCCAATATATTAAGAGAATGTTAAAACCCCAAGTTGTTAAATATAGTTGAAGAGCACATTGTTGTTTTGTTTTTTGGTTGAGGGAGAATGTGAGGCTTCCATGTTTATTTGGATAGATTTGTCTGAGTTTGTCTGAGTGAAAAGCCTTGTGTTTAAATCCTACTCAAAGCATAAAAACATGTTTAAGTGAATATAATCTCCACGTACTCAATTTGCTACCCTCTTTGGAACAGTCTCACACACTAAAATAACATAAGGGAGGATAAACTAAATCAGAGGTTAAGACAGATGTGCTTAAGTGAGCTTTACTATAGCTCCTATACTAATTAAAACAAGTTGACAAAATGTTTTGAAAGTATTAGCTTCCCTTTTGTACAGGACTTAGTGTCTTTTAAAAATTTTGAATAGAGAAAGATCTCAAAATATTTGAGAGCATTTATTTTAAGACTTTTTTAGTTTTCATTTCAAATACTCACCAGTTAGTCAAGAAATGATTTTTAACCCCCTGGTGAGTTTGAGGTATGGTGTGGGCACAGTGGTCCGGGTGCACTCCTTCCCTTTCTGATCTGCGCTCTGCACTGCCCCACAGGGAGGGATGGCAGCTGAAGCAGAGGCTTGGGGGGAGGGCCTGATGGGTGACCACGTGGGAGATCTAGCCTGGGGGCCTAGTTTTGGAGCTCCTTGATCATAGCCAAAGGACATAGGGCTTCAGTCTGGGAGTTTCCAAGGTTCCTGAATGTGTGTATGATGTCGTCAAAGTGTAATTTTTAGAAGGCTGACTTGAAGGTGGTGATAAAACTTTTTTGCTTGTGTATCCTCAAAGAATTTGAGAAAACAAAGTTTCTTTTGCATATTAATACTGCCACACCCAGTTTTTTTTAAAGGTTTAAGTAAATGCAGAGGATACAGTCTCCGGTTTATTGTAAATGGTGTCATTTTAATGTATTTAAACAGAATCCAAATATCATAGCAACTTGCTAACCATTATCAGCCATTTAAAAGGTAATGGTCAGAAATTTTACATTTTTTCTTTATTTTTAAATTCTTACCCAGAATCTGTCTGATCCGAAGAAAGAGTATCGTCCTGCCTGAAACTCTCTTATTGATCATCTTATCATTTTCCTGTAACAAAATATGTATTTAAACTTAAATCTATATTAAGAAGCACTTCTGGAATGACAGAAGAAGAACATCTAGAAATCTGCCTTTCCATAGAAACAATGAGAACACTGGCAAAAATGATCAAAATCAACTTTTCAAAATTCTAGAAATTAACTAAAGGCTTGCAATAATCCTAGGAGTGTTTATTCGGGGAAATGATTGAATTGTAGTAAGAACAGTGAATTTTGTTTTCTTTTAACTTGCTTTATTCCCATTCCTTCTCCCGAGCTCTGTGGTAGCTTTGTTTTTTAAAGTTTATATATATATTTGAAGTATAGTTGATTTACAATGTTGTGTTAGTTGCAGGTATACAGCAGAGTGATACCTGAATCACTCTGCTGTATATGTGTGTGTGTGTGTGTGTCTGTGTGTGTATATATATATACACACACACACACGTATGTATGTGTATATATGCATATACTTTTCAGATTCTTTTCCATTATAGGTTGTTACAAGATAGTGAATATAGTTCCCTGTACTATTCAGTAGGACCTTGTTGTTTATTTTTTATATAGTAGTATGCGTGGTAGCTTTAAAACAAGCAACCTCGTAGTCACTAGAGGGAGAAGGACAGGTTTGGAGCTTCCCCAAAAGCCCTAGCTCTAGGGAACTCTCACCATTTGACCTGGCTCAGAGGTCAGTGTTCGAAGCCCTCTTAGGATGTCTGCTGAAAACACTCGGCAGCAATTATTTATCATTGCAACTGCCTGCAGCAGTGATACCAGTTGGAACAAACGAGAAATGGGTCAAAAAACTTAAAAAGAATGTCTTGGAAGTAGGAGGTCCATAAGGGGCTTTGAGAAGCTCTGATGTATTCCTGGTGCTCTAGAAGACTGTGCACATGGCAGCGCTCTAAGCATGTCCAGGAAAGACCTGAGGAGACCCTCATCTCACCTCTGGCTGACCTTGAGGCTCTGAGTAAGCAGAGAGTAAAGACTAAGTAAGGTTGTAAACTGTTGAAGCATTGAAGGCTTGCCCAACACACACACACAGCCCCTTGGCGAAGGATGGGACACTTACTGGTTTAGGGCATTTAAGGAAGTCTCTGTCCATTTATTAGCTGACCACTAAGCTAACTGAGCAGAAACTTCAGTGGCTACATGTGACGAAAAAATAGAGACTTTACAGAATTAAACACAAACAGCAGTAACGACATCAGAAGCATATCCTGCAAGGAGAGAGAATCTGATTTTGAGTTGCCACTTTATGTTATTTAAAGTGTCCAGTTTTCAACAAAAAAGTATAAGGTACTCAAAGATTTACGAAAGTATGGCTTACAAATTTATTCAACACTCGCAGCCTCTATGTTAGGCTCTGAACTGGGCACATAACAGGTGTTCAAAAACGTTATTTGAATTGACTTGTAATTAGCTGATTTTCAGAGACCCCATGTATTTTCTTTCTTCTGTAGTTAAGTGTTTAACCCTAAGACAAACCCTGGTGTTTTTATTACGTCTTCTAAAACAGGGTCTTTATTAAATGATAGCTATTAAAAGAAGCCATACATTTGCCCAAATGAGTGTTTATTAGTATCCTGGAAAATTTGAAGGCTCTTTCTTTAGATAATTATGTATAATAAACCTGCTAAGAAAACTGACTTATTCAGAGACCAGATCACTTAGAAATATTTCCTATATGAAGTTTATCTGTATAGTTTGAGTTTTTACAGCATTTTGAGAATATAACTATTGTACTGTTTTGCAGATGTCCAGATCTCTAGAGACCTGTAGTCAAGTGCTCATATTATCCTGTATTTGACTTCTTTATAGTAAAGATTCAGAAGATTTTAGTGTGTCAGACCTAGTAAACTGGTGTTAAGTCTACTTATCAGGATATGTTGATTTAAAAAACCTGGCCTCAAATCCATAATATTTGCAGATGATAAACCTTTACCATTTTCATGATCAATTGCGATGATGGAAGAAATTCAGGGTTGTCACACACTGTATTGATGTTCCCTGATTCATTCCAGGAGCAGAAGGAGGAAAGCGGAAACGCTGATGGCATCACATCTGTGCACAGAGTGGAACAATATATCCTGGTTCCAAATACTTATTTGTGTATATTTTTCTATATTTTTCATCATTCTTTTTTATTCCAGTGTCTGTAAAAAAGATGAAGCAAACCTGCTGGCCCCGCAAGCTTCAAAACCCCGTGTCACTGCAAGGAGAAGATGCTCACTGAATTTGCTTTGATGCCAAGCAGGGGGGCAAGGGATGATTAATATCTTAGAGAATGTGGTCAGGATTCCAAAAGGTGTTGACAGATTCCTGCCGTGGCTAATGCTGAGCTGGCCAGTATTCAAAGAGTGACATGAGAAAGGGCAACCCATAAAGCAAGCAGTTGTTTACTGACAATTGTAATTGCCAAAAGGATGGGTTTACAGTGGATCTCGAGGTTCAAATTTAACTGTTAAAGAACTTGGTTAGCAAAAGCAAGGGTCTTTTGTTGTTCACTGTGGAAATAATATTGCCTCTAGAGTAGGCGTGTGTGTGTGTACACGTGCGTGTGTATGAAATTACATTGATGAGGTGATATCTAGTTATTCATAGATACGCTCATGTACACATATATATGACCGCATGTGCCTTATTTCACTTGGCACCTGTTATAAACTTATTTTTTCTTATATTCTTATATATGAGTACATGTATCTATGATTAGTTTACCAATGAATATGACTTTTATTATTAAAACAAGTTGTCATTATAATTGCTAATGCCATTAATAAAAGCGAGATGACTACAGTGATCTGCTATTCTTGCTATTAAGTTTTTACATTGGCGTTTTTTCAGTAGCCATCCTAGGAAGATGGAGTTGGTTGGATTCTTGTAGTTGTCAGTGGTGATGTGACCCTGCAGCAGGTTCAGATTGTGTGGCCACGTCTGTAATACTTGCAGTTTCTCAGTTCATTGCTCTTTTTTCTGCCTCTCCCCTTAGAGCTAGTCTCTGCAGTGAACATGGGATTCTCCTTTTCATATTTTCCAGAAATGAATTCCTGGGTTTGCTAGGTGAGCGGGGAGAAGGGGAAAAGGGGAGGTAAAGAGGCTGCTGTTGGGAAGAGCTAAGCAGAGGCAAGACTGGGCCCACATGAGGATGACAATGCCCGGAAGAGTCTAGGCTTTGTGGGTTAGAGCCCAGGAGAGAGACCCCCCTCCATACACACCCAGAAGAAGACAAGGCAGGGTGGAGTTGGGGGGAGTCTGAGCCCACTTCACCATGTCTAATTTCACCAGTGAGGCTGGGAGCAGGTGATGGGGGAGGCACCTGCACGGTCCAGGTGGGGCAAGGAGGCCAGAGGGGCCAGGTTGGCTGGCAGAGCCAGCCCGAGGTGTGTCTGAGAGAAGCCAGATGGGCTGGGAACAGTAGAGGCCTGGGTATGAATAGCAGAGTGGGAAGCTGGGCCCAGGGGAAGTGGGTGAGAGGCGTGGGCTGTGGGATGGGGGAGAGGCACGGAGCGGGTGAGCAGAGCGGCTCCAGGACCCACCGCTTGTGCCGCAGGCAAGGCACAGGGGGCAGCCTTTCCTGAAGGTGCTGTGTCTGTGGGGCTCCTGGGGTCCTGGGTCAGCACCGGCCTCCCCTCTCACTTTGCACCCTGCTCTGGCCAACTTTGGAAAGTGAGAAGGGAAGGGAGCACCTGGGCCCCCGTCAAGTCCAAGTTTTGACACGTATTAGGCAAAGCTGATTTGAAAGTTATGAGGAGAGGTGGGGAATGGATTTTTGTTTTGATCATTTATAGCCTCCTTCTTCTAAAAATAAAGTGGCTTTCAAAAATACATGTAATAGGGGCTTCCCTGGTGGCGCAGTGGTTGGGGGTCCGCCTGCCGATGCAGGGGACGTGGGTTCGTGCCCCGGTCCGGGAGGATCCCACATGCCGCGGAGCGGCTGGGCCCGTGAGCCATGGCCGCTGAGCCTGCGCGTCCGGCGCCTGTGCTCCGCAACGGGAGAGGTCACAACAGTGAGAGGCCTGTGTACCGCAAAAAAAAGAAAAATACATGTAATACTATAAGAAATAATAAATAAGTGAGAATATTAGTAATAGAGATGATACTGTTGGGAAAAATAATGGACGTCTTGAGGCATTACAAGAGGTAGGTCACAAATGTGGCTTTCAGATTTCTAGCACACAGGAAAGAGGCAAACAGAAGCAGTGGCCTGCGCTACAGTGTCCATCACATTAACAAATGAAGCAAAACAAAACCAGCGACTTATAAGATGTTATAAAATACTGAGCAATGTCCATGCCAATGTCCTTTCATAAATAAAACAAATTTATTAGGCCTGCTCACGTCATTCAAAACAGCCTGTCCAGGGAATAAAACAATGTGGTCCAAGTAACCAACTCTGGGACACCTGGCTTAACTAAGGGATAGCTTTTATCTAGCGCAGGGCTCATGCACCCAAATGAATCCAGGGTCCTGGCATATGAGTAAGTATATGAACGGGGCTGGAGTGGAGGCCTGGATGACCCAGAGAGGGCATGCTACATCTAAAAGGCATTTACACTTCATAACAAAAAACCCTGTACTGGTTTAATAAGACACTGCAGGCCAGACCACCCCACTGGAACTCTGATCTAGAGGAATGTGTGGACATCATCTATGGACTCTTTCTTAAAAATTGTTTCTCTCAGTTGAGCTTTTGGAAGATATTGAACAGCAGTGAGTTATGGATCATATTCTTTGACAGGTACCTGGTCTGCAGATAACCCATGTTGCCAGTTAATCATGCAGCCATATGTTTTACCCATTGGACAGACTGGGGGGAGGTGAAGCCATTTGTCTTTTAAGCTGAGGGCTTTGGGAATCCAGAGGCAAGGGGAGGGGCCAACTCCACTGTGGCCTTTGGTCTCCAGGCACCATTCTGGGTGCATCAAGAGAGAAGTAGGTCAACGTTTTGGGCACGCTGTGCTTATAACTTAGGTGGTAAAATGGGAATTATGTATAAAAAATATGATTTAGGAGTTTTGATTATGGCCATATTTTGAATATTTATGCAGGTAAAGGGGAGGCCATTGACAAGGATAATCAAAATCAGGTTCTAGAGTGTTTCAGAGAAGCAAGGAAAAGGCTTTAAATTTGGATTATAGTACTTGAGGATGACGTGAAGTCTTTTCTGGAGTCTTTAACAGTGGGATGGTTTAACAACTGGGCAGTCTCTTCGCAGTTATATACATGCACACATACAGGCACACAGGCACACACTAGTGCACGTACACATATACTTAATCGGGAGTTCTGTTCCCATCCTATGGTATTGTGGTTTGGTTCCGAGAGCTCTTGGACCGACCTCTCCTTCAGGGTGAATGCATGCAGTACATGAAATGCTAGGGTGCTGTGTAGTTCTCCGTGATACAGCGCCCTCAAGATCTAAATCTCCAAGCAGGAGAAAAGGCAGCCTGCTAATTTATTTCCTAGTACAGTGTGATCCCATTATATGCGAATTGAATTATGCAAATTTCAACTAATGACACATAAATCATAATAAAAGCTTCACATTATATGGAAAATTTCAACAGACACATGCCTCCAAGTTATGCATCAAGCCATCTCATATTTTCAAAGCCAGCAGGTCAACTGAATTATAAAAATGCTTTGTTACCCAATGTCATTACCTTTTCTTTTAAAGAGAAATACCTACTAACCCTTGGCAATATTATGTGAACTCTTGTTGTTTATAGAACTTTTTCATGGATTTTAGTGACATTTGTGTTATTATTTTAAAATGAACATAATTTAAACGTTTATTATAGCTTTCAAAATATCCAAGTATGCTAATACTGGTACTGAAAAACATCCTGAAAATCTGTAACTTTGGAACAGAAATGTGATAAAACACTATGATATGGCATTCTGTCAATTTATGAGGTACAACTGAGAAATATTAGAAGTAATGCTGATATTTAAAAGCACCAGTAAAGCAAAAATACAGCACAACGGCTGCAGATTTATACATTCTGAGGATGCATTTCCCCATACTCTACCCCCAGACTAGGGGATAATCAGTCTTGAATTATGTAAGTTCTTTAGGAGCACATCTCAATAATCAAATACATCCATGCCTTTTATGAATCCCTGTTATCCAGGCTTGGAAAAGATTGTTTAGGTTGAAAAATACACATAGCAAGATACTTATTTGTCTGACACTGAGTAGAAAATCTTTAAGGGGTTAGAAGAAGTAAATTTTCCTTCTTCTTTAAAACTTGTCAGTAGATATTTAGTGAAATTATTTTATGCACACCACCCTGCTTTGTTTGTTGTAGGGAAGCAGAACATTTCTTGCACTTATTTACAGATGGAGAAAGGAGGACGGTTACTTCCTGGTTGTAGCTTTGCTCTAAACACATTCAAGGTCCTTTGGTTTTTACATCAGGTAATATAAAGTGATAAAGCTTTTAATAATAATCGCGGGCTTCCCTGGTGGTGCACTGGTTGTGAGTCCGCCTGCCGATGCAGGGGACACGGGTTCGTGCCCTGGTCCAGGAGGATCCCACATGCCGCGGAGCGGCTGGGCCCGTGAGCCATGGCCGCTGAGCCTGTGCATCTGGAGCCTGTGCTCCACAACGGGAGAGGCCACAACGGTGAGAGGCTCGTGTACCGCAAAAAAAAGATAATAATAATAATCGGTTATATTTATTTATTTATTTATTTATTATTTTTTTAAAAATTTTTTAATTTTTTTATTTTTTGCTTTATAACAAATTTAATCAGTTATACAGATACATATGTTCCCATATCCCCTCCCTTTTGTGTCTCCCTCCCACCCTCCCTATCCCACCCCTCCAGGCGGTCACAAAGCACCGAGCTGATCTCCCTGTGCTATGCGGCTGCTTCCCACTAGCTATCTACCTTACGTTTGGTAGCGTATATATGTCCATGCCGCTCTTTCACTTTGTCACAGCTTACCCTTCCCCCTCCCCATATCCGGTTATATTTAAATGGTGCTCATTATGTGCTGGACACTGTTCAAACTGCCTTAATAACTCCTTTGATTTTCATGGCAACCCTTTCAGGTAGGTGCTCACTCTTATTTCTGCCATTTTACAGCTGAGAAGATAGAAGCACAGGGAGGTTAAGTGACTAGTCAAACGTCTTAAAACTAATAAGTTTAGAGCTGAGAGTCAATGCAGGCCGGCTGGCTGGCTCCAGAGTCCGTATCCTCAGTCACCATGCTCTGGCCTCTCAGAAAGCTCAGCGATGAGGATCCTCTGGTCAGAGCCGTCATACCTGGAGGGGAACTTGCTCTGCAAACAAGGGGATGTGTTCCCATGTAAGAAGAATTACTGTATGGAACAGATCCCTGTCGTAAAATAGTTGTTCAGAAACCCTAAAGTTTGCACTTGGTAGCTGGATGCTGAAGGAGGGTAGAATAGATTATGGCAAGTCTGAGGCAGTGAGGGTGAGGGCCAGGCTCTGCCCCAGAGAGAATCCTGTGCTGAGTCCAGAAGGCCTGCTGCGACTCAGGGGCGGGGCCGTGGGCTGTGCTCCCCAGTGGCCACCTTCCTCCCCTCTCCCTCCGCCAGCACCCAGTCACTGCGGAGTCCGAAATCCGACCGGGCCGAACTTGCCTTCAACAAGACGTTTGTTAGGCACGATACAGTCTTCACGGTAGTGGGTTTACAATGATGAAAACGACCGAGGCCCTACCTCAGGCTTTGTCTAGAAAGCCTCACGTGACTTCAGAAGCCCCTCCTCGCCCCTCCACCCCTCCGAGCTCCCCATCTTCTTGTGACGCCTGAAACTATTTTAAGAGTGGTGAAAACAGTCAATTTCACAGCTAAGAAGCTGAAAATGGTGGTGTCTGGTTTGGGGGCTTCCTGTTAGCGTGAATGAGTTTGTCAAGAGCTTTGGGTTTGTTGGGCAGCCAGCATAAATGACTACAGTCAGGTCCTTCCCTTTTACTAGGTGGGGGAGGACCGAGGCCTGAGTGGGGAGGAAGGATACAGGATGAGAAGCAGAGTGACGGGCTTTGCCCAGGTGACGTCAGCCTCATTATCTTACTGTCCAGACTTGAAACTACTTGAGATTTGTGCCCAGAATGAGGTGAGCCCTGATTATTTTCACTTGGGCAGGGAGAAATAGAAGCTGAGTACAGAATATTTGACGGTGAAGCCATAGAAACAGGTCCTGGAGTGTTCCTATACTTTTTTTTTTTTTTTTTTTTTTTTTGCGGTACACGGGCCTCTCACTGTTGTGGCCTCTCCCGTTGCGGAGCACAGGCTCCGGACGCGCAGACTCAGCAGCCATGGCTCACGGGCCCAGCCGCTCCGCGGCACGTGAGATCCTCCCGGACCGGGGCACGAACCTGTGTCCCTTGCATTGGCAGGCGGACTCTCAACCACTGCACTACCAGGGAAGCCCTCCTATACATTTTTAAAAACCATGCTGACTTTGTATAAAGGAACCTTTTCTCATTTTGCTTGTTAGTCAAGCTGTCACAGCTCAGACTAATGTCCCAGGGGAGGTGTGTAACACAGGCCCTCCCTGAATGTGGGATTCCCTGCTTTACACTTTCCCCTTAAAGGTTTGGTTGCATCAGGTGTTTGTATTCCATTTATAACTTTGTGGGACTGCTATTCTTAAGAGCTAGGAATTTTGTAAATTTAGGAACAGCTTTCAGGAAACAATCAAATACATTTCTGTAATATGGCTAATTTGTTATAGGTGTGATTTTTGAAGGCCACCAGTCCTGTTTTTTACAGTTAAAAAAATGTTTCCTATATGTTTCAGTAAATTGTAAGACTTAGGAATTTGAAAAAGAGGCATGACATTATTCATTTACTTCCTAAATACCTAGTGTGTGAAATGTGAAAATACTTTTAAAAGAAATATCAAGTCCGTCTCAGCATTTAAAAATTAAAATTTTGGATATCATGAATGCAAGGGTACTGCTAGGTCATTCTTTAAATTTGATTTCCTTAGTCCTGGGTTAATATCACTTTGGTTATTGCCATTACATTACAGAGTCACTGCCTTTGAGGCTGTTCCTCTGAAGGAGTAAAGATAAAAGCAAATGAACTTTGTTTAATTGACTCATTAACATGTTAAGATACTAAAGGTGTCTACATTTCAGGTGACTACAGTTAATTTACCCAGTATACACACCACTCTTCTACTGCTTTTCAGCGTGCTTCCCTACACTGGTCTTTCTGCCTAGGATTACAGCCCTCTCTCTTCCTTCTGCTCTGCTTGTCATGTGTGGGTTTCATGTGCCAGTGTCTTTTCAGCGTGCTTCCCTACACTGGTCTTTCTGCCTAGGATTACAGCCCTCTCTCTTCCTTCTGCTCTGCTTGTCATGTGTGGGTTTCATGTGCCAGTGTCTTTTCAGCGTGCTTCCCTACACTGGTCTTTCTGCCTAGGATTACAGCCCTCTCTCTTCCTTCTGCTCTGCTTGTCATGTGTGGGTTTCATGTGCCAGTGTCTTTTCAGCGTGCTTCCCTACACTGGTCTTTCTGCCTAGGATTACAGCCCTCTCTCTTCCTTCTGCTCTGCTTGTCATGTGTGGGTTTCATGTGCCAGTGTCTTTTCAGCGTGCTTCCCTACACTGGTCTTTCTGCCTAGGATTACAGCCCTCTCTCTTCCTTGTGCTCTGCTTGTCATGTGTGGGTTTCATGTGCCAGTGTCTTTTCAGCGTGCTTCCCTACACTGGTCTTTCTGCCTAGGATTACAGCCCTCTCTCTTCCTTCTGCTCTGCTTGTCATGTGTGGGTTTCATGTGCCAGTGTCTTTTCAGCGTGCTTCCCTACACTGGTCTTTCTGCCTAGGATTACAGCCCTCTCTCTTCCTTCTGCTCTGCTTGTCATGTGTGGGTTTCATGTGCCAGTGTCTTTTCAGCGTGCTTCCCTACACTGGTCTTTCTGCCTAGGATTACAGCCCTCTCTCTTCCTTGTGCTCTGCTTGTCATGTGTGGGTTTCATGTGCCAGTGTCTTTTCAGCGTGCTTCCCTACACTGGTCTTTCTGCCTAGGATTACAGCCCTCTCTCTTCCTTGTGCTCTGCTTGTCATGTGTGGGTTTCATGTGCCAGTGTCTTTTCAGCGTGCTTCCCTACACTGGTCTTTCTGCCTAGGATTACAGCCCTCTCCCTTCTGCTCTGCTTGTCATGTGTGGGTTTCATGTGCCAGTGTCTTTTCAGCGTGCTTCCCTACACTGGTCTTTCTGCCTAGGATTACAGCCCTCTCTCTTCCTTCTGCTCTGCTTGTCATGTGTGGGTTTCATGTGCCAGTGTCTTTTCAGCGTGCTTCCCTACACTGGTCTTTCTGCCTAGGATTACAGCCCTCTCCCTTCTGCTCTGCTTGTCATGTGTGGGTTTCATGTGCCAGTGTCTTTTCAGCGTGCTTCCCTACACTGGTCTTTCTGCCTAGGATTACAGCCCTCTCCCTTCTGCTCTGCTTGTCATGTGTGGGTTTCATGTGCCAGTGTCTTTTCAGCGTGCTTCCCTACACTGGTCTTTCTGCCTAGGATTACAGCCCTCTCTCTTCCTTCTGCTCTGCTTGTCATGTGTGGGTTTCATGTGCCAGTGTCTTTTCAGCGTGCTTCCCTACACTGGTCTTTCTGCCTAGGATTACAGCCCTCTCTCTTCCTTGTGCTCTGCTTGTCATGTGTGGGTTTCATGTGCCAGTGTCTTTTCAGCGCACCTTTATTCAGCACTGGATGTGTGCACGTGGTGCCAGGAGTACAAAACTGAGTAATAGGCGTCCTTTCCTGAGTCATCACCTGGTGGGGACCAACCACAGTGGGGACTCAAGTAAGGTTCAGTCCAGAACCTTCCTGGGGGTGGGGAGATCAGGATGCAAGGGAAGAGGGGAGTCCTGGCATCTAGAGATGGGCCTTGAAGAATGGGAGGAAGGGGAAGAGGTTTCCTACGTGCCAGTCCCTGCTCTAAGCACCACCTGTGTATCAGTATATTTTATCCTTTTAAGAGCCATATAAGGTACATTCAGTGGCTATCTGCATTTTATACAGAGGACGCTGACACAAAGAGAAGTAAAGTAACTTGTTCACGAGCACACAGCTCATCAGTGGTACTGCTGGGGTTCTAACCGAGGTAGTCTGGTTGCAGAGTCCATGCTGTGAATTGCTACACTGGACGGTTGGGGTTTGGAGAAGTGACGATTAAGCATTGTGACACCCGGGAGGTAGATGGGGAAGCCACGGTGATCACGGGGGTAGACAGGTCAGTTTGGGCCATTTTGCTAAGTTCCTGGAATCCGACACTGAAGGGGATGATTGTAACATAGCCATAGGCTTTGTGGGTCCCATCATCTCTGCCGCTTCGTTTGGTGGCATATTGTATTATATGAGGCAAGTCTGTCTTCTTTTCTCTGTGGTATTCAGGATAACCTAAATCCCGTGATAGTGTTTCGAGGGCCCTTTTGGAGCTACCATCTGAACTTGTTGGTTCAGTGGCTCCGTCATATTTCCTAGTTCACTGGAGTGATTCATTTTGTTTGTTTGTTTTTATAAAGTGAATGGCGTGGGTTTTTTTAAAAATTTCATTTTATTTTTGGCTGCACTGGGTCTTTGTTGCTGTGCATGGGCTTTTCTCTAGTTGTGGCAAGCGGGGGCTACTCTTCATTGCGGTGCTCGGGCTTCTCATTGCGGTGGCTTCTCTTGTTGTGGAGCGCGGGCTCTAGGCGCACGGGCTCAGTAGTTGCGGCGCACGGGCTCAGTAGCTGCGGCTCGCGGGCTCTAGGGCGCAGGCTCAGTAGTTGTGGCGCACGGGCTTAGTTGCTCCACAGCATGTGGGGTCTTCCTGGACCAGGGCTCGAACCCGTGTCCCCTGCATTGGCGGCGGAAACTTAACCGCTGTGCCACCAGGGAAGCCCGAGGAGTGATTCATTTTTAAAAGAACCCTGAAACTGCCTTTCATTACACCCACGTCTCAGGAAGACCTCATACTACGCTGTTACAAGTACTGACATGCGGCTAATTGCACTGTGAAGGACTTGGACTTTTTGAAGCTTACTGGTATGTTTTTCAGCAGATAACGGATAATCAGAAAATAAATTCCCTTGGTACAACATCACACCGGAAGAAAACGGCGCATGTTTCTGAACCCTGTCTGGTGTTATTACAGTAGTAGAAATCTCCACAGCAGAAAAATCGTACCTCTGGTGCGAATGGGCTAAGGTGGGATGGCAGCTCTGATCTCACACTTGGCCGTGGGTTGGAATGCCACAGCCCGCTAGCTGACTTTCTCTCTCTCGCTCGCTCTCTCTGTTCCTCCCCAGAAGCCCCTTGCGCCACGCCGCTGATCTGCAGCTTCGGGAGGCCGGTTGACCTGGAGAAGGACGACCACCAGAAGGTGGTGTGCAACAACGAGCACTGCCCTCACAGCGCCTGGATGCACCTGCAATGCTTCTACGAGTGGGAGAGCAGCATCCTGGTCCAGTTCAACTGCATCGGCCGGGCCCGCAGCTGGAACGAGAAGCAGTGCCGCCAGAACATGTGGACCAAGAAGGGCTACGACCTGGCCTTCCGCTTCTGCTCCTGCCGCTGTGGCCAGGGTCACCTGAAGAAGGACACGGACTGGTACCAGGTGAAGCGGATGCACGATGAGAAAAAGAAGAAGTCGGGGTCGGAGAGGAACGCCGGGAGGCCCCCCGGTGAGGCGGTGGAGGAGGCCAAGAAGTGCCGGCCGCCCACCAAACCCCAGAAGGGCCTGAGCCACGACCTGCCCCGCCGGCATTCCATGGACCGGCAGAACTCCCAGGAGAAGGGCGGCGGGGCCGCAGCCTACGGGGCGCGCTCCCCCTGCGGCTCCCCGGGCCAGTCCCCGCCCACCGGCTACTCCATCCTCTCCCCCGCCCACTTCAGCGGCCCCCGCTCCTCCAGGTACCTCGGGGAGTTCCTAAAGAACGCCATCCACCTGGAGCCTCACAAAAAGGCTCTGGCGGGGGGCCACGTGTTCCGAAACGCCCACTTTGACTACAGTCCGGCCGGGTTGTCAGTTCACAGGGGGGGCCACTTCGACGCGCCCGTGCAGTTCCTGCGGCGCCTGGACCTGTCCGAGCTTCTCACCCACATCCCCCGGCACAAGCTGAACACTTTCCACGTGCGGGTGGAGGACGATGCCCAGATGGGCCAGGGCGAGGATCTGCGGAAGTTCATCCTTGCGGCCCTCAGCGCCAGCCACAGGAACGTGGTGAACTGTGCCCTGTGCCACCGGGCGCTCCCGGTGTTCGAGCAGTTCCCGCTGGTGGACGGAACTCTGTTCTTAAGCCCCTCGAGACACGATGAGATCGAGTACGATGTTCCCTGTCACCTTCAAGGTACAGGTGTTCGCTCACCTTGCCTGTTTTCTGTTTGTGAGAAGTGAAAAGCCAACAAGAAGGGATGGCTCTGTTGGGGCTTAATTTTAACTGATGACGTGTTTTTATTCTAGTCAGGAGCTAGCTAACTTTTGAATATTTCAGCTCTGCCCAGTGAGGTGGTGTCCTTGCCTCTGATGTCACACTATACCAAGTACAGTGGTCCTGGTGGGTAATTTTATGTTTCTGTCTTGCTGTAATTTGAAGAGAGGATTCAGGTGTATAGTTTTTCATAATTGGGAGGAACTTTAGAGAAGGAATTGCATAAAAATGTTTTACTTGCTATAAAATAGGTGCCTTTGAAACCTGTGTTACTGTGCCCAGCAAGCTGTGTATTCTCTCTGATCCTTGTAAACATAACACAGCGAGGGAAGGGTCAGTGTGTTTTTAGATTAGTTGAATTAATCTTGAAATGTATGAAAGGTGAGACTTTCTTGATAGCAGCAAAAGGAAAATGAAAGCTCAGGTATTACCCTGGTGGTGAGGCGTGGGGAGCTTCTTATTATTAGTGCTGTGGGTGACATACAAAGACTGGGGCATTTCAGCCAGAAAATGGATAACAGGGGGTGGGTCAGTTGTCAGAGAAATCTGTCAATTCATGTAAAACTACTGAATTTATATAAATATGGGATCCATGACATATAACCCGTTTATAACTTTAAAAGTGTGGTTAAAAAAGCCTATAGTAAAAATGATATTTCCCCACCTATCTTCTTCCCACCCACCCCTGGTGTCTCACTTCTCAGAGTGAGACACTTTCAAATCTTAACTGATTCTTTGGGTTTTTACCATCATAATTTTAAAACTGCTATCTTCATTCTCCGATTTTAGCTCTAGATTTACTTTTAAGGTGGATGATGGTTCATGCTTTCTTGCATCTTCCACTTTCTCTCAGGATAATCCATCACAATTCTTAGTTAAATCCTTAATGATTTTGTTATTATGAGTATATAAATATTTAGTGCTGAGCCAAGAAGTATAGATGTATTTCCTATTTCGAGAACTGTATGTTCTGGGACTCCTTTTGTTTTTGTTTTTGTTTTTTTTTTTTTTGCGGTACGCGGGCCCCTCACTGCTGTGGCCTCTCCCGCTGCGGAGCACAGGCTCCGGACGCGCAGGCTCAGCGGCCATGGCTCACGGGCCCAGTTGCTCCGCGGCATGTGGGATCTTCCCGGACCGGGGCACAAACCCTTGTCCCCTGCATCGGCAGGCGGACTCTCAACCACTGCGCCACCAGGGAAGCCCTCCTTTTGTTTTTATCAAAGTTAATAATTGCTTCACATTTTCATTTGCTTAGCCTTTGTTTTGAAGCTTTGGCTGGTGGTTCTAACTCTCCAGCAGCTCTACAAACCACCTTTCAAAAACATGTCCACATACCTGTCAAACATTTTTATGAATTTTTTTCTAGAAATTTCCTTCATGGAGCCTTTCATCTTCCTGCTCCTGTCTGTCCTGCTGCACTTAATGCCTGCTGTACTACATAGCTGTCCTTCTAGGAATTCTTTCATCTCTTTCCTATTTTTTATCTTCTGTTTCCTAGATCCCATACTTTCTTTTTTCTTGGTAAATTTCCTCAGTTTGTTAAGAAGCATCCCCTAGGAGCTTTCTGAGAAAGGAAGCATGGGAATAGATGTTTTGAGATTTTGAAAGTCTGGTAGTATCTTGATTCTATCTTCACACTTCCAAGTTGTAATTATTTTCCCTTTGGAATAGTTTTCCCTTTGGAATATTTTCCCATAGTCTTCCAAGTTATAATTATTTTCCCTTTGGAATTTTGAAGGCATTACTTCACTGTCTCCTGTCTTCCAATGTTGCTACTGAGAAATCTAATATTATTCTTATTCCTGACCCTTTATTTCCCCTTCCCATCCTCCAAAGGTTTTTAGATTTTCTCTAGTAATCTGAAGTTTCACCATGATGTCTTTTTTTCCATTTGTTGGGCAGGATGCTTTCTTGGCTTTTTGATTTTGTAAACTTATAGTCTTCAATTTGGGGAAATTTTCTTTTGATTTATTTCTTTGATGATTTCCTCCCATTTTCATTTTCTTTCTTTCTTTCTTTCTTCCTTCCTTCCTTCCTTTCTTTCTTTCTTTCTTCCTTCCTTCCTTCCCTCCTTCCCTCCTTTCTTTCTTTCTTTCTTTCTTTCTTCTCTGTAGAACAGCTAATCAGATGTTGGACCTCTTAGATTGATCCTTTTTTTTTTGAGGAGGGGGGAGATCCTTTATTATGTATATTTTTGGCCCTGTTCATCTCTTTATCTTTATTCTGCTTTCTGGAAGATTTCTCTGATTTTATATTCCAGTATTTTTAGTGAGTTTAAGATTTTCTGTTATCTATTATATTTGTAATTTCCAAAAGTTCTTTTTAATAGCATCCTGTTCTTGTTTCATGCATACTATTTCTGTTTCATCTTTCTCAGCAGGGAAAGGGAGCTGAATTTGCGAGGAGTGGTCTCATTCATTTTCTAGAGTTTTGCCTACTGTCCTGTGTCTTTTAGCCTTTCTTATAGGGCAAGCCACTCTAAAACTTAGTGGTGTAAAACAGTGATGATTTATAATTTCTCACAGTTCTATGAGTTGGTTGGTTAGGATGGCCTCTCACACATGTCTAGCAGTTGGCAGTCTGGTTGTCCTTGGGAGCCTCAGCTAGAATGGCTTATCCCTGTTTATATATCCTTTCATCTGCCGGTAGACTAGCCTGGGCTTTTTCACATGGTGTTCTCAGGATAGCATTAAAGATGGTGAGAATGGAGCTGCGTGGCCTCTCTCTCTTGAGGCTTAAGCTTGGGACCGAGTAACATCACTTCCATCACATTCTATTCTTCAAAAAAATAAGTTGTAAGGCTATCCCAGATTCAGGGGCTGATTCAACAGACTCTGCTTCTTGATGAAAAAAGTTGTATAGAATGTGTGGTTATTTAGTAATTTGTTATACCCCGCTCTTTCTCTTTCAGCACCTCATCTCAACCTCCCCTGTGCTTGTTTTCCAGTTTCAGAGCTAAACCATTTATTACTTCCCCATCTAATTTCTGATCTCATATTCAGGGTTGCAAGTACCTCATAGTTTCATGGAAGATAGAATTTGTATTTTGTTACTTGTTACTTGTACTTTATACTGTGTGGGGATAAATTTAGAGGGAAGTATTCTTTATGACGATGAATGAGGGTACAAGGGTACAGGGTACATGAGAGGAGAGTTGTCCTTTTTCTATTCATGATGGACGAATCCTTTTCATTTAATCTGTTCACCAACCAATCAAACTTATGAATTGCATACTTGTACTGGGTACTATCAGTCCTTGCCACTCATCAGTCTATAATCTTAGGATATAAGATGCATTTGCAAAAGTGTAACTAACTTTACCAGACCTAAGGCACTAGTACCACCTTTGGAACTGGTATCGCCTGGATATTATGTACGTGAAGCAACCTGTCATTTCCAAAGAGGAAGGGGACACTTTGGCCTGGGTAGTCAAAGGAGGTAATGTGAAGGCAGATGTCAGGAGGGGCATTGGACTTTGATAAGTACATGGTCTAACTACACTGGGGGTTTGTTGATAAGGAGTAATGCAAGCAAAGGAATAGTTGTTCATAAAAAGGTCAGGAGACAGTGAGAGAACCGAAGAGCACCATCTGGTTGGAGCAGAGGTTCTAGAGTAGGAAATGAGTAAGGTAGGTGGAGAACAGATTGTGGGTGTCCTTTCAAGCCATAACAAAGAGCTTTGCCATATTGATGAATTGAAGCGTTTAACAATTTTTTTTTTTTAAAGCCAGTGGTTGCTTGGGGGAAAAGTTGTTTGAAAGGGGTGGAAGCTACACAGTTGAAATTTAAATCTGTATTCTAGATGCAAGGAGAAGAGAGACAGCTGGGTGGTGATGGTGGGGATTGAAAGGTGGGAACAGCTCTAAGAGATTATATTAAAGTAAAGATCACAGCTTTGGAGACAGCTTTACTGTACGGGATAAAGATGTGTCCTTGTTGGCTCACTTTGGCTCTAGACCAGGTAAACGGTATTGTCACGAACAGTAGAGAAAGTTGGGGAAGGGACCTGATCTTAGAGGAAAGAAGATGGGGTACTTGTGTGTATTGGGTTTGAAGGGATGTTGGGACTTTTGTGTGGAGGTGTCTTTCACAAGCGCTATTAGAAATAAACATTTAGGATGAACACTGAAGCTTATTTTATAAAATTAGTGGCTAAAAGAGTGGAAGAGGCCTTGAATGGGGAGAAAAGAGAAAGAAAAGGAGGAGTATATGACAGACCCCAGGACTAGATCTTAAGGGTACCCATCAGAGTGGATGGAGAACGGTAAAAATTAGACAGGCCTAAGAATTCTGTGTACGTGTGTGTGTGTGTACACACCTAAGTACATACACACATTATCCAAATAGATAATGGATGCGTTAGGTGTGCACTACAGAAGTCTTGAGAGGTTTAACTGTTGATAAAGTCTGAGGATCTGGTTGTTTTATCAGCACCAGACAAGTCAGTGCCATAAGTGGGGCCTTGTCATATGTCCGTGTTTTTATTGCCACATCTCAAAGTCCATTCCGTCTCTTTTTATAACAAGCCAGTGTCAATAATTTCTTCCATCACAGAGTTTCAACCATGTAGTCCTTAAAGCATTTTCAGTTCCAGTAGGAAGGCACATTCCAGGCCACAAGATTCCAGGCTGCAGTTGATTATATGCTGCTGAAATAATGTGTAATTTCCAGTGGTGGCCCGTGTGGATTGTCATTCTCTTGCTCTGGGCCCTTTCCCCCTCAGTGCCCTCCCCACCCTCCAGCTCCAGCCTCTTTTCCCTGATTTTTCCAGAAGAAGATGTTTTTGTTCGGTTTTAATAATTTATTAAGGTTGATCGAGTTAGGAATTTCTTTTGGTACAATAGTTCTTTACCACTTAGAACCATAGGTAATTACTCTCTCAGAAATCTGCTTTTTGTTTGAACTCACAACCCTAGAATTTAGCAATTTTAAATTCTCAGTATTTAGGACAATATATAACAGTAACTGAAACAAATTCCCAGCCAGGAATTCCCGTGATGTAGCCTGGAGGTTAAGAGTCAGACAAGTCTGGACTTTGCTATTTATTATCTTTTTTGAACTCGGGCAAGCTATTCCAGCTCTCTAAGCTTCAGTTCCTCCTATCTGAAGTAGGAATAACAGTAACGCCTACTTTAGAGGGTTGTTGTGAGGGTTAAATGAAATGATTCACGTAGCCTCCTAGCACAGTGTCAGATCCTTGGTAAGCACTCAGTGAAAGTTCCCTGTCAGCTTCATCATCATGGTCATTGCTACCAACATGTGACTTCTCCGTCTGTCCCTGTCCCCACCCTTCCTAGCAGCCACCTTGATGTCTTTGAATGTTTGAGATCTGCAGTGTTTGAGAACTCTGTCTAGGACGGAGATTGGAAATGAAGCCTTTTCCAGTGGCTGCTAGATATTGAACTGACATCCTGAAATGCCCCAGGCCACTCTGAGTGTGAGACGGTTTTATTTTCAGTGCCCTACAGCAGAGGTGGGCAGTATTGCAAGAAGCTCTTGTCACCCTTCCCATTTTTTGGCATAGAGGCCCCCAAGGTTATAACGTCTTCGGCTGTTAATATATCCCATCCATTCATGTAACATACAATTATGGAGTGCTTCCCGCGTTCCAGATATTGTGCAAGACACTGAGCCTTCAAGGAGGGCATAGTTCCTGCCCTCAGGGAGGGGGAGAGAGAGTCTTGTAAATGAGTGAAATGAAAGATTTCCTTGTAAGTACTGTATACCCCTTTCTAATGGGTAAGGAGCAGGCTGGTCCTTAACCGCTGAAAATATGAAGGGCATAGTCTGGCTGATGGCAGCGAGCAGCACACTCTGAATAAGACACTTAGGGGTATGTGTTCTGCTGCTGGTAGTTTTCTAGCTCAGTGGAACCCCCGACCCCCACATAGAGAGCAGTGTTGTTGTTGTTCATTACACATTGCCCAGACAGATGCTGGACATTCCATTTCTTCCCCGATTTGAACCTGAACCCTTCCATATAAACTAGGGTGACATCTTTCCTTTACGAGCATTAGATATTGATAAATAGCGGAGGAATGGGCTTATGACTTTCAAGAGCCCAGTAAATAACAAGACACTGAACTCCTTTGAAAAAAAAAAAACCACAAGTAAGATATAATTCTGGTTCCTAAATTGGATGTGGTGATGGATGAGCAATTTTGGAGACAAGAACAGTTAACATAGTAATTTTGACTATGGTGTAATTCTGGGCTACCAATACCAAGACAGACTTTGGACTTTTTCATGATGGGACTTGTTGATGGATGAGAGCCCATGAACACAGACCAACATTGCTGGTTCAGCCTCCATAATCCACAGTAGATCTCTGAGCAGAAAGTCCTGCATGATCACAGGCTGCTTTTGAGCATCTGTGGCTTGGTCATTTTGAGTTTGGATGTCGGTATTAGAAACCTGGCAGCACCTTTCAGAAAAATGAATTGAAGCCGGTATTTAATAAGATTGAACTTAAAGTATGTGTCCCACTGACAATAGTTAGTAATCCATCCTTATTGTAAAAGGGCAACTTGGGGATATATGATAAATATCATCTATTTTGCTTTATATATTTATTCAAATGATAAAGTTTTGCTTATAACTGATAGATGAGCCATTGTTTTAATCCCCTTTGGTGACAAAAGGTGATTTCTTGGCCAGCCACTCTCAGCATCGTGTCTTCTGTGTACAGGGAGGCTCATGCATCTGTACGCAGTGTGTGTGGACTGCCTGGAAGGGGTTCACAAGATCATCTGCATCAAGTGTAAGTCGCGGTGGGATGGCAGCTGGCACCAGCTGGGCACCATGTACACCTATGACATCCTGGCCGCCTCTCCATGTTGTCAGGTTGGTATTTACCCCTCAGAGTGAGTAGTGGGTGCTATCAGGCTTCTGTCCCCAAGAGAATGCAGAGGAGTTAGAGGCAGCACTGTGGTTATGTTGGAGGAGGTGGGAGGGTGTGGAGAACGTGCTTCAGGAGTGAGCAGCCGTGGGACCCCCCAAAATCCAGCAGTGATGGTTGATTTACTGCAGCATGGTGCTGCTGTTACTGAAATACTAGGCAGTCATTAAAAGGGATCTTGTAATTATGTGGGAAATATTTTCAGTATTTTAAGTCAAAAAAGCCACCTTTAAATGGCAGAATAATATGCTTCCATTTGTAAAAAGCGAACATGAAAAGGAACCTGCTAGCCTGTTACCAGAGGTTGTCTCTGGGTTGTGGGATGCTGAGTGGTTCCTTTAGTTTTCTTTTTGCTTACTTATATTTTTTAATCTTTTATATGATTAACATAGTTTCTAGTAAGAAAAAGTTGTCACTTAAAAGGAAAGAAGAAAGTTTCACTTTCTTTAATAGTCAGGGTTTTCTTTTTGTTTCCTTTCTGTGGGACAGTGCAGTTATCCAGGAACTGCCTGCCCTGTCAGGTGCTTGAGGTTGACTTGAAAGATTTGTAGTCCTTAAAGCTCTGCTAAGGTGGGGGCATCTTCTGATGCTAAGAAAGCATCTGAACTTTAGCTGTCATGAGGAAAAGAGGGAAGTATTAACATTGGAAAATACCTTACATAAGTCCATAGAAACACAGGAGACAAAACAAAATCCTTGGAAGTATCTTGATTTATTCCTAAGTGCTTTAGAAAAGAAAACACTTGTTATATAATTCTGTGATATTCATGGATTGGAGAGATATTTTCCTTCCCTCTTAAGTGGCTAAGTCTTTAATATAAATACCTGATAAACATTTCATTAGTTTTATTACACAGTTTTATATCTTTAGCATTATGGTTTGACTTTTATAAAGAGAATATCCTTACCATTATTAGTTTATTCAGAAGATAAGCTGTGTAGGTTGAATTAAAAGGTTGGCACAGTTGGTATTTCAGCTATGCTGTATCCATACTAGTGATCTTAAAAGAGAAATATGGTCGTGAGAGACCTGGATGGCCATCTGTAGCCTGTCGTTTGATTCCAGATAAGATTGACTCCTTTACGCTCTTCTCATACATGGACCACATTTCCATTTAAAACTTAGCCTTGGAAGTGAGATATCATTGTCTTTTAGTTATTCACTGTAGCACTTTATAATACCCACTGTTCCTTGATGCCAGCTCTTGAAATGAGAGGAACAAAAGGAAGGGACGCCTCTCTCCCACACACACCAGACAGGGTTATCTTTTAAAGAAATAAGGAAGTGAAAGAATGTGTGGGCCTATAACTCATAGAGTGTTAGCACTGGAAAAGACTCGTATTTTCCACATACAGTGGAGGCCTAAACAATTAGAATGTTTTTCCCAGGTCTCCCCACATGTGTCACAGCCGTGACCACAACCTCTGTCACTCCCAGTCTTGTGCTCTTTGTACGCCACCACTGAAAGGCACTGGGGTTATTTCCTCACCTTCAGGGAGAAAAGCAGAATGGCGTCCTGCCACACCCAGCCTGCTGTTCCTCACTATATATTTCTTCCTTAAAACAATTTAAGCCCAAACACTTCTTTTCTGGCCCCTTACTGAAATGGAAAACAGGTTTGATTACTTTTGGCTTAAAAAAAATCAATTAACTATATTCACTGAGAAGGTACAAGGGTTAGACACTATTAAGGCATCAAGGAGTGTCTTCCAATAAGACTTCGAGGCCAAGATAAGCAGGAATTCATTATTAGAAAGGAATAATAGGTTAAACAGAGTGGTTAAAGAGAGAGGTTTGCTTAGAATCTCACTTTTAATATTGTTCAGAGAGATTAGTCAGTTAAAAGGGAGTTTATCTCAGGTTACAGAAAGGTAGTCCATGTAATGGCTAAGAGGGTAGGCTCTGGAGTAAGCTACCGTGGTTCAGATCTCAGCCTTTCTGCTTTATCACCATGTGCCTCAGTTCCATCATCTAAAATTCATGTACTACTATCTACCTACAGGAGCGTTTTGAGGACAAAATGAGATTATACTTCTCTATTACCTTTTTAGAATGAGTCTGAATTGAGAGTCTTATAATTTCTAGTTATTCACTGAAGTCCTTGGACCTATTGCCAAAAGCTTGGGTCCTGTACTGCTAGAGGGAGGCTGGAGCATGTATAAAGGTACAGTGTGCTCACAGGTTCCAGAAGCCTCAGGGTAAAGGTGGCCCTTATTCCTGGATCCTCAATTTTACTAGAGTATTTTAGGGAAATTTTATTTTTACCCCAAAGAAAACAGAAATGTAGTAACGAGTAGAATGAAAAATGTATATTGGTTTTAAAAATAAACAAAAAAAATCTTCAAAGAAATTTCATGCAGATTTGGATGAGGGAAGTTGGTTTCAGTCACTTTTTAAAATCCAGGAGGCAGAGATTTCCAGTTGTTCGGGGAACTTTACCGGACAAGTTTAGGCGGCACAAGTTGAGAATTTTCTTGCCACCAGTAGGAGTAATTACTAGCAGAGCTGCACATCGGGAGAGAAGAGTCATTAATCTTTCAGGCTGATGGGTGAATATTTGAGTGTGTATCTCATGCTTATCTGATGCTCTGCGTACCCTGTTTTGGGTAATAAAAGGGATGCTTTACTAAACTCCTGGTGAGTTTCCCAGGTAGAGCAGTCTCACGTTTTCGTTGGTTTGACGTTGGCAGTGCTGTGAGGTAGAGGGGTACTGTGGCTCACGGCATCTTGTGTTCCCCCCCACCAGGCCCGCCTGAACTGTAAGCACTGCGGGAAGCCAGTGATCGACGTGCGGATTGGGATGCAGTACTTCTCCGAGTACAGCAACGTCCAGCAGTGTCCACACTGTGGCAACCTGGACTACCATTTCGTGAAGCCATTTTCCTCCTTCAAAGTTCTCGAAGCTTATTGATGAAAGCTTTGCTTTAGTAATAGCTATTTTATTGATATTATTACTTTATTACATATCTTTTCTAGGGAAGCCTTCTGTGACATTCATTTCTTTTCTAATTGAAAGGAGAGTTCCTTTGTGTATGTGTGCCACTAAAAGGGGGCCTGCGCCTTGCCTTCTCTTGACTCCCGAGTGTTAGTCTGTGGTCACGACCAGAGCCCAGCCGGTACTCCTGTGAGCTTGGGGGAGCGGTTAACTATCACTAAGGGTCTCTCGGGCAGCTTTTAGGGTGGTGGGGAGGATGGGGTGAATTCAGGAAAGGGATTATGTGGTCATAAGCTGAGAGCACGGTAGGAGTTGGGAAGAAACTCTTACTAAAATGTTAACTGTCTAAAGACCCACTTTTAGATCTTCTCTGGGCCTTGGGAGAAACATGTGACAAGTGAATGTAATCTGTGCCTGGAGAGCTGATGGTGTGTTTGTCCACCTTGGTTTGGCGTTCCGCAGCGCACGCTGGCCTGCAGTTTCCCCTCACTGACAGATCATTGGAAGGTGGACATGAGCCCTGATTCTATCCCTGTTGTAGTTTAGCAGCCAGTTTTCATACCGAAAATAATATCCAAATTATAAGGCATATGAAAATATATATATTTTAGGTAAGCTGACCTATAACAAAGAGAATATGCTAAATGAATTTGGAAATGATGCAGACTGACTCAAGAGGGCAAAAAGGCAGAACGCTGTCATCTGAACTGTGTCTTTGAAGTTGGTCAAACAAGCTCTTAAGGAGAATCCAAGAGAATAACAAGATTTGAGCGGTACTGATTTATATAGGTTGCACTGTCAAAGTGCCATTTGATGTCAGATCCTTCTCACAGGTAAATCTCACAGCCACAGACCCTAACTGGTGAGTTTCAGAACCAATTGCCACACTTGTCTTTCCCCCAGATTGCTTATGGCTGCATTTTACCCCTTTAATGCTGCGTTTCCCAAATCAAAGATTTTGCCCTAAGAAGGAAAGGAAAAAATTATTTGTGAACCTTTGAGGAAAAGAATCATTTTAGTATTTCTTTTTAAAGTGTTTCATTTTGGAAAATCACTGATTATAATGCATAACAATATGTTTGAAAATAGATTATTCTGAAGATCTCCATGATACCTTACCATTGGTGAAGAAGATGACAATTTACAGAACTTGATTGGTCAGAGCATTGAGCTTTCCAAAATCCCAGCCTTCTGTTTATTAGAACTTTCTGATTTAAGTAGACTGACACCCCATACCTTTAGAGAACTGGAATTGGAATATGATTTCTCAAAAATGAATTTGATAATTTCAACTATAATACACATACATGCTAAAAGAATGTTGAAAATATGATCCTTTTATGGGTAGCTAAATTTGGGGTTATGTGAATATTTTCTATTATTTCGTTTATACCATTTTTTTTTTCTCAGAAAAACAGTTGTTTTTCCTCTCAGAAGTGTTTAGGCATCATTGCAAGTGAGTTTCAGTTCTGCTACATGGAATATTTGATGTTTTGTTTGAAAGAACACAGCTGACTGTGAGAGGTTGACTAATATTCTTTATCTTTCGGTTTGCGTGATTGTAATTCAGCTGACAACATCCAGCTTGATGTTTGATGATCTGAAGAATATCACAGTGAGGGGAGATGCTGAATGTCTGTAAGAAGCAGCAAATTGTCATTGGTCTCACAGTATTTGATGCAAGGAAAAGAGGTCTATAGGACACATCCCTTGCAAATTTGTCTTTAATACACAAAGCTGTAACTGAACTAGCTGTTTTGCTATTGATTCTCTCGTGTACCCAGTTATAAAAATTGGTGAGTTTCTCTTGTCTCAGAGTACCATTGGATTTTATTTCTGAATTTAAAATGAATAGTAAAATATTTGTTCTTTAACCCACCTCAATTTCTGAAGAGAAACCTGCTTGTATTGTTGTTCTGAAGTTTCAAGTTTACATAGAGATCACATTCAGCAAGCTCCTCAGCCTAAAACTTCTGCAAGTGGAGTGTCTGATGCATTCACTACTTTCTCCTCATATTGTTGTCTACTCTGAGAAAATAAGTATGAGGAAGTTTCACTGTAAGTGAGTAACATTTGATTTTGGCATTTATTTTGATGATTAAGTTAGGATTCTATGGATGCCAAATTGATATAAAAGGAGAGGCATAGGTATCATATCCGAGAGTATCTTTTGCCTTTAAGGCATTGCGTTCTTGTCTAAAATGGAAAATTTGGCTGATTTGAGAATAAAATGTAATTGAATATACAACCATGTGAAGAATAAATTTTATTTTGGAATCTGCTGACTTTAATATGTTCTCCACACTTTCTCAAAGTGCTTTGCTCTGAGTACCTTGATAGGAATTGGAATATATCAGAAAGGATGATTATTTTTGTTGTGGTTTGGATATTAAGGGGTATTAGTCACCCAAGAGATCCACTTTCTGTTTTTCTGATAGTGTTCAATAACATGAACCTACTCATGAGTGACTAATAAGTGATTTTTATCTACTTTAACTTGTTTTAGTTTTAAGAGTTATACCTTGAACAAATAAAATTACCTGCTTTAGTTTAATGGGAAGACTGTTTCTGATCATCTCATCTTCTTCTCTGCAGGCCAGCTCAGTTCTTCACTCTCTTCTGGTTGCACTTGAAGCAGTTGATGTACTGGGTTTACACCTTAAAAGATAGACATGTGCTGTGAAGTTAGGGAGTGGGGTGAATTATCCCATTGTAATTAAGAAAGAGCTTTCCCCAAACAGTCTTTAATTCCCAGTTTTTGTAGAAGAAGCTCATTCATTTTCTGAGTAAAAAGTATTTTCGTATCTGTCTGGGGGGAAATTAACTCATCAGGAAAATATTATTAGGTGTTTAAATCCTAAAACTAACAGATAAACTGATACGTAACTTATTAGATCACCCAAACTAACTTGCTGAAATCTTTTGTTTTGTCCTGTAAGATCAATGCTTAACATGCAGTCTCTCCTCCCATGCCCAGGTCAGTAACTCCAGGTTGCTCTTCTCTTTAGTCTCATGGTAGCAGCTGTTGGGTAATTGTAGTCGGAAGCTGGGGAGGAGGTGAGGAGAAAGTGCTCTTGTTCAGTGTTTTGTTTCCTATAAAAGGATGCTGCCTAACCCAGCTCATCTCTGTGTCCTGTTGACTTTATTGTTATTCCAGGTAATTGCAAGAAAATATAATGAATGGGCATCATTAACACCAGCTCAAAAACATATTCTTATCAGTGAAGATTTCTTGTCAAATGTCTTGGATTGCACTTTTGTTGAGGGAAGACAGTGTAAATAGTTAAAGAATGTTGATAAAATTGAAACATTTGGTTATGGAATTGTGTGGTGTTAGAAAGTTTCTGTTTGTGAAATGTATGTATTAAAAATAATAAAATTTCAGAAACTAACATTGTATTCTCTCTTTAGTGTGTCACTTTATTTTTTGTTGGGATTCCAGGTTTTTGAACTTGGGATTGTTTGATAAGAAAAGATAGTAGAGAAGACATTCTGAGGGTTTGATCACTATTCAGGTAGCCACTTCAAAATCAGTACTGCAGCTAATAAAAGCTACGAACTTTTTATGCTGTTTGAAAGTGATGTACCACATGTAAATTCCCTTTGCAACAAAATAAGCATGCTGTATAACAAAGCCGGTTCCATGTGGATAATCCACAATTATTGTTCTGGTTATAGGGAATTCTATTGACTAAGTAGATAATCCTATTCTACAATTTGTTGTTGTTGCTTCTAGGCCTATAACAATTTTCATAATAAAAAGACTGGATTATATCCTTCTTCATTATAAGAAAATGAGAACTGAGTTGCTGTTAAACTTCTTGCTGACTTGCACTGTGATCTAGTTTACCTTATCTTTCAAATTTCCTCGTCCCTTTCATTTCAGATATTATACTCAGCCAATGGATTGAAATCCACAAAGTCATAAGAACACAGGAAACGTGGGTGAAGAAAGCGTCTCCAGTGGATTCACAGCCTGTCTTACCATTATTTACTACAGATATCTGAGGCATAAATTTTATTTCATTTAAAGCCCTAACGACTTAGGATATTACACTTGTGATAGTGTAATTTATATCAACAAAATTCCTTTGCAATTCAAAAGAAAATACAGTTTTTACTATAATAGAAAAAAACCAAAGTTAAACAGTGATTATTAAGAATTAAGTTTAATGGAAGAAAATCTTATTTGTTCTTAGTGGTTTCCATTTCTTTAAACCTTGCTTATATTGTTTAGACTTCAATTTAGCAGCAATTAGATTGCTAATTATATAGGCTGTTTCTCTAGTAAAGAGGTAATTTTGGAAGAAAAAAAGCTTTTCTGGAGCTTTTGTTCTTTTCATGTTCTTTCAGCTCTCTATACACAGGATAAATGTTATCTACTGAATGTGAAATATCTTTTTTTTTTTTTTTTTTTTTGCAGTACGCGGGCCTCTCACTGTTGTGGCCTCTCCCGTTGCGGAGCACAGGCTCCGGACACGCAGGCTCAGCGGCCATGGCTCACGGGCCCAGCCGCTCCGCGGCATGTGGGATCTTCCCGGATCGGGGCACGAAACCGTGTCCCCTGCATCGGCAGGTGGACTCTCAACCACCGCGTCACCAGGGAAGCCCCAATGTGAAATATCTTTGAAGATAGTAAAGTGTTGTATAGATGTACTAGAAATAATGTATTTTTAAAGAATACTTTTCTTCTAATGGCAGCCTTCAGCATTGTGATAATCACTTTATTTAAGCTCAATTTGGTATTGCTAAGCCTCAGGGACAGCAAAAACATTGTAAAAATAAGCAAAGTACTTTGTCTCATGGTGTTCAGTAAAAACACTGATTACATTTGTCAGTGTCCAAATGGAATCTGCCCTTATAGCACTGTTTCCTGGTGATGGACACCATGCCAAGTGGTTCTGATACACTTGTTTGAAAGTTTAGATCATATCTTAAATTCAAGTTTGGAACTATCTAATTGCATTTCTCACAAGCCTCAAAGTATTATAGTAAACTCATAGCCATAAAGTCATAGAATTAGAGATACCAGAATTTAGAGCAGGGACTGTGTTTTTTGTTGTATTCACATTGTGTGTGTGTGTGTGTATTTTTTTTTAATTGAAGTATAGTTGATTTATAGCATATTTCAGGTGTGCAACAGTGATTCTATATTTTTTAGATTATACTCCATTTAAAATTATTGTAAAATATTGGCTATATTCCCTGTGCTATACCATATATCCTTGTAGTTTATATATTTTATACATAGTAGTTTGTACCTCTTAATCCCTTCCCCCATCTTGCCCCTCGCCCCTCCCTCTCCCCGATGGTAACCACTAGTTTGTTCTCTGTTTTGTTACATTCATTTGTGTGTTTAAATCGTATTGACTATTGTACTCATTGTAGAGTTAAACTGAGGCCCAGAGAACTTAAATCTACATAAATAAGTCTGTGTAGTTCACGGCTGACTGGGAATTAAGTCTGGATTCCTTCTCCTAGTCCTCAAAATGACACCAGTGGGTAGGTACTTTGTTTTTGGTTGAGAACTTTGGGTTTGTTTTTACAGGGCGCTGGATGTAAAAGGTACAGTAGCCCTTGCTTCAGCAGCCCAGGTGGAAGTAATTCTGAGAGGCCTTGCTGAGACCCTTGCATGAGGGTGAGCACATTTGAAAGCATCCCCTGTTTTTAGAAAGAAGAAAACAAATGGAGCACTTCTAACTTCTAAAAGGGAGAAATAATATTTGAAATCAATAGTTGTGTCTTTTACCTCATTTTTTGTGCATTCATTTGTTGACTTCTGTTCTCTTTTGTTAAGATCAATCATTGCTTGAGGAGAACTGCGTCTGAGTGTAAGGTGACATTTTAACAGTCTACACTAAGAATCCATCATTCTGTTCACTTTGGGATCTGACTTTGAGATGTTTCTGGATTCAACCCTGTCAGGCTGTCGGATCTGACAGCTTTGGTCTACCCAACTGGGGCGGAGTTTTCCTTTTCAAACTTTTCAAACAGTTGCCCTTGGTGTGTTTCACTTTGAGTTTCTCTTCAGTACTCTTCTGTCTGAAGCTCTGGTATTTCAGACTTTTTTGAGTTGCTAAACCTGATCACTATTTATTTGTAGTGCTGGTTACATGTCTGAAACAATTAAAATTTTTCATGGTGTAGAGGTTATCTCTTGAGCTAATAATTAGTGATATTCCTAGTTATTGCAAAACCATGGGTTGACAATCAGTGCCTTACACTTTCTTGTTATTTGCATCACATTAATGAATCACGTATTTTTCTGAAACTCTGATGACACAGCAAGTGGTTGATGAAGAAAGTAAAGCCAGGGGAAGCCCCTAGGCTAGGGTTTGTCTGAAGCTCCAGAGCCTCATGGCTCTAAGAAGAAAGTAGTTGGGGCTGAGAGTGAGATGGTGGCAGTCCCGGGGGCTATTGTGAATAATTCAGAAAGCTTAATGGAGATCAGAACATTGCCTGCCACAAGGCTGCACAGAATATCTAAAAGGTCAGTTTATTTTTGACAGGAGTTGTAGCAACCTTGGTTATCTCATACTGCTCAGAAACACTGGCAGTAGTATATGCCTTTGATGAATAATATATGAGAACATAAATGAATTAATACCTAATATTTTTTTATTTTACAGACATAACCTTTCAAAACAAGATAGAGTTATATTAGGTGGGGGTGGTATTTGGTGATGGCAGAGTTGGGAAAAAGCCATTTTTTAAAAGTGTCTGCTTTTCCTAATCATTTTCCTCTTACCTAATCATTTTCCTTTTACCTGTTGTGATATCTGTTTTATCTTTTTTGTACCTGCCCATCTCTCTTTCCTATCTTGTCCTTTCTCCTACCTCTCCTGTTGTATCAAGTTTCTTAACCATTGGAATACAGTAAAAGCCACCTGACAAATCTAGACATGAGTTGGTCGGTAAATCAAAAAAGTTAGTTAGGGACTTCCCTGGCAATCCAGTGGTTAAGGCTTCACCTTCCAATGCAGGGGGTGCAGGTTCTATCACTAGTCGGGGAGCTAAGATCCCACATGCCTTGGGGCCAAAAAAAACAAGACATAAAACAGAAGCAATATTGTAACAAATTCAATAAAGACTTTAAAAATGGTCCACATCAAAAAAAAACTTAAAAAAAAAAAGTTAAAAAGAGTAGATTCCTCCAGTTGGCACAGACGTAGACAAGTTGATCAATGGAAGGATAGAGTCCAGAAGTAAACCACACTTACCTATACGGGTTAATTTTTGACAAAGGTGTAAAGAGAATTCGGTGAAGAGAGGATAATGTAACAAACAGAGCTGGAAAATTTGATAACCATATGTGAAAAACAAAACAACCAAACCTGAATCCATACTCATACCTTATTAAAAAAAATTAAAAGTGGATCATAGATCTAAATGTAAAATCTAAAAAAATGGATAAATTGAATTTTATTAAAATTAAGAGCTTCTCAAAAGACATTGTTAGGAAAATAAAAAGACAAGCCACAGACTGGAAGAAAAGGACTTGTATCCAGAAAATAATGAAAAACTCCCAAAATGTAGTAACAAAACAAATGACCCATTTTTTAAAAAGTGCAACATATTTGAACACTTTGCCAAAAGAAGGAAGGTGACAAACGCATGACAAACGTACTCAACATCATTAGTTATTAGGGAAATGCAAGTTAAAACCACAATGAAATACCACTACACACCCATTGGAATGACTTAAAGAAAAGAATACCAATTGCTGGTAAAGATGTAAGCAAAGTAAGAAACACTCATACACTGCTGATGAAAACAGTTTGGCAGTTTCTTAAAAAGTTAAACATAACTCAGCCATAAAAAGAAATAAAATTGAGCTATTCGTAATGAGGTGGATGGACCTAGAGTCTGTCATACAGAGTGAAGTAAGTCAGAGAGAGAAAAATACCGTATGCTAACACATATATATGGAATTTAAGAAAAAAATGTCATGAAGAACCTAGGGGCAAGACGGGAATAAAGACACAGACCTACTAGAGGATGGACTTGAGGATATGGGGAGGGGGAAGGGTAAGCTGTGACAAAGTGAGAGAGTGGCATGGACATAGATACACTACCAGACGTAAAATAGATAGCTAGTGGGAAGCAGCCGCATAGCACAGGGAGATCAGCTCGGTGCTTTGTGACCACCTAGAGGGGTGGGATAGGGAGGGTGGGAGGGAGGGAGATGCAAGAGGGAAGAGATATGGGAACATATGTATATGTATGACTGATTCACTTTGTTATAAAGCAGAAACTAACACACCATTGTAAAGCAGTTATACTCCAATAAAGATGTAAAAAAAAAAAAAAGTTAAACATATACCTATTTTGTGTCCCAGCTATTCCACTTCTCTGTATTTACCCAAGAGAAATGAAAGCATGGCCACAAAAAGACTTGTTTATGAATGTTTCTGGCAGCTTTATTTGTAATAGCCCCAAACAGAAACAACACAAATGTTTATCAACAGGAGAATGGATGAACAAAATATGGGATATCTGTACTGTAGAATACTACTCAGCAATAAAAGGGAACAAACTGTTGATACAAGCAAAAGGGATGAGTCACAAAATAATTACACTAAAGAGGAAGAAGCCAGGATGGGGGTGGGAAGTATATACCACATGATTCCATTTATGTGGAACTTTAGGAAAGGCAAATGAACCTGTATTGGCAGATCAATTTCGCCTGGGGATGGGCGGAGGAATATAAATGGGGGGGGGGGCGTGTAGAGAAAATGATTACAAAGGGGCATGAGGAAATTTTTGGGGTGACAAATGTGTTCATAATCTTGATTATGATGATGGTTTCTTATATATATGTCAAAACTTACTGTATACTTCAAATATGTGTAGTTTATTACATTAATTATACCCCTCCATAAAGAAGTCCCACCCCCAATGACCTATGTACCATAAACATTTTACTTAAATCAGGAATACACATTCATTGGACAGATTTGGTTCTTTTGTTAGTTTTCATGTGTGATTCCTGCACTTGTAGGGCCATGCTGCCTTTCTTGCAAAATCTCCTTTTGTGATGCATTATCTAAGACACCCCCCATCTCGTTCTCTTCAAAATGGAATAAGAACTTTAAAGACATGAGAAACAATATAAAGTTACCAACTCTCTAGACTTTGGGGATTTCTGTCCCCTAATCTTTTTTTTTTTTTTTTTGCAGTATGCGGGCCTCTCACTGTTGTGGCCTCTCCTGTTGCAGAGCACAGGCTCTGGACGCGCAGGCTCAGCGACCATGGCTCACGGGCCCAGCCGCTCCGCGGCATATGGGATCCTCCCGGACCGGGGCACGAACCCGTGTCCCCTGCATCGGCAGGCGGACTCTCAACCACTGCGCCACCAGGGAAGCCCAACCCCTAATCTTTTACTGTAGTATCTCCTATGTTTAACTCAACAATGTTTTTGTGTGTGTATGATTTGTCCTAACATTCCAAAGCATCCTACTAAGTTACTGAAATAGTATTTTCTTTATATAATTATATGTCAGTGGTTTATGTACTATTTTTATTAAATTACATTATTGCAGTGCCAAGTATAACTGGCGTAAACAAGGTTGGGAACAAACATGACTAACTTTTGGTAAGCACACAGCTTTGCAGGGGGAAACTGTATGCAGACCCTGCCTAATAGAAGCTACCAGCCGCTAGCATCCACTGTACTGAAGGCATTCATCACAGTGCAGTTTTACAAAATGAATTGGAGTCAGTGCATTTGCTGGATTGGCTAAGGAAAAGTTGGTTGAGAAAGATTCTACTGCTCAAGCACGCTAATGCTGACTTTCCTCAGCTGTAAATATTAAGGGTCTCTGCCTGGGGATAGGGGTATTATTAAGGTTTAAGTGAAGTAATGTAAATAAAGTGCTTAGTGCAATAAAGTGCTTTAGCCCTTATCCTGGCATGTGGTAAGTGCTAAAAATGTGCCTAACTTTGATCATGTATGTTATTTCAGAAAACATCTTTATAACATTAGGGCAGGAAGGACCTTAGAGATTGACTCAACCCGTTTATTTTACAGATGAGAAAAGTGGCTCAATAACACACACATTGGCAAGTAGGGCTGAAGGTCGCGCAATTGCCAACAAGTTGATAATCTCAGGATGCTTCCCAGGAGGCTTCCTCCTAAGGGGCTCCTGAAAATCTAGAGAGTTTTTAATACCAGGGGAGGAATTGCCCACTTTATGCCAGACTCATAAAAGAGCTTCTTTTGAGAGCAGCCTTACTTGTTCAGAAGGCAGATCATCTTCAATAGCTGTGAACATCTTCTAAAAACATTTGCTGAATTCTGCTTTTGAAGTGTTGGTATTCCTTCACACAGCTGAAATCAGTGGGTGTGTGAAGCAAGCTAAAACCAGGCCTCAGTGAGCCGCGAAGGGAGTCAGGAGGTTGTGGGACTAATAAACAGATGAAATCTGATTTAATAAGGTGGGTTAGAAATTTTATGAAAGCCACGTTTGGTTTTTCCCACTTGGGTGTAGCTTCAAACTAAGACCTACGCTTTCTTGGGCTGGAAAATGATGCATTTTTCCCCTTCATGGTGAAAACAAACCGGCCTACCAGTTGTACTATAGGGATTGTAGTTCTCATCTGAAGTTTGCCCATGGAGGCTGGCATCCACGCTCCAGACTTGGTGCAGTGAACATCGCTTGCAAATGCTAACACCTGCAATGTGATGGAAACAGCTCATGGTCACCCTGTGCTGGCCAGGATGATGCCCTTCGGTACTGGTGTTTGCCTCTGCGGGCCCGATGCAGCTTGAGGGATCAAAGTTGCAATGCACCTGCTGACATGCGGCAGGGTCGTTAACCCCTGACAGGCATCTGAACTCACTCAGCCGACCAGGGCCAGTGACCTGGCTTCGGACGCAGGAAGCCTGGGTTTAAATTGTGCCTCTTACACACTCAGACCCATCACTTAACCTTTCGAATTGTGCTTTCTGTTACAACAGGAAAATGTAAGTACCAGCTTTCTAACATTCTTAGAGTGAGGTTTAATGAATTAATAGCTTCATGAATTTATAAACTCTTTAATGAGAAATAGACACAAGAGGTTATTAAAGTGAGCAAGTCAGTAATGACTCCATTTGCTTCTACTTTAAAAAAATATGAAATTAGAACACTCCCTAACACCATACACAAAAATAAACTCAAAATGGATTAAAGACCTAAATGTAAGGCCAGACACTATAAAACTCTTAGAGGAAAACATAGGCAGAACACTCTATGACATAAATCACAGCAAGATCCTTTTGGACCCACCTCCTAGAGAAATGGAAATAAAACCAAAAATAAACAAATGGGACCTAATGAAACTTAAAACCTTTTGCACAGCAAAGGAAACCATAAACAAGACCAAAAGACAGCCCTCGGAATGGGTGAAAATATTTGTAAATGATGCAACTGACAATGGATTAATCTCCAAAATTTACAAGCAGCTCATGCAGCTCAATATCAAAAAAACAAACAGCCCAATCCAAAAATGGGCAGAAGACCTAAATAGGCATTTCTCCAAAGAAGATATACAGATTGCCAACAAACACATGAAAGGATGCTCAACATCACTAATCATTAGAGAAATGCAAATCAAAACTATAATGAGGTATCACCTCACACCGGTCAGAATGGCCATCTTCAAAAAATCTACAAATAATAAATGCTTGAGAGGGTGTGGAGAAAAGGGAACCCTCTTGCACTGTTAGTGGGAATGTAAGTTGATACAGCCACTATGGAGAACAGTATGGAGGTTCCTTAAAAAACTAAAAATAGGGCTTCCCTGGTGGCGCAGTGCTTGAGAGTCCGCCTGCCGATGCAGGGGACACGGGTTCGTGTCCCGGTCTGGGGAGATCCCACGTGCTGCGGAGCGGCTGGTCCCGTGAGCCATGGCCGCTGAGCCTGCGCGTCCGGAGCCTGTGCTCCGCAACGGGAGAGGCCACAACAGTGAGAGGCCCGCGTACCGCAAAAAAAAAAAAAACAAAAAAAAAAACTAAAAATAGAACTACCATATGACCCAGCAGTCCCACTACTGGGCATATACCCTGAGAAAATCATCATTCAAAAAGAGTCATGTACCACAGTGTTCATTGCAGCTCTATTTACAATAGCCAGGACATGGAAGCAACCTAAGTGTTCATCAACAGATGACTAGATAAAGAAGATGTGGCACATATATACAATGGAATATTACTCAGCCATAAAAAGAAATGAAATTGTGTTATTTGTAGTGAGGTGGATGGACCTAGAGTCTGTCATACAGAGTGACGTAAGAAAGTGAAAAACAAATACCATATGCTAACACATATGTATGGAATCCAAAAAAAAAAAAAAAGGTTATGAAGAACCTAGGGACAGGACAGGAATAAAGACACAGACGTAGAGAATGGACTTGAGGACATGGGGAGGGGGAAGGGTAAGCTGGGATGAAGTGAGAGAGTGGCATGGACTTATATATACTACCAAAGGTAAAATAGATAGCTAGTGGGAAGCAGCCACATAGCACAGGGAGATCAGCTCAGTGCTTTGTGTCCACCTAGAGGGGTGGGCTAAGGAGGGTGGGGGGGAGACGCAAGAGGGAGGAGATATGGGAACATATGTATATGTATAGCTGATTCACTTTGTTATAAAGCAGAAACTAACACACCATTGTAAAGCAATTATACTCCAATAAAGATGTTAAAAAAAATAGCATCTGGGACTTTTCTGGTTGTCCAGTGGTTAAGACTCCATGCTTCCACTTCAGGGGCACAGGTTTGATCCCTGGTCAGGGAACTAAGATTTTGGATGCCGTGTGGCAAAAAAAAAAAAAAAAGCATCTATCCCTGCCTTTAACTTTTGGTGTTAAACATCTGTGACTTTCTCACTAAAATAAATCTTTCACATGTCATTCTTGACATGCTAAATGCTAGCCAATTCAGCATTTATTGAGCACATACTATGTGCAGGAGTAGGAGCCAAAAGGAGTCAAGATTATTTGTTCAGAAGGCTGATCGCCTTCAATAGCTGTGAACATGTTTTAAAAACTCTGCTGAATTCTACTTTTGAAGTGGTGGCATTCCGTGAGAGGTGATAAGACTCCTCGAGGTATGTACAACTAAAATACTTCTTGCTCAAAATTACTGTGTTCATCTGTGACTACCCTAACAGCGAAATGAAATTGTACATGTAGATCCTTTTTAAAATAACGAATGGAAGTTCTAGCAAAGTGTTTGACTTACAAGGTTTGCGTTTTTCAATTAAGAAGAATTTTATTAGACTGAAAAGAACTCTGCAAGAGAAATTTCACTCCTGGCATGTCTGTCGTTTACACTTTTGTCAGGTTTAGTAATGCATATGTAGCACTTTGTGAGCAGGGAAGCGAGAGCTTTTTGAAGAATTGCGTTGGAATCGCAGCCATTTCCCAGATGTCTTTAATCTGGTGTCCGTGTAGGCGGGATATAGGCTCTGGTTCTTACTCTTTTGAAATTGGGATTTTAACTTTAAGCACTTATATGATGTTTAGTGTAAGAAGTACTAATGTTTTATTATAGCTTTCGAGGTAAAAACATTGCAAAGGAGGTGACGGGCATATTGTTTCTGTTGCTAAAAAGTTTATAATTTCTCTTAAAGCTGATGTGCATATTTGGATTTGCATTAGTTGAAAGTTTTAAGAAAATATCTCTAGCAAATCATCTAAGCTACGGAAGAAAGTGTATTCAAAATTGCTAAAATTCAAAAGAGAGGATTTTATCTAAGAAGAATGATGTTTAAGATAGTCAAGTTGAAGTTTTTTCTTTTAGAACTTCTATTTTGAGATTGGAACAAGTACTTTGGGACTACTAGTTTTCTTGGTTTACATATAATTTTAATTAACAAGACACTAATTATGAATGTAAAGATTTCAAAATTTATCATTAAAGCTCAAAGAAAGAAAATCAGGAATGTCTTGAAGTAAATGGTCTGCTTGTGGAGATGTGCTCATTTTGAAAGTATACACTTCCGGGTCGGATTTCTAATGTGGGTCAAGGAAGTAAGCTTTCAACTCTTCAAAAATAATACTCTCTCTGCAGCTGTCAGGGGGTGCAGGAGCGGGGAGGGCAGAGCCAGATGAAAACAGAGCTTTATACGATTGCAGTGTCAGCATTTAGCAAGGATGCTCTTATTGTTATGAAGTTGCCCAGATGTGGGGTACAGAGATGATGCTAGACTGTTGTGCTCTGGAAATGATGTGATAGGATTCCAGGCAGATACCACTCTGATTATGCCCTGAGGGCCGGGCCTATGTTTCCAACATCTTGTATTCATAATGACCAGGACAGAGCCTTACCCATCAGCTAAATGAACAGTTGAATGCACAAGCAGCTCTGCATGCCAGAGACACGAAAGTGCTAGTTGTGGGAGAATTCAAAGAGTTTTTCTTTTCACACGTTATGCCATAGCATACATTATCCTGTGTTCCCTGGTTTTGTGTTTTTGATGCCTGCTCCTTTGGGGATTCCTTTTAGAAAATCAAATATCAAAATATTAAAAGGAAAGAAATACTTAGGTCATAAGAACTGACATTTATTCTGGGGCATTGGTAAGAAGTCACTTCATCTCTCACATATTTAAAAGAAAGGTGATCATGTTTATGATTGTTTAAGTAGTTAAGATTAAAAACTCAGAATCAGAGAATGTCAGAAATAGAAGGCACCTTAAAAATCCTCTTTGTCAATCCGCCTCCTATAGAAAGGGAAACAGATACAAGCGTCACTTAGAATCGAGGGCTTCAGAGCCATCCCATCCTGTCCAGTGACCAAGAGCCACAAGTGGCCATTCTAATTAAATTTTAAAATATTTAAAATAGGGCTTCCCTGGTGGTGCAGTTGTTGTGAGTCCGCCTGCCGATGCAGGGGACGCGGGTTCGTGCCCCGGTCCGGGAAGATCCCACGTGCTGTGGAGTGGCTGGGCCCGTGAGCCATGGCCGCTGAGCCTGCGCATCCGGAGCCTGTGCTCCGCAACGGGAGAGGCCACAACAGTGAGAGGCCCGCGTACCACAATAAAAAAAAAAAATTTTTTTTAAATAAAAATCCCCTTCCCAAGTTGCACTATTTTAAGTTCTCCATAGCCATGTGTGGCTAGTGGCTATCAAACTGGGCTGGGCCAATTGTAAACTTTTGCCTCATTGGAGAAAGTTCTGTTGGACCTTGCTGGACTAGACTTTTTCATCACAACTCTTTCCTCTCCACCTTGAAAAACCTTAATGTACAGGTTCCTGATAATTGGCCCCTAGCACTGGGTCATATATTTCAATAAAGAATTTAAGATTGGAAACCATGTGTGAAATGATTCTGTTACTTATTATGCATTTTTGGTTCTCCTAGGAGGGAGGTGTACCCGGGAGCCCCATGGAGTGTGTGTGGTTCAGACATCAACAGTCTTGAATGAGCAATCACAGGGCATGTTCCCCAGACAGAATGGAAACTGGCTGTTGGCCCTTGCCTGCCTCATGTGAAACACCAAGGTTAATTTCAGGTCTGTGTCATGTGAAAGTAACTTCCTAATGCTGGTGTTCTTATTTAGCACGTCTGCTTAACTAAGCCTCTTCTATGAGTAGCTAAACGTACACGTAATTCAGTTTTCTTTTTAATTTTCAATTAATTAATTAATTTATTTTTGGCTGCGTTGGGTCTTTGTTGCTGCGCACAGGCTTTCTCTAGTTGAGAGCGGGGTGTTGGGGGGTACTCTTCGTTGCTGTGTGTGGGCTTCTCATTGCAGTGGCTTCTCTTGCTGTGGAGCACGGGCTCTAGGCACCCAGGCTTCAGTAGTTGTGGCACACAGGCTTAGTTGCTTTGCAACATGTGGGATCCTCCCGGACCAGGGCTCCAACCTGTGTTCCTTGCATCGGCAGGTGAATTCTTAACCGCTACGCCACCAGGGAAGTCCCCATAATTCAGTTTTTAATAATCTATTATTAATGGCTTTTTTTTGAGTTGATAATATCTTATGGACCTTCATCAGACTTAATCCAAGATGAGTTTCCTTTGTTGAGTGGTTCCGATAGATCACAGTACTAGTTGGATTATTCTGAGTAACAGTGAAATAAGTGGAGGCTGAATCCTGGTTTTTACTCCTGGTTTATTTATTCAACTAATTAACATTTGGGGTCTCCTCTAAAGTCACAGGTCTTGTAGATATACTTGATTATTTAATGTCAGCTGAGGGATGTAAGCTAAGGACATTGAGGGAAATAAAATCTTGGAGTATAGTTTTAGCTCAGAAAGCTCTTTACAGCTATTAATCAAATGTCACCTTTACGAAGCCTACGCTGACCACCCTATTTAAACAGCAATCCTCTGGCATCCCTGATTTCCCTTTTCCTGCACTATTTTTTAATAGCAGTCATCACCTTCTGTCTTATTTATTATGCTTATTGTTTATTGTGTGTGTGTCTCTCTAATAAAATCTAAGCCCCTTAAGGGCATGTATTTTTCTGGGGTGGGTGTGGGTGTCTGTTTCACTGGTATATGCCAAATGTCTAGAATAGTGCTTTGTCACAGAGTAGGTGCTCTGAGTAGTTATTGAATGAATGAATAAATAGGTGACCAGGATCACAGAGAGGGATGTTTTCATTTGATCACTCCATTAAGACTACTGCGAAGTTCATCAGTGGCCTCCATGTGTTAAAGCTAGTGGTCATTTCTCAGTCCTCACTGTACTTAAATTATGAACGTTTAATACAGCGATCACTCCCTTTGCCAGGGCACCATGCCACAGGTTCCAGTTTTTCCTCTTACCTTACTGGCTAGCTTCCTCTCAATCCCTCCCCACCTGGCTCTTTTCATCTCCCCACTCACTTAACCGTGAAGTACCCAGTGGTCACTCTTCGACCTTCTTCTTTGTTCTATCTATACTCATGGTCTCATCCTGTCTCCTGACTTTAAATGCTAACCATATAGTGAGGATACCTACATTACATATCTAGCCTACACTTCTTCCCTAAAGTCTAGGCTGCATTAGTTCAAAAACAAATGAACCCCACATTTCAGTGGCTTTTACACTGACACACATTATTTCTTGCTCATGAGTTTGTAGTTCAGCTGCATCTCAGCTCCAGGCTATAGGTTGGGTTCAGATTTTTCCCTTGTTCCATAGATGGATCTTTTCTGTCTTCTCATTCTAGGTACCAGTCTCAAGGCGCCACCTGTCTGGTCTGGTCTATTCTCTTGTAGCAGAGAGCAGGAATGAAAGGGTAGGTGGGGATTTTTGATGGCCAAGACCAAAGTCAATAAAATAGGGAAGTATACTCCATCAACTGAAAGGGAGAGAATGATGCCAAACAATACAATCTAGCAGAATGTCTATTAGACATTTCAGGCTTCACACCGAGTTTCTGATCTTTCCCTCCAAAACTGCTCCTCCCATATCCCTCTCCGTTTTAGTTACCGGCAACTCCAATTGCTTAGACCAAGATCCTTCAGATCGTGCTGGACTCTTCTTTTTCATATTCTATATCCAATATTTTAGAAAGTACTGTCAACTCAGCCATTGAAATATGTTTAGAATCCAAACACTTCACACAGCCCAGTGCTGCTGCTTGGTCATTGTCAATGTCACTGTCAAGAGACAAAGTCATTGTTTTTTTTTTTTGCGGTACGCGGGCCTCTCACTGTTGTGGCTTCTCCCACTGTGGAGCACAGGCTCTGGACACGCGGGCTCAGCGGCCATGGCTCACGGGCCTAGCCGCTCCACGGCACGTGGGATCTTCCTGGACCGGGTCACGAACCTGCGTCCCCTGCGTCAGCAGGCGGACTCTCAACCACTGCGCCACCAGGGAAGCCCTCTCAGGAAGAATTTTAATGAACCCAGATTCTTGCATCTTCCTACACATAGAAAAGCACTAAAATCATTCACTTGAGATATTGGTTCTTTGTGATTAGCAGTAGCCTTTTACCAAGATGTATGCATGACTGCATGTATTCCCTTGCCAAAAATCATATATAAACTGCCTTCTCTCTCACCTCTTCAGAGCAGTTCCCTCAGAGCTACTGAAAGGCTATCTCCTGGGCTATACTCCTCAGCAAGACCCAGAATAAAACTTAAACTTACAACTCTTATGTTGTGTGTTTTTCTTTACATTGACAACTGGAATGATCACGAGGAGACATTTGTCAAAAATAAATGTAAAATATGTGCAGGGGTCCCAAAAGCCAGCTCCGTGTTATGATGGGGATGACATACTTACGGGGAACATTTGACTCAACATGGATCAGGATGCCATGCAGAAATGTGGAATCTAGAACTACACTCTCCATAAGGTATCCATTTAACACACCGGACTGTGCAAAATAAAATTAGTTAAATAAAATAAAACACAAATTTTAGTTCTTTGGTTTCAGTAACCACATTTCAAGCACCTGCTAGCCCAAGGAGGCTGGTAGTTACTGAGTGAGACAGTGCAGCTGTAGAACATTTCTGTCATTGCAGGAAGTTGTGTTGGATGGTGCCAGTCTAGAGTGCAGGCAGTGGTCACATCTTTCTACCATGCACTGGTCCTACCACATCAAGGATATGGTCATGCTGGGTCTGAGTAACACATTTCAGGGGGACATAGACCAAATAGAACATTTTAGATCAGAAGGCCTGGAAAATGAGAGAAATGAAAATCATGCCCTACGAGGCACGTGGAAGGACCTGGGTAATTAGCTAGGAGAAGGGACAGCACCTCCTCTATGCTGAGCATCAAGGCTAACACGAGGAAGAGGAAGGAGATGGCCTCATGGCCCAAGGGGTAAACCAAAGACTGAATTAGTGGACGTTAGAGGAAGCAGGAATTGTTATGCTATGCAAACTCAATAATTTAGAGGGATTCTGGAGTCAGACAGCCTGTGTTCAAATCCTGCACTGAATCTTCCTTTTTGGATGAATTTGGGCAGGTTATGTAACCTCTCTAAGCTCCATTTCTCTCATCTGTAGAATAGGATCATATTAGTATCTTCCTCACTGCGTTATTGAGGAGAATAAAAAATATTATATAGACAAAATTGAATATCTAACAAGTTAACTAGTATTATTATGTCATATTCTGTCTGATATAAGGAAGATTCATCTAAACACTGAATGAGCTGCTCTGGGGTTATCAGTTCCCGTCGCTGGAGATGTTTAATGTGATGACAATTTTTGGGCAGGGAGTATGGAGGGGACTGAAACTCTGAGTAAGAGGCTGAATTGGAGTATTAAGTTTCCTTCCTGTATAAGCATGTATGGTTATTTTGTTTTGTTTCATTTTCTGTCTGTTTTCACCAAGGCTGTCCCTAAGTCTTGAGCATTTTTGACTCGGTCAGGTGACAGTTCATACTTTCTTGCTGACCTTGAGGGATGGAGCAGGAGGGAGAGGAAGGGAGGGAAGGAGGATGAATGAAGGCTGAGCCTCAGCCTCTGGGTCCTCCCCAGTACCCACCAGTCGGTACTCCTCAAGAAGAGACTAGAGAAGCATAAGGCCAATCCTCAGACCAGTGCACGTGTTCTGGAGAGAACGAGGGCCAGAGCAGCCTCAGAGTTCTGTGGCAGGTTCTGAGCGAAGTCCAGAGTGGTGTATGCCTGTCCTCCCAGCAGCTCACCTAATGGCTAACTGTGGATTTGTAGTAGCTGATAGTTGCTGTAAGTGCCCTGTCTAAACTGAATTGTAGAAATTAAGGAATAAGGCATATAAGAAATTTTATCAGGTCAGCAGTCAAAATGATCGGATGGAAACATTTTCAAAACTACTTTGCACAGGGCTTCCCTGGTGGTGCAGTGGTTGAGAGTCTGCCTGCTGATGCAGGGAACACGGGTTCGTGCCCCGGTCTGGGAAGATCCCACATGCCGCGGAGCGGCTAGGCCCATGAGCCATGGCCGCTGAGCCTGCGCGTCCGGAGCCTGTGCTCGGCAACGGGAGAGGCCACAGCAGTGAGAGGCCTGCGTACTTCAAAAAAAAAACTACTTTGCACAGAACCTTGCAAAAAGAAGGGGGTTGGGTTGGATGGAAAACATGATGAATGAATCTTTATGGGTAAAAATATGAGCTAACATAAATATTTAATACCTAATACTCAAGTTTTTGCTCACCTGGACTGTATTCAAAAGTAAAATCATAGTAAAATACCAGATACCTTAGCAGGGCCTCAGATACAATTCTCACACTAGTAGCTTAAGAAGTTTTAGTTTGTGAATATTAATTTCTCCCTTAAGTCTATGTATCTTGCATCCAACAGGGCACTTCTTTGCCCATTTTCTATCATTTGCGTTTACCTGGTCTCCTGCCAGAGGAGGAGGCTCACCTGTACAGCTTATTAGAATATGCCTGGATGATGGCTGTGCCTCGTGGCTAAAACACCTGGATCTCTCTGTAGGGAAGGGGTGTTCAGGTTCTGCTGTCCAGCTGCAAAAGTGTGACCGCATCACTGTGTGTTGGGGTCTTGACTTAATAGGGTATTTATTTACTAACTAGCCTAATGTCTGTCTGTATTTTAAGATTTCCTGATGTCATTAGACACTAAAAACGTTTAAAAATGTATTTTCCTAATCATTGTCAGAAATATGCTATTAGCACATGTAGAGGAGTTTGTGAATACAGGGAAAGGATTTAACACTTTGAGAGTTTTCCTGGCAAGATTTTCTGAAAGGCAGGCCAAGAGGATGCTTAGGGCATCTGCAAAACAGCTATTTTGAGAACAAAATTCCAAATATTTTATTTGTTAATTGGTAACTCAAGAAACAAACCAAAACAAAACAATAAAGAAGTCATCATGACTTCTTAATCTAAGCTTAGTGACAGTAGGGATAGAACACAGGGAAACATGGGAAACCCGGATTCCCCCCAATTCCATACTTTGAGATATACTCTGTGGAGTGAATTGTGGCGGGTTCCTCGAGTGGGTTTGTCAGTTGTGGAGTAGAGATACAGCTTTATCATCTTTCTAGTGTAGATCATTCATTCTTCTGACCCTAATGCCTCACCCAGCATCTGGTTCAGGGTGAGTCCTTAGTAACTGTGGTCTGTGTCAAACTGCCCTGGCTGGCTTGCCCACTGCTCACTTAAGTGGAATACAGCCTGGATCCCAACTGTAGTTTAGTTTCGTTTGTTCAGAGCAAAATAAACTTTCTTGAGACTTTTTCAGCCTAACCATGGTAAACAATCACTAACTCTGGCAGAAGACGAGGTCACCTTAACCTCTGTGTAAAGGTGGTTCAGGCCCGTGGCTGGGTGCCGGGCCGACCCGGCTAGCCGCGACGCCGGCTACGTGTGCAGTGCTCAGTAGGTGGCGCTCGTGCTCTCTTTGTGCCAGAGCCGGCGGCAGCCAGCGCGGAGGCCGTGGGTTTGGTCCAGATGGTCAACTCAAAGCAGCTCCTTGGGCAAGCAGCTGCACAAACCCATGATCGGCGCGGTGGCAGCCGCTTCTGACTGTCCCTGCTCGCAGGTTGGTTCAAAGTAAAGGCCTTTGGAATCCGTGAGGCTGGAGACAAGAAGCGAAGCCACGGTCTAAAATAAGCAGGTTAGGAGTCTGCTCTCTGGTTCCGTGTAAGAGGGTCCGGGAGCAGCTTGGAGGCTGAGACGAGGCTGCAGGGAGGCTCTTCCCTCCTGTAACTCTGTTCTGGAAAATCTCATCAATGTGGCCAACTCTCTTGGAACCAAATTAGTGAAAATCAAGAACATCTTGAACCAGTGACAGAATTATATTTTTTATACCTATGTGCTGGCTTCTGGTCAGTCTTAATTTCTAACATTCTGTCTTATTGCCAGTATAAGAGCATTAGCCCTCCTCAGACAGCGCCTCCCTCTATTTGGGGTATAGAAAATATGGTCACCATAATTACCCTCCATTTTCTGACAGCTGAGTCTCAAGCAATGTTATGGACTGAATGTTTGTGTTCCCCCCAAGTTCCTTTGTTGAAATCCTAATCCCCAATGTGATGGTATTAACAGGGGGGGGCCCTTGAGAGGTGATTAGGTCATAAGGGTGGAGCCCTCATGAATGGGATTAATGCCCTTGGAAAAGAGGCTCCAGAGAGCTTTCTCACCCCTCCCACCAGGTGAGGACACAGTGAGAAGATGGCCATCTATCAACCAGGAAGCAGGCTCTCACCAGACACTGAATCTGGTGGCACCTTGATCTTGGGCTTCCCAGCCTCCAGAACTGTGAGAAATAAATTTATATTGTTTATAAGCCACTCAATCTGAGGTATTTTGCTATAGTTGCCTGAGTGAACTAAGACAACTGTATTCTATGTCAAACTCTGCAGTTGCTGGCTTGTCCCCTCTTCCTACCTAATTCAAACTTAAACTCTTATACAACTTGATGGGAAACCATGAGCCACTGGGATTTGGTTTTTGCTAGTCTCAGTTTATAGGATGAATACCTGCCATGTTAGCAAATCCTTGTCCACCTTGAAGAGAGAGGCAGTAGCTGTCTTTTTGAAATTTGAATGGATACAAAGCAACTTCTCAGAGAGATGAATCCACTTGTGGATCATCTCCTTTGTGTCTGACAAATGCCTGGCGAATATGCTGCCACCACTTCTCTCTAGGGTAGGCATTATTAATTTATCATGGCACACTTTCCTGCTGGACCAGTTGTGGCCTCAGATGCTTTGGCACACGGGAAAAAACTTATTTGTCTGGTTTCAACTATGGTTGATCTTTAATATTTTCATTATATTAGATAATAATAAAGGTCAAAATATTAGCTGAAACAAAAAAACAGATCCCTTAGAGTTGGTTCTTTAAAGAAACAGAAACTCTAAGGAAAGCCATAGGGAATCATTTAATTTTAGAGCTCAAAGGAAGTATGATGAATTTCCAGAATCTCAAGATGATGAAGTTGATGCTCAAAAGACAAGCTGGGTGAGAATTCTGCTTCTGGTGAGGGTGGAATCACTTGTTGCAGGGTAACCTTCCCTCCAAGAACAACTAGCAAAGATGGAGAATATGCATAGAATACCTGTGTGAAGGCACTGGAGTGCTACTCAGACAGCAAAAATTTGAAGGGACAAGGTCCTTAAGAAAAAGAAAAAAAAGAAATGAAGTGACATTCTGACTGGTTTTCTCCCTCAAGGCACTTGCAAATATCCAAGCTGTGGCTGAGAGGCTGAGAAGCTAAGCTAGGTTTCCAATAGTTTTATGGGGCACGAAGAACAAAAATTGGTGTTTAGGGACAGCCAGTGATCTAGGGTCTTGGCACCACTCAGGTTTTAGGTTGGGACCCTCAAATTACTATACCATAGGAAATAGAAGACTCTTTAAAAAGTCAGAAGCCCAACTTCAAGTCACTTCAATTTATGATTAGGTAAGATAATCTGCTCCAAGTTAACTGCCTGTTGGAAGCAAAAATAAACTCCCTTCAGGAAGATAATGCAATCTAGAGCTTTAAATTATCTCAAAAATTTTTAATAGAAAATGCCCTGCATTCAGACAAAAATTATCTAGTATTCCTCAAGGGAAAATTACTGAAAACTGAGTGGGGAAACACTCAAGAGATTTGAATATTGCAATTATCAGGCATGGAAGTTAAAATAATTGTGATTAGTATGTTCAAGAATTGAAATGATGAGAAAGAAATTGCACTGGAAACTATAAGAAATCAGATGGAATATCTAAACTTGAAAATTAATATCTAAAATTAAGATTTCAATGGATTCATTTCACAATGGTTTAGATATAGTTGAAGAGAGAGAACATAAGCTGAAAGATGACTCAGGGGAAGGCAGAAAAGGATTAGATGGAGTTAAACTGAACTAAGGCCCTGCTTTGGCCAGAAAGTGGTAAATTTAATACTATTTATTAGACTTTAATAGTCAGAGATGAATGCTGAAATCTCTATGGTAACCACTAAATACATAATGCAATATTGTATAATTAAAAATAGCCAGGTAAAGAGGGAGAAATGGGATAATAAAAATAAGAAAAATTCATAGTCTAAAGGAAGACACAAGAAGAAAGGGAAAAAAGAAACATAAAGCCGAAGGAACACATTAAAAACAAATAGCAAGATGGTGAGTTTGATTTTATATATATCACTTATTGTATGTAAATAAATACAAATTCTAATTAAAAGAGAAAAAATGTCAGAATGAATAAAACAAAATAAACAAACAAAAAACAAATCAAAACAAAACCCAACTCTATGTTGTACACAAGTGCATGATACAAAGTATAAGAATCCAAGAAAGTTGAAAGTAAAAGGATGGAAAATGACATAGCATGTAACTATTAACCAAAAGAAGCTCATTTACCTGTACATATATCAGATAAAGTAGACTTTAAGGCAACAAGTGTTAATAAAGATAAAAAGGAACATTTCATAATAATAAAATGGTCATTCCAACGTAAGAATATCACAATTGTAAATTTATATACACCTGATGTTGTATAAGGTAATGCTTGGTAGAACAAAATGGAGAAATATGAAAATCTGCAATTACAGTAGGAGATTTTAACATACCTTCCTCAGTAACTGATAGAACCAGTGACCAAAAATCAATCAGTCAACCAGGATAAAGAAGATTTGAACAACATGATTAACAAAACTGACCAAACTGGGACTTCCCTGGTAGCACAGTGGTTAAGAATCCACCTGCCAATGCAGGGGACACCGGTTCGAGCCCTGGTCTGGGAAAATCCCATATGCCATGGAGCAACTAAGCCTGTGTGCCACAACTACTAAGCCTGTGCTTTACAGCCCGCAAGCCACAACTACTGAGCCCGCATGCCACAACTACTGAAGCCTGCATGCCTAGAGCCCATGCTCCCCAACAAGAGAAGCCACCTCAATGAGAAGCCTGTGCACTGCAACGAAGAGTAGCCCCCGCTCGCCACAACTAGAGAAAGCCTGTGTGCAGCAATGAAGACCCAATGCAGCCAAAAATAAATAAATAAATTAATTAATTAAAAAAAAAATTGACCAAACTGTTGTATACCGAATATATAGAACATTGCACTGAACAACTACCCACAGAACATTTACCAAAATTGACCTATGCTGAACCATAAAGAATTTCAAATGAATTAAATCCTACAGAATATGGTTTATGACCATAACAGTATTAAACTATTAATTAAAAGCTTAAGCAAAGATAAATAGAAAATTTTCTGTTTAGAAATGAATCAATATACCTTTAAACATATGTCAAAGAAAAACTAGTGAAAATTAGAAAACATGTTGAATGATAATAATCAATATAATAGATCAAAACTTGTGGAATGCAGTTAAAAATATTCTTAAGTAGTCTTTAATTCATATGTTAGAAAAGAAGAAAGGAAGAAAATAATCTAAACATCTATCTCAAGAAGTTAGAAAAAGAACAGCAAATGAAACATCAAGAAATTAACACAAATTAATGAAACAAAACAAAATGTGCAATTAAAAAAGATAAAATAGATGAAAACAAAAGCCAATAGTTGGTTCTGTGAACAATATAATTGATAACCCTCTTATAAGACTTATAAAAGACATAGGGAGAAGGCATAAATTACCACTATCACAAGTGAAAAATACTACAGATATCACAAAATTTTTAAAAAATTTAAGAGGCTATCATGAATAATTTGTGCCAATAAATTTGAATATTTAGGTGCAATGGATTAATTTCTTGAAAATATGGCATTCAGTAACTGATAGAAACAATGGGAAAATTTATTAAAGAAAATTAAATCCATAATTTAAATCCTTTTCACGCAAAACTCCAGACCCAGATAACTTAACCCAAGAATTCTAATATTTAAAGATAGAAGAACACTTAACATACACAAACTCTCCCTAAGAATAGACAAATAAGGAACACTCCCCAACTCATAATGACAAGGACATTATAAGAAGAGAAAGTTAAAGCAATCTCTCTCATGAACATAGATGCAAACATCCTAAACAAAACATTAGCAAACCAAATCTACTAATGTAAAAAGGATATTACTTCATGACAGAGTTCAATTTATTCCAAAAATGTATATTTAGCCTAACATTTGAAAATCAATCACTGTTATCTATCACATTAACAGAAGAAAACAAGAAAAATCATGATTGTCTGACAGATACAGAAAAAACATTTTATAAAATTCATGTCTATTTACAATAAATATTCATAGCAAATGAAATAGAAGGTATCATACTTAATCTTATAGAAAATGTCTACAGAAGTCATAACAGCAAACATCCTATTTAATAGTGAAATATTATGTGTTCCCTTGAGATCAGAAACTAAAGAAAGAAGACTGCTGTCACCAGACATATTCAAATTCTATCAGAGGTCCTTACCAGTACAATAACTTAAGAAAAATGAATAAAAGGTATAATGAGTGGAAAGTGAGAAATAAATGACATTATTTGTAGATAACATTATTGTGTGCTCAGAAAATCCAAAAGCATCTAAAAATGGCCTATTAGAATTAGCTAGTGAATTTGATAACCTTGCTAGCTTCAAGGTCAATATGTAAAAAAAAATTATATTTCTACATAAAATCAACAAACATTTAGAAAGTAAAACTTGGCTATGTCGTTTTCAATATCATCAGAAAACACCAAACACCTAGAATTAAACCTAATGAAAAATGAGCAAAAACACCCCCAAAATGATAAATTGTTATTGGAAAATATTTAAAGAAAACTGAAATAAATGGAGATACTTACCACATTCATGGATTGGAAAACTCAATGTTGTAAAAATATAAATTCTCCCCAAATTGATTTATAGATTAAATCCAATCCCTATGAAAAATCCCTGTGTGTGTATGTGTATATATGTGTGTGTGTAAATTGATAAGCTGATTCTAAATTACACATGGAAGTAAAAGGCTAAGAATAGCCAATACTACCTTGAAGAACAACAAAGTAGGAAGATGTAGATTATCAGCTATAAATACTTATGATAAAGCTACAGTAATTAAAACAATGTGGTGTTCGTGCAAGCATGAACAAATCAATCAGTGGAACAGAAGTCTAGAAAAAGACCCACCCACATATGGACTTTCAATTTATGACTAAGATAACACTAAAGCAATGGAGAAAAATGTTTTGCTTAAATAAGTGGTGCTTGATGAATGGCCTATCTTTGTAGAAAAAATTGATCTGCCCCCTATGTCAATATTTATTCAAAAATTCATTCTGGGTGGACTGGTAATTCTGGTAAACACCAGAGCTTCTGTAAGATAATGTGAGAGAATATCTTCATTATTTTGGGGTTGACAAAGATTTCTTAAAGAGGACACACATGTATTTGTCAAAAGGTAAAATATTGATAATTGAACAACATTAAAATCGAGAAATTCTGTTTATCAAAATACATCATTAAAAGAATAAAAATTCACAGAGCCACAGATTAGGAGAATTGATTTGCAATTACAGCTATTAATAAAACATTTCTTTCCAGAAATATGAGAAAGTTACAAATGAACAAGAAAAAGACAGATGACCCAACAGGAAAAAAAGGGAAAAAAATCATGCATGTCAAAAAAGAGGATATCCATCCACTTGGCCAGTAACTATAAGAAAAGATGTTCAACCTCATTAATCATCCAGGAAAGGCAAATTCAAATGACAATCAGATACTGTTACACACACCCAAATGGCTAAAATTAAACTGCCTGATGATACCAAGAGGAGGACATGGAGCAACGGCAGCTCTCATACACTGGTTGTTGAAATAATCGGTACAATCTCTTTGGAAAACGATTTGGTAGTATCTCCTATAGCTGAAGAGGCACATGCCATATAACCCAACAATTCCTCTCCTAAGTATATAGTTAGGAAATGTCACAGCAAAGTTATTTGTAGCAGCCAATAATTGGAAACAATTTAAATGTCAGCCAGCATTAGAATGGACAAATAAATTGTGGAATAGTCATATAATAGATCACTGTATGACAGTGAAAATGAATGAACTACTCCTACAATCATGGATGTGTAACATGGATGAATCTCACATGTATAGTTTCGAACAAAAGAAGACAGACACAGAAGAATACTTTTATAAAGTAAAAAACCCAAACAGCAACAGCATACATATACATATATACACACAGAAGTAAAACAAATCCCTGTTGCTGTACATCAGGAAGGTTGCTCGCTCTGGAGGTGTGGAGGTGAGGGAACTTCTAGGACGCTCGGCTATGTTTTATTTCTTGACCTGGGTGGTAGTTTACACGAGAGAATTCTCGTTGTACTAATTCAGTATTTTTGCAATAAATGGATTTTAAAGATATGTTGAGAAATTAAAGAGAAAAATGAGATTTTTAAAACATTTTGATGTAAGTTCAATGATTATCATTGTAAACTCTTCTTTTTGGTGTGCCGCACTTCAGTGATTTCAGCTTTCTCCTCATCCTTCTTTCCCAGGGCTCTCTGAATGCAGATGGGCAGCAACCTGACTCTCACCCTCTTAAACAAAAGGGGAAATGTTTGATCTGTAAAGGCCAACTGGATTCAGGGGCTCAAATGTGGTTATCAGGATTATGTCTGTTCTCTCATCTTGCAACTCCACTCCCTTTCTCTTTTTTTTTTTTTTTTTTTTTTTGCGGTACGCGGACCTCTCACTGTTGTGGCCTCTCCCGTTGCAGAGCACAGGCTCCGGACGCGCAGGCCCAATGGCCATGGCTCATGGGGCCAGCCGCTCCGCAGCATGTGGGATCTTCCCGGACCGGGGCATGAACCTGTGTCCCCTGCATCGGCAGGTGGACTCTCAACCACTGTGCCACCAGGGAAGCCCCTCAGTCCCTTCCTCTTGACACTATTCTGCACGAAGACTATCTTCACGTGGTAGACAGAATTCCAGCAGAAAGAACCAAGAGGTAGATTTCACTGGGCCCTTCTGAGTAAACTTAGGCACACTGAATTCAAGGGGCTTCAGTGCCCACAAACCCCAAGATAACAGAAGAGTAAAAACAGTGTGGTTGCCGTGAAGCAAATGCAGCTTCATGACATGTCAAGTAGCCTCCCGCCCCTCTTTACAGCAGATTGAACCCCCTCCTCTGTGGAAATCCTGGAGCTGCTGCTGTCTGTGAACTAAACACCATATGGAGTGTGATGTTGCTTCAGGCTGCCCCGGAGGCTAGGATGGGTGAGGGCGGCTAAGGGTCTGTGCTTGATGGCCCCATCTATGTATCCAGGACACAGTGCTTCCTCCAAAGAAAGGATGCGGGCAGGCAAGAGCCATGTGTCCGCTCTTTGCTAAATAATTTTTACTTTTGCACATTAGAAAAAGTGTAATGCACACTGCCAAAATGCCCAAATGGACAAGAAAAAGACAGACACCCAATACTGTACCCACAGGTTATGACTACTGGTTTGCTTCATCCTTGCTAATATTTGATATTATCAATATTGAAATTTTTGTCAGTCTAATGAGAAAAAGTGATAGCATCTCATTGTTTTACTTTTTATTGGCCTGATGTGTTTCGGTCATTTTCATTTCTTCTTCTATGAACTGCCCATCCTATTCCATGCCAGTGGTGTACAAATGGGGGATGGGGCACACAGCAAGAGTGATCATCTCTGCCAGGGAGGACAATTTTACCACTGATGCTATTCAGGATTGCTGTGCATGATGATGATAAAAAGAAGACTGGCTTGCAGTTGGTCTCATTACCATTTAAAAATTCTCTGTAGACAATGCCCCCTCTCCCTCATCGCTGGTGCCTGGGTGGGGTGCTCCTACTGTCTCTCCCACGTTCTTCTGAGTTGTTTGTCTTATTGCTTTGTATGATTTCTGTTTATATTTGTTTTTTTTCTTTTTTTTTCTGTTTGTATTTTGGATATTAATGCTTTGTTGTATTTGTTGTGACTATCTTCTCCCATTCTGTTCTTTTTTTTTTTTTTTTTTTTTTTGCTGTCTGCGGGCCTCTCACTGTTGTGGCCTCTCCCGTTGCGGAGCACAGGCTCCGGACACGCAGGCTCAGCAGCCATGGCTCACGGGCCCAGCCGCTCCACGGCACGTGGGATCTTCCCGGACCGGGGCATGAACCCGTGTCTCCTGCATCGGCAGGCGGACTCTCAACCACTGTGCCACCAGGGAAGCCCTCCCATTCTGTTCTTGTCTTTTAATTTTATTTATGGTTAGTTGTTTTGTTCTCTTTAACTTTTGAAGATCATCAGTTAACTTGTATGGTAGGCAATTAATTTGTTTTAAAAACTCTCACTCTCCTTCCTTTGGGCATTGCTTTAAATTACTCCCAGACTGAATTGGAGGACTTCTGGATCAGTTTTCTAATGACTGACAAGGGAGCAGCCAGATGGTCTAGCTATGACAGCACAGCTCATCAATACTAGATATTTTTGGGATATGAATTGTATCAGAGCAAAAAAATCTCTCTGCGCAAAGGATGAGTCACGGGCATGACTGACTGGCTGCTAGCTTCTGCAATCAACTCTGGTTTGCTACCCTCTGACTCACTGATTAAAGCATAAATAGATTGGGCACGATCTTGGCTTTTAGTTCAGAGAAGCATTCTTGATATTCAGGGGGTTGGTAGTGGAGATTATAACTCTGCCTCCAAGGATGCCGCCTTTGTTAGAAACAGTGACCATGTGAGAAATTTCTTTTGCATGTAGAAAGACCAGAATAAAGTTAGCCTTTCTGCTGCCACTGCTTATGTCCCTTGCTCAAGCTATGGCTGGTCTTTGTGAATTTCCCCAGACATACCCATAGCCTTGCCTGAGGATGGGACCTGTGAGTCAGTGGTGGCCGTCACCTTGGGCTGGTGGTGTATGCACGTATTTCATGAATAGCTGCCACTACCACTTACAGCCTCACCCACCTGCATGTTTGTTCAGAGGCAGATTGTCAGCCAAAAAAGAATGAGCCCTGTGACACTGCAAGCAAAAAAAGGATTAGCTGTGCAAACAGAAGTCTGCAACAAGACATGATCCTATGAAAAACAAGCTAGCCACATGCCTAAAACCTCATCTATAGTATTTCAGCTTTTCCGTTCCCAGCCTCATCGTGCACACACCATTAACTTGCACACGCCAGAAACTCTCACACAGCCACACACTTATGTAGGCTCACGTCAACTTATTATGCAGAAATATAGTCACATACAATTATAAACATTCACATAGAACTACATTCATACCACACACCTGCACAAAACTACACACATACACTGATACATGTTGCACATGCATCCTCATACATGCCCTCACATTCAGGTACGCACTCACACACATTATACATACACACACATTTCATATAACCTTCCTTCTCTACCAGGAGCACACACTTTCTCACCTGGAGATCTGGGTAGCATTTGTAATAAAAATGCTCCCAGAAGTTTCCTTCCTGCTGTTTGGCTGCTGAAATTTGTGAGACAAGTAGTGGGAGGGACACTCAGGCCTGAGTCAGATGACCAGGTGCTCTGACTGGGAGCTCTGACTGGTGCTCTGACCAGGGGTGACCACAAAACCTCACACATAGAAAGACTTCAATATTTATTGAGAAAAATCAAAGAATTTGTGATTTACCCATTAACCTTTTCTTTGTCTAAATTTTAAAATTAAAAACAACATTTTATTAGAGTAATTTCTTGTCTCTTTCCCCTTGCCTAAGTTCTAACAGACATGCCCAAGGTGATATGCAGATCTCTTATACTAAAACCCTCTCTGGAGAGTAGAAAGCCCACATAACTTCCTAAGTCTTTTGAGAATTTATTCGGAGCTGTCAGAAACTTAGAGCTCATCTAATCCAAGGCTGTCATTTTATAGATGAGTGAACTGAGGCCCAGAGACATTAAGTGATTTCTCCAAAGTCACCCTGCTGGTTGGTAGCAGAACAGGGACAAGGGACTCAACAGCCTGATTCCTGGACCAGTGCTATCCTACACTTTTCACTTTGGACTTGACTGATTTTATTCCAGGGAATAACTTCTTGATAAGACTATTAAGAAAACAAGTCTTAACATATAATATACACTATATTACAATAGTCTATGAGGAATTATACTGGTTTGGGTAGAGCATTAGCTGTATTCTAATAAATCTTGCTTATACTATCACACTGCTAGTCCTCCAATCTGACATATGTTTAACCTTGTGACTTTAGATGTGATGAAAGCATCCCTGTTGTACTATTTCTATAAATTTCAACTCTGACTTTCTTAGTGTATGGGATCCCTGAATATTCCATGGTTGGTTGCATCTGCCTGGTAGTTATTAGAGCAATCTCAGGTCACAACAGTTTTTAGCCTGGCCCTACTTAATAGATATGCTATAGCTGGTGATGGTGACCATCATTTCATTAGAGCAACAAAGCCACTAACTGTCTCATTAACTTTAAAGAGATTAGATTTGTTTTAGATCATTGACCTTTATTTAGCCAATGTAATGATTTATGGTATTATCATATGTTTCCTGTCACTTCATAAACTGGAGTTGGACTTTTTTTTGTTTTGTTATTTAAAGCATTTGTATTTCTCTAGAGTTGGTTTTTGATATTTATATAATTTTTTGAGCTGTGTTAAGTTTAGACGTCTTACTCTAGCCCATGTCCAGTAGGTTTACTTGGAAATTTGTATATGTGTGGTGGAACTTTTTTTTTTTTTTGGTGGAACGTTTAAGTGCATTGCATGGCATAACTTTTTCAAACAACATATAAGTGTGCTGTGTATCTGTATTTGCACAGTCATGCTTATTCTAAAAACAGTATAATATGCTTCCATGTAAGCATATAAAATTTGAATACACAGTGTGAACGCACAAAGCTGGCAGCTATTAACAGCTATTACTCTCACTTGAACTACTGCACCCTCCCCCAAAGACAAACTAACACAACGTTAAATAAAAAAGATAGGTAATTTGGGCTTCCCTGGTGGCGCAGTGGTTGAGAATCTGCCTGCTAATGCAGGGGACACGGGTTCGAGCCCTGGTCTGGGAGGATCCCACATGCCGCGGAGCAACTAGGCCCGTGTGAGCCACAACTACTGAGCTGGTGCACCACAACTACTAAAACCCTCGCGCCTAGAGCCCGTGCTCCCCAACAAGAGAAGCCACCATGATGAGAAGCCCGCGCACTGCAATGAAGAGTGGCCCCCGCTCGCCGCAACTAGAAAAAGCCTGCACGCAGCAACGAAGACCCAACGCAGCCAAAAATAAATAAATAAATAAATAAAATAAATTTATAATAAAATAAAATACACTATTATATAGTGAATGCTGACAGTGGTTGTTAGGGTGATAGAGTATTGGGTAAATCTTCTCTTTTCTCTATTTTCTAAATGTTCTATAATTGTAGTATTTTAATACTAAAAAGACCACATTTATTATTTTAAAAGAAAGGCACCAAGAAGGAAGACAATAAAACAACAACACTGAGAAACATGTTTGTAAAAATTTCCCCAAGTTGACATTACGGTGTGGAGGTGTGTGAATGTCATTATGGTTCTTGCCCTTCATTATAATCCTGCTTTCACAGAAGGGACCACCAATTGATGTGCCACTTCCTTTATTGCTCTTAATAGTCTTAAAGTTTCATCTTTTTATTTCTTCTTTTATATAATAGCTCTCTCTCCTTTCTTCCCCTCTCTTAACCTATGTCTTCTTGCTTTTCTTGTTATGGTGGTTTTGTGTTATTTGTTATGTCATCCATTGACTGTCAGTTCTGAAATAATGAATCTGACACCTAGGTATCTTTTAATTATGATATGAGGTAATTGAACATTATGATATGCCACTTTTAAAAATTCAAAGTTAAAATATAAAATATAGCCAATATTTTATAATAACTGTAAATGGAAAGTAACCTTTAAAAACTGTATAAAAATTTTAAAAAGTGGATTTAATTAAAAAATTAATTTGGGGTTAAAAAAGAGTAAAAAAATTTTAAATATAATAAACAGTTCATTCATTCATTCACTCAAAAATATTTGCATATATTGCAAATAAATAAATTAATTAAATGGGATCAACGTTGATGTTAACAGAAAGTCCGAGGCTCTAATATCCAGCAGGAAGGACTTGCATTCAGATTTTGCCAAGGTTGATTGTCCTGCTGAAGTGATTTATCTTGTTTCTTATGTCCTGATAGAGTGAAACAGCTTCTGTGAATAGTTTTTTTGCCATGGATTAATGAATTTGTAGGCTTCTTTTGCTAGTTAAATGTTTCTGTCAAATATCCTTATTCATGAAGAAAATGATTCCTTTTTATACTTTGCCCTTGTCAGGAAACATGATAGTAGGTATCCTTTGAAAATACCGGTGTAAAGACTCACCTACAGGAACAGAATTAAATCTATGTCAAATTTTATACATGTGTGTTGTGTGCATGTGTGTGTGTACATTCACACACATGTGCATCAGTAACTAGCATTTGTGGAAATTCTATCAGGGAATACCACCAAGCAGACTCGACCTCAGGTATTGAGGATACAACTGAACAGTATTGAGGAAAACCTTTATTGCTATCACTTATGAATGTTTCTATTCTCACGGAATGCTCTCATGGTTGATCTAATGATAACTTTAATTTTCAGTTTCAGAAACGGAACTTAGTTAAGCCTTGTGAAAATTTAACCTATAAACTCTACTTGCCTACTTACTTCCTAAATCCCACTTGCCAGTTTATGATGGGAACAAATTTTAGAGACCGGAGTTATCATTTTTATTTCATATCTTCTTTTAGTGAATCCTTTACATTTTAATTACTTTCACTTTTTCTAAATACTGGATTTAACTACTGGTTAGAGCAGGGGCTAAGGAAATTTTCCTGAAATGATCTCTCTCCTCGCTATCTCTTAGTCTTATTGAAGAGCAGCTTCAGTTTTGCAACAAACACATAATACTTTCATTATTTTTTTTTAAAAGAGCTATTTTAAAAATGTGTATCTATACCATATGAAAAAAGCAAGGTTTAATCTTCTTTTTTTTCATTCTAGCTAAGCAACCCTCTTCTCCAAGCATGCTAGGAAATACTGCGTTCCAGAAGCCCCTCCTGGATCAAGATGGGTTGGGGAGAGGGAATAAGCAAAAGGCAGAACAGTGGGCCTCTTCCGGTCTTGTTAGAGAAAAGTCTTGAAGCAGGTAGAGAAAGGAAAATAAGCTGACACCTTCTACACTCCCTCCCTTACTCCTCAGAATATTTCTGAGAGGGCACATGCCAGAGAAGTTTGTGGAAACATGGTCTCACAGGAGACTGGAACTGAAGTGTGATAGGTCTGCAGCAGCGGATGGCCAGGCCAAGGAGCCTGGGTTCTGCTCTCTCATTAGGCCTGGGCCGTCACATTCTCTCTCTCTCTCCCTTCCTCCTTCCCTCTTTTCTCTCTCCAAGCACACACGTGCGCACACACCCACACCAAGATTTTCAAAGTGTTCATTCCATGTACATTCTACTCATAGACCAAAAATTCAACCAAGAGAATATAACCACAAACTTTGTTAGGTATTGTTGAAACATAGAAGTAACATAAGTAAAAATAAATATAAGTGAAAAAATTTAAAATAAAACCACTACTGGAGCATTTGGGAAGAGAAGCGCCTTTTTAGTAAATACATAAATTATAGTTATTTAATTTAGAAAACACCAATAACTTCAGTGTTTCTGGAAAGTAGACTTGGCATCTCTAGAAATAGTTATATGACCTTGATAAAGAACAGAAATTCCTTACTCTTTTGGGCCTTATGAGTTATTGTTATAATTAGTAAGGCCAAAGGACTATGATAAAACATTCTTTGAATATTAAAATAATTCTTCCAAAGCCTATATTAAGCCTTGCAAATTTCAGGCAAGTTATTGTATCTGAAAATCTGCCCAAGATATACACCATAGTGAGTAACGTGTTGCTATGAAAGCTTTTGGATTTAAAAAAATGAACTTTTTAGAATATTTATTAGAATATTTGATTTACTGGATTTCAGCTCGTCTCCTGCCTGTTTCTCTTGCTAAACATTCAGAGTGAGACTTTACTATGATTATCTAATCTTACCCCATTCTTGGAAGTTCAGCCTCTGTAAATAATGGGAAAGGAGACCCTCCTGCATTGTTGTAGTGCATATTTGGCTCTGAATTAAATGAATGTTTAAATAGCTAAGATTTTCAGTTAATGTTGAATTTGGCTGGATACCCTGTGGTTATAAAATTTTAAGCCTTTAAAAATACATGGGTTCTCAAATAGCATATGCTTTTTTCCTGATTTTTTTTTCCTGACTAGCATTTTGTTACTACCCTCACTGTCTGCTTCAAACAAATATTATGTAGTTTATAATTCTTATAGCATATGGTTGCTGCCTACAAGCACTTTGTGTGCTTTAGCAGACAGTCACATGCAACACTGAAAAATGATTTCTTGGATGAGTAGTAGAGAATCTTGCTTTTAACCATTTTTCTACTTGAGTTCAACTTTTAAGGTAGGGTTGGGTTAGATCTGTTTTTTCCCTCCCTCCCTCTCTTCCCTCCTATTTCTTTGTTTCAGTCTCTCTTTACTCTAGGTAGAGTAATTCATGCTGTCAGTATTATTAGAGGTTCTTGTCACGCAATAATAATGTAATACTCAAGTAGACAACCCCAGGTGTTTCTAGCTTTTGCGTCTCCTAAATCCTCACCTATTTTTCAAGTCATTTTGAGTAGGGACCCACTTGTCTTTTGCTTTGAACTTCTGGCTGTACAGAATTCATCAAAGCAGAAAATGTGTTGGTTTGCAAGCCTCATCACTCACATTTAAACCCTGTGTGGATTTGTTTTGGAAAAATAATAGCTTTTACTAAGCCATAATTGAGATGAGGGCTGAATGTAATTTCCTGCTGCCAAGGAGAGGGTTGGAAAGAAGGAGCAGAAGCTTTGAGAATATAGACTAGGGCAGTGACAGCAGGAGGTGGTGGGGAAACCCTCTGGAGAGAGTGGTAGACAACAGGGAGGCAACTGAAGAGTTGGCAGGGCCAGGTGAATATGCTCTCTCCAGACCTCTAGCTCAAAAGCCGGGGTACCAGAGCACAGACTCTCAGCCTGAGGGCGCTCAATCCCTCTATCCCCACCTCCCTTTCCCACTTCCAACCCTTTCCTTGCAGGAAGCCGTGAGTGGGCTGATTCACCACATGAGGGTGTTGCAAGGCAAGGGGCCGAGTTGTGTAGGAGAAGCAGCTGCAAGTGGTGAGCAGTCTACTGCTGTGATTGTTCCCCCATTTTTTAGGGCCTCTTTTGGCTATCTTTGTGTCTATGTGCTCTGTATAGCCTTGCAATCTAACCCAATGCTGTTCTGTCATTTAATCCATTGGTTGAATTTATTGACCTACCATTGGGTTACTTATTTTTACCCAACATTATGTAGCCTAATATTTGTGTTCTGAACCTATTTCCAATTCACAGAGCATTAGTCTACTGTAGTCCCAGGTGGAAGTAAGAGATAATTTTTTTGATAAGCGTCTAAATATTCTGCATGAGAGAAAGCCAAAAACAGATGATAGAAATGTATGTGTAATATATATTTGCATATATGTGTATAAAATATACACGTATATATAAGTGCATAAGCACATATATGTATATATTCATACATATACATATACACACACACACAATGTATATAATGTTTAAATGGAACCTGGTCATCCATTACTTACTATGGCACTTATTAAACTCTATGGAAATAAATAAAGCATCACATTTTCAGTATTTATATATTGTGATGGAAGTCTTTAAACACCAAATCTTACTGTTGATTAAGAAATTGAATTAAGTACCATCTTAATGGCAAATTAATATAAATTTGCTACTCGTATGTTTTCTTGCCATTTGAGAAAATTATCCTATCGGTGTTAAATAGAAAAGCTCCAAATCAGTTATAAATTGAGAATAGCAAAGGCTGAAGGTACTCCGCATAACATATTAAAATGTCTTGATTCTAAATAAGTCTCTTCCATTAGACGTCCCCAGCCCTTAATGCCTCTTTCAGGAGACAATCTGTTAGGACGATGGAAAGTCGGGAAGAACAGCCTCAGAAGGCAGAGGAGGCTTAGTCGACTCCTTCCAGATTGGTGTCGGCCACTTCGGGCAGCGGGGGCCCAGCTGAGGCCCCTCCTGGCAGCCCCTCTGCTGCTGCTGCTGCTGCTGCTGAGGGCTGCCTCCTGGGCTCACATCTAGACTCCCCAGCTGGCACGTGCTCTCCCGCTGCGGGCAGCGGGGCACGACCGCCAGCCTCCATCACCCATAGAAAGGCCTCTGCCGCAGGCTCCGGGGCCTGGCCGGAAGCTGCTGCTTCTGGCTTCCGGGGCTGCGCGTTGGCCTCCATCTCCCGTAGAAACGCTTCTGCCAGAGGCTCCGCGGCCTGGCTGGAAAATGCTGCCTCTGGCTTCCGGGGCTGCGCACTGGCCTTCATCTCCCGTAGAAACGCTTCTGCCAGAGGCTCCGCGGCCTGGCTGGAAAATGCTGCCTCTGGCTTCCGGGGCTGCGCGTTGGCCTCCATCTCCCGTAGAAACGCTTCTGCCGGAGGCTCCGCGGCGTGGCTGGAAAATGCTGCCTCTGGCTTCCAGGGCTGCGGATCAGCCTGTGGTCCAGCAGGGGGACCATTGCCTTGGGCCTGTGCTCCTGACCCTGATCTGAGGGGAGGTTCTGCCTCGTTGCCTCCCTCCGCCTCAGCCTGAGGACTTGGGGGTTGCAGGGGACTCCCTGAATGGCATGCTGGGCTCAGAGGGGCTTGTTCCAGCCCCGTGAGGGCCGTGCCGCCGCCCCCTTGAGGACTGCTGACTTCTGTTTGGATTTCTTTGGACGCCTCGAGGGTTGACTCTGGACGATGAATGACCATGAAGGCCGCGGCCAGATTTTGCACAGCATGGTGAACAACGTTGGCTTCCTCCGCATCAGCCTCTTCACCCACGGAGGTACTTGACTCTGGCTCGTCGTCGTCAGAGGTGAGCTGACCTTGGTCATCCTTTTCAGGCATTTTTGTTTCTCTAATTTTTTTATAGAGTTCGTTTCTCTCCTCTTGTAAAGCTCGGCAGAGGTTCTCCAGCCTTCCAATTTTCATCACGAAGCACTCATATTCTTTAGCTCTCAATGCTTTCTGTGATTTAAACAGACACACACACACATAAAACGACTTGAAAAGCCAAATTGCCAGGATGCTCTATGGAGAGAAGCAAAACCATTTGTTCAGGAATTTGTCTGTTAGGCTCTGACCACAGGGTGGTGGCTGGACAGATACTTGGTCAGGGACATCACTTCTAGTTTTGTACTGTGTTGGAGACTGGTAGAATTTTAAGCCACGTATTCTTTTCTTTAGAAAAGAGAGTTAGCAAAGCTTCTCTCTGCTTCAGTCTAGGGCTTTAAAAATCTTATAATAGATGAATTTTCTGCTTCTAAGACTTAGAAGGCGTAAGTAGAAGTTTATGGAAAAATGATTGAGATGGACTGGGTCTTGGCCATCAGCAATGCCGTATCTGTTCTGTAGATAAACTGCTCTATGCTAATCCAGCAACTGTTTGATTTATGTTTATGAATAATAAGCACATCTCTTTGGAATTGGTTGCAATTTGGGATGAATTGTTAGAACAGTAATTATATCCAGAGAAACTCACCACACACTCATTCATGATGCTGCTTGAACTGTTCAGTTCTCCTTTTCTCTAGAAATGTTGGTGTGTTTGTGCATGAAATCATCTTACTCCTTAAGCCCCACCTTTGTGCTACTCTGTACCTTTTAAGACTTTTCTTTTTCCACTTCTTTACGTGGAGAGGGCTTCACCTGAAAGCCCTGCCTCTCAGGTTAAGGACCATGTATCTTTGCCTTTATGGTCTCAGAATCTCCAGAGCCTGATGTAATATCAGTATTTAAATTCCTGTTGGAGGAATTAAACAATATATCTCCGTATCTGTCTATAAAATAGCACATACCCTGGGTGCTTGGGCTAGTGTCTTCTCTCAGTTATGTTCAGATCAACTAATTAATTTATTCTGCGCCTGTAATGTGTCAGGCACCAGGGAAATTCAAGGACAGGTAAAACACTCATCCTGCCTTTAAGGAATTCACAGTCCAGCAGGTGTGGTGCTGCTTTGGGGACAGCTTTGGAATCAACAAGTAGGCATGTGACTTAGGGTCACAACACTCTTTATGAGTCTGGACCTGAGACTAAATTACTAAATTGACGTTTGCTCTAATTATTTTTATTACAATATCATATACCACATCCCAGAAAAATTCAGCTCTTTTTCAAAAGTAATTATTTTGTGGTATTAGACCATAATTATTTTCTGAGTATAAATATATTGACCAGACAAGAGAAGGTGAACAAGGGGAAAAACTTCCTCACCTCTTCAATCATGTCCAACAGAGCTTTGTTACAGTTCTCAAACCGAGCTTTCCACGTGGCTGTGTCCTTTTCCAGCTTCTTCATTTTCTTAGTGGTCTACAAAAATGAGTGTTTTAATGTTCATTCTGAAGAGTTAATATATCAAAGAAACTATCAGTTCCGTATGTGACTTCAAGAAAAGTCCTTTCGTTACTAGCTGCTGAAGCAAGCAAAAATTCAGTGTCAAGAAATGATGACTGAGTGGAGACTCATGATTTATTTTTGAATCATCTCGGTCAGTGGTGAACAAGCTTACTTGCACCAGAGCCAATTAAGGAGACGGGAAAACTACTTAAGGCCTTTCTGTTTTGTCATTGCTTTTTCTTTTGTTTAAAATAAAAATAGCCTTATTGAGTTCCAAGAATAAGCTTGAAATTTAGATTATTTACTGTACTGAATGGAAGACTTTTGGTGAGAAAGTCAGCCTGGCTTTTCAGATGTTAAAATGTTGATAATATCTGGGCACATCTGAGAAGTAGCCACACAAAGGCAACTTTCTGCTTTCTCAGCCTTCACATTTGTAGAGTGCAGTAGGATTCACAGAATGTGATTACATGCGTTATTGCTTTCATCCTTGAGACAGTCCCCCAAGGAGGGTTCTGTTTTCACCTCCATTTTATAAACGGGGAAACTAAGGTTCAGAGAGGTGGAGTAGTATTCAGGTGAGTTAGCAGAAGAGTAGGGCTGGAGTTATTTCATTTAATGCAACATGTGCAGAGTGCATGCTAGTTGCCAGGCCGGGGCTGGGTGTAGGGCATCCAGAAGTTAACAAAATGCAGCCTGGCTTTTTCAGACCTGAAACTACTCACATTCCTGGTTATAGGATCTCCTCTCTGCTTGCCTGAAGTGAAGGACAAGGCGTGTGTTCAGGTGCAGTTACCCTGGATGAACCACACCTGGGCACTGGCTGCTTCATGCTAACCTGCCTGAGGCGGGTCTGCTTGGAGGCTAGAGGCTGGGCCCAGGCAGTTGTCCCCTGGGCCCTATAGAGAAGCTACGTGAGCCTTGAGTGCTTTTTTATTTTGATCATTTCTTAACTGAGTTAAACTTTTAAAAGTCATCAGCCCCTTTAGGAATTTGATGAAATCCATGGGACCACACCTAAAGAAATGCAATATGCACATCAAATTTTTTTGCTAATTCTGCTAAGAGTCTATAAATGAACTCCAGATAGAAAACTCCTCCTTTAATATTTATTCCAATCTTAAAACTATGTAATTTTGCAATAAATAACAGCATTTTTCCTACTCTAATATTTATTCCAAATTAAAACTCTATAATTAAAAAAATTTTTTTTAAATGGATGGATCCATCGTGGAGTGAGAAAGCTGTAACTTTTAACAAATGTTGGCCCATTAAGTTTGCTCATGAATTGTGAAATTTATCATATTAGTTTATGAAAATTTTTTCAAAGAGTGCTTTCTACACTTAAAAAGGGTTAATGCCAGTGCCTGTTCAGAAACACAATTCTGATGCTGATTTTATTTTGGGAAGACACTGAATTAAACAAAATGTAAACAGTATGTCCAACAATAATATTAGCACCTCATATTTGTAAAAGACTTTAAAAAAGTTTAAGACCCTTAAAAATACATTAACTTATTTGAACTTCACAATCTTGTGAAGTAGGCAAGGGAAATCGTTTCTTAATTTATAGATAAGGGGGAAGTTAAGTGAATTGTTCACCGCTACTTGATGAGTAAAAACACACCCAGACTTCATCTACTCATTCAAGGCCCTGTCCATTATATCTTATTACATATATTCTCTTCTGAGAAGGATCCTATGAAATGGTATTTTCTACTCTAACATTCTGCTTTTGCATATTTGTATGAAAATTAATTTTTTTAATCTTTAAAAGATTAGTTTTTAACTTCAGTATAAACAACATACTATTAAATTTCTAGCTCTTTTCTTTTTACACCTCTCCATGGCCTAGAAAAAGAAAATATTCTTCCTCAGAGTGAAAATGTATCCTAGTGTTTTCAGACTCTTCCTAAGACCAATTCACCAGATACTTACCAATAAAAAAATACAGTCCAAATCTCATTTGCATGTATAAATGTTTCATTACTTCATGAAATGCACTGAAATATCTTAGCAGGAGAACAATGAACCCAAAGGAGTGTTGCCTGTCGAACTAGAAGATGTCAGTATTTCGTGGGGGATAAGCAATACTCACTTTCTCCATTTCCTGTTTGAAGGTGGCAAACACTTCATTGCTTTTTGTCAGTGTGCTCTGAAACTCTTCAAACCTTCCAGAGTAGACAGTAAGCTGTAAACAGGGGAAAGAGTAGATCTGTTTTAGGACTGCTTTCAGAATGCTCCCAGAACAAAACAACATGTCATTGTTTATTATTTGAGAAGAAAAATGATTTAAGGTAATTTTTAATACAATGTTAGTGATATGTTCAATTCTTTTTACTACGAGATCAGCCCAGGTCAGTGAGTGTGATTGAAGTACTTCTTTAAAGAAAAATGAAATAATAAAATATGTCATCACCATTTCATTATATCTTTTACCAACAAACATTTTTTGAGCACTGAACATAAGCACGGACTCTGTGTACAAAAGCATTTAACCTGTAGTTCCTGTTTTTGAGGGACCTGCACTCCTGACAGGAAGATAATCCCAAAGACAACTTGATTATAGGACAGTGAATACAAAGTACCAAGTCAGTTAAGTACTGATCAGAGAAGGAGGTGAGTGTGGCAGGTGATCATTTGAGCCACGTTTTTGTGGAGAAGGTGAGCCTTGAACTTGGTCTTGAAGGAAGCACAAATGAAGACAAGTATGGGCCAGACATGGACTAGGGTTGCTGCCATTATGCAGGTTGTGCTATTATAAGCAATTGTCATTTCCCTTTTTGACATTGTGGTTTTGTGTATTTATGAATACAGTGTTCTAGCCAACAGCAGTTAATTGTCCCTTTTCAACAATCAGTTTATTATACCAATTTTTTTATACATGGAAATAATGGGCCTTGAGGAAGAAATGCCTTTTTCTAATTTGCACCAATAAAACATCATACGGGTTAGCTTGGGAGTATGGAGAAGAGGCTTTGTACCTCCACATCCTTAATTCTGAGGCTTGTATTTGGGGTAGGAATAGGGCAGGATAGGGAAGGAGAGTGTATAAATACTTGATTGTTACTGACAGTGATACAATAATAAAATCTTGCTTTTGAAAATAATTTTAGGATAGCACGTTTTGAGTGAGTGGAGATTTAATATGGATGATTCTTGTTTACTAACATGGAAAGTTTCCATTTTCAAATGAGACTTTGGTACTCTTGACTGTCTGGAACAGCCTCAAGTCCTCAGTTGGGCGCCATCTGGCTGGTGGTACTTGTGAGACTGTCCTTTCAAAGGCAGAGAAGAGTGACTGACCGAAAGCCAGTAGGTTGGAGAGTTCCCAGTCTTGGGGATGGGAGTTAGAGGGAGTGTGTGGGAATCAAACAACCCCTAGAACCAAGAAAATTTGCTTATCTCGAATGGCTCATTCTCACATGATTCAGAATAGCAGAGGTTTTACTGCAGTACACAAGAACAACAAAATAACGTAAAACTTTTCATAGGACACAGATTTTCCCAAGTCAGACAACAGCTGACCATCATTTTGAAATCAATCATTAACTCTGTGGATATGTGATAAAACTTGAGGTAACTCTAGTGGCCTAAAATTTTTCTCGTGATTCTTTGGCATACAGATTTAAAAAGATAGGGTAAAGTGGCAGAAGGGAATTCGTGGCCAGGAAGGTACCCTAGGGTTTTATACACATAGTGCATAAGACAATACAGCTCAGGGAGTTAGGGACACTGATCCTCCATGAAGCGCAAAATCTGTGTATAATTTATAGTCAGCCCTCTGTACTCCCGGGTGCTCATATCTGCGGTTCCCCATCTGCAGATTCAACCAACCTTGGATACTGCAGTACTATGGTATTTACGATTGAAAAAAATCGACGTGTAATTAGATTCAGCACAGTTCAAACTCATGTTGTTCGAGTGTCAACTGTACTTGATCATTACGTGCAATGCACTCTTGACATAGTCTATTTAATTGTTTCATTTTTTCCCGAAGTACTGGCTGAGATCCACTGAATTGATTTCAGGGTGCATGAATAGGTCAGGTCCCTCAATTTGAGGGTAAACTCCTGTGGGACTGGCTGCCTGTACTGCCCGTGGTCTCGTGGTATAAGGTGGGGAGAGCTACCCCCAAGCTGATCCTCTTCACCTATCACAAAATCCATTCATTTGTATTTTTTGGCCAAGCCTCCTGTTCACTTCTTTTCCTTACTTTCTCCTCTTTCTTTTTCCAGCTTTTCAGTAATTCCAGCAGAAGTACAGGGGGTTCACAGATATGGTCTCCTGAGCTGGTCCTCCCAGACCCTCTCCTGCAGCCCTCTAGTTGTAGGCTGCAGACAGGAAGGGAAGGAGTGGGCACGTGTGCGGTCCATTTCACCTGCGCAACCTTGACAGGCTCAACGGGGGCAACCACACCCACCCTGGCCAGCTCCCTCCCCATTCTTTGGGCAAAATGTTCTTTTTCTCTTGTTTTTCTTTTTTTTTTTTTTATTAGTTTCTGCTTTATAACAAAGTGAACCAGTCATACATATACATCTGTTCCCTTCCCTCTTGCGTCTCCCTCCCTCCCACCCTCAAAATGTTCTTTTGGTGTATAAATTGGGTAGATTTTGTTTCCCTTCCCCACGTTTTCTTGTGGTGTGGAGAAGACAGATATACCAGAGTTCTAAGGAGTAGTGTCTCACTTCATTACCACTTCTGGCTTTTTTCTAGTGACCATCAACTTTTTCTCTCTTTTCATCTTTTAAATTGGATAAAATACACATAAGATTTGCCATCTTAACCATTTTAAGTATATAGTTCAATATTGTTAAGTATATTCACATTGTTGTGCACCCCAATTTCCAGAACTTTTCATCATGCAAACTGAAACTCTACACCTGTTAAACGATAGCTCTCCATTTCTTCCTTTTAGTGACTGTTTTAATAGTCTGCTTTTCTTCCTATTTGACCTCTTTGTCATAGGTGGCAAAACCTGTATGAACTATACTTTTCTCAAGTAACCACCTCTGACACTCTTTATTGATACGAGCTAAGATGCACACTTCCTGTTTACTTTATGGATATGTGTTTGGTCACATTTTCCCTCTCACTATTATGCTGACTTGATGCATGTTTGATATGTCATACTCCCTCTTTCACTTTGGTATTTCAGGGAAGCATGGAAGGAACATCCAGAGGTCTTCCTCAGTATTTTTACCAGAGGCAGAAATAGAAACAAACTATTCTAGGGTTAGTAACAACAGTTGCCCTGACATTTCACTTTTAAATGGGCGGAGTGGCACACACATTCTTTTACCTGAGCACAAATTGTAATTACAAACATTCATAGCATATATGAAACAGAAGTGTGTCCAGGAATTGTCTTAGCCAACTTGGGAGATTTGGTTTGGGAACTAGTCCAATTATAATAGTAATTGCAGAGGAATCTCCTTTCATCTTATATAGATAAGGTGAGGCCTTCTGAGATTAAAGACTATGATTACCCACCTTTAACAGTTGACTCACTGATCTTTCCCCTGGGGTAGTATTTTGTGTCTGTGCTGCTATGTTGTGTTGGTATTGCTGACTTCCCACATCTACTGCCATCTTCATCCTTATCGATCCAATGAACACTCTATTTGTAGCCACAATTGCATCCCATTGATCATCTCTGACATTTACTCTATTGCCTTGGTTTGTATAATTGAAAGCTAGACATCTCTTCCCTAAGTGAGAATCATGCCCCAGATTGGCAAGCTGTTGTATTATGACTGAAAAGTGACTTCTGCCTAGGAAAACACAATCTATCCTTGATATTTCCTTTGCTCAGACCATAGAAATGGAGACTAAGGCCTCTCCTTCCTACCATCCACCTCCTTTAATTGTCAAACCAAAGGAAGTGTTTGAGTGCTTTGCAAGATCATCTGTGATAGACTTTGTTTTTCAAGGTTTAAACATTTAAAAAACATAATGCTGATATTTTTCACGAGGAGCTCATTTAAACATTATTACACATAGGGATTTGGGGCCTCTTATTCTTCGTGATGATTAAGTAATTATTGCAGTTCTGAAAATGCCTTGAAGACAAAAGAGATAGACAAGGGAGGGTCCTTACAGAGAGAGCCACGTGCCATGGAAAGCAAGGTGATGGAGGAGGCAGGGTTATCTAGTTTAGCTGAGTTCTTCAGCTCTGGATATTCTCTACATTCATAAACTAGAGCTGAACATGTTTTGAGATCATCTTTTCCAGTGGTTCTTAAACTTTTTTTCAAATAAAGACTTCTTTTGTCTCATATATCACTATGTGGATCCTTACCTATGAAATAATACTAATATTAGCTCATACACTAATCAGTTGTTAGCATTTTAATTAATATTTATCACTAGATTGTGAGTTTAATTAGGCAGGGATTTTTGATTCTCTTATTAAGTACTATATTTCTAACATCTAGAACTATGCCTAGCACTTAGATGCTCAATAAATATTAGTTGAATTAATTATGCTTACTATGGGGGCAGGCACTGAGCTAAGTGTTTTTTTTTAATTGTTGAATGTGTCTACTCTTTTTTTTAATTAGTTAATTTATTTATTTTTATTTTTGGCTGTGTTGGGTCTGTTGCTATGCGTGGGCCTTCTCTAGTTGTGGCGAGTGGGGGCTACTCTTTGTTGCGATGCACGGGCTTCTCATTGCAGTGGCTTCTCTTGTTGCGGAGTACGGGCTCTAGGCGTGGGCTTCAGTAGTTACAGCACACGGGCTCAGTAGTTGTGGCTCACGGGCTCTAGAGTGCAGGCTCAGTAGTTGTGGTGCACAGGCTTAGTTGCTCCGTGGCATGTGGGATCTTCCCAGAGCAGGGCTCGAACCCGTGTCCCCTGCATTGGCAGGCGGATTCTTAACCACTGTACCACCAGGGAAGCCCTGAGCTAAGTGTTTTGAGTGTATAACTTGAAAACAAACTGCATATACTACATGTTCATTAACTCATTTTCCTTCTATAAACTTAAACATATGAATAACTGCCATCCATGCTGCTAAGCAAAAGCTGATATAATGTCAGAAACAACCACATTTTAGATAGTAGCTTCTGCCTTATGTGCTGTTAGGTTTTGGAAATACTGAAAAGTAATGGGCCTCCCAGAGGTCAGAGGACTCCAGCTTGGGATCATTGATCCATTACAACATTCTTATTTTACACACCAGGAAATTTAGGTCCAGGGAGGTTTAGGTGAGCTGCACAGAATCAGACAGCTTCACAGTAGAAGGGCCAGGACTCTGACCCTGGTCCCTGGGTTCGACCCAGTATCAGGGATGAACGAGGAACACTGGCAAGTCTAGAACCCTGGGTCATACTTTTTCAAACTTGAGTGGGTATAGGTGGGAAATTGGATCACACTTTTATGTTATTTCACAGGTCATTAAAGACCTAGATTCTGATACCAGCCAAATGAGTCACTCTCTAGCCCAGAGTCTAATGGTATTAATCTATTCTTCATTTAGCATAGAGGAGTAGAGATTGCTTATAACAGATGGAACAATGAATAGCTTCAAGTACTGCCTGTTGTACCCCTCAAGGCTCTGTGCTGTGAATGGGACAGAGATAGAGCCAGAAGCCCTGACTTGCTTCTCTGGACTCTCCCCCCAGCAGCACCCCCATCACTGGACAGTGAGGTCACACCTCCTTTCCCCCCTGCCTGCCTCTGGTTAGAAAACTGCCACTGCCTGCCACCCACCCCACACCATGATATGATGTGTTCCGTGACTGCCTAAAGGATGACCTTGAGTTTGTAACTTTAGAGTTTAGTCCTTCGATTCTATTAATAGTGAAAAAATATTACGGTTGGTATTTCTATGTCATTAATATTTTAAAACTGTTTTGGTATATTAGTGGGGGAAACAATTCATCATTGTGTTTTGTACACACATTGGAAAGGTGCGCTTTAGGAAGGTTAGATATCAAAATGTTATTTATGTTTTTGTCTGTGTAGTGGTATAATTTGTGATTTTAAGTTTCTTGTTGTTCCTACTTTCCTTTTTGAAAAATGAACACGTATTCATTGAACTTGTTCATTCATACGGTGAAGAATTTTTTTTCACAATAAACAAATATTCAGCCGTCAGCACATAAACATTTACAAGTGAATTATTCAAATCTTAAATTAATGCTGCCCAGTTTGGAAGACTTCTGATTTTCTCGCTTTCTGTGAATTTGCTCTGTGAGATTTTACAGTCCCTTTAGCACTTGGGCATTTCTCCCAGCAGGGGAGCTAGAGCCCCTTTGTGGCCCGGCCTGTGGCAGGATGGCTCTCCTGGAACCTGATAGGGAACGTTTGCCAGCAGGGGCAGAGCCCCAAAGGGCACCAGCAAGATGAACAGGTCTGGCTTTCCTCCAGAGCCAGCTGTTGCATGAGGCTTTATTTTTGAGCCTGAAATACGAATTCCCATAGTCTAATCAAAACATACACATAACATCACGAAGCCAAATCAGAATGGTTTCTGACATCTGCCATCTCTAATCATGTGGCACTGACCAGGCCAACCTCTGATAGCACAGAAACGTGGGTGCTGACTCTATTTTTCTAATTTCCTTTTATTATAAATCATGTCAAACAAGTAAGGAAATTTTCAGTCTTGACAATTATAGATGGTGCATCTGGACCGTTTACATTTTACCCTTACCTTGACAGGTTAATGGGGGAGGAGAGAGAGGACATATCAACAGGTAGGCGAGGACCTGGCCACCAGCTTATTCTGGCTGACCCTCATTTGTATTGATATGTCAGCAGACCTTTTGACTAGAAGTTGTTGGTGCAGAGCATTTACTTTTCTTAGATATAATATTGTACTTTTATTTTTACTTAAAAATAATAAATAAGAAATTATTCTTCATTTCCAACTCCTGTCCCTACTTCCCCTCCCACATGGAAGGCCTCTTGCAGACTACCTTTGGTTCACAGCAAGGAGGGCACACCCATGCATTGTCCCCCTACTTCACCTGAGCCTGCAGGACTGTCTCTTGTTCCTTCAGCACTTTGGCCTGAAGTTTCCACTCTGCTGCCTGGTTCAGCAACTGTGAGAAGAGAATGCATGGAAAGACTGTCAACTTATCTTTTAGATTACCATTTGTTGTAACTTGTGTGTAAACTTAATTACTTGCTAAGTAATCCTCTTAAGCAATTTTGGGGGAACTTTGTAAAGAATCTAAGAAAGCTAAGAAGACAACTAGTTTAAAAAGTTTGATTCTCAACTAAAAATTAGTGATTCCAATGGAAAAAAAAAAAAAGAGGAAAAAAGTCTCCAACTCAAGCATGAATCACATGAAATTCAACCTCCCACCAAATTCTGGACCCGTCTGTAGCAATTCTGGCCAACTGTCATTCAGCCTCTGCTTGAACATTTCCATAATATTCCCACCTGGGGCATTGTTGTGAGCAACTGATCCTTTATATTAAACCCAACTGTTCCTTTATATTAGACCACTGTTCTCCACCATAGTATGCATCAGAATCTCCTCAGGAGCATGTTAAACTGCAGATCCTTCTCAGAGAAAATAAGTTAGGAAGTATAGGATGCGATTAGAATCTGTACTTAGAGCAAATACCCAAGATGGTTTGGATATTGGTGGTCTATGGATTATACTTTGAGAAACACCAGGTTAGAAATTTGACCTGTTACTCCAAATCCTATATAAGGTTTACAAAAGAAGTCTAACCCCTCTTCTATAAGGCAGCCCTTCAAATACAACCAAGGCCCTCATGTCAAACACGATCAGAACTGGAACTCATGGGTTAAACTGAAAAAGTCGTTTTAGGCGTAAAAATGACACATACTTATGTAAGACATGTTATTTTAACTTAAGATGTATGTTCATTTATTTATCAATTTTGATGTAGGGCTGTGATCTTTGTTTTGGGTATGTATCTTCTGATTGGAATTTGGAGGGTTTTTGCTTGTTTTTATGAAAATCATATCTATAATATGGCATATAAGATTGATAATTTTTTTAAAACAATACTGCTAGAACCTAAAGACCTAAGATATTTGTAAAGCAGCTTGATTGGATAATTCTCTAGAGTTTTACAACTTTCTTCCAGTCTTTTATAGTTGCTCACATCTAAGTTGACAATTGTGGTTTTGCTATTGGCCTACATCTAGGCTTTCAAATCATTAAGCATAGTTTTTTTTAGAAACAACTCTTTCTTTTAACACATATTTCATCAGTTTATGTATCATTCTGTGGATTTACATAATACAAAACCAAGGATAACTGGGAAGAAAAGGTTTGGGAGCAAAGACCCGATTCTTAGTAAGCTCTATCTTACTGAACATGGGCAACCACGTGTAGATATTCCAGAGTGGCTAACTAGCCCCAGGATTCAGCATGCTGTGGGCACCTGTCAGCGTGCTTCCAGAGAACGGTGAACATCATGGATAACCTCGTTAGTCAGTCAGGTGGCTGTCAGTTAAGAAGTTTCTATTTTATTTCAACATAGGCTGATATAATTTTTTTTGTTTATTCATGTTGTAAAAAAATGTTCATTTTTGCTATCAGAACCTAAAATAATAAAATCATTATTTGTAAAAACTTGGAGGCATCTTTTTTCTTATCCAAGTTAGTCTTGACCTCTCCATTTGTAAAAGGGGGTTGTATATGTCCCTCCATGCCTCCCAGTGAGCAGTGAGGATCAATTGTTATAGAAGTGCAATTGACTCACTGTAAGAGGGGTCTGAGGCAGCTGCGGAGTGGAAGACCTGCAGCGCCCCCTCTGGCCATCTGAGCTGTGTGGCTGCCATGTACACGGCCGGCCCCTGCTTGACACACGGGGGCCCTGTTGTGATGGGTGGTTCCCGATGAAGAAGGAAGAAGGAGGCTGCCTGTTCTTCTTGAAATGAAGAACGGCCCCTCCCCTCCCCCGCAGCTCTGACTTGATATTTCATCACTTTCAAAAAGAAGTGTCAGAGCTGGAACCCAGGAATGTAGCCGCTAGCTTTGAAGAACTGAGGGGGACTACCTTTCTTTGACTTGTACCTGCTGTTTTGCTAAATCAGGGAAGGAAAAGAGGGCAGCATGCTAGTTTCTTGCTAAGGTTGAGTCACTCCGTGGCTGCCCCCCAGTCTCTCTCACATGAATCTTTACCTGGTTGTTCCTCTGTCATGCCTCATAAATACCAAAGGTACTGATATTCTGTAGGAAGCATATTTTACCTGAGAGTAATTACATCAACAGTGGAGTATCCGTTTTCTTGGATTCTGAATAATAAATAAATGCTTTATTTCTTACTTTGAAAGCTAGGTTGTAGATGGATTTAATAAATTAATCTTTTTATTAAGAGCACATGGACATCTGATTTGAAATTGTGCAACGTCCACCAGGTTATGTTCTCCAGAATTCATCCTTTTGTTGCCAAGTTTGAAAACCGAAATTTAAAAAAAAACTGCTATTTTAACAAATTGAAATGATTATTGTCTGATTTTAGGTAAATGCAGAGCTTGTGATCAATTGTTAAATGGCTACATTTGAACAACTGGTCCATTGACTGTGTCAAATCTCTCTCTCCCCAGCAACAGACACGTGCTTTAACTCATGCCTCTGAAACACACCTCTGAGTGTGATGTACTATCACAGAGCTTGGGCTCTGGGGACAGATACACTGAAGACGTGACCAACACATCTTGGTCACTTAGCAGTGTGTGACCTTAAACAAGTCACATATCCTTTTTGAGCCTCAATTCTCTCATCTGTTTTGGAGTGTTTGGGGTTAATGAGATGTCAGTAAAAGACACCACTCAGTTTCTTAAACCAAAAACTCAGGAGTCATCCTTGACTCCTTCCTTTCCTCACTGTCACCATCTTCCTGTTCAAAGCCTTGCCTGTTGGTTTTACATTAAAAACATAACTTTTATCCACATCCAGCTCTCCTGCTCCACTGCCACCTCCCCAGTCCAAGCCGTCATCAGATCTTGCCCAGATTGCTGCCTAGCTCTCTTCTTGCTTTCTTGTCCCTCTTTAGTTCACTCTCCACCTACGAGCCAAATTCAGCTTTTGCAGATGCAAAGCAGATCATGTCACTTCCTTTGCTAAAACTACCCAGTACTTTCCTATTATATTTAGAATAAAATCCAAACTACATTTCAAGCTTACAAAGCTATACCATTTGGCCCCTGTTTACATCTACAATTTTCTTTTGAAATTTTCTCCCATGGGTCAACCTGCTCTTGCCACCCTGACCTTTTCCACTTTCTGGAGGATGCCACGCTGGTTCCAGCGTTAGGATCTTTGTCTCTTCTGCAGACACTGCTGCTGGAGACCTCCCCTCTGACTCCCTCTTACCAGGCAGGGCGCAGCTCAAGCGTCCTCCTCTCGGTAGGCCTTCCCGATCACCCAGTCTAAAGTAGGTCCTCTCTTTCTGCCCCATTTGAGGTTCCTCCTTATTTCCCTAGTAGCACTTACTATTATCTGCAATTATCCTTCCTTATTTGTTTTCTTGTTTATTGCGTCTCTTCCCAGTTTGATTCATGCTGGAGTGTGGCCTTCTTCTTGTTCACTGCTACACCCCAGCACCTAGAAGGGTGCATAGCTCATGAAAGGTGTTTGAAAAAGGTTTGGTGAATGGATGCACGACTGTTTTCGGTAAAAAACAGCGTAGGTACAGTGTTTCCTACTGGGCTAGCCAATTTCATTCTCCAGGGAAGCTTAGGCTCTTTCTCCATCAGTCTAGCGCTCTATGACCGTTGTCAAAAACAACATTCTCAGGGGCTCTCTGACCCCAAGGCAGACCAGACAAGCACACAGACTCAGGTGATAAGTACATATTCCTTTTCACGTTTGTGTCGTTCCTCTGCTTCCTTCATCATTTCTTGCGCCTGCTCGAGTTTTGCATCCACCAGCTTCTGCTGCAGTTCTCTGTGTTTAAATATTTTGTCCAGGTGCTAAGGAAAAATAAAGTGCACATTATCCAGCTTGACCTATTATTGGTGCTGAAAAAAATGTAAAAAAAAAAAAGTAATGTTGACCTAACCACGTGTTCGCTGGGTTTTAAGATTTAAAAAAAAGGGGAATAAATGCATTGGCATCAATTATGGTTTTATATGAACGTCATAAATTGGTGGAGTCCCCTGCATTTTGCACTACACAAAAGTGGCTGCAAAAGGTGGAGGTGCCAGAGTTCAGCAATGCTAACTCCAAAAGGTCCGAACAATGTTTTTCTAAATTTGGTAACTATCAGAGATGGCGCTAGTAATTATGGTAGGCAGCACAGACAATGATGTATGTTGCAAGGGCTACAGCACTATCACTTGGTATTTTGGCTCTTTCTGTGAATATAAAACCACTTTTAATCACAACATTAATTCAGTTTATCATGGTGAATTCTCCTCTACCTGCTTGCCTCAAAGGGTGGTGAGGAAGCCCTGAGGTGACAGCCCGTGGCCTTGGGTCTGGGACTGAAACAGGAGCCCCTGACATCAGCTCTGTTTCTCTGGTGGGCAAGACAGGGCTGAGGGTCACAGGCGAACTGACACGCAGATGTGCTGCCGCCTCCTCCACGCCTTGTGACCTCTTGACTACCGTGGTGAAGAGCATCTTCCAACTCTCCCTCAGTGTGGAGAATTTCTTGGTCATTAGGAGGTCCCATTGGCAAGAGGACACGTGGAATTCCATCCTTGGGCCTTACCTAGAACCAATCCTAGGCATATACAACTAGTCTACCAGGCCATTCCCATATGAGATCTCTCTGAAGAGTATGGACATTTTCTTTTTAGCTCCTTCCCTTTTGTTTTCTCCTGGACCTCCACTTCAGAGCAGGCTTGATCTTCGTAACAAGATAAAATGGTAGCATGGCATCATGGCTTACTGTGAGGAGTTTCTTGATCTACCTAACTGCTATTACCACCTTCTATTGGCTCAGGTTTTTTCTTGATAAAACCTTAGCATGTTGCCAACAGGGCTACTTTGACTATGTTATATTACATTTTAAGGCAGATATTTAAAATTTGGGTGGGATGGGAAAAGGGATATGATATATCAAAATACTGAGGGGGCATCTGGAGTCTTTAAAAACATATTGAATATTAAAATTTAATTTTGAAATAATAAAAGATCCTTATAGTCCCCCTAATGTAAACCATTGACAACAAAACTCTTTGGTTTTGTTGTCTTTGGCTTTTGTGTCTATGGATAAGTGATTGAAAACTCTGGCTTTTGTGTCTATGGATAAGTGATTGAATCTCGTAGCCTCTGCTTCCCATCTATAAATTGTGGATAATATGTTATCATCTGGTGCATAAGATTGTTGAGACAATTAAATGACATATTGTATGTAAAGTATAATACTTAGCACATTGCCTGGCACAAGCTAAGCATAAACAATAATGCCATTATTACTATAATTACTATATAGTAATATTTTATATATTATTTGATTGTGGGGTGTATACAATGCAGACTTTTAATTTAGATGACATAGTACTTCTTAAGAGGGAGTGTGTGAGGTATTTCTTGGTTCTGTAGAGAGAGTTTCAAAAAGGCTGAGAAATATTATTTTCAGGAATAACTGTGTTTACGGCCCACCACTTTCTATTTGTTACCTTTGCTTTGCAGTGATTCCAGTTTTGAAGAAATCCTGTATGACTTTCAGCCAGGTATTTTGTAATACCATCTGTTTTTATTTTGGCTAGTAAAAGAAATCCAATCCTAAATATTAATCAGTCGAGAGGGCTGGCCATAACTTTGTCATTAACCAGGTTCCCCACCTTCACAACCCAGATACGGTTTTATATGCAGTGCTTCTAAGTTGTTTGATGTGGTTCTCACCTCCTCTCTGAGCTCATACTGATCAATGATGCTTTTTAGTTTCTCTGCAAGCTCAGTGTTCTCCTGACAGAGCTTCATATTTCGCTCACTCTGCTGCTCGATCTGGGCCTGGATATCTGTGAGGGTGCTCTGGAAATGACTTGTGATCTCCTTCCTTTTCTCTTCTTCCTCACGTGCCCTCTGAAGGGTTTCCTCCTGGGGATAGAAAGCAAACTCTTTTGTTATGCTGGTTTACACGCAGCAGGGTTTACAGAACTCAGGATTTGGTCAATGAAAGATTAGTGTGCAGGGTAAGAAGGATGTTTTTTCCTCAGCTCTCTAGAGGTAACATTGCTCAGCCCCCAAATAAATGTTTGAGCAAAGGTTTCAGTTGTGAATACAGGGTCACTCAGAGCAGGTGCAGCAAGGGCCTTGAATTTGATAGCTGGTGATGAGTAGGCTTGTTTTAAAGACAACGGGTCCCCTGTTGAGTGAATAAACTGCAGGGATTTCTAACAGACATGCAGCCCTAAGGTTCTGATCTCTTGGCTGTAGCCTGGAAAAAAAGGCCACTTGGTTTTACTGATTGATGGGACATATCACGTGTTCCTTTGGTTTGGTATAGAAAGAAGAACAATAGATCTTATGCCTCTATAAAAATGATGGCATATTAATCACATAATTGTATTGCCCAAGTTTTTTAAATATAAGTGGTCACAATATAAATTTTTTTTTAGTTAAAGAAAAAAAACTTTCATCAAAAAGCTTGAAAAGGAAACTAAGATAACCATAGATGAATTACAGCAATTCAAGAATGTAAAAGGAAATCTTAGAAAATATGCTGGATATTTTTTAATATATATAAATTTATGTATTTATTTTTGGCGGTGTTGGCTCCCTGTTGCTGCACGTGGTCTCCCTCTAGTTGCAGCGAGCGGGGGCCACTTTTCGTTGCGGTGCACGGGCTTTGTGGTGGCCTCCCTTGTTGCGGAGCACAGGCTCCAGGCGCGCAGGCTTCAGTAGTGTGGCTCGCGGGCTCCAGAGTGTAGGCTCAGTAGTTCTGGCGCATGGGCTTACTTGCTCCACGGCATGTGGCATCCTCCCAGACCAGAGCTCAACCCATGTCCCCTGCATTGGCAGGTGGACTCCTAACCACTGTACCACCAGGGAAGTCCCCTGTGCTGGATATTTTTTGAAGGAACAATCATCCATTGTGTCACATAGGGTAATTGAAATGTTCAGTGTAAATTTTGAATTTGAAAGCAATATTATGTTTCAAATCTTCTTTAACTCTAAAATGAAATATCTAATATTCCCCTCTTCTACTTTGTTAACATTTAAGAATTGAAAATTAACTTTTATATCATTTCTGTTCTCTTTTCTCCTAAATCAGAAGTCCCCCTTCATTGCTAACTGCTGACAATGTACCCAAATTTCCCCCATATCGATATTGAGAATTATTTGCGTTGTACTTATTCCTCTCATTCTTTTAAAATAAAAGGGCTTAATCTTGCTACATCATACCAAAGATAGAGACACTGCTGACAAGTGAAACAGACATTTTAGGATTCCTTTAGTTCTGATTAATTGTTATTATGAAAGCTTGCTTCATTGTTGGCAAGTAAAATTATACTGCATTTAGTTGCCTACCATGATCAAATTATGTAACAGGATTTTTAAAAAGAAATGCTGATTGAAACAGAGGTAATTGTGCAAATCTTTATTATTACAGTAGAATAATGTGATCAAAATGAAAGTTGATGCTGAAAATACAGGCTCTGGAAATATTTTAATATATCATTACGTATCCCCTTTCTTCACAATATTTGCATATTTTCTAACTGTAATATGACTCCTAATATCAGAATCATAATTTATTCATGGTATAAACAGTTACTGAGTGGAAATTTCTTAGGGATATTGTAGAAGAAATCTACACTTCCTAATCTGAAGAAATTAACTATCGGAGATGTTATTTCCCTGAACTTTGAATGCTAACACTTACTATATGTATTTCACTAAAAGTGATTTTGGCGTCTGTTAAGAGCAGTTGAATATACATGTGATAGTGATTGTCTCCTTATTGTTCCCGATTAGTTTAGAAGCCAACAACCTCCTAGTCGTAGAATTATACTCCATGATCTGAATGTCATTTGCATTTATAACTATTCCATCCATGAATGATTGAGTAAGTGAAAGGACCACCCCATGCTACCCAGCGAGTCTGAGTTTTTCACTGGCCACTGGCTAGAGAAAGAAGGTATGGCTGTTAATATGGCATTAAACACATGTCAGACCATCATAGCACCCAATCCTGGCCCACAGAATGGCGTCTTGCATTTTACATTACATTGTTTTTCAATGAGAGAAAAATAAATGTACTGCAATCATAAAATTTGAGTCCACTGGTAAAGAAAATGCAATCATTTGGACAATGTCTGAGATAAAATTTTCTTTATCATGCACAAAATTCAAAGTGAAAATTAATAATGAAAAGAAAATTGAGGGACAAAATCTGAAATAACTAAGAAAACTTTTCAAGCATCATTGTGCATCTTAGAACCTGTGCTGTGCCTGGGACACAATCCATGGGTATTCAGTATATGTTTATTTAATGAATCAGTAAATTATTAATTTACATATAGACATATGAATAGCTTAAACTAGATGATTCCTATAGTCAAAAATTGATGTAATTAAAAGAAAGAAGTAGGCAATTTCACAATTATAGTAGGAGATTTTTTACACCCATCCCTCAGCAATTGATAGAGCAACAAGACAAAAATTCAGTAAAGACATAAATGATCTAGAGCTAATTTTTACTTATGGAACATTACACCTAATGTGTATGTAAAAGCACTCAGCACAAGTCCTGGCATAATAATGCTACTTAATTCCATTTCCATAACTGGAAGCCATTACTGAGGGTGTGTGGGTATAGCTACAGGATCTCCTGCCACTTCCGTCATTCTGTCTTTGAATGCTGTCCAAAGAGATCAAGCCACATCATTCCATCCACATCATTAAAGGAAATTTAACTTTTATCTCCTTACTATACAACACTACTGAAAGCCAGGAGATTTATGTAAGCACAGAGTGCTATTACTTGATTACATATCTGAAGTTGAGGATGATGACCCCATTCCCATATAACCTGGGTTTCGATTGTCCCAGTGCAATGATTAAAGAGATGCCAGAAGCCCATCCCGTACAACTCGTAATTTGAGAGTTAGAGTTCATCACACTGGCCTCTCATTTCCCAGATATCGGAAAACAGTTTTGGAATATGAGGAGCCATTATGCTCTTCTATTTTTCTTCCTAACTCCATTGTAAAAACTTAGCGATGATCTTAATCTCTCTGTTTCTTAAAGTATCTTCTTTTAAACACGTGTAATAATAACTGTCTCACAAGAATATTGCTATCTAATTAATTCTTGTTTGTCAAAAGCTTTAGGATCTTCAGCTGGAAAGGGGATTGTGGATGCATGCAGTATTATCTTGTAGAGCCCTGCATCTTGCTTCACTGGATGGAGCTAGTGTCTGTGTGTAATCAAATTAACCACACTGCTAGAGGCTTACGCTGTAATTAATGAAACCCATGCAGACTGACTGAAGTGATCAGTCTATTATTTTTAGATTGAATAATTAAGCTTGAAGAGCTTCATTGTTTTTTCGAGTAGCTTCTTTTTTCAGAGGACTATTGACATTTTAGCTCTGAATCTTGCCTTATTCTGTCAGTTAGCTTTGTGTCAATTTATTTCATGTCATGCAGATTTCATTATCGTACAAAAAATGTTGAATTTTTATAAATTTGTATTTTAAAGAGTAGAACTAAGACCTACCTTAAAAAACAAAACAAAACAAACTCAACATAAGGAAGAGGAATGGCACACATTTTACTAAAGTTCTGCTCCACATCAGGTACTATGTGAGCACCTTACACGTGTGGCCTCATTTAATTTTTCCCTGACCACGCAGCGAAGTTGGTATAATCCTCATTTTATGGATGAGGTAACAGGCTTGGGAGGTAAAATAATTTATTGCAAGTTACAGGTGAGCAAGTGGCAGGGCTAGTATCTGATTCTAAAACTCACACCCTTACCATAAGTAGCAGAAGCCTGTGCCTACCGAGCATGCAAGAAGGTGTGTTATGTGGGGCCTCGGTGACACATACCTTCAGTGTCTTGTTGTGTCTCTGCAGCTCCCGGCACAGACCCTCCAGTTTGCTTCGTGCAAGGATAGCTTTGCTGTGTTCACCTTGTAACTGGTCCTTTTCTTTTTGGATCTGTGCCTGTTTCTTCTGTAGGAGTTTTAACTTCCTTTGCTCAGTGCGATGCTCATCCAGCTGGATGTGGGGATGCAAATGTGAAAGAAAACGGCAGGGATCTCTGTTGAGTTGATAGAAAAGGACCCAAAGAGGAAACGCCTAAAGACCACTGTATGGTTGTTTGGAAAATGTTTTGCTATTATCACTGTCCCTCTGGAATAAAAAGAACTTCATAAATGTTAACTTGGCAGTACTTGTAGATATGGTTTTAAGAGCATAACATTTATGGGGTTTTTTCCTTCATCATTCTTATTATTGATCTCTTGCTTTGATCTTCTTGGTGGTCTAGAAACAGTTTTATCTTTCTTGAGTCTAATGAAGTCAGTCAGTATAGAAGCATGTCTCAGAATTCATGATAATGCCTTGCGTTAGGAGGATAGTCAGTGGTGTGTCTGCTTGGTTTACGTTTAGTTTTCACAATTCTTTCTCAAGACAAGCTTTAGTAACTATTTTTATTTTTATTTATTTATTTTTTTTGTGTGTGTGGTTCGCGGGCCTCTCCCGTTGGAGAGCACAGGCTCTGGATGCGCAGGCTCAGCGGCCGTGGCTCACGGGCCCAGCCGCTCCGCGGCATGTGGGATCTTCCTGGACCGGGGCACGAACCCGTGTCCCCTGCATCGGCAGGCGGACTCTCAACCGCTGTGCCACCAGGGAAGCCCAGTAACTATTTTTAAAAGTAGGAAAGCGAAAAGCAGCTTCCTAGCAAACAGAAGATGAAGTCTGTGGTTATGAGAAAGGGGGAGTGGAGAATGTACCCCTCGACTACTTAAGGATTGATGATCTGTCACCAAAGTTTCAGAAATAGCCACTGCTCAACCCAACAGCACACATGGCAAGTATCCTTAACAAGCCTTTTTCCCTGCCCATCTCCCTCCCCCTCTGTGCTTATGGTGAATAAACCATGACACTTGTCTCTGCGGAGCACAGGTGGGGCCTCTTCTCTCCCTCCTCCAGCAGCCACAGCTAAAGTATCGAAATCAAGGGCGGCGTGGAAAATGAAACCAATGAACCCCTGGGCTTTCCATCTCGGGATGCTAAAGTTCTGAGGTAGGGTTGCCAGGTAAGATGTAGGACACCCAGTTAAATTTGAATTTCAAATAAATAGGGAATAAGTTTTTAGTAAAAGTATATCCAAAGTATTGCATGGAAGGTACTTTTACTAAAAAAAAAAAATGTTGTTGGTTTACCTGAAATGCAAAGTTAACTGGGCGTTCTGTATTTTTATCTGGTAAACTTGGCAACACATTTTTATGGAAATCTAGTTGGAATGGGGGGAATTTGGGGTTCAGCCTCCAGAGACTAGCGTAGTAGGAGTGTGGATCCCAGATTGATGATCAGTGTGGCCACGAACAAGCTGGAGCCTTTTTCCAGACCCATTTCCTCTGCTGCACTTAGTTCCCTTAGAACCTGAATGGTGCATAGGCCAGGAGGGTACTCGTCCTAATGATGACCTTATTGGCTAATGAAGAGGAAAAGGCCTGGGAGCCTCTGGATGCTTCTGGACCCCAGGTGCTCCTGGTACCTCGCAGAGCCAGATGCAAATGGATACACACACAACGTGAGCCCTGATACATGTCTCAGTTACCCTGTCTTGAAAAAGCATTTGTTCTTTCTGAACTAGATGAACAGGACAGCCACACTTTCTTCAGTTTACATCTTATTTTAATCCTTTCCTCCCTCCCTCCCATCAGCCTGAAATGTCCATGATAAACCCTTGCCAGATTAAGCCGGGGGTATTCATACATGATATTCTATCTTCATACTTCAGGACATTTTTTACTTATTAGTGAGAATTAGCATCAGGAAAAACTAAGTCCATATTACTATAAACATTGATTGAAATTGGTATCCTTCTTGAGGTTCAATTGGAAAACCAGTTATATTTTATTATATATTTCTCATGCTAACCTCATTTTGCACCATAGTTATTAGACAGGGGTGAAACTTCTCATACTTGTGTTCGTACTTTACATGACCTATTGTCCTTTCTTGACATTTATATGTTGTTATTATTGTTATTGCCGTTTTGGTTCAGACTTTACCTTTGGAAGATTAAACCATTTGTCAGGGTTTCTCAACCTTAGCACTGTTGACATTTGGGGACAGATCGTCCTTTGCTGTGGAGGCTGTCCCCTGCATTGTAGGCTGTTTAGCTGCATCCCCGGCCCCTACCCACTGGATGCCAGTGGCACCCCCAACTGGGACGTCCAGAGTATCTCCAGAGACATTGCCTACTGGCCCATGGTTGGCAAAACTTCCCCTGTTTGGGGGAACACTGCCCTATGTGTGGATTTATCTGAGCATCAGGAGGAGGATACCTTGCATGTGTTTCATAAGTTGGAAGAGAGGATTTGTGCTATACCTCACTGGCCATTTAAATGTTCCAGTTTTAAGGCAGGATCATACACATCTGAAATATAGCTAGGTCTGTCTTGCTTTGCTCTAAATAGAACCCCTTAACTTGCTGACGATTTTTTTTTTAGAGTGTGGCTAATTTTGTTCAATACTTCAGATTTATGTGAATGCATATGGGGTTTCTTAATGAATGAAAGCAAACATATTGCAGCTGGGTCAACTTCAGTCAAATGCTGGCCTTGTGATTTAATAATAAATACCCTTAGACATGTGTCTTCTGTACAATTCTAACAGGCATATAAGATTTTTATCTGGAATTTCTCTTGTTCTCTCTTTCTTCTTTACTATTAAGTTAAAAAAGTAAAATTAATGCCAAGTAGTTAGTAACGTAACTACTTTTAAATGGAGGAAATTTGCAAAAAACATTTCTTCCAGGTCATTTCTTAATTTAGTCATGAGGTGTCCTTATTTATTAATGAACTTATCCTTATTTATTAATAAATACAATAGTTGATGATATTACAGGATTTAGAATCTATAAGGATGAGTGAGCTAGGGGGACAGTTGGATTCACAGCCTTGAATTTAATGATTTATTCTATGTTAACACTTGTATTTCAGACACTCTCTGTATTAATATCTGAATCAGTGAGCAGGGAATATAGCTTTTAGTGTCCAAGTAAAAGATTGAAATTCTTCATAATTTTTCCTTTCTGAAAAGGATATGTGATGGGGTTTGGGGGTCAATTTTCTCCTATTCATTTTTTCTAGAATGATATTTTGAGTTTAAAAGTTTATTATGGGGTATGATACAAATGCCAAAGTATAGTTAAGACTTGAATTGAGTAGAATTTCTGGAAAAATAACCTCTGTGGGGTTGACTTCTTGGCTAGGAGAGTGAGTGGGCTTGGGGCCCTGGAGACCAGGGTGAACAGCCCTGGCTCATGAAGAAAATCTTGGAAAGACTGGATAAGTGGTTCTTTCCCGATATTCTGCTGTGGGGCTACAGCACCATAAAGAGTAGTAGTCTAGAAGATGCCCAGTTCATCCAAGTATGCAACATGGCACTAGGAACTAAACATGAATGGCCTTGGTATGAGTGAATAAATTGAAGGGCAAAGGGAAATCAATGCAGTAATTATTGAAAAGAGCAAGGGTGGACAGGTGAGGATGGGGCCAGATTTGGGGGAAAAATATTAAATTTGACACCTACCATTTTATGGCACTGAAATTGCTCATGAGTGGTTAACAGCCAATGTTAAACAAGTTGCAATAAAATTGATACACTAATACTTGCTTTATAAATTTCTACCATTCTTTTGGAAAACAATATAGCCATTTAAAAAAGCATGTATACTGCTTGATTTAGTAATCCCAATTCTGAAACTTTTTCCTAAGATCATAAAAGAGAATGAACAAATCTCATGCATGATGATGTTCACTGCAGCAATATTTGGTAAAACAAACACTGGAAGGAGTCTAAATGTCCCCAAATTAGAGAACCAGTAGATAAAGTCAATTAATGGAAAATTACCTAGCTTTGACAAAATATAATTATGAAGACTACAAACTACATGGGAAAATGTCTGTCATATGAGCCAAAAAAACAGATACTAAATTATATGCACCTTATGATGGTAGTTATACAAAAGGTATCTCTGAGTGTATAGCAGAACGGGAAAGGAAGACAGATAAATCAACAACTGTGTTTTAGATTGTAGGATTAGAGATATTTTTACTTGTGTATTCAGCATTTTCCTTATATTATTGTGATGTGGTTTATGTGATCAAAAAATAATTTAAGAGTATTGTTGGTAGAGTTAAGCAATCACTAGTCATTCAGGTTTTCAGAATTTCTCTGGGTCTATTGCGTGACAGTTCAGCATAACAGGATGCCTCGAGGTACAAGGAAGAAAGGAAAGAATAAATAGGGATCACAGGGCTAAAATTAGAGTAAAAACAGAAGGAAAACAAGTCACTCAACTAAACTCTACTCCCTCAATCGGGATAAGATGCAGCCAGAGACCTGAGGGGTTTGTGGGTCTCAGTTTTGGAGACCTTCTTTTAAAAAAAAAGGAAAAAATTTAAAAAAAGAGAATTATGTTCAGGGCCTCAGAGGGGCCCATGCAAGTGAGAGGCACTGACTCTTAAGCTTCTTTGCTGTAAGGTAAATCTGCCTTCAGGGGCAGTTCAATCTACTGCCTGGAGGAATTGTTTTGTTGTGTGTAGGGGCTTAAGTTTCATTTTCCTGTCACTGCTTCTCCAAAAGAAAAAAGAAAGTGGAAAAAAATGAGGAGAAGAAGCAGAAACGAGGGAGAGGTACATTGCCCAGCCTCACTTGAGAGGACACCACATCTCCTCAGTGGGTCTCGTACACCTCAGGGGTGGTGCACGGACCTCAGGTGCAACTCCTTTAGCCAGTTTTTGTGAGGGTTCACTGAAACTAGGGGGTCTGGCTTCACTGAACCCTCCTCTTTCTTCCAACTGGCCTATTATAAGAGTACTGGCGAGGAGACCATCCACTTCACAGATTCTCTGAAGTCTGGGAGTGGCCTCCCTTCCTGCCAGTGGTCCTACCTTATTGAGAGGGAGACTGCATGGGAGGACCTATAACCAGAAACAAAACAATGCACGTCAAATGCTTTGCCATCGTGGGGGACAAGGAGAAGAATGTAGATCAAAGAGAATGAATGAATGAATGAATCAATCGAGTCATCAGGAATAAACGAGCATGTGTCACAAACTGAGGGGTGGGATTAACTCAACCCTCTGCCTTCCTGAGGGGACCACCCCCTCAAAAAATCTGTGTACAAGAACCGGATGAAGGTTTACCTTTATTCTAGGGTATTTCTGTTTTATTGCAAAGGCAAAAGGAACTTTTAAATATTCACAATTTTTAATTATCTATGATTCTCTCTTCCATCTCCCGAATTATGCACATAATTGAAGGTGGAGTGTATCCTCTTTCTTCCTTTTGCTGTTATTCCTCAGTTTTTCTGTTTCTTTTTATTTCTTTCTTTCTTTTTTAAAAATTCTGCCTTTATGAATTCTGGCTTTGACTTGTCTGAGGTAACCAGCTATAATGATATACCTGAAAAACTAACAGCATCCTTTTCTCAGCTCTAACCAGAGCTTGAATCTTTCTGACAAAAAGGGCTAATCAGAGAACTTACCAATTCAGCATACTTCTTGAATAAAAAATCAAGCTTTTCCTCAGGAGTTTGCAACTTGTTCAGGTTTTGCATTAGCAGATTGGCTTCTTTGCCTTAAAAGAAAACAAAAACCATAAAGACGTTTTAAAATATAAGTGCTGAACTTGATGTCAGATGATAAGAGTTAGAATCTCAGGTTGTCTGCTTGTTAGCTGCTATCCAGCCTTGGCCAAGCCACTTCACTTGTCTGAGCCGCAGATGTAATTTTGGTTTTTTTCCCCTGTATGAAGGAATGATACCCATTTTGCAGAATAAGTGATTAGATGAGAAGTTTGTAAAGATGTGTGGTACAGTGTCAGGCTCATGGTAGATTCTCAATAAATGTCTGCTATAAGGGTAGTCCCCAAATTTTCATCCCAAGAATCCATTCTTGTTACTTCCCCCCCATGTTCTAAATATTCCAAGGGATTTTGAACATTCTGAAAATATTCAAAAGAATAAAAAACGCTGACTTTATGAAAGAATAGTCATCCACTTCCCCATGTTAATTATCTAAAAAAAGAAGCAAACCAGCCTATCCAAATATCTGACTACTGTGAAACAGCCAGGATTAATACATGGAGCTGTTAAAATTCCAGCCTGAAGCAGAGAAACATGACAGTTTAGTCTGCCCATTTTTTTGGTTTTGTTCCTTTAGTACCTCTTTGCTCTTTCTTTGGGGGGGAACCAATTCTCTTGTTTCTGTGCATGAGCCTACTCCATGAAGTTTGGGTGGAATGACTCTGATTGTATTTCCTAACAAGTGGGGAATAAAGTCAAAATATAGAGAAAATGGACCCAAGACATGCAGGGCCTTTTTTTCACAGGCCTTTTTGTGTCTCTCTGGCTGCAGATTTAGCCTCCCCAGGTCTTCCCTTCTCTCATCCAGGCCTTAATCTCTGTTGGCAGTTTCATTTTCTGTTTCCAGTCGGAGTTTATGCTACATTTAAAAGCTCACCTGGGGCTTCCCTGGTGGCGCAGTGGTTGAGAGTCTGCCTGCCAGTGCAGGGGACATGGGTTCGAGCCCTGGTCTGGGAGGATCCCACATGCTGCGGAGCAACTGGGCCCGTGAGCCACAATTGCTGAGCCTGCGCGGCTGGAGCCTGTGCTCCGCAACGGGAGAGGCTGCGATAGTGAGAGGCCTGCGCACCGTGATGAAGAGTGGCCCCCACTTGCCACAACTAGAGAAAGCCCTCACACAGAAACGAAGACCCAACACAGCCATAAATAAATAAATAAAATAAAAAATAAAGCAAAAAAAAAAAAAAAAGCTCATCTGTTCATGATTATTTGACAGTGAACCTCAGATTCTTTCTTTTCTTTCCCCATTGTTCTTCCTTTTGTCCTCTTCAGCTCAAACTGCCTGGTTAGCCTTTCTATGATGCCTGGAAATCTTGTCTTTCAGTGCCCACTGGGCTGAGCGTTGTAGGCAGGAGCCGGACCCTGAGGCCTACGTGTATGTACCACTGAATGTATCTTTGCAAACAGTAGGGTCAAGGCGGAGCAGCTTCCCCGTCCTCACCCACCTGTGACAGCCACCCTTTCTAATCAGGGTTGGGAGGTCAGACCATACAGTGGAGCCCAAGTTTCCTGATATAAATCTGCTTAAGAATATTAACAACTTTGACAACCTCTCCCCCAAGAACAGCCATGTCTCCTGTGCTGGAATTTTTGCTTTCATCCTGGAGAGGCAGATATATCATGGAATTAGGATTGCCAGATGAAATACAGGACATGGGACACACTCGTAGTAAAAAAATAATGGTTTGTTTATCTGAAATTCAAAGTTCCCTGGGCAGCTTGTATTTTCATTTGCTAAAACTGGTAACTCTAACGGCATCAAAGAATTTTAGGTCTAGAAGGAACTTCAAAGAGCACCCAGACAACTGGTTAATTTTATAGATTAAGAATCAAAAGCCCAGAGAAGTCCAAAGTTACATAATCAGTACTGGCAGAGCCAAGACTTGAATCCAAGGTTTGTCTACTTGCTCTAAATCGCTCCACTCCCATGTGGAATTTTGATGCCAGGGAAACCTAGAGAAATTAAAGGAAACTTTTTTTGAAAAAAGTGACCTCATTCCTAACAGCTGGTTTCATCTATATTTGCCCAGTGAGTCAGGTCAGATTAGAGACACAGTCTGAGACAGGGGAGAAGGTGGGGGTGAGTGGTGCCCCACCAGCAATCCAATATGGCCTGTGGCATAACACTGCTTCTAAACTGGTAAGCTCTGCGCTCTGCCGCCACCAGGCGTGGCTTTGAGTGATTTCTGTAGCAGCAGGGACAGACTTGTGTTGGTCAGGCCATCCCCTCACCCTTGTCTTCAGTTTGTGCTCACGTGATGACTGCTGTCCTGAGTTGGAGGATCATCCGTTAAAGGCAAGAGACTGCACTGTTGGTCAGATTTGGCCCAGGACCCCACACAGTGTTTGGCCCATGGCAAGTGTTTAGTAAATCTTGGTAATAATGGAACAAAGCCAACCTGTGCACTAATATCATGTAAGTCAAGTAAACACTGTCCAGAAGACCACTCTGTGATCAGCTAGAGGAAAGACAGGTCTTACTCTCCCCTGTGACATTTAATGTATGCTTAGCATACCTTTCAGTGTGAGTATTGACGTAGAAAACCGTATCGTGTCTTGAGTGAGTCCAGTGGGTCTCTTTTTCTCTCCACATTCAGTATCTTCTCCCCCTTTTGTTTTCTTTAATGATGAGAACAGGTGTTTTTTTTTTTAATTGTCACACTCACTGAGGTGTCTTTCTGCTCTCATATTCTCTTATTTTGTATAGAAGTTTAACATTCAGATGCATCAGTCTACCCTTCAAAAATGATTTCAACAAAAAAATCCAAGAAACTGGAGACAAGCATGTATGGAATACGTAACTTTGTAACATCAGAGAGCTTCATTTGTAAACTTCCATTGGTTTCACTGGACTAGAGTGCTGTGTGGGATTATGTTGAGGAGGGGGATAGACAGAGACCCACTCATCTTCTAAGAAAGGCTATAATTACAATTTTAGGAAATGGGGTCATTTGGTGACAGTGTCAGACACAAGAGGAAAAATCGGCTTTATGTGTTTAAACTGCTAGCAGTTTCTTAGCTATAACTATAAAGAAAACTTTCTTAAAAAGAAAACAACTTTTAGCCTAATAATGAGGAGATTATTCCAGGAAAACAAAATAAAGCAAAACCTTACAATAAAAAAGAATAATATCAGAAAAAGCAGTAAGAAATAAATACATCCATTCCCAACTTGGGTCAGAAGAAAGTACTAATCATTTTGCCCAAGACATTTTTTTTTCTCTTATTTCACTTACTCCTCTAAACCCTCCTCTCCTTTCAGGATCTGGCCTAAGTTTGAGCTTCTCTGTGAATCTACTCATGGACCCTTCAGTCTCTGTGGATTCCTCTCTCTCCTAAATTCTTCTGGTTTTCTACCATTTCTTCCAGAAAATTTAGCATTTGTATCAAAGCAACAGTTTATTTCCTTCTCAGAGTGAAACTAGAGAAAAATCAAGCTAAAATCTTATAAAACAGACTACCTGGGAAGGTGACCATTCTAAGGCAGAGTAAGTCAATGGCCCAAAAGATTTTAGAAAATCAATGTCCTAGTCAAGATGCTACTCAGAAGGTAGAACTGAAACTCACCTGTCACTGGAAAGGTGAAACCAATGAACTGAACTATAGCTCAATTAAATGCTCCTCAACCAACATACCAATTATTTTTATATATCTTTGGCCCTGTAATATTAGTGACTTCAGGTCTGCATCTTGCTTTCTTTATGACTAATCTCACAACCACATCAATTAGTTGAATAATTTTTATTTTTGGCAGACTTTAAAACTCTCTAGGCTTTAATTTCCCTCTCAGTAAATCAATGGGTTGACTAGATAGATTCTGAGCTCAGAAAGGACCTGTGGATCAGCTTTGCTTTTCTCGTGGGTTTATGCTTCAGACCTATGAATTCCTACTCAATCAGTTATCAGTCTAAATATCAGAAGGGATATTACATTTTATCATTGTTTGTGCTTCTTACTATGTGGGACTTGTGCAGCCCACATAACGTTGACAGAGAAGAGATTAATAAGACACTTGTGGGCTGGAAGATGGGGTGGGGGAAGGCAGGGGGACACTTAGATGTTAAGAGGACATGTCATGGTGCCGTCTAATGTGGAATCTGTTTTTTGTTTTAGTCAATGCCAAGGAGAAAGTGACTCCACCAACTAAAGAGATTTTAAAGTGTTCCCTCAGCTGCTCCAGTGTATAGTGTGTTAACTGTGGGAGGATATGCAGCCTGTAAAGGAAAAACAAGTCTTGAGTGCTTGGGTTGTAGAGACATTTCCCAAATATTCAAAGGTGTTCTGTGAAAGAAGGGTGTTTTTGGTCCAATAAATTCAGGAAATGTTGTAAACTGTGCCCATCACTATTGGAGATTTTTCACTATTGTATATATTAGAGGTCAGAGAATTCTGGCAGTTAGGAAACAAGCTTGGTCTGAAATGTCAAATATCCCAAAGTACATACTTTGGAAAATTTGGGGTTAGAGAGTCAGAACATTTCGGTATCTCAAAAGTATCAATAAAGCAAATGTTATTTGATAAACATACAATAATTAAAGACTCATCTTTGATCAAATATGTAAGCAAAGACTAAAGATATATCTTCAGGTATGAATTGAATGACATACTAATATTCTATAAAAGCTCCAAATAGTTTCTAAAAGAAGACCACAGCCGGCACTTTATATTTTCTCCAAATGGGTGGAGGAAGAACTTTCTGAAGCATCAGAACCACTGCTTCCACAATCTGTTTGTGTCAGAATTACCCAGGGTGCCTTGGCCCCAGTCCAGACCTACCAATTCTGAATCTTTCTGCTCAGCAACAGCATTTTTGACAAATTCTGCATTTGATTGCAATGCACAGTAAATTTGAAATCATTGGTCTAGACCATAGTGTAGTATCATTTAATTGATAAATAGCCAAGAAACCTGTTAAAACCACTTGCAGATAATTGAAATGATGTTTAAAATATTTAAATTAGCTTAAAAATATTGTTTTGGGCTTCCCTGGTGGCGCAGTGGTTGAGAATCTGCCTGCCAATGCAGGGGACACGGGTTCGAGCCCTGGTCTGGGAGGATCCCACATGCCGTGGAGCAACTAGGCCCGTGAGCCACAACTACTGAGCCTGCGTATCTGGAGCCTGTGCTCCGCAACAGGGAGGCCGCGATAGAGGCCTGCACACCGCGATGAAGAGTGGCCCCCGCTCGCCACAACTAGAGAAAGGCCTGGCACAGAAACGAAGACCCAACACAGCAAAAATAAATAAATAATTAATTTAAAAAATACATTGTTTTAACTCAAAATATAGCTGAAATAGTACAGTGTTTAGAAGAATATACTGATAGTGTTCAGAGGAACAGCATGAACGTGTCAGCAGCTTGTACACATGTAATTAGAGTGGACCCACCTGGGCACTCTGATCACAAACATTGGTTCTGATAAACACATTCAGTTGAACTTTGGTAACTTATAGAAAGTGGCAGAATTAGTTGTGAAATTTTTTCTTTCTCTGGGAATTTTTTTGATTATTTGGTAAGTATGAGGTTAATACAGACTTTGAAATAACTCGTGGAAGACAGAGTAGAAACCAAAATTGGTCATCTTTAACTTCACCCCTGCTTTCTTCATACCTATCCCCCCATTATAACACATACAAATTGCTATGTAGATGTAGTTTCAAAATGATAAAGCCAAAGAACTTTCCTGGTTAGGAATACTTAAAATCATTTACCTCTGCGATGTGATTTTGTTGTATCTTACAGAAAGTTTCACAATGACTAATGCAAAAGGTTATTTCTGAGATGCCTTGGATAGAGAAGAAAAAATAGCTCTGTAACACAGAGCAACTTTATTCTGTTTCCCAGAGTTCCAAAACACTACAGTGATTCTGATCTTGCACTTTAGAACTTGGTGTTATCTGGGTTGATCTTTATGCTCAGTAGGTAAAGTAGCTGTCTGAATGTGTCCTTTAGCCCTTCTTGAAAGCACTGCCAGCAGTGGTTTCACGTGCCAAAGTGAGGTCCTGTGACAGCATAGACATACTTTGGGGTTTACACGTAACCTGTTCACTGGAGTCTGAACCCAGTTCTGACTCCAGTGCCCATGATCTGTTTTACTCTTCCACACTGTCTTCCAGAAATGAGTAAGATGTGACCACTGTCTCAATAGATTCTCCCTCCAGCTTGGGAGGCAGGTATATAAACAAATGATTGCTGCAGAAAATTTCATGGAGAGCGACGGAAGGTGATGCTAACGCTACCTGGGCATGTTAGGGAATGTATCACATAGGAGGTGGTGATTGTAGTGAGTGTTTCAGTGAAATTCACCGAGACAGGCAGACGCTCCTATGTGCAGTAACATGCTCTCACTTATAGCTGAAAAATTAACTCTCTCATCCTTCTTTCACAGCCATTTTTGGTGTTACCAATCCTCCATGCTCTCCTAACAATTTTCCTGTGCCTATTGTAGCACTTATCCTATATAACAATTAGTGTACACGTCTGTTTTTCTCTCCAGACCTAGAGCTCCTTAACCAAAGACTTTTTTATCTTTGTGTACCTCATAGAGACTAGGCATTAGTAAATATTTGCTGAACCAGTGAACTAATGAGAATAAAATTGTTTTCTGAGATTTTCAACATTCTATAATTAATACATTTCTGAAGAGCTTTGTTAAATTAAAAAATATTTTATATATGTAGTAATGGAACACACCACTAAGGGGCTGAGGATAAGTACAGTAAGGTACTGGTGATCCTGAAGGAAGCTATTGTGGTAAAATCCAAATATGAGATGTGGCTCTTAGCAAGATTGGAGGAAGTGCCCCTTTTTGGGAATAATTCAAAGAAAAGTCATGCATTAGAACGTAACTACTTGCCTAATCCTTTTAGAATTTTCTTCTCCAGTTTTTGCTCTTTATTGCTGACAGGCTCTTTGGCTGTGGGCGGCTCTCCAGAGGCCGGAGGTTCTCTCTCCGTCTCTTCAGCGGCCTCCTCGCAGTCCCTGTCCTCACTGTCGGGTGGTGCCGTGTTCTCAGGCTGCTCCTTGGGCATGGTGGGACCCTCTTTCCCTGCCGTGCCGGCAGCAGACCCGTACGTGTTAATGATGTCTTCCAGCTGTCGGTTCAGTTCTTCAGAGATATCATGGACTCCTCGTTCAGGCTGCACACCTGCCTCCTCCTCAGGTGCTGGGAGTGGGGTTGAGGAATCCTGATCATCCTGCTTCTCCAGGCCATTTTGACTGGGCAATACTGAACTGTCCCCCACAGGTGTTGACTGTGGCTCCCCCGACAGCTGTACAGACTGATTGGTCTCCATACTGGGCGTGGTATCTGGTGGTAAGCACAGCCAGCGTTGATGTAGTTAACCCAGTTACAGGTAAATGGTAAGGCTATTCCCACATGGGCACCTACTAATTACAGTTTCTAACATAGAATGAATGTACTTCCACAAACCATCAATATTGCAATTAGTTGAGTAGGAACAGTGAGAAGCATCTTTCCAAATCGAGTCATACTTTTAGCATATTTTTGGTTTTGGTCTTTAAATTCCGATAGTATCTCCTATTATTGACGTTAACAGAGTAATTCAAGATACCGTTTTTCATGGTCGTATTTGTCATTTTGCTTAGAATAGCCAGTTTGTGTTACCATTCTCTTATATAATTCTATGTAGATTTACAATTGTTATAAATACATAGATGTATACATTTAATGTTTAAATTTAAATTGGTGCTTTTTTCCCCAAAGTTAAAACATTGAATACAAGAGCCATTGACCTTACTAAAATCATTCATAATGATAACATTCTAAACTCTATTTTAATCCATATTGATTAGTATGAGTCCATTAATATAAATGAATTATTATATTGGATACAGGAGATACTTGCTTGTCTAGTATTTTCCTTTTCCCAAATGAGCAACATGTAATTATCAATCAGAAAAACACTTTTTGTCCCCCTGAGGTTCAAACCAGCCTCATTTTTGGAATAAGATAGAATGAGGAAAGGTATAAATTAACTAATGAACTTGTATGGAAACATGGTGATGCTCATAATAACAATTCCTTGAGTTTCTATACCTTTTTGTTCTGATATAAAAACTGACTTTCTTTTAGAAAAAAAACAGATTACAACTTTCTTTTCTCAGTCAAGGAGGTCTAGGATAACAATACTTTTTAAGAAGTAGAAATGTCTAAAAAGCAGGGAGGGAATGAACTAGGGGAATAATCCAGGTATAATATGGGCTCTTTGGAAATAGGGGGTGAGGAATGGGCTGAGGGTTTCTGGCTATCACCATTTCTAGTGTTGCAGTACCTTTGGCTTAGACCTTTAAGTTATGGTGCGTTTTATTTGTAAATAATATTTAATGGTGATGCTGCTAATTAGCAGCATACAATTATGACAGGGTCCTAATAACACACAGGTTTTGCTGTTGTGGTGGCAGGAAAGCGAAAACTAAAACATACTGCTCCATGTACTATGCAGCTTCCTCCTCTGGTTCTTAGGGCAGGCGATGTCAAATGCTCGAATGCAAACAAGAACAGAAAATTCAATGTACAGACATTGTCATCTACCTGTGGCCCTCACCAAGTACTCATTAACTTTGAAGGAAGTACTTTTTTCTCTCAATTATTTTAATTCACCATCTTTATTATCAAACGATGCAGTAAACAGCTTCATTGTCTTCATCACTGGAATTCTTTATCCTGACCCCTGCTTGTTGGGCACACACATCTATATATAACTTATGCTTCCCCTGAACTTGGAGAAAGACACATGGCACCTGCTGTCCAGCCAGAAGTTATTTTAAGCTCTTCTAAAAGGAGCCCTGGCCTTTAGCACTTCATCTTTGGAAATCAAGGGAAGAGAATACTTTTTAAATCAAATTGAAAACAGTAAACATTTATTGGTTTAAATCCATATGTGGGTTTTAAAGTGTTAGGGAGCCTCCTGAGGATGAAATAAAATCTAAAGTAAACCAAACTTTAAAGCAATGAATTTAAAACCGACTGTCCGTAGGAATTTTAGTGTTTTGTTTGTATTTGATTTATTCTTCATTCATCAGAGGCCATAATCATTGATTTTTTTTTATATTAAGTCCATGGATCTCCTTTAAACTCATGCTCCACATTTACTTTAAAACAGAATAACTGAGCTGTTGTAAACCACAGGACAACTCAATTCCTAAGAGTAGCCTTAAGACAAATCCACAAGAGGAAAAAAACAGTCAAAGAACTCTGTTACTTTTAAATTCTCTTTCTCTATCCATCAGTTTTACAGCAAGAAATTATTTCTGTTTTATCTTCTCTAAACTTCATTGCCCATCTTTTGCCTCCTCTGAGAGAGAATTTTTCACTTGTCCTGGCAGTCCCAACAGATTCCCACACACACATCCCTTCCTGAGCAACACATTTTAATTGTAAATAGAACAATGGAAAGTTCTTCAACAGTTCCCTGGCAGTCTCAAAGTTGCAAGTTTCGAACACCACAAACCACACCCTACATCATCTCACAGGGCTCGGGGGAGTGTTTGCATACTTACCAGAAGGCAAGGCGCTAAGCAGAGAGAGAAAGGAGAGGCAGGAGGCAGCAAGCTAGTCAAGCAGCAGCAACAGCAGGAGACAGGCGGGGGCTGAGTTCTTAGGAGGGAGAGAGAAACCAAACACACACACACACACACACACACACACACACACACACACACGCAGCAGGAGAGCAGGGAGGGGGTGGGGAGGGGAGAGGGACATCCTGTGACACAGCAAGAGAGAAATACACTCAAGCTTTAGTAGCTGTCTCCTGGGCAAATGTCTTAGAAAAGAGAAGCAGCTGGTACATCTTATCAGACTCCATGTTTTGTCCTTTAAAAAATATTTAAACTCTCAGTACATAGCCCCTTTGCTAGTGCAGTTTTTCACCATTGTTTTTCTTTGGGGCAGAGATCAGTTTTTCTTATTTCTTGGTTTATTTCCAGTGTGGTCTATGATTCATCTTCTTTTTTTACCACCTTCTTATGCTAGCTTAATTAGTGTCAAGTTTCTTATAGGAATCAAGGAAAAAGAAGAAACATGGCATAACAAAAAGGAGACGGTAGAAGCACTTTAATTCTGATGTCATTGTTTGGTTTCGTCCTAAAATTTGAAATAAAAATTTAGACAGCTCTTTTGGCACTGGGTTTAGTGCCATCTTCATGTACATGCTAATTGGCGTGACCTCAGACCCCACGTCTTACTCAGGTAACTGCCTTTACTCAGGTAAGCCCTGGGGAAGCAGTTGCTTTTTGTTTAGTTGCAGGCTTTCCCACCTTCCACAGTGACTTTTCCAAGTCTTTCCCACCATCTCAAGCCTTCAACCTTTTCCTTAATCCTCCTCAGAAAAAGAACCTCCTCTTCATTCACCATATAATGCCTCTTTCTCTTAACCTATGTCCATCCCCCTTTTCTTCTCTTTCTGGAGAATGTGTTCCCACACTTTTCCAAGTTGGGTTCCCCCATCAGAGTTTCTGCTCTTGGGACTGGCTGGGCAAACTGATACCCACTGTGTTAGGCAGAATCATGCCACCAGAAAGACTTCCACATCCTAATCCCAGGAACCTGTGAATATGCTATGTTACATGGTGAAAGAGACTTTGCAGATGTGATCAAGTTGAGGATCTTGAGATAGACACATTATCCAGAATTACTGGGTGGGTCCCTTGTAATCACAAGGGTCCTTGTAAATGAAAGAGAGAAGCAGGAGGGTCAGAGTCAGAAAAGAAGATTTGATGATCCAAGCAGAGGTCAGAGTGATGGAGGGACACAAGCCAAGGAATGTGAGGAGCCCCTAGAAGCTGGGAAAGACAAGGAAGCACATTCTTCTTGAGATCCTCCAGAAGGAATGCAATTCTGCTGACACCTGATTTCAGCCCAGTGAAACTCATTTTGGATTTTTTGACCTCCAGAACTGTAAAAGAAGAAGTCTGTGTTGTTTATAAGCCACTAGATTTGTGGTAACCTGTTATAGTAGCAAAAGGAAACTGAAATATCCTCCTCCCCAACTTTTTTCCGCCCCTTTCTCCGAGTTCAGGGAAGACATAGGTTATAGATAGATGAGTACCCAGTAAGTGGAGGTCAGGATAAAGAAATTCCAGAGAGGAAGACAGTGAAGCTGTTTACTGCATCATTTGATAATAAACTTGTTGAATTAAAATGGGTGAGAGAAAAAAGTACTTCCTTCGAAGTTAATGAGTACTTGGTGAGGGCCACAGTGAGTGATATTTCATATTGGATTGTAGCAAACCAGCCCAGAGAGATCTCTCAGTAAATACAAACAATAAGTTAGTGCTTCACAAATTTAAGTAATGTACATATGCTCTTAACAGAATAACTTAATGTTGAAATTAATTATATATAATATATAATTATATATATTAGTATATATTAATTATGTATATAATATATATAATTAATATATATTATATATTAATTATATATATAAACTTCTGATACTTAGTTATTATATGATACAATTAAAAAAATATTATTTAGAAAACCCTACAGAACCATTAAATACAATTCAAACTAACATTACTTTTATGTGACAGATAATACTTTGCTGAACCCAAATTGCTACTTGCAACATGAATATGGTACTGGCTACTGGTCCTTTTGAGTTCCTGGCACTCTTCTGCAATAGGCTTTATGAAATGACTCAATTTCATCAACACTTGGTCCATTCAGATAACTACATAAGTTTCCTTCACATGACCTGCCATAATTTCAACTGGACTTCCTTTGATATTAATGCATCATTTATTGCTCTTTCTCATCTTCCTGCAATTATTAAAATAATTGGTGCTAACTTAACTAGATGTACACATGATAATGAAGGCACAAAATGAACGATGTACATGGTAACACCGAAATGACAGCTACCCAGATAATCCAGAATTGACTTACACAGGCATACCTTGGAGATATTGCGAGTTAAGTTTCAGACCACCAAAATAAAGCTAATATTGCAATAAATCAAGTCACATGAACTTTTTTGTTTTTCAGTGTATATTAAAGTTATGTTTATTTACACTGTACTGTAATCTGTTAAGGGTGCCATAGCATTATGTCTAAAAAAACCCAGTGTACATAGCTTAATTAAAAAATACTGTTTTGATCAAACATGCTAGCCATGATCTGAGCCTTCAGTGAGTTGGAATCTTTTTGTTGATAGAGGGTCTTGCCTCAGTGTTGGCTGCTGATTTATCAGGATGGTGGCTGCTCAAGGCTGGGGTGGCTGGGGTAATTTCTTAAATAAGGCAACAGTGAAGTTTGCCACACTGATTAACTCTTCCTTTCACAAATGATTTCTCTGTAGCATGCAATCCTGTTTGATAACATCTTACCCACAGTAGAGCTTTCAAAATTAGAGTCTGTCCTCTCCAACCCTGCTGCTGCTTTATGAACGAAGTTTATGTAACATTCTAAATCGTTTACTGTCATTTCAACAGTCTTCACAGCATCTTCACCAGGAGTAGATTCCATCTCAAAAAACCACTTTCTTTGTTCATACATAAGAAGCAACTCCTCATGTTAAGAGTTTTACTGTGAGATTGCAGCAATTCAGTCACACCTTCAGGCTCCACTTCTAATTCTATTTCACATCTGCAGTTACTTCCTCTACTGAAGTCTTGAACCCCTCAAAATCATCCATGAGGGTTGGAATCAACTTCTGCCAAACTCTAGTGAATGTTGATACTTTGACCTCTTCCCATGAATCATGAATGTTCTTAAAGGTATCTAGAATGGTGAACCCTTTCCAGAAAGTTTTCAATTTACTTTACCCAGATCTGTCAGGGAAATCTATCTCTATCAGAGAAATCTGTCTCTATCAGAGAAATCTATCTATGGCAGCTATAACCTTACAAAATGTATTTCTTAAATAATAAGACTTAAAAGTTGAAATAATTCCTTGATCTATGGACTGCAGAATGGGTGTTTTGTCAGCAGTCATGAAAACAACACTAATCTCATAGTACATCTCCTTCAGAGCTCTTGGATGACCAGGTCCTTTGTCAATGAACAGTAATCTTTTGAAAGGAATCTTTTTTTCTGGGCAGTAGGTCTCAACAGTTGGCTTAAAATATTCAGTAAACTATGTTGTACATAGATGTACTGTCATCCAGGCTTTGTTGTTCCACTGATAGAGCACAGGCAGAGTAGATTTAGCATAATTCTTGAGGGCCGTAGGATTTTTGGAATGGCAAATGAGCATTGGTTTCAACTTCTCTTCCTAACAAGAGAGTCAGCCTGTCCTTTGAAGCTTTGAAGCCAAGCATTGACTCCTCCTCTCTAGCTGTGAAAGTCCTAGATGGCATCTTCTTCCAATATAAGACTGTTCTGTCTACACTAAAAATCTGTTTAGTGTTGCCACCTTCATTAATTATCTTAGCTGGATCTTCTGGATAACTTGCTGCAGCTTCTATATCAGGGACTTGCTGCTTCACCTTATACTTTTATATGATGGAGACAGCTTCTTTTCTTAAACCTCATGAACCAACCTCTGCTAGATTCAGACTTCTCTTCTGCAGCTTCCTGACCTCTCTCAGCCTTTATAGAATTGAAGAGGGTTAAGGCCTTGCTCTGGATTAGGCTTTGGCTTAAGGGAATATTGTGACTGGTTTGATCTTCTATCCAGACCACTAAAACATTTTCCCTAACAGTGAGAAGGCTGTTTTGCTTTCTTATCATTCATGTGTTCACTGGAATAGCACTTTTAATTTCCTTCAAGAATGTTTACATTCACAACTTGTGCACGAGACTTAGCTTTCAGCCTATCTTGGCTTTCAACAGGGCTTCCTCACGAAGCATAGTCATTTCTAGCTTTTGATTTAAAGTAAGAAATGTATGACTCTTCCTTTCACTTAGAGGCCATTGTAGGGTTATTACTTGGCCTAATCTTAATATTGTCATGTCTCAGGGAATAGGGAGGCCTGAGGAGAAGGAGAGAGGCAGGGAAATAGCTGGTCGGTGGACAAGCAACACTTATCCATTAAGTTCCACATCTTATATGAGCGTGGTTTGTGGTGTTCCAACAAATTACAATAATAACATCAAAGATTACTAATTACAGATTGCCATAAGAAATATGATAATAATGAAGAAGTTTGAAATATTTGGAGAAGTACCAAAACGTGATACAGAGACATGAAGTGAGCAAATACTATTAGAAAAAAATGGTATCAGTAGACTTGCTAGATGCAGGGTTGCCTCAAACCTTCAATTGTAAAAAATGCAATATATGTGAAGCACAGTAAAGCAAAACTCAATAAAATGAGGTATGCCTGTACATATTAATTACAATTAACGTGGATATACAAACACACTAACTAGCGGATCCCAAGAATCTGTCTGTAACCTGGTAGGGGCTCAAAGAACTGCAGTAGGCAACGAAAAAGACAAATGAATAGAGCTCAGTGCTTTCTTATAAAATCAATCTTTGAGCTAATGTAAGGAATAAATTTACTTTTTGAAAATAACATTGTTATGTAAGTATTACAAGAAAATAGTTGAAAATGATACTAAAAATCTTATCACGAGAAACGGTATTCCTTTGTTCTCCCCACTATCCCTTCCTCCAACTTGGCCATGCTCCCCAAAGCTCCCCAGGCAAAAATATTAAACGATTACAGATACTGCTTCTGTGATTTACTTTCTCATTTGTAAATAAGATGCCTAGATTGCTATCTGTCAACTCATCAGTTTTTGTTTTTGTTTTTTTAAAAATAAATTTATTTATTTATTTATTTTTAGCTGTGTTGGGTCTTTGTTTCTGTGCGAGGGCTTTCTCTAGTTGCGGCGAGCGGGGGCCATTCTTCATCGCGGTGCACGGGCCTCTCACTATCGCAGCCTCTCTTGTTGCAGAGCACAGGCTCCAGACGTGCAGGCTCAGTAGTTGTGGCTCACGATCCCAGTTGCTCCGCGGCATGTGGGATCTTCCCAGACCAGGACTCGAACCCGTGTCCCCTGCATTGGCAGGCAGATTCTCAACCACTGCACCACCAGGGAAGCCCAACTCATCAGTTTTTGACATTACCTATTGTCTTCCCACAATGATAAGTAAAGATTTAAATTATTTACACCACTTTTCCTTTCCTTATTTCTCAAGAAAATTACATCTCAATTTTTAATTCATATCCTATGTTCTCATTATTGAAATAAAGTTCAATGCTAAATCAGGTAGAACATTGTGATAATAGTTCCATTCTTTTGCAATTTTCTGTTTTTCCTGGAGTTAATGATTACCTTTTCTTTTTATTTGTTTGGTATTGAGAACACTCTGTCTTCCCAACCTGTACAAGAACTCTGTAAAATACCTCTCTATGCAATTTCCTCCAAGATCAAATCTATCAGGTAATTTTATGCATTCTGATATTTCTTGGAGACATCACTTCCACATACGAACACCCTCAGAGCCTTGACTTCCTGCTCTGGTCCAGTTTGGTAACTTTCTTGGTCTGCTGCACAGCTGTGGTCCTAGCACTTCCTTTGCTGTCATCCTGGGAATTCCCTTTACCTTTCTCATGTTTCCTAATTTCCATTCTTCCTCTTTCTTGGTTTACTTCCTCATTTAGTGAAACATATTGTCTATTGGCTTCCTGAGAAAGCATTTATGGGAAACTTTGTACTCCTCAAATGCCTTTTTGCTACTCTTGTACTTATTCGATTAATTGGTTAGATATAAACCTTTTTACAAAATGTAAAAAAAAAATGTTGGATAAAACGTTTTTACATCTCTATCAAAGTTTTTAGGCATTATTCCCTTGTCTATTCATTTAAAATTTTTTTCTTAAAATTTTATTCCCGGTCCTTTGTATGATCTCTTTCTTTTTTCCTCTCTGGAACCTCCTAGAATCTACTCTTTATCTCTGATATCATGAAGCTTCACAATAATAAAATTTGATGTGGGCCTTTTTTCATTTATTGTGTTGGGTGCCTAATGGGTTCTTAAATCTGGAGACTCATGTATTTAACCTCCTTCCCGCTTTATAATTTGTTCCTCACCTTGTCCTCCTCTGGGCCTCATATCCCTGAGTCCAGAACCTTTCTGGTTAACTTTCTCCAGAGAACAATCCTCAGGTATCCCAAAAAGGTGGAGAGAGGTTACTTGACTTTGTGATGTGGAGTTGGGGGCCCTTCGGTTTAACTGTTCTCCTAGTTAAAAAACCAAATAGAAAAACCAACCAAACAAAAGACTAGCCATCAAATGATCCCATTGTAGTCCCCTGCCTTACTGTAACTTTTGATAGTATCACCACTTGCTGAGTATTAACTTCAAATTCTTTAGTAGTCTTTTCAGAGTCTACCAGGCAAATTAGCTTGCTTTTCACTTTCTCACTGCCTTTCCTGTGGCCGTCCAACCCCGTTTCTGTCAAGCACACTTTTTCTGTGGGATCATTTGCCATTATGTCTTGTGTTGTAGTCCTCATTCATTGTGGTTTGGGGTTTACGGATTCAGTTCTTCTGATTTCATTGATGTTAGAGTTTCTATTTCTGTTTCTTGTTCTTGTTTGCTAGTGAATTTTAGAGGAGAAAGAGGTCAGAAAAAAATCTTTATAATGTCATCTTGGATTCAGGGAGATCTACTTAACCATTATAATAGTCCAGCAATGAAATGAACTATCTTCCAAAGAAAGAAGCTCCAGTTTTGGAAATATCCAATAAAGCCTGGTTGTTCTTTCTTTTAAAGATACTGAAGAAGAAATTTCTGCATGGTAGGAGTAGTGGGGGAGGATTAGATTAAATGACTCACTTATGATCTCTTTCAAATATAAGAGTTTATGAATTCTACCACGGGCTTAAGAGAAGCAGAAATCATATAATAATTATGGCTATAATCCTGAAAATTAGGCAGCCTCCATATGAATTCCAGTTCTGTCTTTTACTTAGGCTCTATTTTAATTTCTTCAGATTTTAATTTCTTTAGATTTGTCTTGGGGTAAGGAGCAAGTCTGTACACTCTGTTTTCCTCAGCAGACATCACCTTTGTGTTTCTAGAATAGGAGAAAGCGTGGGCTTGTGGTCAAGCAGAGATTATTTTCAATTAGTCTAAATACAAAACCATGCAGCAAGTTACAATATTCGATTCCTATGGTGATACCTCTTTAATTTGTACTAGTTGTGTGTAGATGGTCTCCAGAAGTGAAATGTATGATTCACACCCTATGAAAAGAATTTAGTTTTATTACTTTAAAGTGATAATTAGTTAAACAAGGATTGTTTCTGTTAAAGGGCTATGTGAAGTAGCTTTCACAAATAAAATAAATCATTTGTAATTTGCATAAGGATTGGGTGCCCCACTTGGAAAGAAAAGCTCCACTTCTTAAGTGTAAAAATATTTACACTTAAATATTTTTTCATGATAACAATTTAATCATGAATTTCTTCTTATAAATAATGCAGATAAATTTTAGAGTAAGCTCCTTTACACAGATTCTCTAATCTCAATTTAAAAGATTTGCTGCATGCATTCCACAAGGGAGATTTGGCTCATGTCAATATTTTGTTCAAGGAAGGTCAGAATAAAATCTGTCATATTGCAGTAATATTGGATTCATCTCTGAAGAGTCCCTCCCTACTGCATTGCTGAATGTAGTAGAGACCCAGGAGCATGGGACTGTGTACTTACTGCCTTGTTCACATGAAATGTGTGCACTGAGGGTAGAGCTGAGTTTTCATGGCCACCAAGGACTGCAGCAATGACATTCTCCAGAACAGGCTTCACTGTTCTAACCTGCCGGCAAGGGGGCTGGAAGACCATATGGCTGAAGCATGGTGATGTTTCTCCCCTCCATCCTGTCTAAACCTGTGTCACCAACAGTTTATCCAGCAGAGTTCTAGGATACTATTTTGGGTAGTGGTCTGCTTGTTGCTGCAGCTTGGCAGGAAAACCCTGCTGGCATTTGAATACTCTAGCATAACCCTGGGGGCAGAATTCCCGAACTCCAGGGTTACAGTCACTTCGTGGTGTCCCACTTCCTCTGGCTCATGTTCGCCACAGGAGACTTGGGAAATATATCCCTTTTGAAAGAACTCTGGTCATAAGATACCAAAATTAATGGCAAGAAGGCAATGATGCAGACTGACTGAAATGTCAGTTGCTGATGTTCCCAACTTTGAGGACCTGTGGTTTTGCACTGGGACTTGACTGTCAGGTGTATTTCTTTCCTCCATCCCCTCTTCTCGTTCCTCCTTGTTCTGGGGTTTGATGGTTATAGTGGCATCTGCAGAATCTTGGCAAGGGAAGGGATCCCACAGATCATCTTCCCACCTCCCTTGGACTCAGAGGTCCTGTCCAGAGCCACCCTGATCCATCCTCAGGTAGATGAGATTTGAAAAAAAAATCAGCCCTTCCTAATAAGACAGCACTGCTTGCCAATAGTTAAATAAAGGAATCAATTCTCCAAAAATGATAGATCCATGGTGTTTTGCCATTCGAGCACTGTGCCTACTTTCAAAGGTTTGCCAAAGACATCTCTTTCAAATAGCTATTTTTTTGAGGTTTGGTAACTAACACTTTTAGTGTTTTTTTTTTTTTTTAAAGATGTTGGGGGTAGGAGTTTATTAATTAATTAATTAAATATTTTGCTGTGTTGGGTCTTCATTTCTGTGCGAGGGCTTTCTCTAGTTGTGGCAGGCGGGGACCACTCTTCATCGCGGTGCGCGGGCCTCTCACTATCGCGGGCCCTCTTGTTGCGGAGCACAGGCTCCAGACGCGCAGGCTCAGTAGTTGTGGCGCATGGGCCTAGTTGCTCCGCGGCATGTGGGATCCTCCCAGACCAGGGCTCGATCCCATGTCCCCTGCATTAGCAGGCAGATTCTCACCCAGTGCGCCACCAGGGAAGCCCCTAGTGTTAGTTTTTGATTGATTTGATTTTGATTTTCTTCCCTAAGGCTCACGAGTTCTCCTTTTCCCTACCTGAGTGTCATGAGGCTCCACTTCTGCTGTTGATCACAAAGCAATTCTAAGAAGGGGTCTAAGGTTGAAATTATGTTTAAAGGAAAGCCTGTCATTTTGATGTGTTAAAAAACAGGGGTGTGGTGGTCACCTAATTACGATGCGGTGAGTACTCTTTTCCTTCCTTCTTGCAGTGCAGTTCTTATCAAAGAGTATGGACCTATTTTAAAATTCTAAGTGTGTGGTCTTTTTCTCCACAATAAGTTGATGTAGTTTTGATAGAATCTGGAACAACAGAAACCCTGAGAAGGCAGAGGTGGTCAGCGGGTTAGAAGGCAGTGAGCAAATGGTTAGAACTCTGATCCTTTGCTTTTTAATCCTCTTTATTATGTCACCTCCTTACCTCCCTCTGTGTTGCAGGGATGCCTAGGCTTTGTTATTTTAGAAACAGACTATTAATTGAGTTTGTCTGTCTGCCTCCCTAGTCTTTAAGAACACTTTCCTGTTCTAAATATCTTTTGTGACTGGTTGTCCCTAGATTCGATTAATTTACCACGTGCGGGCCTTGATTCAAGTTCAGGAACTGGAAAGGAAGCACCTCACCTCTTCCATTCATTCATCTTTAAACCATTTTGTAATCCATTCTGTATCAATTTGAATTGTACCAAATTAATCATGTTAATCAGTTAATCTTGTTTATCAGTTATGATCCTAAATTGTAGCTGAATCCTGACAGAGCTGCCTTGTTGCCTAACTCCAGGGGTCACTGTTCAAACAAGATAAATGTGGGCCCCACTGGTTTTCTGCAACATGATGGTCCTAGACTCAACCTGGAACTATGGCCAGATGCAGTCATGGTATCCTTGGAAAGGACAAATTCCTAACTGCCTTCCCCACCGATATGCAAGAGAGATTGCAGAATCATTAAAAGCATGAAGAAAAAATGCAGGGGAATCCTCTCAGCTATCTGTATGGTGCCACCAAGTGCAAAAGATGACTTCTTTAAAGACTTTCTTGTGGGAAAATGTAACTATTATTAAAAAGTAATGAAAGCCCAGCTGTAAACTTCCACTCTTAGCCCCAAATCTACCTTCCTATGAGGGTCCCCATTGGTGAAAAGAAGTTTTCTATAGATTGTCTGGAAATAAGATTAAGTCCCTGAGATGGATCACTACATCCCCATGGATTAGAAGAGTACAGCCTAGAAGTAATGGGTTTGGATCCTCACCTAAGGAAGTGCAGTCCTGCAGTGTCCCACACAGAACGGAAAAAGGGGCCTCGCCAGAAGTCTGTTCACAGAAATCAACACTTCCACTGCCTGAACCTTACTTTTAGAGTCACAGGATGTAGATAAAAATGGACTAATTCCCCCCAGAGTACATATTTAAATATGTATAATCATAAATAAGTGTGTGTGCATTAACAAAACAAAACAGAAAAACAAGAAACAGAAAAGCAAGACAGAACAAACCACACTTGGCAGGCTACTAATATATTTAACATTTTTAAAATTCAAAATGTAAAATTCAGAGATCTTAGAATCTAAAGAATGAGTATCTTTTGGGGGGGGTAAGCAACAACAAGCAAACAAACAAAAACCATACACTTAATTGAAACTATGAAGCTTTATTGGTAAGAAGCATATCTGTAGAATTTGAATATTTTGCTTGAATGTGTTTAGTATATTTAGCTAAAAAAATAGGATGACATATAAATTTATGTATATAAAGTTAAATATTATATGAACTAAGCTGTTTTAAACGAACACTTTTTTATATCAGAGACTTAAACTCAAGAAGAGAAATTTAACTTTGTACGAATAAGAAAAAAATAAGGTCATGGAAAGGATCGGAATCTTGGGCCTGAGTCTGAGAAGGGAAAAATGTGATAGTTTTAAAATCTGTCCTAAATAGTAAAAGTCCCAGTTATAGAAAAACAGGGGTTGAAAAATAGCAACAACAAAAATTAATCTGGTGGGTTTTTAAATAATATTTATTCCAAAATTTGGTGTTTTTAAAATTAAAAACCTGTTAAAATTTCAAAGGGTAACCACACCTATATTGTATAATGGAACTGGTAAATTAAATGTGATGTTGTGTTTTTTCTCTATAAGTGACAGAAAAACTGAAGTGAAAATATGCAATTACCTTATGTAAAGGTACATAGTATTTCTATTGAACTGTCTCATTTTGATGCATTCTGCTTGTTTTCTGATATTCTAAAGTAGTTTCTGGAAGATTGAAAAATGGAGTCCACGACTGAAAAATTGGAGTTCTACACCAGTGTCATCTGTAATTAAAGATATGTGTTTTTGATACATGAAAATTTATCAGATGATATATTCAAAATAAGTGAATTTTGGATCATGGGTCAAAGGAGAGACTTTTAGTCTAAACTTCAAAACTCTTGAGCTTACATGTAATGTTATTTGCACACAAAGTCTTTCTTTGATCTTCCTGCAGAAAATTAAACACTTTGAATTGGCCCGGGCTGGATGGAAGTAGTATTCACTGGGACAATCACTTAGGTTCATTCATGCAAATACAACATTCCATGATATATCAGTTTGCTAAGGGAATGAGAAAATGTTTTGTGTTATATACAAGGAAGTGCTTTTGGCTTAGGAAAGAGACCAGGGTACATTTAAAGAGTTTTATGATAAGGGCAAAATTTAGGAGAGCTAAATTTTAATTTAATTTAATTACTAGAAATTAAAGAGAAGTGGGAAGAATCAATTTGCCCAGCATCCCCTTGGATAAATGAATTTGTACTTTTAATTGTGCAGTAAGTTATAATGGAGCACATAGGGAAATGTTTCCATCCTCTCAGAGTGAACTAGACTAGCTGTTGGACTGTCTTCCAAAACTGGGTATTAGAACCAAGAAGGGTAGTGACCCAAAGCTTCCACTTCTGACAGTGCAGAGCTGGCAGTGATGAGGATGCAAAAGACCTCAGACTCAAAACCAGTTGAAAAAAGTGAAGCAAACTATCTGTCGAACAAGCACCTACATAGCCACGGAGAATGAAGGCTGAAGAGTGAACCTATAACTGAGTAGCTGGAAGGATCCCATCCTTCCTGGGATCCCTTCTCAAAACAGTACGGCTACCCAGAAAATACTGAGTTTTAGTTAGTACTTTATCGTCCATATTGATGTTGGGGTGGGTGTCTTGGAACTCTTAGTTCAATAAGGAAAATAGGAATTATTCTTGCTTGTGTAAGAGAAAAAGTGCTACAATTATAGAATCCCTCAAATTACGTAGGAACATTGTAATTTTAGAACAGAATTAGAAATATCGATGTAAACTTTAAAAGAAAAATTTGTACCTTTGATACTGCAATAACCTAGGGACAGTGGTACCCCATGTTGCACTCTATCACCCAGTTCTTGCTCTCTGTATTTTTTCACTAAAGGAAACTAAGGATCCTTGGAGAAACATCTCAGTCTATGCTTGGCTTAGAAATATACCAGATAGCTTGGATCATCTTGTGCCAGAAAGCAAGAAAGCTTTCAAAGATTAATAAACTCATACCAAAAAGACATAGGAACCTACCTAAAAATCTACCACTGAAGCTACTGCTGGCCAAAGTTGTGACATTAAAAATTATAATAAATCTTCCAGTTAACTTAAACACATTTAATCTATTAAAAAGCCATGATTCCCCAATGATGAACAAAAGGAAAAAAAATTACATTAAGTTTTGGAAAGAAGATGAAGGGACTAGAATTTATTACTGCTGAACCTTGTCATTTATTTGGTGTCCTTGGCTCATTTATTGTGTCTATAAAGAGTATAGAAATTAGCTAATGCTAAATACATCAGTTGGGAGGCATTTTCTGACGCAAGGTGGGATTGTCAGTAGAAGATTCTGTTATGCTGTGCCTACAAGTCAGACAAACGCCACAGGAAGTAGCCACAATTCATTTGTATCAGTTTTAAAGAATGTGAAAGAATGCAGCGCATGCAAACGTTGTTCTAGGTAAGTGGAAAAGGCAAACATTACCACAAGGCAAAAAAGGAGGTCCATTCAACCGAAGGAGCAGAAGCCAAGCCTGCAAGTGCATGTTGAAAACGCCACGAAAGGCCCAGGACAGGACAGCTCTTCAGATAAAAATAAATGCAAACAAAAGAGAAAAGCCTGGGGTGGCTAATGAAGAAACTACAGGAGACTCCTCTGCAGAAAGCAGAGTGGCTAAACATGAAGGCAGTCTGGTCTCTGATGAAGCAAGTGAAAAAGAAACCAAGTCCAGCTGTGTAAACCAAGTCTTAGCAGTGATCCTCATGTGTTTCTTTTTGTTAATCTCAAGGTAAACATTTGTATCAATTCATTTATAAATGCAAATATTTGGTAGCTCTAGGAGGACGTTTGAAAGGGAAGAATCTCACCTCTTATTCTATTTTTTTCTTTTTAACATATTTAGGTAGGTGGGTTTGTTTTGTTTTCTTTTCTTCTTAGTGCAAACCCTTGTTAAAAAAGTGAATACTGTTTTGTTTGTCAACTTAGCATTCGATAGGCTGCAGGAGTGCAGTTTTAATAGCCTACAATATGACATGTAACTAAATAGCAATTTGAAGTCATATTCATGCATTCACATGACATATTTTAAATGACTTAACCTTTTTTACCCATTTTTAAAAGTAGAATTGTTCCCACAAATGCCTGCCTCCTGTCCTTAGCTCTTCCATTAGAACTGTGACATCTCTGATAGTGGTCCAATTTTCCTTATTACTTTAATAATGTGTTGAGAAAGATTGGAAATTTTTGAGCATGTGGTGTATATGTATTAAATTACAAGTTGGAGGGAAATTAGGTCTAACAGCTTATCATTATTTTAAAATATTGGTATTTGAAATCCTCTAAGAACAATTTGTCTGCAAATTTTAAGATAGAAAATCATTGGAAATTTGCTATGGATTATAACTCATGAATTTAAAATTTTTCAGTATTAAGAATTATTTACAAATAGTTTCATAACATCTGTGGGCTGATTATGGAACAAAAATTTCAATTATGAAAAAGATTAAGTGGAAAGGCATCTATATGTTTTATGTTGTTACAATCAGTTTATAAGTCTTTAGAGTCAAAGACATATTTACATAGTTTAAGAATCCCAAACACACCAAATGGATCATCCTGTATAGCAGTTATAGATTCCTATAGGTAGATGAGAGAGTTAGATACTGTAAATCCAGGAAAGTGGACTGGATGATAACCTTGATCAGAGTTATGGAATATTAACATAATAACTATTAGTAGAGTTTGCATGTATCTTCAACTCTTGGGAACATGTATCCTCAGGTGTTGGGAATGATCCATATCCTCCGTCTGTCTCTAAATAGTAAATAACCTCAGTTAATTAGGAAGGGAAATATCTTTCATAATAAGTATGCATCTGTTAATCCCCAGAACATTTAGAATTAAGTATGGAAAACTTAAAAAATCAAAATGATTTATTAATATTAGTGTCAAGTAGGGAACTATAAGATGTACCTAGGAAAATATTCATGATTATAACATTTCATTGAGTTTCATTACAATGATCTATTTACCCATATCACCACTAGACTGTGAGTTCCTTGGGAACAAAGATGGTGTCTTTTATCTAAGTGTTCTCAACACAGTGACGGGCCCAGAGTCAGTGCTCAGTAGATTTTTATGAGTAAATAAATGAAGTCCTTAAGGTTGTAGACAGATTTGGTTCTTACAGTATCTTCTTCCAAGGAGATCAGAGGAAAGTCTGTCTCATTTCAGTACTGCTGAGCTGCCCCCACTTTGAAGGCTCCTTCCGGTAGCCATTTCAGAATGTAGTGGAAATAGAGGAAAAGATTTCTCTGATGTTTTTGATGTTTAGTCCAGGTCATGTTTACAGATGGGAAGGGTCAAACTTCAGGGATGCTCCAGAGACACGGCCCTTGACATTCTCTGTGAAAGGATGTGCTGTACAAAGGTCTGCCTGCCAGCAACTGTGCTTGAATGCCACATGGTTTAGGCATGGAGACAGTTTTCCTGTCAGACCCTGACTAAGCATTTGTTATGCAGAGCGATGGATCATAAATTTCAAACCACTTCCGCATGACAACCCTTAAAATGTCTGAAAACCATATCCCTTTTATCTAACGACTCCTGCTTTCTTCCGCTGTTCCTCATATGACACAGTCTCCAGACCTTTCCTGCACCGGGTTTTCCTCTTTTAATTTGTCTGTGTTTCTCCTACGTTTTGTCTCGAAGATCCAGAAATGGGAACCTTATGGCCTGACTAAAGCAGAGAGTGGGGAACCATTGCTGTCCTTCTTCTGGGCACCGCACATCATTGTAGTCAAAATGTCATCTACCTGGCAGCCTTACTCTCACCATACTTGCAGTCAACTCAAATCCCCGGGTTTTGTTTTGGGTTTTTTTTTTTTTTTTTTGCGGTACGCGGGCCTCTCACTGCTGTGGCCTCTCCTGTTGCGGAGCACAGGCTCTGGACACGCAGGCTCAGCGGCCATGGCTCGGGCCAGCCGCTCCGTGGCATGTGAGATCTTCCCGGCCCGGGGCACGAACCCGCGTCCCCTGCATTGGCAGGCGGACCTCCAACCATTGCGCCACCAGGGAAGCCCGTTTTGGTAGTTTTTAATGTGATATGTTTTAAATATGATTTTCCAGTTCTGTATTTGTGTATTTTGAACTAAATTGCTATTTTGAACCTAAGGATTTAACTTGTTTCTCTATTAAACTGATAGGTTTGGCTCATTATTCCAACTTATTTTGACATTTTGGAATGGTGGTTCTACCATTAAATATTTTACATTCCAAGCTTTTGCCAAGCATTGTATTATATTAGGAAGGAGGATTTATTTTGACATGTAAATGTTTGTTTTAACATAAAGGATGAGTGGTGCATATAGATATTAGGAGACCAAAGTGGTAGATAGCTGTGAACACTTGCTATTCTGTTGGCTGCCCAACATCCAAATCTTCTGTCCATTTCAAAGCTCATTCATCAGTGAATCAGGTTTGTTTGGGGGCAGGGTTCTGCGTACCTGTAGTAAGGTAAAGGGGACCGTTTCCTTTGCGACAGCTAGGAGTGAGCACATGACCCAAACTTGTCCAAACACACTCCCAACTGGAACTTTGAATCTGGGGAGTGATGCAGTGATGCAGGGAACAAAGATTATTTTCTGGGGTAGTGGTAAGTGTCCAGTGGGATGGAGAGTTTCCAGCAGTCCCGGTATTACTGCAAGAGATTTTAGCAGCATAACCTTAATCAGAGTATTTCTAAGCCAAGTCTCTTCTGTTTAGATTTCCTTGATTCTTTATCATTTCCCAAACCTGATTCCCCATTATTTCTTAGATTTAGTAAGCTAACTGTAAATTTCCTTTCTGTTTAAGTGTTCCAGAATCAGTTTCTATCATTTGCAACAGGATCTCAAAGCAGTACAGTACACAAAGAACACATCACAGGGCTTTGCCAGATGCACATTAAATGGTGATTTCTTTTCCTCCTTGTTCCCTTCCCAGTTGTATTATAAGCTCTTTAAAAGTCTATTTCTCTTCACTAACCCCCTCCAAAAAGGTGCTTACTTTACTATGTCGCCTTATACAAAGAAAGCAGTCAATACTGCTTCTTGCCCAAATTACACACTTAGTAAATTAGAACTCATCACTGATTCCTCAAAGGATCTAAGCAGCGTGGGTGAAAATACAAAAATGCCCTAGCAAGCAAATTGAAAACAGAAGTGGTGCTATAGTTCTGGCTAGTTTCTTTGGTTACAATGTTTATAATGCTTAGGAGGTGGGAAGAGTTAAATCGGTTATGTTTGTTTGTTTGGTTTGGTTTTTGACCTAACAAACAATATGGGAATTCCTTCTTGAAATTTTGCTGGGAGCCATACATTTCTAAGAATGGTTCTGATAAAAAATGACGTTCCTGTGTACAAAAGAGGGAGAAGATTTTTAAACTGTGGTAAATTTTTTTTCTTTAGTGAAGCATTTGAAAATAATTTCCTTTCCTTCCTTGAAGACTGTAACAGTGAGAAGCCATCTTAGAAGCTGCCATGCACAGGGAGGTTGAAGCAGTCCTTCTTTGCGGAGGTGACATCTGAGCTGAAACTCAAATGACCCGACAGAACTGGCCATTCCAAGCCCCAGGGCAGCGGGTGCAGGCAGAGGAAGGGCAGGTGTGCCCCTGGCATCCCTGTGCTGGGTTCAGCCTTTCCCCTTCGCCTTCCTCACCCAGACTCTGTGCTCCCACAACCTTGTTTCTTTTCAGACCCGGAAAGTGACCGTCAATTTGGAGTAAAAAATCCTTCATTGGAGTTGTGCTACTTCCTGTGAGATAATCTTTAACATTATTAAACAGAATACTCAGTGTCTCAGGCTGAAGCACTTGCCTCGGGGTTCCTCCAGCCACGATCAGAGATATCTGAAGGGAAATGATTAGGTTCTTGACTTTGAAATGCTCATCATAGTGTTCCTTCCCAAACGGAAGGTGTCCATCCTAACTACAAATTCCTACCCCTGCAATTCAATCTCTCAGATGTAAATTTGTGGCAGTTTGAGAATGGCCATTCTATCTCTCCTCCTAATTATGAAGTCTTCAGACCAAGATCCGGCCACCCAGCTACCTAATGAAGAAGCGTTTTAATTATTAAATGGGACATTTATATGTCCTTTTGGGGTAAATTTTATTATCATTGCACTGGAAACTAAAATGTCATTCTGTTTCACTTCCAGACATCGTCAAGTCTTATTACCTTTGTTTATAAGTGTCATCAGCAAGGCCCATTAACATTCCCGGGAAATAAAAATAGAATCTGGGTAATAAACACGCCTAACCTTTTTCGTTTCCTCCGTGCTTAGTCTAGTTTCACTTGCTCATAGGGTGCTGTATGCGGAGGTCTTGTACCCGCCACTTCAGGCCAGAGTTCCTAGTGCCGAAGGGCTGCGCAGACCCCTCAGATCAGCGGGCCGTGTGCAGAAGCCCCTCCCCTCCCAGGACACCTCAATTCAAGATGGCGGCGGCAAGTTGTGTGCAGAGATGCTGCAACCGGCGCGGCGATCTGGAGTGATCAACGTGCCTGCGCCACCCCCAGGAGAACTCTGCCCCCTCCCCGCTGAGGACAACCCTATAATGCGGCCCCGCCCGCGCCTGTCCTGGAGAGCGTATATGCTAGAGCATGCTCTGCTCTGACTTCTTTGCTCAAGGAAGAAAGCTTTGCTTTGCTTCTGAACCAAACTCGGTCTCGTTCTACTGGCTCCAGTGACACTGGGCAGGAGGACCCTCGTTGGGGCCTGATTGGAAATGTTGGTGACATAAGTACTGATACATAATAACTGATGGGATCATGATTTAAATAAGTTGGTCAAGAGCTAAGTCCAGAGGAGCTGAGCCAGCCATGTATTCTTTCTGCCTTCCCTGCATCTCGTGTCATTGGGAACACGGGTTGACGAGGTGGCCCAGCTGCATTTTGAAACTTTGAATGGTAGAAGCTGAAGAAACTTTTTAAAAAGTAGCCAGCATTTCTGCTTGCTAACTTAGAGGCACAGCTTATCTCTGGGCCGTACCATTCTTGTATTTTGCATAAAGCCTCTAGAATGGATAATCGAGTCATACAAATGAAAATCAAGCATCTGTGGGTGGATCTTTCTGCAGAGGACATTGTTGCCGAATGCTCTGTCTAGTGATACAAAGTGCATGGTGTATTCAAGCCCAGACCATGCCTCTGAGACTGAATTTTTGTGGGGTGTCTAGGGTAATGAATTTAGAATCTGCTGCTGACAATCCTCTTGCATGACCTTGTGAAACTGCAAATGCTCTTCCACAAATAATTTGTGGTGGTTAGCTTTTTTTTTTTTTTGCATGGGATGCACTGAGCTGGAGAGAACTGAAGGAAGGCCCTCCGGAAAGAATCTTGACCTCAGGCTGGAGAAAAAACAGTCAAAGAGAACAGGACTGGATTTGCTACAGCTCCACCTGGACGGGACTATTTGTGTCCTAAACGTCACCAGGAGTTAAGACAGAATCTGGGATGGCTGTCACTGCATTGTTCTGTTCTGGTGCCATTGTTCTGTTGGGGTTGCGATGCAACCCACTCCTGCGGTCGAGGACTAGACTTCCCTGTGAAGGAGACATTTCTTCAGTCCTCCTTGAGCTAGGGGAGCTAATCTTAGGACCTTAAACTTGAGGAAAGGTAAACAATCTTTCTTTCTCATCTTAAGTGATCCTGGACCCGTAGGCACAGTTATATGCAGAGCATTCCTGGGGTTAGGGTAGCCAAACCCTTACTCTGTTCAGGCTGGTGGGGACACCCATGGAGAGCATGAAGGCAAGTTGAGACTGAACTGTGAAGGTAGCATTTATAAGAGACCCTTCCATTTGGTATATGTGTCAGAGAAACTACAGTAATTTTGTTAAATGCTGCCGTCTGAACATAGCTGCATCATGGAAGGGTCTGTCTCCTAGGCTGGTTGGGTGTTAGCAAAGGCCATCATCCAAGGCGTGTAGCTGCTCCTGCATCATGGCGATCTCAGAACGTGGATCAGGAGAGAAGAAAGGAAAGTGTACCTTGACCAGGAGTTTGGGCCGAAAAAACCACATGCAGGATCAGCTGTGGCGCACATGTGAGAAGGAGCTCAGTGGTGCTTTCAGAAACAACTGAGGAGAGTTTGACATGGGGAAGTTTTATGCTGGGAGGGTAAATTTCTGATAGAAACAGAACTGAAAACTTATGTTTTAAGACATCTGTGTGGCAGGAAGCCGTAGTATTCATTTATAAGAATTTTTTCCCTTCAAAATGGGACTTCAAACTTTTCAACTTTATCTGGAACAATACAAAGTAGTTCTTTTAGTTTTTATTTTTTTAAAACTTATTACTGGCATGAAAGAGAGTAAATTATGAGTAAAATTCACAGTCTTTGCATTCTTTGCATGACATCTGCATCCATGTAATTATTTGTCATACCTCTTGAGACTATTACTCATATGAATGAAGTAATAAAGAAACAATTATTTGAATACAAATTTCATACAAGTAGAATATTTATAGCATCCCAGAAAAATTTAAGTTTCAAATTCTCTTTAAGTAGAATATATTATTAAAAACTGTGAAAAGCAAGGATGGATATCTAGGCAAGGGAATTTGAAATTCTTTATGGAAATAAAATAAATGATAGAAGAAAAGAATTTATACCAACATGAATAAAATATCTGTGGGCCAGATTTTTAAAAATCCTAATACCTTTCTTGTAACTTTAGAAATAAGTCATTTAATCATAAGGATAATAATGGATACTATTTTAGACACAGAAACTTTACAGAGAATTTGGATTATGAGATGAAGTTTAGAGATTAAAAAGAAACAATATATAAGGCTATAGGCTTAAATAAATGGAAAATTAAAAAGCTACATTATATAATTAATGAAAATAGTAAAATCTCTTTCAATTGAAATAGTAAGTGAAAAATGACAGGGAGAAAATATGTTTAGTAAGAATATAGAGAATAATGTAAAAATCTTATTAGAAAGTTTCTACTTCTAGCTATGGCAGAGTAGTTTATATCAGATCGACTCCCTTCCCCTGACAAGAACAATAAAAAAAAAGATAGTAAAAATTTTTAAAAACAAAAAAAGCCAAATAGCATTTGGAGGCATCAGAGAACAACTAACAACCTGTTAGGATTAACAGGATAAAACCCTGGAAACAAGAGCAAGACATTGATGTAAACCTGATGTTCTTTATTGATTATCCTGTGAAGCCAGTTTCCAATAAGAAAGTGGCACGGGTGTGAAGATAAGCAGAAAGAAAAGTCTCAGAACTTTTGGTAGGCTCACAAAGTTGGGTAGGCAAAATTTGGAGCTCAGTATGACAAAAGTAGCTAAGACTTCAGGGGTCAAGACCCTGGAGAAAAGGGAATTGCAGAGAAGTAAGCTTGATATTCTACAATTTTTTTCCCTGTAAGTGTATTTGATAAGACACACACAGTGAGAATAAAGCAGAAAGTGGAAGCTAGGATGCTAACTAGAACTTTAGGCAGTTTCACAATGCTTGAGAAATAGAAAACCTGGATTCAGCTATTTCCAAAGACCTCGGATTTTAATCATCTTATATCTGATTGGATCAAAGTGATCTGTAACTCCTCTGTCTTCCAGGAAAAACAAAACAAACAACAACAACAACAATGAAAAACCACCAAACCTCTGTAAAGAAAGACCATCCAGAGCCCTTATAATCCATCACACATGCCCGGCATTCAATACAAAATCGTCAGGCATCCTGAGAGACAGGACAGAATGGCCAAAAACAAAGAGAAAAAACAATAAGGACAGACCCTAGGGTGATCTATATGTATTGGAGTTATTAGATGCTTTTAGATAGTTGTGATTGGGCTTCCCTGGTGGCGCAGTGGTTGAGAGTCCGCCTGCCGACGCAGGTTACACGGGTTCGTGCCCCGGTCCGGGAAGAGCCCACATGCCACGGAGCGGCTGGGCCCGTGAGCCATGGCCGCTGAGCCTGTGCGTCCGGAGCCTGTGCTCCGCAACGGGAGAGGCCACAGCAGTGAGACGCCCGCGTACCGCAAAAAAAAAAAAAAAAAAAAAGTTGTGATTGATATATTTAAGAAAATAGATTAAAAAGAATTTTGCCAGAGGACTGGAACCTATAAACATGGTCCATGGGAATTCAGGAGTTGATAAACACAGTTATCAAAAGATTTCATCAAATGAATTTAACAGTAGATTAGACAGCAGAATATTACTGAACTGCTAAGTAGAAAGTATGGAATAAAAAAGATGAAAAGTACAAAAGAGAACAAGATATATATGGCAAATGGTGAGAGTAATTCTTGCATATGTGTAATTGGAGCCCCAGAAGGAGAAGAGGGAGAGAATGGGGGATAAGCAATAATCGAAGAGAGATTATCTGAGAAATTTGCAAAACTGATACAAGACATCAAGCCAAAGATTCAAGAATTTCTATAAAATGAAAGCATACCTAGGCACTGCTTAAGATTAAAGTCAAAGAGAAAATCATGAAAGCATCCAGAGGATAAAACACATCAGCTCTGAGGAGAAAAAAAAAAAAGATGAAAGTTGTATAGCAATGGAATGATATTTTGACATGCTCTAAGAAAAAACCTGCCAACTCGGAATTCTATAAGCAGTGAAAATATCCTTCAAAAATGAGAGTTTAATAAAGACATTTGTAAAACACAAAATCTGAGGGCTTCCTTGGTGGCGCAGTGGTTGAGAGTCTGCCTGCTGATGCAGGGGACACGGGTTCATGCCCTGGTCTGGGAAGATCCCACATGCCGCGGAGCGGCTGGGCCTGTGAGCCATGGCCACTGAGCCTGCGCGTCTGGAGCCTATGCTCTGCAACAGGAGAGGCCACAACAGTGAGAGGCCCGCATACCACACACACACAAAAAAAACAAAAACAAAATCTGAGAGTGTTGCCGGTAAAACTGATTGATGTAGATACCCTCAAATGTTAATTTATATAAATGAATAGACTAAAATGATGAATTCACAGAAGGTAGTTAACTTTTTGGGGGGTTTAAGAAAGTGCAGCTTTGTTCAGGATTTATTAGGTTACTTTTCTCCTTTTTAAAAAGAACAACATGAGAACAAATAAATCCTTTGGAAGAGTACTTCACATTAACTAATGAATGACAATAGGGCCATTTGTGGAATTTGACAAACAATTGTAACAGGAAATGATGGGCAAATTTAGAAAGGCTCAGCAAAACACAACATACTAAAATGGCAATTAAGTGAGTAAAAAGTCAAAAGATTATCAGATTAAAAAATAAATTTCTTCAACTTTATAAATATTTTGCTTATGGCTATAATAGAGAACTTATGTATTTTATAATTTGTGGTGATTATTAAATACAGTGCTTTATGTCTTTTTTAAATTAAATTTTCTTAAAATTATTGAAATCTAATGTGATATTCTGTACTTATGCACTCTTCCTTTAGGATTCTGCTCCCAAATAATTTCTGGAAACCACAAAGAATATTTACCCAATGAACGAGAGAATCTCCTTTATTGCTAGTTTGTTATGACCTGCCAGTTTCAGTCCTGCAGAAATACAGTGTTGCCAGTAAACTCAGTTTCCTTCCATTTTAGGTGACAGTTGCTCTGTCACCTAAAATCTAAATCTTTGGACCTAGGTTAGAGATGAGGCACTGGAAGTCTGAGGAAAGTTTTTCTCATATTTTAGTTTTAGTAAGAATGCAAAAGAAAGTTCCAAATGTTTCCACTTCTGAAAATCATACAGGGCAATAAGGAAAGTGCAAAAACACTCTACATCTGATCATAGTGGTATTAAACTATAAACAGAAAATGTCACTACAGAGCCTGCAGATATTTTATATATATATATATATATATATATATATATATATATATATATATAATATATATAATGATAAAATGGGAACACTACAAAAAAGCTCCATGCACATAAATTTAACAATTTGGATGAAATGAGTGAATTCTTTGAGATTCAAAAACTGCCAGAACTCACCCAAGATGAAATACGTAACCTGAACAGTTCTATAACTATTAAAGATATTGAATTTAAGGTTTAAGACCCTCAGAGAAATAAGTCTGTGGTCTCAGATCATTTCACTGGCAAATTACACTGAATATTTAAGGAAATAGAATGAATGCTATGTAATCTCTTCCAGAAAATCAAGGAGGAAAGAATACCTCCCAATGCATTTTATAAGATCATCATTACCCTGATACCAACACCCCACCCCCCAAAAAAGAGAAAACTATGGATCAATATCCCACATAAATATAGATATAAAAATTCTCCAAAAAATATTAGCAAGTTGAACCCAGTAATATATAAAAAGAATAATACACCACAGGCAATGAGGCCTGGGAAAGCAAGGCTGATTCAATATTTGGAAACCAATCAATGTAATCCACAATATTAATAGTGTAAAAAAATAATTGTATCAATTGATACAAAAAAAGAACAACTTTTGACAAAATTCAACACCCATTCAAAATAACCTGAACATGAATGTTTATAGAATTCTTCATAATGGCAAATACTGGAAGCAACTCAAATGTCTTTCAGTGGATAAATGGATAAACAACCTCTGGTACATCTATAGAATGGAATACTACTCAGCAATAAAAAGGAACCAGCTGTTAAACATGCAGCCACTTAGGTGAATCTCAAGGTGTTACGCTGCATGAAAGAATTCAGTCTCAAAATTTATAGACTATGTGATTCCAATGATATGACAGTCTCTAAATGACAAAACTGTGGTGACAGAGAACAGACTAGAAGTTAAGGGTAGGGAGGGTGTGACTATAAAAAGATAGCACAGGGGAAATTTTGGGGGGTGATGGAACTGTTCTGTTTATTGATTGAGGTGGTAGTGACATAAATATGTGCTAACATTTGTGGAATATGGAATTTTACATATCCCCCCAAGTTCAATTTAACTGTATAATCATCTTTAAAATAATAATTTAAAAACACATTATAGCTATATAGTCAGAAAGGAAAATGAATCTTCAAGAAACAAAGAAATCCTACAAACTCCACGTTCTATGAAAGTATGGTCAAAAGCAATTGAGGTCAGCAAAATCTTCGCGGGAATCCTTGATGAAGTACTGAGTTTATAGGGAAGAATGAGTAGTGTGAAGAGGGCGAATTGTGGAAAATATTAGAAATTACCATCAACATTCATTTCTAAAGGAGAAAGCACTACTCTGAGTGAGAAGGACTGAGAATAAATAGGAATAATTACTGAGGGAGATGGAGAATATGCCATGGAACAGACAGATGGGAGACAAAAGTGGCAGATCTCAGGAAGCACCACTTTCTAAAAAGGAAGACAGGAGTTTGTTTCTCTGGGTAACTGTGGCCAGTGAAGGAACCATCACTTCTACCCACGTATCATTGACCAAAACTAGTCATATGAGCTTAACTTCCAGGGGAAGTACAAATCCACCACAGGCACAAATAATCACCATAGTTCACCTCTCTGGTAACTAAATTCAGGCCACTTTCCTTCCTGCATGCCAGATACACTCAGCTCCTTTCTGAGGATGACATCCCCTAAGTCCCCCCAGTCATGATATCAAATTCAAACTCCAGTATGTCTGAGTGGTGTAGGATTGTCTCTTCATTAGGGGATGGTTCACAGGGGTTTCTACATCAAGTCCAAGTGTGGCTCTTCTTAATCTGGAAACCTATGAACTGAATTACAAGATATCTGCCTCCTACTCCAAAGTACAATGATGGATTAAGGACAGGGTAATGCAGAAGCACTCCAAGTAAGAACAGGAAGTGAAGGGAGAGATACTCTGAAGATAGTGGCCCAAAGCTAGATATACTCTATGTAAGCTGTATATTGAATGGAGTATGGTTCCCTTCATAAAATGATGTCCATGAAAATTTATTAACAATGCTTTCCTAATGCAGTAAGGAAAAATTGATCAAGATTTCTGGACGTCATTATGGCAAAATGAAGCAAAGGCTTTAGAGATATTCATTCCCCGGTACTTAGTATTTTTGCTTCTAATAATTTAGCCTGAATAAAATAATCAGAGGATGCAGATATTTACACCCCAAAGAATGTTCATTGCAGACTTATAATAATACCCAAAATTGAAAACAACTGAAATACCCACAGGAGAAAAATAAAATTGTTACATATTTATGAATTGGGATATTTTGAAGTTCTTAAGGACATGGGGACATGCTCATAATACAAGGTCATGGGGAGAGATGAGTTAAAAATTGTCCTTGTAGAATGATATTTGTATATATGTGAGTGCTTTTGTATATATACACATACAAAGGGAAAAATTTGAGGAAATATGTCACTGTGCAACTAGTAGTTATTTCTTTATTGTTGGTGATTACGAATAATTTTTATTTTTTCTGCACACACTTCTGTATAGCAATGTGCCCCATGCCCAGCTTTATATCTCTATTGTTTGCTTTGTTTACTCTTTAGAACTCATCTAACATAATGGATGTTTACTTACTTTGTTTTTTCTACATCTTCTCTTAGTCTGTGTGCTCCCTGGGGGCAAGAATTTTTGTCAGGTTTTCCCCTGCTGAATCCTCCATAAACATTTGCTCGTTGAACAGTGAGTGTCCCAAGACAGAGACTCTTGGGACAATCAGAAACTTTCTTTTTGATGTCATTTCCCTAGGTCCCTTTATCTCCTCTGGACCTTTCTTCATTTTCAAATGCTAAGCCAGGATTCCTGTGAGAGATCTGGAGTAATTTCAGTTGTCTTTTCTTTAAGAAGCTTCATTTTGGGTCAGTGACTATGATTTTCCTTCACTTAAACACACAGAAAATAATTTTCTCAGTGTTGACCTTTTTGGTCAGCACAAGATGAAGTAGGGATTTGGATTGGTGTGTGACTAGAGCCTCTTTGTTTGCAAGGAGCCTCTAGAGATTATTATAGTGGTCCGAGGAAAAAATGTTTACTTTTTAACCTACTTATATAATAATAAGGACACATATACACTTGAGCTGGGGATGAACAGGAAAGTCACCAAGAATCATGAGGCACATCTTTTCTCTGCACATCTGCTGCATTTTCCTCTCTAGACTTACTTACCAACTTCCGCTGCTTACTCATAACTTGTTTCCTCTTCAATTTGCAAGGGCCTTAGTCTACCTCAGGGCTTCCTTTCAGTTTGCTCCATCCCCCACTTCTGACTGAGTCAGCCTCTGATTCCCGAAATTGATCCAGCTCTGGTTTTCAACAGGGGACAGTGCATGGATTGCTCTGGTCTGTGCCCACCCTATGTCCAGTCTGGTGCCTGTAGGGTTTGGAAAGGGTTCCATAAACCAAAGTATGCCCCCAGGAGCATGGGAGGTAAATGGAAGCCACCCTCCACTGTCATCTCCATACAAATGAGTTCTATTCAATTTACTGTTTATTTAAGTCTTACAACGCCACTTTTGACCTTGCAAAGTGCTTTAGGATACTGACATTGATTTATAATCCCCATCTTCCATCGCCTTATCCTGGCATCTGATGTTGAACATGCAGGCTTAATGCATGAGCTTAGCTTTGTTTTTGGAAATCCCGGACCAAAGTTTTTAGTAGGTTGGCCTTCAGCTTCCTTCCTAGCTCAAGGGACAGAGAGTAGCCTCTGTTTTGAGGAGTGTATTCAGTGTATTTTTATTTTTGTACTGTGACTAGTTCAGGACCACAGTTATAAAATGCCTTGCTTCTTTTATTATTGTGGTGGGGCTCAGGGAGGCTGCCTCAAGACGTGCCACCTGGCACGTGGATTATTTTGAGCTGAAAACAAGCAAAGCCCAAAAGACTCAGGAAGAACCTTTGAACTTCCCCCTAACTGCCTACAAGAATGTAAGACAGGAGGCCTGTCCCAGGAAGGAGCTATCACGTTGCATAACTACAGTAAAGATTAGGTGTGGTGAACAGGGAGGAACCTAGCAGAGCCCATTTGATCCAAGTCCTCTCTGTGTCCCATTGTCTTTGGATGGCCCAGCAAACATTTGTTTACCAAACATGAACTGTTTTTATCTTCCTGTGAATGACCCTACTTCCTCTTGAAACCTCAGACCCCCGCCCCCTTCTTCTTAGTTCAGAATATATGTACCTCACCCTGCTTTGCTATCTCTGCAATTTTTCATACTTATGTGGACTCCCCGTGCACATGTAATAAATTTGATTTCCTCCTGTCAATCTGCCTTATGTCATTTTAATTGCCAGCCAAAAGAACTAAGAGAGGAAAGGGGAAATTTCCCCTCCCCTGACCACTGTTTCTGGAGGGAAAATTTCTATAAAAATTACTCTAATTTAAATATCAAACATTTTTTTTAAAAAGATTAGGGCTTCTTTTGAAAAAAAAAATCCTGAGTTCAGTTCAAATGTATGCCCATATTTTACAGAGTCAGGAAATATTAAGAGACTGTTGTTCCTGATCAGATGACACAGAGAAAATTCTGGAATACTAATATTCCCATCACATGGATGAACCATTGCTGGAGTCTTGTCTTCTGCTGAAATAAAGAGACAGATATGGAGAAATATGTGGATAAGAGAAGAGCCCCACAAATTTGATATCTGAGCATGAGTAACATGTCATTTTGATTCTGAACATCATCTATGGCTGGAAGATAAAATTAGTTCCTTTTTTTCTATGCTTTTATGATAACCGTGTTTGATTCTTAATGTTCTGAAAAATGCTAATTTGTGTTTTTCACAGTGCAAACTAAAATATATTTCCTTTAAGAAAACAACAGGCTGAACCCAACTGTAGAAATTATATTTACTTTGTAAATCAAGTTTGTTTCTAGCCTCTGCCTCTGTGGTCAGAGACCGAAACAGTGTACTAACTGCAGTAGTTACTTCCTCATTCTTTCAGGGGTGTTCGTTTTTATGCCTGCTTATAACCACAATTCCCCTCAAATACAAACACACAGAGTCAAATAATTTGACATTTAATTGTAAAGCATTTTATATTATAGTTAAAAAACATAAATTTTTGTCTTAAAAGAACCCCAAACTCTAAGCTGCATGATTCTCTAAGTCAGCAGTATTTCCATCTGATGAAGGAAATAAAGTGAAGCATCATGTATAGTCAAGAACTAGGAGAGATTCGCCCTTGGCAGTGCTGACCTGGTGACACCAAAGTAGCCTCTCTCCCATACCTGTCAGTCCAAGTCTCTTGGCTGGGGAATATTTCCTTTGCCCACTGGAGACTTGGACTCCTGTCCAATCTTCACAACTGCTTCATCCACATGATTGTGGCCATTGTTAACCACTGCTTTCTCCTCTCCTTCCTCCATGGAATGGCCATCTCTACCACTGCTGACCTATGTAAAAATCCCAGGTGTTTGCCTGCTTGTTTATTTCTATCTTTCCTAGACTGCAGGCTGCATGGGGGCAAGAGAGGTATCTATTACATTCACCTTTGTACATCCAGCCCTAGTGCAATAAGTATTTGTTAACTAATGAGAGAACAGCTCAGCATCAGTTAGCAGCAAGTGGTCATGTATTTCTGGTCTCTTTGAAAAATTCACTTTATTCAAAATCAGTACCATATGCACATATATTAACCTCTAATTCAGTTGAGAGTGAGAGTCTAAGGGCAATCTGTCCACCATATCTATTGCTCTCTTGCCCCATTGTTAGATTTGTTTGAGTGATCTGACGGTTTAAACAGATGTTCATTTCCGTACCAAGTTTCTGCCACTTTTCGCCTCACTCTTCAAGCTGAAGCCATACTGGTCTTTCAGTTCCTCAGATGTGCTGGGCATTTCCTTGCCTCTGGCCCTTTCATACCCTTTTTCCTCTGTTAGGAATGTTTTCCCTCTTGCCCTCCTTGACTTGGCTAACTCTTACTGTTCTTGCAGGATCCAGCATAAATGTCATTTCCTCAGGATTGTTTTCCCCAGTCCCCTGATCTTACCTTTTTTCTTCTGCTTCACACTTTGTTTTTGAATTCTGCATAGCACTTATCATTTTGTTACGATATGTTTATCTAACAATTTTGTTTTGTCTGTTTAATGTCTGTCTCCTCCATTTGGTTGTAGGTTCCACAAGAATAGGGTTGAAAATGTAATGCCTAGTACATAGTGGGTGCTCAGTAAATATTTGTTGAAAGAATGAATAAATGACTGAATGCTTGCAGTATCCTCTTCCTTTCTTGCAGCTCTATGTGTGTTAAAAGGATTGAATTTCTCTGAGAGAGGGAAACCATTTTTTCCCAGATGGCAGTGTATGTACAGTGTAAATTAATCAATGAATAAGTTAGAACAAAATTTAGATTACCAATATCAAAAGACATGTGGCATTTCACTTCAGGTTACCTCACTTGCTATTAATCACCACTTAATTGAAAGTTGTGTTTCTTTGTCTTTTTTTTTTGAGGAAAAAGCTTAAACCAATGTTTTATGGTTTATGAACCTCTACATCTCCACAGTGCTTTTGGCTTTAGTATCAAGAAGTCCTTATACATAACTTTCTTTCAACTTTTCTTTTCAACTTTTTAACTGTATGTAACTTAGTAAGGTAACATATACTTTAAATACATTATTTTACCCTTCTAAATAGGATTTGAGTCCACTTTCATATTACTGACATTTCCCAGATATCAGACAAAGCAATTGATATGAAGATTTAAAGAATGGTCAAAATTTTTTAAGGAGAAAAATTTATTTCCACAGAAATCTAACATTGTATCATTAATGTAATATAATACATATATGATTTAATACAAATTTAGCAATATATTTTTTTTTTAGTTTCCTGGTAGACGAAACCAGAAAGGAAACATAATGGATTCTAGATATTATAAAAGAAACATATGTATTCAGTCAGAACAAAACAAAACTAAACAGTATTCCCAACATTGTGTTCCAGGCAGGAATTATCTTCCAAGAGAAATTCCTTGCTTGGATCCATACAGAGGAGCAATTGATAACACAGTGGGCAGTACCTTTCAATATTATTTTGTAGAAGATTCAAAAAGGTCTAAGAATGACCATTTTTTATGTCAACCTTTGACAGATACTGAGATGATAATATTAAACTTTTGTAAAGGCTTTTCAGTAAGGAGTTAAGATACTATACATTTGTTGCTTTTCGATGAACTAATCTAAAAGAAAGATAAAGTTTATTTAGAAAAGAGACAAGCAGTGGTCAATATGTCCTTCTCAAATATCACTTATGATAATAGAGCCCTAAAATGAAGCAGAAAGGGCTTCCCTGGTGGCGCAGTGGTTGAGAGTCCGCCTGCCGATGCAGGGGACACGGGTTCGTGCCCCGGTCCGGGAAGATCCCACATGCCGCGGAACGGCTGGGCCCGTGAGCCATGGCCGCTGAGCCTGCGTGTCTGGAGCCTGTGCTCCGCAACGGGAGAGGCCACAACAGTGAGAGGCCCGCGTACCGCAAAAAAAAAAAAAATTGACAAAGAGTGAGTCTTGTCACTCAGGATAGTTTCTAAAGGATTCTGTAAACAAAAGCTTGTCTTTTGAGTCTCCATTCTTTTTGAGGTGACTGAGTAGATCTCATCATACAGCTATAAATGTTTGTTCAAATAAAGTATTGACCGGGAAAAGTTCTTGGAGCTATATATAGAATGAGGAGAGGTTGTTATAAGCCTGTAAAGCTGAGTGAAATAGCTCAGTTAGTAAGAATTAGAATTTGTGCTTTCATGATGCTCTTGTGAAAGCCATAGCAGGGGTAACTATGTCCCTAAATCTACACTTATTATTGATCCTGTTGGCTGTATTCAGGACCCTTCATGATATTTTCAAGGAAAGTATAGATTAAATATTTGAATTTAATACATTCCAATTTAACTGTAAAATTGATAACTATATACATAATTTATAAGTTACATATATAGCTACTTATGTTTTTAAGTTGTTTCATTTTCTCTCAGATTAATGAAAGTTCCCTTTGAAAACATGTCTTGAATAATGATTTAATTAAGATGTAAAATGAACATGTTGTTTCTTGAACAGTGGAGAAGCTCCACTGCCAATTAGGATTTTTTTATTGCAGATATTTGAAGATTGAACTCTTAGTATTTGATGTTCCTTTTGATGAAATGGAGCTAATTTTAGGTACTGCTAGATTTTGTGCTCAAATAATGCCATTTGTAGGCTCTGTTCTGTGGCTTACAACAGATTCAGATTTATATTACTCTACTTTAAAATTCTTCAGAGAGAGACTTGCTTCCTGTACCTTCCTCATGATTCTAGGGATCCACACACACTCTCTCTGTGGCCCAGATCGGGTTGCTGTGCCCAGCCCATCCTTCAGCCAGTCACTGCTGATGAGGAGTGGTGAGGGGTAGGGTGGGGGGGGCGGTGGATAGTAGCAAAACAAGCACTTCGGCCTAGGCCCCACTCCTGAGTAGAGTGGAGAGTTTCCCCACACACGTGGAGAGGGGATGAGACGGCTCACTAACAGGAAAACTGGGGTACTGTTCCCACCATGAGGGGGAGTGAGTGCTCTCGGCAAAAGAACAAATATCCACTGTAAGTTAGAACATGGATGTTCCGGTGGCAGAGCTGGCCAGAGCTCGAGGTCAGTGGCCTTGAGAGCCTCGTTATGAACCCCTTCTTCTGATCTAGGCCTTTAGGAATGAAGGGCCTACAAATTCATTGAGAGGTTAAATATTGTTGTATCGTGTTCAGGAAATGAATGAGTGAAATCTATTATAAATGTTCATTTCTACCTGGTAATGAAAAATTCAATTTTGCTATTTCAGGCTTCTCTTAATAGCCCAAATATTCTTGTGGAGTACGGTTATCCTGGAAAAGGTCATCCGGTGTTTCTATGGTGAAAACTTTCATATGTCAACTTTCCTTCAACGCTTTAACATGTTTCTTCACATATCATCTGACAGTGGTATTGCGCAACCCAGTCTGTAACTTGCGGACAACCACAAAGCATCTTGATTTAGAAGCATATACACCACATTTTATTTTTTTTTTTTTTTCTTTTTGCGGTATGCGGGCCTCTCACTGTTGTGGCCTCCCCCGTTGCGGAGCACAGGCTCCGGACGCGCAGGCCCACCGGCCATGGCTCACGGGCCCAGCCGCTCTGCGGCACATGGGATCCTCCCAGACCGGGGCACGAACCCGCATCCCCTGCATCGGCAGGCGGACTCTCAACCACTTGCGCCACCAGGGAGGCCCTACACCACATTTTATATCGACAGCACTATCTAATCATTTAGAATTACATTTTATGAGAAAACTAAAGGTCTCACATTTTGGCCATTTTGCCAACAGTCTCTGTCTGAAGCAGTTCACGGGTGGGGAGAGAGATTTATTTTTCAGTATCAAGTTTGTGGCATGAAGCATTTGTTTTACAGACAATATTTACCAGTTATTTTTCTGTCTTTAGTTCTCGGACCCCAGATACCAAGGACAAATTGAATAATACAGTTAAATCAGCTGATTCGGCATAAGCCCAGAAAGAAGAGTTCTATCTTAGAAAAATAACTGAATTCTAAATCTGTGTCTGAAGAAATGTCATGTATAGGTTTTAGCTGTGAAACTGTTCTAAGAATGTAGAGAGGTATTCCCTATGGTTTTGATTGTGTTTGTCCTGAAAAGTTTCAATTTAATCGTAGAAAGGTTTGGGTCTTTTGAAAACAGCAAGAAAATCAATTATCAGGGTTTCAATTTTCTCCGGGCAATTTTCACCATTTCAGCATGCCCAGGAGGGAAACGGCCTATAATTTTGTTATGCTGAAGAATTTCGCAGGGTGGCTAATGGTCTTACTAAAAGTAAAGAAATCCCTTCGGTGGCATATGCAGGAAGTTATGTCTGAATCATTTAGAACCATTGTAGAGAAGCTTTTGTTCCTGAAGAGATCCGTGGGGGATTTTCCTGGGAAGAAAAGGTGTCTGAATATTTTTAAACCTTGGACAGATTTATCAAACTCGCTGTTTCACTTAAACCTTTGCCAAATGTGACTCACCTTCCATCAAATAGACCTCTCCCCAGGCATCTTCATCTTCAAAAAATCAACACCCAACACCACCTTACATTTCTTTCACTGATGCAATGATGAAATCTGTCTCAAAAGAAAAATATTTGCATTGATTTTATAATCTTAGGGGCCCTAACATTCGAGTGAGGCTGTTATTTAGAAGCATACTCCAAAAACTATTTTTTTGAAGAGTTTTTGTTTGTTTGTTTGTTTTGGCTGTGGGGGACATGGAGGGGAGGGAAGCTGGATGATAAGTGAAATGGCCTGAAAGCATGAGTCAAGGCAAAAAACAAGAATAAATCAAAGGGAAATCATTGAACAGTGGTGAATATAAAAAAAGAAATTAGATCAGGTTACAGAGGAAAATGCATAAATTTAGTATCCAGAAATATTCTTCACGGGAGGGTCTATTAGTTTGTCTCCCAGCAGAGGTCGGTGAAGTGATAGTCTCCAGAAGGTGGGGCCGTTAGCTCTGTAGGCATTTAGAACTGGTCCGAACAAAGCACCTTCGAGCCTTAGGTGGGGAATGACACACTGTAGACAGGAGCTGGATGAGCAGGTATAAAGACTCTTTGACTCCCTTTGACTTCCAGCGAATCATGTATAGGCAGTTCAAAAATCCTGCCGCCTCTTTCCTGCCAATTTGGATGCAAATTCTCCTTGGCCAGAAAGCTGATCATTCGGTATGAAAGCCTCTTTTTTTGGTGGCTCCTCAGGTTCTTCACATATCACCTGGCATTCTGCTCAATAAATAGTTATAACTTTAAATGTAATGTCAGAGATTTACAGATGCTATCTCATACTTCAAGATCACTGCAATCTCCTCTCTTACCTAAGAGGCAATGATGCCCAGACACCAAGCTGGTGAGTTGGATTTCTAACCCTGGGCTACCTCTTCAGAGAAAGAAAGAGAGCCTGGGTTTAGATGCAAATAAACTTAGGTGTGAATTCTGGCTTAAATTCCCATTTCTGTCCCAAAGCTTTCAACCAGTTTGTACCATAACCTCCTTTATCCTTGCAGTGGAATTATTTGAAATTCTAGTTTGAAAGTCTGTCTAGGAGCTTGTACAATTCACTCTGTCATTGTCTGAGTGAGATCATCCAGAGCCTGGTGCCTGGTTCCTCCTCCTACTAGGAATTAATGCTTTTTAGTGGATGTAATGTATCTGTGACCTAATTGTGCATAAAACTGAACTTAAAAAATTTTTTATAACCAAATTTGCTTTCTATTATAAATGTTGATTTCTACCTGGTAATGAAAAATTTAATTTTGCTAATTCAGAATAAACCTCATCAAATCAGGATTTTAAAAATATCACTTCAAAGTAAACTCATTCATTTTAGACTTCTTCCCTTAAATTTCAATTTTGCTTAAGTGGCATCTAACTTTAGGGAGGTGTTGTGGATTATGTAACCCCAGGTTGTGTGCATGTTTCCCTCATCTTAGAAAGGAAGCAGCAAGGTACAGTGTTAGAAGAATAGCTAGTAATTTACAAAGTAAATTACAAATAGTTTTACTTACTATCTTACAGGATGTAAGCCAGCTGAAGTGCCAAAACTGTGTAGCATTACCTCCAAGAAAGAGCCTGAAACTGTGCCAGCAGAAGGCACTATGAATTTGGCAGTGACTGCTATAGCCTTGAGGCAAGGTAGGTCTTTGCCTCTAGATCAAAAGAGAGACTGTAATAAGCTATGGTTTTTTGGTGCTTTCCTTATAATTAAAGCTATTATAGAATCAGAATTTTGCTTAGAAGCTTCTCTATACCAATCAAAAAAGACAGTACATTTGACATTAGGAAATTGACTGCCCATTTGCTCTAAGATGGACAATTTTGGAAATACCTAGAGTTCATCTAAAGTGACCACTGTGATTCCAAATTACCCTGGGTGAAATAGTGCCATTTTGTGAGATGTGTGCAAGAATTCGAGAAACAGTGATACTACACATAAGAAGCATGTGTCGGGCTTTGCAGAAGTGCAAACTTGGATTGAATGGACTGCATCTGGAGAAATGATCATGGTCAATCTAATGTGTTGATTCTATAGCTCATATCTTGAGCCCCTAGCCAGTGGTTGGCTATGTTTGACAGCAGACTCGATAATTTTTGGCCCTCACCAGATAGAGTTTATGGAGATTTGTTTCCCAAATTAAACTCTCAGGGTTTTAAACACAGAAAAGAGTTAAAATAGGCCTTGTAAGGTTTTTGGGTGGTGACCCAAAGTACATTTCATCCAATGAGGAACAGTAGCTTGTAAGATTTTTATTAACAACTTTTTGGAGGTATAGCTGACATACAATAAAATGCACAGAATTAAAGCATGAGATTGGATAAGTTTTGACATGTGTATACACTCATAAACCAATCCACAGTCAAGATAATGAAAATATCCATCACTTCCAGAAGGTTCTCATGCCCCTTGGTAATACCTCCTTTCTGCTTTTTTTTCAGTTTCTCTCCACCACTGGGTCTGCAGGCAACCTCTGATCTGTTTCTTCTAACTATAGATTAGTTAATGTTTTCTAGAACTTAATATACATGGAATATAGTATGTATTCTTTTCTCTCTGAATTCGTTCATTCAACATGAGTATTTTGAGATTCATCTGTGTTGTTGTGTGTCAATAGTTCATTTGTTTTTAATCGTTGATGTGTATTCTATTACATGGATATACCACCAGTTGTTTATCCATCACCTGTGCTTCGACATTGGAGTGTTTTCCAGGTTTTTGTTATTACAAATACAGCTGCTGTGCACATTCATGTACCAGTCTTTATGCGGACATATCCTTTGTTTTCCATTGAGTAAATATCTAAGTGTGGAAGAGTTGCATCATCTGTTAGGTATATGTTCAGCTTTTTAAGGAACTGCCAAACTGTTTTCCAAAGTGTTTGGACCACTTCATATTTTCATCAGCAGTGTATGAGAGTTCTAATTCCTTCATATACTCACCAACACTTGTATGGTCGATGTTTTTAATTTTAGCCACTTTATTAGGTGTGCGGGGGTATCTCATTGTGGTTTTAATTTTCATTTTCCTAATGACTAATGATATTGAACATCCTTTGTGCTTACTTACCATCTGTATATTTTTGGTTGTTGTTGTTTTGGGTTTTTGGGTTTTTCTGGTGACATGTCTGTTCAGTCAAGTCTTTTGCCCATTTTTATATTGGGTTGTTAGAGTTCTTTATGTAACCTGAATGCAGGTTCTTTTTCAGATATATGATTTGCAAATATTTTTTCTCAGTCTGTGGCTTCTCATTCACTTAGTATCTTTCAAAGAGCAGAATTTCTTAACTATTTTTTAAAGAAATATTGCACTTTTGTAGTTATGGCTAAGAAATTTTTGCCTAACCTAAGGTTGCAAATATTTTGCTCTGTTTTCTTCTAGAAGTCACACGCTTGTTAAGATTTACATTTAGATCTATGATCCCATTAGGGTTAATTTATTATCTTTTAAATTATTTTTTAATTTTTTAATTTTTAAAAATTTAGTTTTAATATTTTTTGGCTGCTTTGGGTCTTCATTGCTGCATGCAGGCTTTCTCTAGTTGCGGCGAGCAGGGGCTACTCTTCGTTGTGGTATGCGGGCTTCTCATTGAGGTGGCTCCTCTTGTTGTGGAGCATGAGCTCTAGGCACATGGGCTCAGTAGTTGTGGCTCATGGGCTTAGTTGCTCCACGGCATGCGAGATCTTCCTGGATCAGGGATCGAACCCATGTCCCCTGCATTGGCAGGCGGATTCTTAACCACCATGCCACCAGGGAAGTCACGAGTTAATTTTTGTATATGGTGAGATATATGGGTCAAAGTTCATATTTTTGTGTATGGGTATCCAATTATTTCAGCATATTTGTTGAGAAGATTATACTTTCTCCTTTGTATCTGTGTTGTAATCAGTTTTCCATATATTTGCAGGTCTATTTCTGTTCCATTAATGTAGTTGTCTGTCTTTATGCCAAACACATACCATCTTGATTACTGTAGCTTTATACTAGGTCTTAAAATATGGTTGTGAGAGTCCTCCAACTTCATGCTTTTTTTCAAACTTGTTTTGGCTGTTCTGGTTCCTTTATACTTCCTTTAAACTTTGTATTTGAACTTTAAAATCAACTTGTCAATTTCCACAAAAATGCCTGCTGGGATTTTGATAGGAGTTGCATTGACTCTATAGATCAATTTAAGAAGAATTGGCATCTTAACAATATTGAGTCTTCCAACCCAGGAACATGATATTATCCTTTCATGTATTTAGGAGTTCTATTATTTATCTCTCAGCAATGTTTTATAGTTTTCATTGTGTCTTTTACATCTTTTGCCAGACTTATCCCTATTTCACATTTTTGGTGCTATTGTAAATGGTATTGCTTTTTAGAAATTCGGATTGCTTGTTACTAATAAATAGAACTTCAGTTGATTTTTGTGTATTGACCCTGTGTCCTGAACCTTGCTAAACTCATTTATTTGTTCTAGTAGCTTTTTAATCAATTCTGTAGGATTTTCTATATAGATAATCATGTCATCTGCAAATAAGAGTTTTACTTCTTCCTCTCTAATCTGGGTGTCTTTTATTTATTTATTTTCCTCTTTACCCTTTGCACTGGCCAGAGCCTCTGGTAAAGTGGTGGATAAAACTGGTGAGGGTGGATACCCTTGTCTTGTTTCTGATCTTAGGGGGAAAGCATTTGTTTTTCGTTAAGAATGATGTTAGCTGTAGGTATTTCATAGATGAACTTTTTCCCTTTCTTTGGATGAGAAAGTTCCCTTGCTGAGAATTTTTATCAGGAATGGAAATTGGATTTTTGTTAAATGCTTTTTCTGCAATTATTTAGATTACCATGTATTTTTTTCTTTTTCGTTTGTTGATATGGTTACATTAATTTTTGAATGTTAAACAATTGTTGCATTCATGGGATAAACCCCCTCTTTGTCACGATGGCCTTTTATGTATTTTTGTTTGTATTTAATAAGCAATTTATTTTATTTTTTAAAAAATATTTATTTACTTATTTATTTATTTATTTTGGCTGCTCTGGGTCTCAGTTGCGGCACGTGGGATCTTCGTTGCGGCATGTGGGTGGGATCTAGTTCCCTGACCAGGAATTGAACCCGGGCACCCTGCATTGGGAGGGCGGATTCTTACCCACTGGACGGACCACCAGGGAAGTCTCCCTTTTACATATTTTTGGATTCAATTTGCTAAAATTTGTGTTTTAGCAAATTGGCTCAGTGGTTAAGAATGGTGGCTCAGTGGTTAAGAATCTGCCTACCAACGCAGGGGACATGGGTTCGAGCCCTGGTCCGGGAAGATCCCATATACCGCGGAGCAACTAAGTCCTCCAGCCACAACTACTGAAGCCCTAGAGCCCGTGCTCCGCAACAAGAGAAGCCACCACAATGAGAAGCCCATGCACTGCAACAAAGAGTAGCCCCCGCTCGCTGCAACCAGAGAAAACACGTGCACAGCAACAAAGACCCCGTGCAGCCAAAAATAAATAAATTTATTAAAAAAGAAAAAATTTGTGTTTAGTAATTTTACATCAATGTCATGAGAGGTATTGATCTGTAGTGTTCTTTTCTTGTACTATTTCGTATTGGTATAGGATAATGCTTGTCTCATTGAATGACTTGGGAAGTACTCCTTCTTTAATTTGCTGCAATGTTTTGTGTATAATTGGCATAATTTCTTTCTTAGATGTTTGGTAAAATTTACCAGTAAAAACATCTGGGCCTGAAGTTTCCTCTATGGGAAAGTTTTTACCTCCAAGTTCAATTTCTTTGAGAGATATAGGGCTATTCAGGTTATCTATTTCTTGAAGTTTATATGTCTCAAGGATTTGTTTCCATTTCATCTAAGTTGTCAACTTTATGGGCATAAAATTTTTAATAATATTCCTTTATTTTCCTTCTAATATCTGTAGAATTTGGACTGTTATCACTTCTCATTGTGGATATTGATAATTTGTGAAAGCTTTCTTTCTTTTTTTTTTCGTGACTAATCTGGCTAGAGATTTTGCCAGTCTTTTGATCTTCTCAAGGCTTATGGTTTCATTGATTTTTCTCTATTGGTTTTGTGTTTCTATTTTATTGCTTTCTGATCTGATCTTTATTATTTTCTTCCTCTGCTACTTGGATTTCACTTTGTAATACTATCAATTTTCCCTAAATACTGTTTTAGACACATCCCACAAATTTGGAAATAGTTTCTTTTTATTTTTACTCAGTTTAAAATACTTTGAAGTTTTCCTATTGATTTATTATTTGATACATGGGTTATTTAGAAATGTGTCATTGAGTTTCCAAATATTTGAAGCTTTTCTAGTGATCTTCCAGTCATCTTCTAATTTCTAATAACTCTATTATGGTCAGAGATAATCTTTGGTATGACTTAATTCTTTTAAATTTGTTGAGACTTTTTTTTTTTTTTTTTTTTGCTGTACATGGGCCTCTCACTGTTGTGGCCTCTCCCATTGCAGAGCACAGACCCTGGACGCACAGGCCCAGCGGCCATGGCTCACGGGCCCAGCTGCTCCGTGGCATGTGGGATCCTCCCAGACCGGGGCACGAACCCGTGTCCCCTGCATCGGCAGGCGGACTCTCAACCACTGCGCCACCAGGGAAGCCCTGTTGAGACATTTTTTATAGCCCAGAATATGGTCTACCTTGGGTAAATTTTTCATGCACACTTAAAGAGAATGCATATTCTGCTTTTATTAGGTGGAGTGTTCTATAAATATCAGTTAAGTCGGTTGATTATGTTAATTCTTCTGTGTCTTTACAGATTTTCTGTATATTTGTTCTATCAACTATTGAGTGTGAAATATTTAAATCTCCAACTATTATGGATTTATCTACTACTCCTGTAGTTCTATCAGTTTATACTTTATGTATTTTGTTATTGGGTACATAAATTTAGATATTTTATTTAACTCATATTCTTGATGAGTTAGCCCCTTTATTATTATGAAATAACCTTTAAAAAGTTCCTGATAATATTCTTTGCTTTGAAATCTATTGTGTCTTATACTAATACAGTCACTTCAACTTTCTTTTAATTAGGGTTAACATGGTACCTATTTTTCTCTCCTTTTATTTCATTATAAATATAAGTATGGGTTGGCCAAAAAGTGCGTTCAGGTCTTCCATAACATCTTATAGAAAAACCCAAAAGAACTTTTTGGCCAACCCAATACATGCACACACATGCACTAGATAGGTAGATAGATAGATAGATAGGTATCATATAGTTGGGCCTTTCATTTAAAAAATCTAATTTGACAGTCTCTGCCTTTTAATTGGGATGTTTTAGCAGTTAATATTTAAGTGATTATTGACATAGTTAGGTTTAAGTCTATCAGTCATTTTGCCGTTTGTTTTCTATTTGTTCCATGTTTCTTTTTTCCCCTTTTTTCCTCATGTGTTTGCCCGAAGAACTTCCTTTAACATTTCTTATAGAGCAGGTTTGTTGGTGATGATTTTTTTTTCAGCCTTTGTACATCATAAAGAGTCTTTATTTCACCTTAGTTCTTAAAAGACATTTTACTTGGTATAGAATTCTAGGTTGGCAGATTTAGTTTAAGATATTGCTTCACTGTTTTCTCACTTGCATTTTTCTTATAAGAAATCTGCCATCATCCTTATCTTTGCTCTCTGTACTTAATATGATGTTTTTCTCTGGCTAGTGGGAATAGGCACTGTTCCCAGTCCTGGGTGAGCACCAACTATTGTTAGCTCTAATCCTTTTGGGTGGTTCTTTCCCAGCAGCAATCACCAATACTCTGTCCTGTGAGCTCTAGCCTCCTTATTTTCCTCAGACTCTTAGCTCCATCTCCTCAACTCAGAGAGTCAGCCAGGCTTCTCCAGGACTCCTTTTCTATGCTGTCTGGGGCCTGAAAACTCTCTCAAAGCTGTAAGCTGAGGCAATCATGGGATTCACTTTGTTTCCCGTTTCTCAGTGACCAGTGTTCTTCATGGCCTGATGCCCAGTATCTTGAAATTTGTTGTTTCATATATCTTGTCCATTCGTTTTGGTTGTTCAGACAAGAGGGTAAATCTAGCTCCTGCTATTCCATCTTGGTCATTAGCAGAAGTCCTTGGAGCTGGTTTTTGTCATGGACTTAGACTTATTGGAACTCTATCTGTTGATCATTTGATGTCGTTTTCCCTCTTATTGACAAATGTTTATGAGAAGACAGAATAAGATAAAGTTGAGGTTAGGTAGAGAACACAGTATTACCAAGAATTTTTAGCAAAACAAGTCTGATCAGAAAGTTCAATACATAAATAAGTAAAATATAATTTTCTCAGGAAAGAGAAAAAGAAATTCCGGGTTGAAAGCTTCATTGAAATTGTATTTTAGACCTGGTATATGGTTCACCTCTCCACCATAGGCCAGGAACCTCAAGCAGAAGAGACCCACAGAGCCTTGAGGAATGCACACAGAAGTTGTCAGGCTCATGGGTCTTGGTTTGTGGCAGGAAGGTCAGAGCTGAATCGTAGTAGGTCCTCCGAAATGTGGAGAGCCTCCTCTCCAAATAAAGAAACCTGTTACAATATAAACAAACGAACTTTATAAACTTATAGAAACAAGGGAGAAAATTTCCATTGTGAAATGGCATCTCATTAGGAGAAATGACTGCACAGGTTTTTTTTGTTTTTCTTTTTTGCGGTACGCGGGCCCCTCACTGCTGCGGCCCCTCCCACTGCGGAGCACAGGCTCCGGATGCGCAGGCTCAGCGGCCATGGCTCACGGGCCCAGCCATTCCGCGGCATGTGGGATCCTCCCGGACCGGGGCACGAACCTGCGTCCCCTGCATCGGCAGGCGGACTCTCAACCACTGCGCCACCAGGGAAGCCCGACTGCACAGTTTTTATTGTTTATTATTTGGTTTTAGGATATCACTCGTGGGAAGAATCTGTGGATCGTTGTTGATTTCTTAAATTGAGGGTTGATACAAGTGACCTGAAGTTCTGAATGAAGAAAGAAATGTTATGCGAGCCCTAAGACATCGTGAAGTTGGAATTGGAGGTAGTTCTTCCAGATCTCAATTTTGTGTGACTGGTGGACGTGGCTGTTCTGGTTCAGACCTGTTAACACAGGTGAGCCCTGCATAATGTTAGCCATTACCATATGTTTAGACAGTGATGACTAGCCCAGCAGAGTGTAATCTGCATTCATGGCAGTGCACATTTGTGTGGCACACCCCAAATGCTCCCCAGAACACCATTGATGACGGGATTTGAGAAAAGTGAAGCCAAAGAACTTCATGCTGGGTATTAACATGCAAGTTTTACATTGAATAGAGGCATCTTCAAAGAAAGAGTTGTGGAACTAGTCAGAGATTGGTGGCAGTCTACTGTGAAGTATACTTCAAACATAACCTCAACTGGGGAGGACTGACCAAAAATTAAACAAACTGGGCTGGGAAAAACATGTTCCAGACGCATGTCATGGGGAGATTTGAGAACAGGAGAGTGAGTACCAACTTTTAACACTGGTGAATGCATCCCCATGGGGGCCATGTTATAATGATATCAGACACAGTGGATGTAATTAACACTCATTTCTAGATGCACATCCCTTCTCTAAACAACGTATATTTACTTGATTCAGTCACACTTTCGACCTTTAAACTCCCTGTTTAAGACAGGAGAGGTTGGGTTATACTAGAAATAAATAATCCAACATTCTCTGCAGTTGAACACAGCAAAGATTTATTTCTTATCAATGCAAAGTCTGCTGTGTGCCCAGGTGACTCTCCAGAGCCACTGCTATCCATGTGGTGACTCAGTGATTGAGGCCTGTACCCTCTAAACACATGGCCTCCTCAGTTAAAGGTCAGGGAAGGAGAGCCTGTTTTAGCCTGGAAATGCTGATGTCACTCCTGCTCATGTTTTAGTGGACAGAATTAGTTACGTGGCTCTCCCCAGTTACAAGGGCACTGACTCAGCCCCCAACTTGGTTTCACTAACACCCATTAATCTTTCTGGCTTCAGGTTAAATAATTATTTGCTTCACATTTGTCTCTCCCATTAGACTGTAAACTCTGCATTACTTATTCTCTGTTGTTTCCCCAGCCTTTGGCATACTCAGGACCTAGTGTTTAGTTAGTCAGACATTTATAAATAAATAACTACTTGGGATAATAATAGGCACCTGGAAGTTTTTTTTCTTGATATTGTCAGTAATTTCTGTTTTACTAGCTATAGGAACATTCAAAAGTTATAGACAGTCTGATTTCATAAGTGGCAGACAGCAAGCTGGGAGACATTTACAAACCTGTAGATTGTCAACAACTATTCTAGTTTCTGACATTGCGGTAGTGTCTCATTTATTCATGACACATCATTCCTGCAGATAATATTGTTCATTTTTAAAAGGATAGATTATTTAAAATTTTCTTTTTTTCCCCGACTGTAAATGTAATATATGTACATTATAGAAAAACTGAAAATTACATACATCAAATATAAAGAACTTTAAATTCCAGTGTTCAAAAACTACTGTATTTTGGCATATTCATTTTCAGACTTTTACCAACACATATCTTTATCAGGTTGAGCTCAAACAGTAAAATGGATTTTTATTATGAATTTCTTAAAATTTTGTCACAGCATTTCTACTTTGCATTAAAGTCTGTTAATGCATCATTTCCAATGACTACATAATATTTCTTTCATGTCTAAACCATGATTTACTGAACCATCCCCTTGTAAGTGGACATTTAGATTATTTCCAAAAGGTTTTCACTACATAAAATGCTGCAACAAATATTGTAATGCATAAATGTTTCTCCATATTTTGGACTACTTTCTTAGAAGAGTTTCATAGAAGGAAAACATAATTTAAAAGGTAGGAGCATTTATACAATCATAGGGACACCTTTAAAATAGTAGTTTTAAGCAAACACAGGAAACATCTAATCTGCTTAATATTCTCTTATGAGCTCTTGGGGGGTTTAAAATGTTTTTGTCTTTTTATGTAGCAGTCAAAAAAATTTTTGAAAGTAACTTTTATATGATCAGCACTCATTGCATGGGACAATATCTCATTGGGTAGGACAATAATAACATGCCCAGCATTTCCACACTGCCATTTATAGCAGGTCCTTTTTTTTTAAAATTAATTAATTATTTTTATTTTTGGCTGTGTTGGGTCTTCATTGCTGCGCATGGGCTTTTTCTAGTTGCAGCGAGCAGGGGCTACTCTTTGTTGCGGTGTGTGGGCTTCTCATTGCAGTGGCTTCTCTTGTTGCAGAGCAAGGGCTCTAGGCATGTGGGCTTCAGTAGTTGTGGCACGCAGGCTCAGTAGTTGTGGCTCGCAGGCTCTAGAGCGCAGGCTCTGTAGTTGTGGCGCACGCGCTTAGTTGCTCCGCGGCATGTGGCATCTTCCTGGACTAGGGCTCAAACCCATGTCCCCTGCATTGGCAGGCGGATTCTTAACCACTGCACCACCAGGGAAGTCCCCTGTAGCAGGTTCATAATGTTCGAGTGATACCTCTGAACTCATCTGGAATCCTTCAAGTTACAAAACTATTTTAACATATCAGTTTTTTCCCCCAGAAATTTCCATGTTTGCACTGGCTAAAGTACTTACTGAAATAGTTTCTTTAATCACTTTTTCTTCCCTCCACATTGAATAAATATGGCAGAATCATTTGCAAAACAGAGTCACTAGTCACTGCCAAATTCAACATTCCATTGTTTAATGTATTCAAAACTTATCTTTTCTCACTAGTATCACTTTCTTAGCCCTCTTTACTTTCTTTTCAGTTTTTCCAACAGCACCTGTAGATGGCTTGCTTTGTGGGGTCCGTGTTTAACAAAAAAACAAAGTTTCTATTGCTCAATGTGAATTTTTGCCTATGAGAAGGGAACCACAAAGCCTGAAGAAGATACAGTTATTGGATAGTCCAGGAGCTCAGGCACCAGCTGAGTGACTATCTTGGATGCTGTCCTTAAACATCCACTAATTCAAAATGACAATCTACTATCTACGTCAAGGACTTTCAGGAATTACATGTAAATGCATAACCACGAACATCAACTCCATACATTCCAGGGATCCCCTGTGATCTTTCAAAACACATTAGTAAGCAGGACAGTTATAATTTTCCCTTTCATCTAAAGGAGGAAGCTAAAGCCAGTAAGGACATAATTGTCTTGGCCAAGGTCATATAGTCCATAAATGAGGCTGCTGGGATGAGACTGAGATTCAGGAATAGAACACTTTAGAAACTGAATCTTCATTATATACATGAGCAGATGGAATGGAGCTGAGTAAGACATTATTCCTAAGAATCAGTGTGATGTAACTACAGGTGGAAACAAAAGTAGACAAGAGAATAGGAAATCAAATCATCCTACACAGTAATCCTTACAGAATAATGTCTGCACAAGAGATGACCTCAGTTCACTCATGAAGGGAAGAGAAAGTGAACTGATATTTTTGCCATATGCTGGCTGCAAACATGTAGAGAAAATAGCAAGCTGCTATTAGTTGAAGGTGCATCGCAGGAGCTGGCAGCACAATTTCTTTTCCCATCAGTTTTCACCCCTGCCCCCACTTCTACTCTGCAAGGGATCTGCCAGAGTAGACATGTAAAATAAGTGAGTCACATTTAAGAATAGAACGTTATGCTGTATAGCTGAGTAGAAAAGGAAAGGGGTTTCTGATAGAATCTAGTTTTTATCACTTGAGGAATTGTGTAATTGTAAATAGTATCCTAGATAGTAGTTAAAGATTTTATTATCTAGAATGCAATACATATTTATCTGTTCAAATATGAGTATAATTAATTGGACAGACTTCTCTCTTTCTAATTCAAGGCTTATATTCAAATGCATTATTTCTGAGTAATATATGCAATGATACAAATTCTGCTTGATTAAGCTTGATTGACTTTTACTGAGTCCAAAACTAATTGTGCTGCTAGAACTAAAAATATAAATTCTCTTATTACTAACAGAAACCATAACTCGCACTTGGGAGCAGTAAGAGACAGAGCCCCATGAATAGTCTGTGTAAAACCGAAGAGTTTGTAGGGATGCTGTGGTAGTCAGAAGATTTCATTTTTTTTTTTTTTAAAGAATATGTTGGGGGTAGGAGTTTATTAATTTATTTTATTTATTTTTGCTGTGTTGGGTCTTCGTTTCTGTGTGAGGGCTTTCTCTAGTTGTGGCAAGCAGGGGCCACTCTTCATCGCGGTTCGCGGGCCTCTCACTATCGCGGCCTCTCGTCGTGGAGCACAGGCTCCAGACGTGCAGGCTCAGCAGTTGTGGCTCACGGGCCCAGTTGCTCCGCAGCATGTGGGATCCTCCCAGACCAGGTCTCGAACCTGTGTCCCCTGCATTAGCAGGCAGATTCTCAACCACTGTGCCACCAGGGAAGCCCCCAGAAGATTTCATTTTAATCCCACCTCTAACATGTAGGACCTCTGGACTTCGTTTTCTCCATCTGTGAAAGAGGGACACAATGATATTTACTCTTCCTACTTCCCAGGATGATGTGAGGATCAAATAAGTTAAGGTTGATGTCTATAAAACACTATAGTGATGTAAGATTGTCAGTGTTGAGATGATATGACTGTAGAAAAGCCTTCTTTCTCCATAGATTATTTGTGAAATGGGAATGTGGTTGGTCCACATTGGCCATTCACAGTGTGTGAGAGATTAGATTCCGGCACATGGGAAAAGGACAAGCTTTTTTCCCTAAGAACTGTTCTAGACCAAAGCAGAATTCCTAGTAGGATCTTATATTTTTGCTTTGGTTGATTAGTCTATATTTTGATATGAAATGTAGAAGATGGTAAAGTGGGTTAATGAATAAAAGAAAAATGACAGTGGTAAATGTGGCTTGGCCTCAAATAAATTTCATGGTCTATCTCAGTTCACCTATCCCTTCCTATTCATTCACTCACTCATTTATTCATTGAATGAATATTTATGAATCATACCCTATATGCCAATTTTGGCTTCCTTTTAGTTTTCTTCATATGAGGGCATTGCTGAGCTATAGGAAGATGACTGCTTAAGTTGCATGTCTCTAGCGAGACTGTGAGTTCCTTAAGGGTAGGAGATATGCCTTATACTTTTATTCTGTCCTCTATCATAATGCTTAGCAGAGTGCTAGGAAAATTTAAGAAGCCATTAAATAGTTATTGGGTTTTTCTTAAAACCACATAATATTTTTATGGTTTGATAATTTGAAAAGCACTGCCTTGCAGGTTGGGTTTCTTAGGGGATGGCCTCTGAGTTGGAGATTAGCACCTCCACACTGGGTAGTGGCTGGGGGATGCTATTGGAAGCAATGTCTATGGAAGCAAGGGGTAGGAAGCAGATTGGGCCGAAGAGAAGATGGGCTGCGATGCAGCCTGGGTACAGTCCTCAGCTCACCCCATGGGACGCTCTGAAGCTAGGATGGCCTTTCAGAGTTGTTCTGAGTTGGGGTCAGAGAGCCATGCCTTTATCCAAGTCATTCGAGGCAGGCTGCCTGGGAAAAGGGAATGATCTTGGGCGAGGTGACCAGGAATTCTGAAAGAGCTGTGGGCCGTCTGCTGGCAGCATTCCTGGCAACTGAGGGAATAAGTTCTCCAGTCCTGAAGGGAAACTTGGGCAACACATCACGGTGTCCATTGCTCATTGTAATATTGGTGCAAAGGATGTTAGAAACTTTACCTGGGGAGGAAAAAGGTGAAATTTAATTCTGACACATTATATACCTCATATTTTTCATGGAAAAGGTCATTCTTATGTCACTCACTGGTGTAGGTATAAAATAAACTTCCCCCAAACATGTCTGCCAATGAAACATTTGAAAAATTTTGTGTCGATGTTAGTATGTATTAGTCAGGATGGTTTTGTTTCATGTGATTGGATGTAACTCAGATTAGTTCAGGGACAGGAAAATGTATTGTCTCCCGTAGCTAAACTTCAGGAAAGGCAAAGTTGCAACTCGACTTCAGGGACTCATACGAATGCCAGTAGATCACTGTTTTGTCTCTGCTTCTCTCTTCCTATTGTCTTTACTCGGCCAGACTAGCTCCTTTAGTACAGCTGGCACCGTGGCTAACAGCAGTTTCCAGGCTTATAGTTTCCTCACTAGAGAAAAATGAAAACTTGACCTCTCTATTGTGAAACTCCTTGGGAAAGGCTTTTATTGAGTCAGGTGTTATCCATGGACCAGTCGGCTGCAGCCAGGCGGATAAGTTATAATGATTAGTCCAACTAAGTCTCTCTGGGCAACCCTAAACAAGCATGGTCATCAAGTAAGATCATGGGAGTTCTTATGTGAATATATGACTGGAATGGAGAAAGGGGCATTTTGTGGAAGGAGTGGAGCAAGCAATGAGCAGATAGAACAAAGGATGTCAGGTAGTAGATTTCTCTCTCCTCCCCCACCCCACCGTTTCAATCTTACCGGGCTAATTTTATATTCTTTTTTGGGTTTGGCATATGGACCAATGCATTTTATCATGGAAACAGACCACAGAGCTATCAGTAATCTGTTCATAAATATTAGGTTCTCTTCACTTTGCACTGAGATTAATCACCTGCCTCCAGTACATGATTTTCTTGGTTCAGAGAAATTGTTGATTAATCATATTAACAAGGGAATCTTTGAAATGAAGACATAATGATTATGTATTTCTTTTTAAGAGGATATTTATATTAGCAAATGTCACTTTATAGAAGACATTTCAACCTTTATTAAATAAACCTGCTCTGAGTGATTTATAATATAATTTTGTTGGCGATACATCTTCATTACATTAAAGCAGACTTATTTGAAAATATAAAAACTTTAAAAATAGTGCTTCTCAGTTCCAGCAAAGAATCCATGCCTTGAAACAAAAATTTCAGAAAGGGTCAGCTTAGCTTTTAACTCTTCTAACGATGGAGTTGCTGGCCTACTCCACCCTGGGTGATTACTTTAGGTCAATTGTGTTAAGTCCATCCCATGGTAAAACCAATCCCAGTCTTTGGTTGCTTCCCAAAAGGGAATGTGACACAATACACTGAGGGAAGGAGTGCTTCTGTGAAATTTTCTTTTCCCTTTAAGAAAAAAGAAAAAAGAAAGCCATAGAAAGAGACAGCCATTCTTTTGGACATTGTTGGGTCCATACATCATGTAAGTTCTGCTGATGTCACCTGTCACCAGTCTAAGGTGAGGCCAGCACTGAGGATAGCCCAGTAGAGAGATGAAAAAAACCCAAGTCCTTGTTGACATTATTAAATTAGTGAATTAACCAATCTGCCACAATGTAGGGAGGTCTCTCAGAGAGGAAGACACTTGAGATGGATTTTGAAGCACACTTCAACAATGGGATGAAGATGAAAAGGACCTTCCAGGCACAGGGAACAACATATGCAGAAGCACAGAGTGATTAAATAGGTGTTCAACTTAAACTCACTCTAAAGACAAGTCTGGGGATATTTCGTAGGAATTATATGTAGCTGACAGCTGGGGGTACTGGGTGCTGAATCAGGGAATTAAAAGGATAGATGTACCTTCTCTCTCCATCTGTATTTGGGGTCATATGGTCTCTTAGTATTGCTTTCTTCTGACCAAGTGTTCCACTCCCCTGGATTCATGGAATTGGCTAGTGTGGTGAGGTGAGAAGCCTGGGGAACACCAACTCTCCTGTTGACTTCGGCAAGCTAGTTTCTCTGGTCTTCAGTATAAGTACAATATACAGCCCCAGAAGGACATCTCAGGCTCACATCAAGATAATTTCAGTTTAAGCACCACTGTGATCTGACTATAGTTTCTCTGTTAGAATTTTCCTGGTCAGCCAATGTGCTAGCCTTCAGACAAGCTATCTGGCTGTAGTCCAGTCCACCAAAGTTTAAGGTAAGAGCAAAGGGCCTACGAAAGACATTGAACTGGATGGGCTTGAGAGGCAAGAGAGAGGAATGATTTAAGCGTTAGAGGAAGGTAGGAAAAGGATTAATGACCTGCAAATATCTTTCTGACTGATGCACATTCTTACCACTCAAAACATTCCTGTAGTTTTAAGGCTGTCCTCTCTCTAGAATTTCTCTCTTAAGGTATAAATGTCCACAGCAGGGCAGAAAATTGAGCCACTGGTACCTGAGTGAATGGAAGGCAGGATGAGAGCACTTCACAAAGGGAGGAGAATTAGGGTAAAAAAGTGGAGGATTGCTCAAACACACACCTTTTGTCAATGTGTAATTTTAGAGTGTAGTGAGCAGTGGTGCCTGGGCAGAGTGTTATCGAAGTGTCCTCGGCTTGTCTTTAATTTTGAAGGTTATAACAGGTCACATGGGATATTGTATGTTTCAATAGCATGAGCAGCAGTGGAGGAGGGGCAATTTCTTTAGGCATGTGACACTGTAGTCTAGCAGTTGTCCGGGAGAAAAATGCAGTGGTGGACTTAACAGACCTTTAGCTACACCTAGTGGCCAAGTAGGGAAAGGAGCAAATATTTTATTGTAATATTGTATCATGGTTCTTTAGCTAAGTTACTTTTATAATCAGTTAAGAATTATTTCTTGGGTAGTTACAAATTATGCTGTACAATTCCCACTGTATAATTATTTTTGACTAGTCTATTAGTTTATCGTCTAGCTAAATAACTGATTCTCCAAACTGGAGGAATGTTGTGGGGGAAAAGAGAGAGACCGTGGGTTGGGAAGTTGAGGAAAGGGAAGTCAGTGGGCGTAGCGGCGTGCCTCCTATCTCCATGGTAACTCTTAAGGACCAACTTACAGTGTTTGACACCTGCTAGATTCCTCTACTTTAGCATTACGTATAGGATTGTCTCTTTGAGAAAATAAACAACGATAACTGTGATGATGATGATGATTGTGGTTCAGGAAGAGTTGTCTGAAGGAAAGAGAGGGTAAATATTTGAGAGTCTGTTACTTACGAGGTTGGAAAAAATGAACTTAATCTTTAAGAAAATAGAACAGAATCTGAAATGTAGACCTGATGAAATTATTTTCAACAATGTTGTATAGTCACCTCTATCTTTGCAAGTGCATGTACTAGAAATATTTTGTGGGTGGCAATTTTTTGGTGTTTGCTTACAGATAGGGAAATCTCAGTAGCCAACACTTATGGTCGTTTTGACATTGAAGTGGAACATTTACAGACGCGATTCCAACCCTTGGAAAGATGACTCAACTGGATCAGGTCTGTGGCTCACCCCCAGGCTCACAGTTAGCTTGGAGAAAGAACAGCAAGAAATGATATTTCGAAGGGGTTTTATAATATTTTACTCCAACTTTAATGATAGGAATGGGTTTATGTTTCCTTCATGAGAATTCAAATACAGGATGTATTAATTAAACATACACCTTCATTTTACTGATGGAGAAACTTGAGCTAATAGTGATTAAATTACCCAGCTATTTGGTTGCAGAGCTAAGGCTACAACTCAACAGTTTTTACTCCTGATCTGCTATTCTTTTTACTCCAACTATTAATGGAAGAGTTCTCCATTTCAGTAGAAGACCAAAGCAAAAGGAAGTGGGCTTACACCTACATCAAGAAAGTTTAGATAGATTGAGGGAGATTAAGTAAAATAACTAAATACTGTATTTTCTTTATGCTAAGATGTTTATTTTTCACATATTAATATTCTTAAATCAGCCTGAATCTTATAATTAACATTAAATCATAGTTGCTTCCAGGCAGTGTGTGCAGTTGTGATATGGTCATCTTTACATGGAAGAATTTAGCCACTGACATTTTCACTTAATAGATTATAGAATTGACAAAGCTAAGGTGTTCGCTTAATTTCTGAAAGAAAACTATTTACTATCCAGCAATATGTAATTCAGTTAAGAAAAAAAACAAAATTAGTTTAAATCACTGGTATTCTTTCATATGACTTCAAGTGTTAACGCGGTGAAGGTGTTAGGAAAGAATTCAGCAGACTCATCATCCATGCTATTCTTGCACTGGCAGGGGCCACACTTAAGTTGGAAGAATCTTTATTATGGGTTTGAAAAAAAGTGTAGACCCAAATCTTGTGAATCCCAAAAGGAAGTGGTATGTAATTGTATGGATAGATACATGTCATAGTTGTGTTAGTGTGTTTACGGGTTGTGTACATATAATGTAGTGGGTTTTTCCCTGAAGCACTCTTATTAAGCTGTCTCATTATCTTACAACCAGTGACATCTAAGAATAGGAGTAATTTGGTTTAGAACAGCAGTGTTATGTATTAGAAAGAACACCGTCTTGGAAGCTAGATCTGTAAAACCACTCAGCCTCCTACTGGCTGTTTTGCCCTTGAGCAATTCACGTCCTCTTTAAATATCAGTTTCCTTATCTAAAACTGAAATAATGACTTGTATGTACCTTGCAAGAATATTGTGAGGATTAAATAATATTATGTATGTAAAGAGCCTACCACAGTGCCTGCCATGTTGCAGGTACTCAGCAAAGTCAGCCCAGCCACTGGAAACTTGAGTCAACAAAATGATTTCAGTAATGCTGGCTGAAGGGTGCACTTCTCTGATTTGGTCCCATGTAGTCTAAACAGTATTTCTCACCATTTCAAAATCCATGCCCCATTGGTCAAGAAGATTTTTCAAAGTCTTCTACGTTATGTTTTACAGAAAGTATAATGTATTTAAGCATTTTCCCCCAATATATAATAGTATAGAATATGTTTTTTACAAGTTACTGCCCTCTTTTACCCTCTTCCCATTATGATCTGCCTCCTAGAGGGGTAGCCCCACCCAGCTAAGAGTCATTGCTCTAAAACATGGTATCAGACAGGGAGACCTAAGAAAGATTTACATATTTATTTTAGGTTCATATTAGGAGTACAGAAGTTCAATCACTTTTTACCTCCTGGCCTCATCGTCCGTATATTTGCTAAACACATTGGGTAAAGAGAAGAAACATGGAACTAGCCATCATTCTGCGTATCCTCCTTCAGAGCCAATCCAGATAAATATAATGGGACAGTATTTACAAGGTGACCTATCGATTTTTATGAACAATTTTACCACTATGTGTTTGTCAGCATGGAGATGTTAACTGTCAGAAAGCCAAGGGGAAAAAATTTTTTTTAAAAAGCTAGGATACCAGAAATAAAAAAAAGCTCTGTGGGCCAAGCTGCTTAAAGAAACACAAGGCCAAATTTTACACCAGTCCCTAGGGAGATACAAAGAGAAAAGCCTTCAGTAGCCCTGATCACATTTCCGTCACTCCGGGATACCGTCTCCTACAGGTGTTCACAAAATAATATCACGGCCTGGAGTTGGCTGTCCTGTGACGACTTTTTCTGATTTTCTGCTAGCTGGACTTTCACTCGAGCCTAAAGCTTGCTTCCCACCCAGGCTTCAGAATGGATTGACAGGATTCCTCTAGCACTATTAACTTTCAAAGCCGCTCATCTATTTGCATATCTCCTGCAAGGCGCGCCACACCAACCTGGTCTTGCCACAGGCTGCTTTGGAGCCAGAATTCCTTGTCTGCTTTGTTCAGCAACCCGAAATGTACTCAAGGAACCCCTCTACTTGAGAGGGAAGGATTCCAGGGCGGAGCACAATGGCCAGGCCATGGGAAAATTCCAGGAATCCTGTGAGCCACTGTCCTCACCCCACGTCGTGCCCTGCCTTACTAATCTTTCGGATTAGTTCAGCCTAATGAAAACCAACAACATAATAAAGCAAGTAATGATACTCATCGTTTGTTTTTCCTCTGCTTTGTTTCATTCTGCATGCCTTGGTTTAGCCAAGCAGAATTCTCCAGAAGCCCTACCAACCACCTCCTGGGACTGACAACTTTAGTGCTCACCTTAGGGAAAGAAGTAACTGATAAGGATCCAACCACTAAAAACTCATTGTTCATAGAAAATATGGGGGGGGGTGTTGGTTGATATTCTCTCTTTCCCGAGGACCATGGGTTCGGTTCCTCAACACAGTAGACCCCTATTTCTCTTAACTTCTCTTTATTATGTTCACAAATAGCAAAATACTATAGAAATTCACACCGGCAGCTCTTAGAATATTTTCAGTTCATTATTTAGCATTACTTATGAAGTTAAGCCTTCCTGTGAAGGGGAAAACATTCTTTACTTCAGGTGTCCATTTTTTTCAAAAATATAGGTGGGTCTTACTATAAGGCGAACTAAAACTCCTTATGAACAGTACACTATTTGTTAGAAAATGCCCTTCTATTGTTTTTTTCTAATTTAAATAAGTATGGCTACCAGGAAAAAAAAAATCATTTTTCTCCTTGCTGGATGAAAATAGGTCAAGTAATTTAAGCCAATCCACTGCAATTAAAATCCTGACATTGCCATTGTTCCTTCTATTCTGAGGGGAAAAGACAAACAGAACACATGATAATAGGGGTTCATTGGCTAAGTTACTTGATGTTACTACCTATGGGTCTCTTGCTTCCACCTGCCCGGGAGCTTCATTCTGATGACAGTAGTGTAAGTACCGAAACGATGAATACCGTCTCTGAGGCTGTGTCTCTCTCTTGTGCCAGTAAAACAATAGAGGAGAGGAGAAAATTGCCGATGGCTTGAGTCCTAAATTCCTTGAATTCTACAGTTATTTATTTTGGGGAGATAATGTTATCTGCCAAGTTTATTTTAAAGTAAATTTTACTGAAGCAATTAGGCAGCAACACTCAGTCTCATTAAACATCCTGTGGCCCTTTTCACAAGATGAGAGCCTGTGGCTTGATCACATTCCAATGTAGGTAATTTCATTCTGCATTCCTGGAGATTCTCCTCCACCTTTCTAACCCCGTACATCAAATGCATTATTATTTGCACTGATCCCAAATCGACAGTTCTGTTGTGAGGGTGAAGAGTGTGTCGGCTTTAACTGACAGGCTAAAAAGCATTGCTTTTAGTAAGAAAATCCCTTAGCCAATGCCTATTTTGAAATTTCAAGTATGTACATTTAATCATAAGTTAAGGTCTTTGGTAATAAGTAAAATGCTCTTATTTTCATAATGGGCGTTTATTCTGGAATCTTCTTTGATAGAAAATTTGTTTCTCAAGTATATGCTGTTTGCTTCAAGAGAGAAAATGAAGTCTTCAGAAATGGTAAAAAAACAAACAATAAAACAAACAAAAAAACCCCTCTTGAGCAAAGAGTTTTCTTTGACCTTCTAAATAAATTCCACAAGGGGGCGAAAACACCTAATGGTCCAGGACTGCAAGGTTTATACTTCAAAGCTGGCCACCCATAATAGATTAGTGGATTAATATTTTGCTCTAAAGGATCTGGCCTTTAATGTTGACATCAATTTATTGCTATCCCAGTTTACAGTAGTAAAAGTCTTGGAGACCATAAACTTCACAATAGATGTCAGCCTTCTGGTACTAGTGCTTTAGACTAGCACCCCATAAACAGTGGTGATTAGGTAACTGTTCTTCAAACACCCATCCATAGCTGTAACGTCTTTATCAGCTCCAGCAAGGATACTGCCACCAGGATTTTTAGCAGCCACAACAGAGGTATAAGTTTTTTTATAATGTGTTCTTCTTTTTCTGATGTGTTTCTATGATATTTTGCTGTGGCTTATCAGTGATCTCTTCTTGAAAATCAAGAGTGTCTAATTGTGGGCAAAACTTAAAGAATAGAAGCTCTCTTGTACCATATTAGAACTTTTTGAAAAACGGCCAAGGTACAGAGGTCAAATTTCCCCATATGCTACAAGCAACTTAGTAGGAAGCAAGACCGCTAAAGGTTTTGCAAATGTCTGCCAGTAGCCCGGTGATCTAGGTCACTGTACAGGTTTCATTAATCAGGTTGTTCAAACAAGGAGTTATTTTTCCCTGCTTAAGAGACCTGCAGATATCACATAGAATCTGCTCAATTGTTGATCATGAAAGAGTTTTAATGAAACAGAGATCATTCGAATGAAGGGGACGGGAGAGTTTGTACTGAAGAAAAATTGTGCTTTTAGCCCAGCTTTTCCTGTTGAGTCCCCTGTTCTGGCAGAGATAGGCTCAGGATCTAATAATAGTTCCTCCGGCTCTGCATCTCCACATACGTGTTCCGGCGTTAGAGCAGCAGGAGGAATTTAGTGACAGAGCAGGTGTTGAGGCTTATTCCCTGGCAGAATAAATGGTGAAGGGTGGTGGCAAGGCAGTTCTCCTGATTCTTTCTTTATGCAAAAAAAAAAAAAAAAAAAAAAAGACAGTGCCTGCAATGGCCTTCCTTTTTATCTTCTTCCTGGCACAAGTGGAAAAGAACTAGAATTGTTGTATTAGTATGTATGCAAACATATTTTTTCACTTGAGCCTCTGGAAAAAAAAAGAAGAAAAAGGAAAAAAGAAACACTTGCTGTGAAAATGCTTAGCCAGGAAGATTTACTGCTGATTGCAGATTTAGTATTGACATGTCTAAGTGGAAGAAAACTTCAGTTTTAACTATTAATGTGGAAAATCTGGATCAGCCTTTAAAATGGAGTAAAGAGCTTTGAACGATGTATTTTCAGATAAATTATTTACTTACAACGTAATTTTCAATAAGGAAGTGTCAATTAAGAGGTATAAAAAAAACCCAGTGGAGTATGCATCTTAATTTTAATGGCCTGCCTTGGAAATAGAATTATAGAATGTAGGTGATCTGAATTATACTGAAATCAGCTTTTATGCCAGACTCACTGTAATTTAACACTTCTATATACCCTCCTCTCCTGATTTTTTTATTATGAAATATGGGATTTAAGATTAGAATCTAGAGTCTAAATGAAATGCTCTTTTAAAGGATTACTTGTGAGATTTTCCACAACCTACATTTCTGTACTCCTCCAGTAGGTTATATACAAGACCGTATTTTTTCATGAGTGTACCGTGTGTTGCTCTTATAAGCTAGGAAAACATGAAAGGGAAAACAAAATTCTTTCTCCTAACTGGGATCATTTGAGATTTTAACAATATTACTTTTCCTTTGCTTGATTATATAAGGCAAAACTTGACACCTACTTGACTGTAGTTATGTCTTCTTGATAACGCATCCAGGTAAAATTAAAAAGGATCTTATCCTCATGTCCTTTGCACCCAATGCCTGTAACAGTAAAAGCTCAGAATTCTGGAAAACAGGGCATGCTTGAGAGGGAACATCTTGTAAAGATTGTAATTTGACCTTTGCGTCAACCTTGTTGAGTAAATTTTAAATATTATAAGAGAACAAAATAGAAAGCCTCAAGGTGGAATTCCACCCCCTCTTCTTCTTAGAACTCTAAACCAGCCAGAAGCTTTTTCAGAGATTAAGCTAGAAAATGTGTGCCTCTCTTTCATACTTTTGCTGAGAAATAAAATTCGTCACTAGAGATAAAGGTAGATGTATATTTAATGCCATCCTCATCAATCTTCCAGTATTTTATTCCAGTCTACCTCCACTTAAGTAGTTGAATCAGGTATAACCAGAAACACTTGATTTTTCCCCTCCCACCCTGTGAAATAATATTTATAACATTTAGTATTACAAACCTTTTAAACTCTGGAGTACACTTGAAGATGATGGCAATTAAGAAAAAAATGCTCTTTTGACAACTTCACAGCTTTTGATTAAACCACACCAAGAGGCATGTTACAGTGATAACAATGAAGCATTATGCCAATTATGTTAAATCCTGCTCTCAGCTTTAAGCTCATCATGACCTGTTTTAGTGTCCTGTAATTTATCCTCTGGAATGCTTACTCTCATCAATAAAGTGTTCAAGAGAAAAAAAGAAAGCCACCAAAGGGAATAACCACCCCCAAATGACTTCTAGAAAACAAGTATTTCTTAACTTTTTATTGACATTGGCAAATTAAAATAGAATAAATTAACAAGTATTTTTTCAAAAAAATGTTTTGTACAAAAATACTGTCAAAATTTCCTAAAAAGCTTTCAACACAGTAGTATCTTTTCATGTACTGAATATAACTATTAGCACAGTGTCAAAAATGTTGAAGACAGAAACAAAATAAAAATCTGTGAAATGTTTGCCACTGATGACATTCCACACCCTATTATTGTCTGTACATATCGGGGAGGGGGACAGCCACCTTGAAAGTGAACAGTATGACTTTTCCTGATCCAGAATGGTTTGGCCCACATCTGTTTAATCTTCCAGTTTAGCATATTTTAAAAATTAGTCTGTACTCAAATGCATAGTTAAAAATATGAAGCGAGATGGCAGAGTTTGTGCAGTAATATCTGCCCTTCAAAGTTCATGCAACCAACTAATGCAATTTTTCCTTTCCCTCGTAAATCTGAATGCAGTTCAGTCATTTGAAACCATCTACAAAATCCACAAGATTAAGCAGTTTGCCAAGATTAATATCTAACAGTTGAGCACTGGAGAAAGTGAGGAAATAAGGAGTAAAAACAAACAACAAAAAAGACCAAGTTAACTAGATATTTCAACTACATAAGGGAGGTGAATGTCAAGGCTACAAAAACGAAACAAAAACAAAAAAAAAAGTGGCAGCAATTTTTTTAAACCAATTTGTACAAGTTTATAGTTTACTTTGTTTCCAAGTTCTCAAACCTTTCACGATCTGAAAAGTGAGATATTGTGTCTAAGGGAATGTTTTTTAATTCACACCGAAGAAGTTGGGGGATTTGATTTCTTTCGCCGGGATTTCGATCGAGTCAACAGCTTACTCTGCTGGGCTGTTGTTTGCACACGAAGTCCGTCATAAAATCAAACTCGTTTTGCCCCAGCCAGAGTTCGGGCAGCTCCTTGATGCGGTCCAAACCCATTTCTATCACTAAGGACATAAGCACTTCCTCGTCGATGAAATCAGTGTCTATGACATTGGGCGGCAGCATTGCAGCAGGGACGTGGGCCACGGAGGCGGGCATGTTGCTGCTGCCGCTGCCGCCGCTGCCGCCGCCGCTATTGCTGCTGCCCGCGCCGCCGCCCGAGGTGCCCGCCGAGCCGCCGGGGGTGCTGCTGCCGCCCGAGCCGCCGGGGGTGCTGCTGCTGCCGCCGCTGTGCTTGGGGTTGCAATCTCGGAAGTGCTGGTTTGTCCCGTTCATCTGGTGGCCTGCAGCAGGGTGCAAATCCGGCATGTAGTGGTTGTGGGGATAGGGGTGGTGGTTGAAATACTGGTTGTTGAGCTTCTGCAGCTGCATGCTGGCCGGCAGAGAGCCTCCCTGGCTGGCCACCGGGGGACCCATGAACTGGGAGCTGTTAAACCTGGCCCCGGGAGCCAGCGCGCTCGGGGGGTGCCCTCCGTTCACAGTCCCCGGCCCCATCGCGTGCCTGATGCCGCTCGTGGCGTTCATGTTGCTCGCGCCGTAGTGTATGTGCTCGCCCATTAGCGCGTTGAAGGCGTGTTGGGGCTGCTGCTGGTGATGATGGGGGCTCGGGAACTGCCCCACACCCATGCGGTGGGCAGGGTGGTGGTGCAGCCCGTTAGTGCCGTCGGGGAAGCGCCCGTGGTTCATGGCCATCATATGGTCTGCCATTTCCAGTCCTGAAAGTGAAAAGGGCAGACGGTAAGCCCTGTGCCACACGTGTCGCCCACCTCGGTGCACCCCACTTTTTCTCAGCTCTGGCCCCCATGCTCACCCGACGCACTTCGGCTGCGAATCATCATCCCGAGGATCCCACTAGGAGCCTGTGCACCCGGGCTCGCCACCAAGGCAGACCTGCCACCCACAACAGAGCCGCGCGCTGCACAAACAGCCCTTTCCCCTGCGATCGGGCGGGGAACCCAAGCCCACACCCCCCTCTGCTCCCCGAAGTCGCCTAATAAAGGAAGTGCCCCGTAGCTCTGCTGCGAACTTCAGGCATTAAATCAGCCCTCCTCATCCTGTTGTTGCACATCCTGTTGTTATTCCCCAGCTCCGCCTCACGCTCTTCCTCCGGGCAAACCCAGCCCTCGGAGGACTGGGCTGGCAGAAGCCCCAGCCAGCTTCGCCCGCCGCGCTTACCTTCCGTCCTTGCGATTTCTGTTCCGAAGACCGAGGGCGGGATCGTCGGGTCCAGGACCGGCTCAGCAGCACATAGAGGGGGCCTTTCTGGCGTGCAAGGCGCTCGCTGTCGCGAAGTCGGCGCCGAAGTCTTGCAGCGGCCGCTGGGGCAGAATCGGAGCCGTTCCCTTTTATTTCCCCTCTGCTGCCCTCACAGCTCGGCAAGACCGCCCGGCAGCTGCCAACAATGAGCTGTGTTTCTTAGGGCTTTGGCCACAGTTAATATAAGGGATTTCAGGAAGGGCGGAGCGAGAGCCTCCGGGGAGGGCGGCGGAAAAACACGGATTCCGGAACATCGGGCACACCGGACCGGGTCGGGCAGCCGAGTCCCCACTGCCGGAGGCACGTGCGCAGAGGCTGCGGGCCCAGGCGCCGCCCCGCTGACCCCGGATGCTGGCTTCCTCCCGGCCCACAAATACCAGACTAGGCCGTCCCCGGAGCAAGGACAGAATCCTCCCTGGACTCTCAGCCCGAAGGTAGCGCCTGCCTGGAGAGCAGCGAGGAAAACTCACCGCCCCCCTCTGGCCGGATTCCCCACCCCGAGCTCACCTAGGAATCTGTGCTGCTTTTTGTGGGAAAACGGGTTTCACCCAGCGCCCCGTCCATAGTGCCCTTCTACCTCCCCGGCTTTGCAAAAGCCTACCCAGGTTGCAAAGAATGGCTGTGTTTACCCGTGTGGGTTTTTAAGCCCTGGGCAAATAATGCCCCTTCCCCTGTGCGCGCTTTTCTGGGCTGTGCTTTTGTGTTTTTATAGGGGCAGTAGGTGAACCCGATCTAGACATTCTGCGTGTAGATGCATTTTTTCCCCCACTCCTTTCAAGGACAGGAGCTGGGGGCGGGGAGCGGCAGCAGCTGCAGGTGGACTGAGCGCGCTCGCGGGCCCGACCGCCTCCGCTCCAGCGCCCGGGAATCCGGTCCGTGCTTTCGGGGCCGCTTGCCGCTCCCGGGGTACGTGTGCTTCTGCTAAGTTTGCGTTTGCAGCTCTTGGTAGCTTTGGCATCCGAGCTGAGGCGTCTCTGCTCTGTAAACAAACTCAGCGATCCTCGTCCCCAGATCCACCTTTTTGCACATACGCAGTTTCTTGCTTCTGCTGTTGCCCTTGATCCGGGAGGTGGGGGTGTGTGCAAACTTGCATAGCCTCCCTCCGGGCTCTGCCTGACGGTTTGGGGTTGATTTAGAAGCGAACGGGTTTGTAATTAAGAAATTCGGGGGCTGAGTAAGGCTGCTGTAGCTGGAAGAGGAAAACAAATAGATAACATGGTAATCGCTTTGTAAATAAAGTCGTTCTGGAGGTGGGCACGTAGCTGCACGTCCCGTATGGCACCGTGGCACACACTGCTGGGACTCTTGCTTTTCAGTGAAATTGCTCAGTGGGGTAATAGGCGATAATAATAACCTTGCTTCCCTGAACGCGGCACAACTAGCCTGGTCGTCCATTTGGCTCACTGACTTGCAAATAAAAGCCCTTACGCCCGTCTGGGCCACTACCCAGTCGGAGCTCTCTTGCTTTTTCAAATGGGGAAGCCGAGTTGTTTCCCCAACACCATGATGAGGCTGCTCGGAGCTTTTATATTGCTCTTTATGTGGTAAAAGTGACTTTAGCGCTCCGAATAAGGACTTCTGTACAGAGTTGTTTCTTCATAACTCGATATCCATTGACGACTTCCTGCTGCGAAGAGCAAGTCCCCCGCCCCCCTCTTTTTTCTCCCTTCTTGCTCACAGGACTTCTTTAGGCCCTTCTTGAGAACTGGAAATTCTGATATATTTCCCCTTTCAGGAATTTGCAGAAGAGAGCGAATCCTAATTATTTGTTTCGATTACCCCTCTGTCTTCCTCTAGTTATAATATACATACAGAATATTTAATATATATATTTAAACATTGTTACTGTCTTCCTCTTTTCCTTTCTTTCCTTTTGCACACTCTCCAGCATTTGTAACCGTGTATGCAATAATTTTTAAAGCTCAGAAATACTTGCTTTTTGGATACTTGTGCACAGAATACATCACAGTTTTGGTTGCAACAATCACCTCATCTCCTGTCCACCCACCACTTTTACCTGTAGGTCATGGACTTGCAGCTACAGAATCAGAGGCTTGTAAGAGACCTGCCACTTCCTATCAAAAAATAGACTCGAAAATATTGGTCAACCCCAGACTCAAAAATTGCCAGATAGATTGTTTACTTCCCTTCCTTGTACTGCAGTGTCTTGCAACACAAGGACCAGCTCTTGAATGTCCAATCTAAATTCCTCTTGCAACCATTAAGGAAAGGTGCAGCTCCACGATGCTCCAGTGGTTCCACATACTATTGGGAAATCCCTTGAAAGGTCACTTCCCCATTCTCCCCCACTTAGAGGGAAAAGAAATTCCTTCTGGGGCCAGCTGGTTAGAACCTGGTATGCTTTGTTCATTTATTCATTCATCCAGTGAATATTTACCAGGTGCCAGGCACTTTTCCTAGCTTCTGGAGAGACAACCAAGACAGGAACTCATGGTCAAACTGTGCAGCTGGACAAACAAGCCTCGGACTCACTTTGATAAGTGTCACGACAGCATTACACACAAGCACTTCCAGGGTCACACAGGAGGGACACCTAACCCAGTTTTCGGGCCTTGGGAAGGCTTCCCAGTGGGGTGGTGGTAAGTTGAGGCCTGACTATGAGTAGAAGTTAGGCCATCCCAGGCGGTGGGGGGAGAGAAACAAGGTTGGAGAGGTAAAGAGGCTGGATCCTATGGGCACTGGTCCCCAAGCTGAGAAATTTGGGTTGTATCTTGAAGATAATGAGAAATGAGTGAAGGCTTGTGAACCAGTGAGATGATCAAATTTTCATTTTAGAGAGACCAGGACAATACTGTGGAGAATGGATTGAGAAAGTAAGACCGGGGACAGGGAGTCCAGTTAGGGGGCTGTTACGGTCATCTAGGGCTAGGCAAAGCCCAGTGTAACCAGGGGTTTATCCTGTGAACCGGGGTGAGGCAGTGGTCTGCACGTGGCCCTGACGGTGCTAGATGGTTGTATTAGTTTCCTAGGGCTGCCATGACAAAGTACCACAGACTTCGCTTACACTTCTCAGGCGTAAACAAAAGAAAATTGTCTCACAATTCTGGAGGCTAGAAGTCCAAGATCAAGTTGTTGGCAGGGTAGGTTCTGAGGGCTGTGAGGGAAAATCTGTTCCGTGCCCCTCTTCTAGATTTGGTGGTTTGCTGGCCATCTTTGGTGTTTCTTGGCTTGTACAGGTATCACCCCAATCTCCGTCTTAATCCTCACGTGGTATTTTTCCCTGTGTGTGTCTCAGTATCCAAATTTCCCCTTTTTTATAAGGGCACCAGTCATATTGGACTAGGGCCTATCCTAATGACCTCATTTTAACTTGATTACCTCTGTAAAGACCCTGTCTCTAAATAAAGTCCTTTCTGGGGTACTAGAGGTTAGAACTCCAATATTTTTGGAGGGACACAATTCAACCCATACCAGTGGTGGAGGAACTGAATAACACAAGACCCCCGCCATTATGGAAGAAAGACATAGCCTGGAACTTTCTTCCCAGCTCTCCTGCTGGCCTACACTTTCATTTCTTCATGTTTCTGCCGCTCAGACACCACCTCTGTGAGGTCTTCCTGATTATCCTTCCCAACTACCAATATCCCTCTTTGTTTTCTTACACTGTTTTGTTTATCCTCTTAGCATTTATCCCCACCTGACTTGTTGCATATTGAATTTTCACTGTCTTCCCCCCTGGAATGGCAGCTCCAGGAGAGCAGGGACCTTGCCTGTTTGTTTTTTCAGTGTCTAAAACAAGTCTTTTACTGATTAGATTAGTGAGACGATGGATGGATGGATGGATGGATGGATGGATGGATGGATGGATGGATGGATGGATGGATGGATGGATGGGTGGGTGGATGGATGGGTGGATGGATGGATGGATGGATGGATGGGTGGGTGGGTGGATGGATGGAAGGAAGGAATATAGCAGAAGTACCAAGGGAACCCAAATAAAGAGCTTAAGGGCTGGTGGTCAGGAAAGCTTTTCTGGAGAATGTTCATTTTAATGCTGGCAGTAGAGAACTCTAGTGGAAGGGAGAACAGCAGCTTACCACTCTCTGTGTTGTGGCCTGTTACGGACTTGAGGAAAGCTGATCTGTTTGGGAGGAATCGTTAGCTGCTGAGTATGGAGGAAGGTCCCCACTGGTGTGCAATTTTGATTGAAATTCAAATAAAATTTGAATTTGATTCAAATTCAAGGCTTTTGGAGGTAAGCCTTGGGCTTCAGCTAAACTGAGTTGAGGAAAGGCTGACTTGAAGGGCCCAGCTTCAAAAAATATACGAAAGAGTCCATACCTGTGTGGTGGAGCTAGGGTGAGGCTGGGGCACAGTGTGGGGTTTAATATGGGGTCTTTTTTGTGCTTTACCTAAATGATCTCACCTAATCCTCACCTTAGCAAGTAGGGATTACTTTCATCACTTCAGGAAGGAGGACTTTGAGAGTTAACCAAACAACCCCACCCCAGCCCCCAAACCTATCTTCTCAGAGGGATTAGGGAAAAAGGGAGAGAAGGAATCAGTCAGAGCCAGACACTGGTTGGGCCCATTCTCCTCTTCCCCTCCTCCCAAGACCTTGACTCCAGGCCTTAGCTGGTGAGAAAAACACTGCTGCTGCTTTGTTCCACCATCCACTTGGCCGCCATAATGACACAGGACCTCTGTCTTAGCACGAAGTGTGGCAACAATCCCTATTTCTGCCTTTCTCCTTCTCTCTCCTATTCTCCCTCATTCACAGGATGGAAACTTCTGATATTTTACTGGTCTGTGGAATAACTGGGGGTAGAAGCGTCAGTGGATCCAGATCCAGAAACTGCGGATGGACTTTAGTGGCAGGGTGAGGACACGTGGTTAGTAAAGAGGCAGAAGCCCTATGTACAACCTTGCATTATCTTCAAGTTGAAGAAATAATGTCTTACATGTATGTGTGTATGTCAAAATAAGAAATTCATATAATTTTTAAACCTATGGATTTGGTTCTAATTAATAAAGTGCAAATTTACTGGAAATCATTACTAAACTCAGAATAGTTTTTCTGTCTTTATGTATTTTCACATTTGATAAGAAATATAGTTATTACCGTGGGGGGGGCAGTGAAATGTTTTTGTTAAAAAGGGGTTTTAAACGTGATGGAGTTGATTCTGTCTCACCTGAGAAGATGGTTAAAGATTCTAGAACATCATCTCTGATTCAGCAGATTGGGAGCGGGGCCTGAGGATCTACATGTTTTTAAAAAATCTTCCAGTTGGTTCTGATGTTTAGCCAAGTTTGCAAACTACCCATCTTGTCCATAGGTGGGTGACAACGGGGGTTGTTCTAAAAGTGATCACGGGTGTGGGGTAAGCCTGGTTTTTGCTCATAAAGTCCTGTTCCCCTGGATTGCTGCCCTCTGCCACCAACCCCCATGATTGGAATTTTGCCCATCTTTGAAGGTCCAGTTCAACTGACGTCTCCTATTTCAAGCCTTCCCTGATCCCCCAGATAGAAAGAATTCTGGCTCCCTTGGTGCTCCCAAGGCATTTTGCTCAGATCTTCCTTTATGACTTATTCTGGCTAGAGTTATGGGCATTTGTACCCTCCTGTAGCCTTCTCTGTAATGGCAGAGGTTCCTTGGTGAGCCCCCAGGGACTATGCAATGTCATGCATAGAGTAGCTTTTATTAGTCTGCCCGGGATGCCTTAACAAAATACTACAGACTGGGTGGCTCAAACAACAGACTTTATTTTCTCATAGTTCTGGAGGCTAGAAGTCCAATATCAAGGTGTCAGCAGGGTTGGTTTCTTCTCAGGCCTCTCTCCTTGGCTTGCGGATGGCCGATTTCTTGCTGTATCCTCACCTGGTCTTTTACGTATTTCCTCTGTGCTGAAGTCCCCGGTGTCTCTTTGAGTGTCACGAATCAGATTGGATTAGGACTCACCTATATGGCCTCATTTTAATTTAATCACCTCTTTAAAGACCTTATAACTAAATACAGTTACATTCTGAGATGCTGGGGGTTAAGATGTCAACATATGAATTTTGGGGGACACAATTTAGCCCATAACATACCTCATGCATGTTCCAATAAATGACATTTTATTAGTCTACAACTTTAACAATAAACTAGACAATACTTATTTGGGTTATAAAGTTGGATGAGGTATGTTGGAAAGCAGAAGAAGAATTGAGTGACCTTAACTAGATAAATATGCCATCAAGGGCTTCCCTGGTGGCACAGTGGTTGAGAGTCCGCCTGCCAATGCAGGGGACACGGGTTCGTGTCCCGGTCTGGGAAGATCCCACTCTGGGCCCATGAGCCATGGCCGCTGAGCCTGCGCGTCCGGAGCCTGTGCTCCACAACGGGAGAGGCCACAACAGTGAGAGGCCCGCGTACCACCAAAAAAAAAAAAAAAGCCATCAAAATCAGGATTGTATTCAATAGGAAAAATTTCAAAGGCCCCAGAGGACAATAACAAACTGCACGGGTATTGGATGGGAAATTACTGACTAGGTATAACAAATTCAGCCAAAAAAAAAAAAAAGAAAAGAAAATTGTGAGTCGAACTGAGCTATTGGTTGAATGGAAGGCAGCAATGCAATTCTGTTATTAAAAAGGAAACAACTTGGAGTGTGTGAGGAGTGAGAAAAATCAAATGATAGAGCTGGAAGTAGTCCTTTAGCTACACTTGGCTCTTCTTCAGAGATTGTGGTTGGTTTTTAACTTTACATTTTAATAAAGAGTTACAGAAACTAAGGTTCATTTAAAAAAAGGGAAATATATTTTAAAGGGATGGGAAATGGGACTTATAATGGCTATTTAATCTGGAGAAGAAAAAGCTGACAGGTGACTTAATCCATATGTTCTGGTGTACGCATAGGGAAACTAATATGGTGGATCCTTTCCAGATGTTTTCCTTTTCCACTGAGACAAAGAAGAAAGGAAAGCATTTTTTAAAAAAGAGCTTCAGATCAGTGCTTTTCAAATTGTGTTCTACAGACCTTGAGTGTTCTTAGCTTCACTTTTACGTGCTTTATATATAAAGGATTTCTTGTTCGAATTTGTTTTAAAACATTGTTCTGATGTTAAACAGTTATGAAAACTAAAGCTTCGGATAATACAAAAATCACAGAATTCTAATTTGGGGTGGGACTTTAAAAATAATCTTATCCAAACTCCCTGATTTTCTAGATGAGAAATCTGAAGTCCTGAGAAGTTAAATGATTGCTCATAAAGGACTTCCTAAGCATCAGGATTTTAAAACACCAGAGCAGATTATCATAGGGAACTAAGTCTTTATGAAGACTTCAGTGAAATAGGATAGAGATGTGTTGAATGGTTGCGATCAGCTTTTCCCAACTGGCCTTCTGTGTTATGGGTGGGAGGGTTGTAAAAGGCAGTAACAGAATCTGTATCAATTTCTACTTTTTAAAAAGTGGGAAGTAAAATCATTTAAAAGTATTTTTTGCAGTTCGAAATGGAAGTTTGAGAGTTTCTGAGAGTGTGCTGAGTGAGCCTACTAAACTGGTAATAGACATTGAACATCAACAGCAGGCGCTTAATGCAGTTACTCACTTGCCAAATACCTCAGCCAAAGGGGAGGTTTTTACTGTTTTGCTACTTGAAGTTGTTTTGATTCTCATTCACACATGAATTTTTTAAAGATAGAAAACAAATAGTCCCAAATAAAATAAACCAATGAGAAATGTCATTGTGATAATTATTTTGCAAATGACTTATGACGATGCTCACCGCATGCAGGGGTTACCTTCATGTAATGAAAATTCTTATATAACACAAATACCTAACTCTAGAACTCAAAAATCAGTGCTAGAAAGAGAAAACCTAGTATGACTACACCCAGATCGGCCTTCAATTTGTTAGAAATAAAGATTCAACTGCCACATGGAAAAATAGTGAAGTTATGTTTACAAATAATGGCCTGAAACTGTTCCTTTTATCTAATTAGTTATAAATAACACAAAAGTTATTTTTTAAAAACCTAGTTGGTTTTTAAGTACAAAATGCAAGAACTAAAAGCATGGAGAAATGAAAGTATTTTGTGTCAATTTCTGATATCATTCTATGTAGTTATATTTCAATCTAGGTTAAATACACATTTAGCACAAAATCCAAAGAGAATATTGCCTATTTTAAATTTGTCAACAAGATATGCTTTTCCTTAAGATTTGATTCAAAAGAAGTCATACAATAGAAGTCCAGTACATAAGAAAAAAAGAATTTGTTTTTATATTTTTGTGTAATAAATATTATTAAAAATCAGGTTAAAATAAACTCCTCAAAATAAACTTCAATAATATATTTATCTAAAATATAATATTTCATGTGAACTCTCTTCTTTCTATATGCCATACAAAAATTTAAAAATGACTTAAAAATGCCTAAATGGTTTGTGAAATAATAGTGACGGGGACTCACGGAATAGAAATATTGAAAAATGCTGGCTTGAGTCAGTGTTTCTCAAGAGTAATGTATGGACCCCTTTCAAAAGAAAAACATCTCTAAGGAAGGCCTCAAATGCTTACTTACATAATTTTTATTACATTTCTTAAGTATGGAACAGTAGAAAATGATATGTGACACACTTATGTTTATAGCTCCTATACAGCTGTAATACTAGAACACATTTGCATGCTAGATAAAAAATGAAACCAGAGAATCAGTAAAAATAGAAATTAACAGCATTTACATGGCAGATTTTGTCAAGATTAAGTCATCCTTTGCAGGGTGAATCTAGCAAAAAGAATTTCAGCACGAGTTTTTTTCCTATCAAGTTCGGCTAGCTGATGCTATAGCTTGCTGTTCAATGAAATTCTCTATTTGAACCATTGCAAAACATTATGTACAATGCACCATGACTTTTGGTTTTCACATGGTGTGAAGCTATCACTTATATATTAAATCCACGTCTATTCTTGTCTTAACTAGTATTTAACAGTTAAAGTAATGCCATTTGGCACCTCCATGATTGTAATCACAAATCTGGATATTGAAAGATGGTCCATTTGGATGATCCATAATATGCTTGTAATAATTTATTAAAAATTAACAACAAAATGAAAACATAAAGTTAAAGAGGTCTTGAAGAGAAAAAGAGACCCCTCCCCCCCCCCAATCTTTTAAGGACTATGAAAGATCCATGAACCCTAGTTGAATAAAAACTGATTTTGGTGGTGTCCAGTCTTTATTATTATAAATATTTTGGGTCATATAATTTGGATCAGTGGCTGAGTCAGGGCAGGGAATGGAGAGTTTAAGCTACTGGGAAGTCTGAATGTTAACCAATTCCTTTAAAAAATATAGGTTTCTTTCTAATATCAAATAAATATATGACCCCAAAATTGTCTGTGGGTTCAGTCTTCTTTCACTTGTTGATTCATTAGTTCCTTCTTCCATTCATTCAAATGCCTGTGTTATAACTAGATAAGAATGATTTGTATGAGTGAATTATTTGTATTCTAAGTGGTATTTTCTGGAGTGCTTATAGGTGTTTCAGTTCTTTTAAGTAATTTAAACAGTCTTGTTTACACCATCAATTTGTAGTGAGCAAGGGATTTCTAAGGTAATTTGCTGTGCAGCCTAGCTTCTGGAATCGGTATGTAGGGGTATCAGAGAAGCAGCTTCAGATTAACTTTGAGATAAGATTATCTTCTAGGAGTGAAAGAAAAGAGCATAAATGTGTTCAAGATAAGATCAACATTCGTAGCAGGAAAGCCCCAGCTTCTTAGGCCTCCTGGGTCCCCTTGAGATTTAGTAGCCACATAAATTCCAGGCACTAGAAGCGCATACTTCCTGTTGTAAATTAATAACCTGCTCTTCATGAATCTCTTGTGGTCTAATGAGTGTGGGAGCCAGTTCAGCTCTGGATGGATGGACCAGCCAAGCTGAGGACCAGGCCTTGGTCTGTGGTGTCTTCACCAAAGGAAAGACATACGTGCAATGACCGATCCTTTGGCCTCCCTCTCTTCCTATTGTCTCAGAGCTACAACTACAGTGGGCTGCTGAAATAATTTGAAATTCTGAATCATTAGAATCCTACTTACTGGTAGCTTGTAATACCTTGCCATCCTATGAAGCTTTACTGTGATTTCGCTCCAGACGGGTTAGGACCTCCATTATTGCCACATTATATATAATGCCTCGTGATTTTCCTTCATAGTCCTTCTTGCCATGTGTAGTTACACATTTATTTTGTGACTCTTTTTGTTTGTTTGTTTGTTTTGGGGTTTTTTTTTTTTTTTTTGCGGTACGCGGGCCTCTCACTGTTGTGGCCTCTCCTGTTGCGGAGCACAGGCTCCGGACGCGCAGGCTCAGCGGCCATGGCTCACGGGCCCAGCCGCTCCGTGGCATGTGGGATCTTCCCGGACCGGGGCACAAACCCGTGTCCCCTGCATCGGCAGGCGGACTCTCAACCACTGCGCCACCAGGGAAGCCCTATTTTGTGACTCTTTAATTACTGTCTCCATGATGGCAGGGACCACACTTATCCCAGTGTCACAGCATCATATCCCCAGTGCAAAAACAGTACCTGGCTCAGAGGCAGTGATCATAAAGCTAAAAATTCTAATTCCTTTAACCCTTACAGTTAAGCCATTGAGATCTAATTTAAAACCTTCTTTAAAAAAAATTTAAATTTTCCAATATTTTCCAATATTTCCAATGTTTTCCAATATCCTAGTTTGCTTCTCTGTGGACTCTGTAAAAGTTTTCTCTGTAAGTGCTAATCTATGCTAAATAATTTAGAAAGAGCATTCATAAAATTAATTCTTATTTATGTTTTCAAAACTTCTTTAGCTCTTCTTGCATTTACCACCTTCTTGAGATTCCACATTCTCCCCAGTAATTAAGCTCTTCTCTAGACCACTGTTCCTGTATTTTTTTTATTGGCTTTGTGGATCCTTCGTAATGTATTACCAGGAGGAAGAAAATTCTAAGAAAGAATCGATTCTCTGCCTGGGGGTAGGGACTCCTCATCCATGTTTCTTTCTACATTTTAGAGGATATTTTGGAAGTGGATCTAGCAGAAGATGAACCCATATGCAATGTGTTCGTGTGTTCCCATATTATCTGGTGCAGTAGTGGAGCATAAGGATGCTTTTTATGAAATATTAACTTAGATGTAAGTTCCAGAGCATTATAACACCAACAAGGAGTCCTTTCTGTGGTCTTTGTTGCTTAATAGGTAGACCTCCTTGCAGAGGAGACGGGAAAAGCTAGTGCAGTTATAAAGAAAAAAGTCCAGAGTTCATGAGGCTAGAGGACTCTGCTGTCTGAGATCTTAGGTGATTAGATAAAAGGTGCAAGATTGGAACCCGCAAAGTGAAACTCATTCAGCTAGCTCCAACAGAGCATGGTTTTCCTACAGGTCACCCCCTTTCTGTCATTGCTACCACCACAAACTCCTCCAAGCTGGGGACCATAACTTATTTTTCTTTCTGTCCTAATACTCGGCACAGTGTGAATTCGTAATATGGTTTGTATGACACTGCAACCTATTTCCTTTTCACTTTACTTGGCCTATAGAGAGTTATTAATTCGGGGTGGGGGGGGAGAGATTTGGATAAGTAAGATTATTCTCAGGCAATAAAAACAGGCTCAAAAATAGATCAGAATAGATTTAATTTATTTAAATATAGACTTTAAGGGGCTTCCCTGGTGGCGCAGTGGTTGAGAGTCCGCCTGCCGATGCAGGGGATACGGGTTCGTGCCCCGGTCTGGGAGGATCCCATATGCCGCGGAGCGGCTGGGCCCGTGAGCCACGGCCGCTGGGCCTGCGCGTCCGGAGCCTGTGCTCCGCAGCGGGAGAGGCCACAGCAGTGAGAGGCCCGCATACCGCAAAAAGAAAAAAAAAAAAAATAGACTTTAAGTGGAGAATGGAAACTATATTCTGATATATATTAATTTGGTAAACAACAAACTGGACTAATTGGCTTTACAAAACTCTTAAAGAGGGCTTCCCAGGTGGCGCAGTGGTTGAGAGTCCGCCTGCCGATGCAGGGGACACGGGTTCATGCCCTGGTCCTGGAAGATCCCACATGCCGCGGAGCAGCTGGGCCTGTGAGCCATGGCCGCTGAGCCTGCGCATCCGGAGCCTGTGCTCTGCAATGGGAGAGGCTACAGCAGTGAGAGGCCCGCGTACAGCAAAAAAAAACAACAACTCTTAAAGAGTGTTTTTTGGAGGAGGTGACTAAGTTACAAAGTATGCTTAGATACTACGGAAGTTCGCTGAGGTTTGAGTCTGTGCCTTGATCTGTTGTTCTCTGATCATCAGCATTGGTGGTTCTCTTTTGGATCCCCCTCTTTGCCACCAAGAGTGTACAACTGAATCATGATGGTAGTGATCTAACTTGATGTAGCTGTTCTCCTCAAAGTGAGAGGGCCTGGGCAGCTAGAGCTAGAAAGGTTTAGTTTTCTTTAAATGCGTCAAGTTACCAACATTATCAAAATCTTCACCTGAGTGTCCATGGATGGATGCATGGATAAAAAAGAAGAAAATTTTGCCATTTCTGACAACATGGATGGACCTTGAGGGTATTATGCTAAGTGAAATAAGTCAAACAGAGAAAGACAAGATCTCTCTTGTGTGTGGAATCTAAAAAAACAAAGCAAAAAACTCCAACTCATAGATCCAGAGAACAGATTGGTGGTTGCCAGAGGTGGTGGTGGTGTTGGTGGTGAAAATGGGCAAAGGGGATCGAAAGGTGCAAGCTTCCAGTTATAAACCAAAATAAATCCGGGGATGTAACGTACAGCATGGTGACTCTAGTTAAAAATACTGTGTTATACGTATTTGAAAGTTGCTAAAAAAAAAAAAAAAAACGTTGCTAAGAGAGGACATCTTAAAAGTTCTCATCACAAGAAAAAAATATTTGTAACGAAGTGTGGTGATGGCTGTTAACTAGACTCGTGGTGGTGATCATTTCACGATGTATACAAATACCAAATCATTATGTTGTACACCTGAAACTAATATGTTATATGTTAAGTATTTCTCAATTAAAAAAAGATCTAGTTGGTGCACAAACTGTGACTATAAAATAGTAGGGAAGCGTTCATAAGCCATATGCAAAAATGTGCCTGACTCCAGCCACACCTTGAAAGATGCTGGAGCTTCTGAAGTAAACTCATAAGAGTCGTGGAATCAGTGTAAGTTACAGATGGGAGGGCCCATAAAAACCATCTAGTCCAACCTATTTCATTTGGAGAGTACAGAGATTCAGGCTAAGGGAAGTGAAATGACTTGCCCAAGGACACAGAGGGAATCAAGAGCAAACCAGAAAGAGTTGCACAAGGTGATATGAACTGTTCTGCAGAGTTCATGCCCTGTTGCCTATGCCTTGCTGACAAACTTGAGAAGATCAACTGCGCACCAGCTGGCGCTACAGAGAAGCTACAGGTAGCTGAAGGCTGCCCTCACAGTAGAGGCCAAAGACTGTCATCATGAGACTGCCAGGGTTGTTCTTAGCTTCTTGAATCGCTAGACAGGCAAGCCCCTATCAGCACTCATGCCGGGAGGTACATGTAGGTTGTGCTGGTAGCCAGGAGTGTGCTCTGAAGCAGATGAAAGAAAAAGGACCCCTGTTCAAAGGTGCAGAACCAGTTCACTGATAACTTCTTGATGTTCTGCTTTCAGATTATTTCACGAGAACCATTTATGACAGGCAGAGCACTGGTTTGAAGAATACCAGAGGCAAACATGGTAGAAATCAGCATTTATAACTAGGATTCTGGAACCCCTAGAGGCCATGATGCAGTTCTGACTTGGGTGAAGACTGCTCAGTGGACAAATAGAATCTGAAAAAGAAAAGTGCCTGATATGGTTTTTAGTGACAAATTAATTGTGTCCCTTTATCAGTGCTAGAGAGACCACTTGATCACCTTTCTTTCCAAACAAGGTGGTTTATTACAAAGTTCTTTTAATTTTCAGAACACAGAGATGAGTTAAGGCATCACTGGAATTTTAAAGTGTAAACAGACGTGAGGTTTGCCCTCTGAAGGTAAGAAAACTAGAAAGGTCCACACATAATGGGTGAGATTAGCTATCTAGAGAAGTAACTCACAAGACTGTCTACGTGGCTTTGATTGGGGAGAACAGGGATCACCCATATCTAACCAAGATGACCAGGCTATGAGTCTCAGGGAGGTGCTCCCGTGACAACAGAGCAATGAAACCACTTTGGAAAAGCCCCAAAGCAACATAAATGGTTAGAATCAACTAGGAACGTCAAAGTCTAATGAGTTGTCTAGGGGAAGAGGTGTTAACTGAAGGCAGATGGTCAGCATGGTACCTAGATGAAATGGAATCTAAAGAGTAAGAATTTGGCTGTGATTATCGGCACTGGACAAACAAGACACAAGTTTTGGTCCCTTGAGAAGTGTCCTCTGCTACATGGGGGTGTTTGCTCACTGGCTTTACCATGGCCTTTGTCAGCTATCTTCCATGATCAATCTTCTTGCTCTGACTGCATGTCCACCAAGGAAATTTCTGATAAATAATTCAACTTGTAAGAAGCAGAAGAAAACATAGGGAATAATGTTAAGATTTTACGGTAGGGAAAAACTTCTGAAGCAATATACAAAAAAAGCATAAGTTATACACGAAAAGACTGTTTCTGAATGACAAATGAGATAATAATGTTAAAAGACAAATAGTGGACTAAAATAATACATGATAGGAAAAGGATTATTACCCAAAATGTGTAAAATATGTAAATTTGTAAAAATATGTTTAAAAATGCTATCAAGCTTAAAAAAAAAAAAAAAAAGATGAAACCACCCAATAAGAAACTGGACAAAAAAATGAACAAGCAACTCATAGTAAACCACAGGGAACCAAATGATTAATGAATATATGAGATGGTGCTCATAAATTCAACAGTAACCAGGGAAATGCAAAATAAAATGCCAATGGGATTTAATGTCACTTTCATAAATTTGGAGAAATTAAAAAGTCTAATACTATTTGTTTTTCAGACGTGGGGAAGCAAACCAACATGGCTGCTAGGGTGTGAATAGGTATCATCATATCGGAAGGCCCATATCCTGTAAATCAGCAATTCTGCCTCCAGGTGTATACTTTAGAAAATCTCTTGTATGTGTGTGCAAGAAGGGAATGGATAAAATGTACTATAGCCATACTATAGAACACTATATAGCCGTTGAAAGAAAGAAGCTAGGTAGGTCTATGTAAATCTACATAAATCGTTCTCAAAAAACTGTTTTTCTTTCAGCTTTGTTTATGTATAATTGAGAAAATGATAAGATATTAAAAAGAAAAGAATCAGGATAGGGTGATAAATGTAAGAAGATAATCTACTTGGTGGACCGAAGTATTTCAGCCACTGAAAAAGCATGTTCCTTTCCTATTAAAAATTAATAAATCTGGGGATGAATATATATTTTATCTTAATTTTGGTTAGGACGTGTCAGACTATAGAGTCTGCTAAGCACGTAAAAAATTGTGTTTCTGTACCTGAAAGCTAAGAATCATATTCTGCAATATGGTGACGCCCACCCCCGCCCCCCAACCAAGTACTGTCATCTGATGGCTAAATGGACACCCTCTATGGCATGGAGAGACAGTTCATTCTCTATGAAGACCACATCTCTTGATTCTGATGCCCTTGGTGTTAGTTTATCTCAAGCCCGGTAGATTTCATCAGAAATAGCTGCCACATCAGCCACCATCCTAGTGATGCCCCACTGGAAGCTTCCAGACTCCTCCTACAAGTCAGCCAGGTAGTGAGATAAGCATTCTAGTGCCTTTCAATACTTCTGAAGCCTGTAGGCCATGAAGCTGCTCAAGCTATTTAAAACGTTCAGCAGGTTTTGCTTTTGACTTGAATTATTTAAAATAATATCAGTAACAATAAGAACCTCAAGTTGATCAGAAACTCTAATTGGCAATTATATATTATTATATTTAACAAAAGAAGAAAGTTAAGAATTAACTTATCCAATTGGCTAGGGATCCCTCTTATCCCCCCCCACCCGCCACCCCCCCAAAATAGTCTCTAAGGGAGAAAAACAATAAAAGAAGTCTTTGGTGATGGCTTTTGGCTATCATCAACTGCCACACTGAATTCTCCTCCTTAGACAGCACTATGTCTAATTTCTTAGAAATAGAAAAAGAGTGTGCCCTCGGGGAAAATAAAAGAAAGAAAGAAAGAAAGGAGGGAGACGACACTTGCTGAGGTGCCTGCTGTGTGCCATATAATATGCCATTTGCTTCTGTATACATTGTCTTATTTAATTTCAATATCAACTCTGCTAAGAAAGTATTATTATCTGAGGCCCAGAGAGTAAAGTGATTCGACTGAAGCCACTCAGCTGCCAAGGGGCAGAGCTGGGGTTTCAAATGAAGTCTGCTTGACTTCACAGGTGAAAGACTTTCTATCATTGTCTATTACCTTTAAAAGACAGTGGAACACGACTCCAGACCAAAGTTACCTTTTGCAAAACAAGGGTTGTGTTTATTGTTTCTCCAAATCCAGAAAAATGGCTTCAAAGTTCATTGGCCTTTCATCCCTTTTTTTCTCCACTTTGAGCAAAGGGCACTGTCCTAGATGGAAAGGAAGAAAATGCTTATCCTTTTCTTTCTCCTAGTGTTCACCTCCCAACTTTGAATGAGATAACAGCTTTTCAAAAGACACTGTAAGATAGAAGGACCTTCACACAAGAATAAAACAGCAAAAGATAAACATCAAAGGAGGAAGAAAAATGGATAATGGGATCGGTAAATCCTGAGGGAAGCAAATTTTCTCAGAGCTTCCTGGTAGCCAAGGCAAAGGGAGAAATATGCTGGGTTATATGGCTTCAGTGTCAAATGAGGAAAGGACTACTTGTTCATTAGGAAAGATAAACTTTTTTCTTTGTAGTTACTCTTAGTTCTGAAGGGAATTTATCATGTTATCCTGAAAGGGATATTCAGTGACATAAGAGAAAATACTAGAGAACAGTTTTATTATTATTTTTTTTTTTGCGGTACGTGGGCCTCTCACTGTTGTGGCCTCTCCCGTTGCGGAGCACAGGCTCCGGACGCGCAGGCTCAGCGGCCATGGCTCACGGGCCCAGCCGCTCCGCGGCATGTGGGATCTTCCCAGACCGGGGCACGAATCCGTGTCCCCTGCATTGGGGGGGACTCTCTTCCCACCAGGGAAGCCCTAGAGAATAGTTTTATTTAAAAAAAAAAAAAAAAAAAAACTAAGATAATTTTTTTGTCCACTACAGATGTCCAGAGGTGAATTTTTATGTTCTTAGTTGTTTATTCAATATGGCACAAAAACTTTTGATAGGTTGATCATAGGAAGTCTTCCCTTGAAAATCTTCAATAGTTTCCTTCGATGATACCACTCAGAATATTTCTCCCAGAAGTTTTTTAGTGTCGGTCTCTTTATTCTTTTCTTGCCGCATTTTAGACTGAAAATCCTTGAAGAAGGACCATGCTGGCTTCTTGTACTTTGTATAAAACACACACACACACACACACACACACACGCACACGCACACACACACAGCATATACAGCATATAAAGGATCTTTCCATGGAGGCTAGATTTTTATAATGTTTTATACTTAAAAAAAATCTACTATCAATATCTACCTGGGAAACATAGCAGTCATGCCAGACATCTGAGTTTAATTCATTAAACCATATCTTTTACATCTGACCTATGACCCACTGATGTATTTGTTTTTCTCCTTGTTAAAGCTCCTAACAAGCCAGACTGAACCATTCACAAGTCTTTCTCTCTTTCTGCTTTATTTCTTGTTGTACATGCCAGAAATCAAAACTTTCTACAGACTACAATGGATAATTTTGGACTTGAATAATCCATTTCTTCTTTCCCATCTTTATTAGAATCATTACAATTTTTAGTTATTTTCCAACTTTTTCCTATTCATAACAGTTTTTCAGTTGCGTTTCTATGCATTCTTTCTTTGATTCTGCATCCGTAGGTTTTGTGTACCTCTGGCATTATACAGGTATATAACTTTTTAAAAATTTTGCATGTGGATTAAGCTTCACTGAAGTTTGAGGCAGACCAGGGGGGAGATTATATTGTAACAGCACAATACATTTACAGCTGATTTCTAATAAATTCTGTATGATTGTTATGAAAGCAACTGATTCAAACACATTATAGAGGAGTAAAATTATAGAAAAATTAATTTTCTATTATAGAAAAATAACTTTCATGGAAAATACAAAAAGATATTTTTTTAAATGACACAAAAATTGCTAGTTTTCCTAAAGTTGACATTTTAGGAATTTTTCTTACAGTACTTTTCAGAAGGATTTTCCAAGGACTCCAGATGGGTTTGGGGTGAAAGTACAGGACTCTCTCTAGCAGTATTGCTTGCAAAGCTATGTACCTTGACCTTGCACGTGACTGGAATTGCTCTGTGGGTTGTGTCCAACTCCCTGGGCTCCAGGCAGCTAGCTGCCTTTATGCATGCCACTAATGTGAGTTCAGAACCAAGTTATCACATCAGGGTGGTCTTGGTTATAAGAAAGAGCCTCAGCTGTTAGTTAACAGGCTGTGAAGAAACCATTTATTTGGGCAAAACATAGTACGTTCAAACGTGGCACTTTGCTTTCAGCTCTAAGTTCCTTTTCTTCCCTCTAAATACTCTCTTATTTCCCCACCCCCTCGCCTAAGAACTTTTATTTAAAGCTGTTGGGCTTTCCGTTTCTACATATCTATCCAGAACAATTTTTTTTTTCAGTGGCACACACTTTTAACATAAGGAGAACACGGTAGAGTTGTATTCCTGGTGGGCAGAATTCCTTTTGCACCGTTTCCTCAAGAGCCCCTAACTTTGGTGGTCTCTTTTTTCTGGCTCATCGCTCTCAAGCTCCTCATCTCCCTTGGAGGCCTGGTGTTAGCCTGAAGTTGGAGATTTCTGGCAAAAGGTGGTTTGCAACATGTACTCTTCTCAAAGCCCAGCTGCTAGGGGGTGGAGATCAAGCTGTGAAGACCCTGCTTTGTTGGTGTTCTTGCCTGGCTTGCAGAATTGTCAAGTGGGGACGGGGGAGAGGGAAACCATTTTTCTTCAGGATGCTTGTGCATATCAAATGCGACTTCCTAGAGGCTCCTTCTATGCTGCTTCTGCATTTCAAAGAGGGTTTATTTATGCCATTACTTAAGTCATCACATTTAAGGGAAAGAGGCTTTTTACAGGTGTGGAACTCTTTAGAAAGGACATTCTATACGTTCCCCTGTGTTGAGCTGACAAGAAGTTCCCACATGCGTTGCTGTGCTAATTCAAAAGATGCTTTGTTGCTCTAAGCAGAAAAGCAAACACTTCAGGAAGAGAAGTTTTCACAGAATATTGCAGATCTGGTGTGAGTGAATGTAACTAGAATTTTTCTTCCCTTAGCAGATTCATCTTGGCAATCACAGTTGTAACTATTACCATTTAGTGACACTAAGCTTATTTGGTGCCATTGTGAGAAGTCTCCTACTTATCCCTATGCCTCCAAGTCTCCCATTTCTCCACAATGCATTCTACACACTACAGCTAAAGTGATCTTTCTAGCAAAAATCATGTCATGGTTACTCCTTACTCCCCACTTAAAATCCTTCAAGGATCCACAGAAGGCGACGCTACCTTTTCAGTATAGCAGAGAAATCTTTCAGGCCCTAGTCCCTGCCATCCTGCCCAAATCTACTCTCCCACAATCAGTATGCTTTCTAAGAGTAATAGAGAAACAGCATGTATAAGCACTAGTTATTAAGTACCAAGCTTGGAGCTAAATGCTTTGTGTGCACTTTGATCCTCTTAATGACTCCAAAAATTAGATGTCCCTATTTTACAGAGAAAACAGAGGCTTAGAGAGGTTAAGTAGCTTGTGGGAAGTCATCAACTTGTGAGTGGTGGAGGGTAGAGTCCCTTCCAGGTGGTTTGTCATCACGGTCTGTGAGTTTAACAAGTGTACTATACTGTCTCTCCTGCTGAATGGCTAGTTGTTTCTGTTCCCACTTCCTGGAAAGGCTTATCCCATTTGTTCAGCTGGCTGGCTGGCTTCTCCACCGTAACATGGCTCAGTTGCTAACTCCTCTGGAAGCCATCCCAGGCTCCCCAAGGCAGAGTTGGGAAATGATGCCTCTACAGCCATAGCACGAAATTAGTGTGTACAGCTAAACCCTTATTAAATTGTATTGGGTCCATTTACATCTCTATGTCTCTGACTAGACTGTGAGCTTTTTGAGGGCAAGGAATTTTGTCTTTGTATCCCCAATGTCTACTTCAGTGCCTAGTGCATGACTAGTTGGTGTGCAATAAACTCTTGTCAAACAGAATGAATGTATAGGAGTTGGGGGAGTATGATGCATGTTGGATTTGCTTATTCTCAATCACCCTTTAAAGTCTATTCTCTGGTGCACAAGTTCCCTGTCAAAAGGTTTCTACATCCCTCAGGGTCCTTGAAGATTTTAATGGACTCCTTGAGGTATTTTCAATATTTCAAAAATGCTAGCAGAAACCATTTATTAACCTGAGATAAGTCCCTACAGGCTAAATAAAATGTCAAGTTTCTTTGCTTTTGGCTAAAATCATATCAACTTGGTGTTGATAACAGAGATTTTCTCCTAACGATCAGAAACTTTGGCAGGGAAGTCTTATGTGTGATTAATAAAACAATAAGAAAATAAGTTATCTGTAACTAAAATGCTGCTTGTTTAGTGGAAGAAATTTCTCAAAAGTTGGAATCGTAAGGGGGAAAACTCTAATAAAAGTGATTCTTTATGGTGATTCCTTGTGATCCTCCACAAATATGGGGAAGTCTCTGCCTTAGTTAATGGACTCATGGAGACCACAATCTTCTTATCTGCACAGAATCCCCTTTTTCAGAAAGCTGAGGAAATTATCTTATGTTTGTGCAAATAAGGCTTTTTTATTGAACATTTTTTAAACCTCTCCTTTGACCACTGAATGTTAGAGTGATCTAGTTTCTTTAACTGCCATCCATTGACCATCAGATGTAATATACAGTTGAAGTTATGTTCTTTTCAAAAATTTTGTCATTACTGTTTTCCAAAAGGGAAGAGAGAGAGAGAGAGCTCTGACATCTGCAGCACTGAATTCTGTTCCATTTGAAGTGCAGCCATCATCTATCTCCTTGCTCTAGTTCATCCTCCACAGAGAAGCTGGAGTTTTCAATTCAAAAGCCAGATTGGATCCTATGGATCCTCTGATTAGAAATCTTTGAAGGCTCCTTATTGCTGACATTTTCAGCTCCAAATTCCTTGATGTGATATTCTAGGCCCTTGACAGTTCATCTTAAAGGCTAACTTTTCAGTTTCATTTGCCACCAGAGCCACTGAGGTTCTTTTCTGTCTGACCACCTTGGATGCCCTCTTTTCTCCAACATGGTATGACCTTTCATGCCTAGAGTGTTTTGTGTTCATGTTCAATTCCCACTCATTCTCTAAAACTCTGTTCAAATGTCATCACTTCTGGGTGTGTATATCATTCTTATGTTATAGCATATATCACCTTTTGATTTGTACTATAATTATCTCTTTTCCTGTCTGCCTCTTCCATTTTTGTGAACTCTTTGAGGGCAGGAGTCAGGTTTTATTTATATTTGGATCCCTAGGGCCAATAGCCTCCAACCAACTGGGAAGACCATAAAACTTACCAATCAACTTGGGACACTTTTGAGGGTGTAAGGGGCACTGTTAATAATTATGTTGGGGCCATAGTTATAAGCCAGATTTGCCTGGGCAATACAGGATGTGTTGTTACCCTACCAATCACTCCAAGCCTTTCAGTGTCCCTGCCTTCACCTACTTTCCCGTTTTATCTTTGCCCGATCTCCTTCCCTGCCACCACCCAATATAGATGCTTCGCACTAGCGTCACCAAACTATCTTGTGTTCCATGATGGTCTCTGCCATCACTATCCCTCTGCCACGTCCACCTGGAAGATTCCTCTTCACCTTTCAGGATTCTCTTGTGGACTAGGAGAATTGGACGAAGAGCTCATTCTGGGACACTTGCCAGCAATGAGCATGGCAATACTACTTTGTATTACACCAATTCGCTTCTTCATTGCTTTGTGCAGCTAGGTTGGAACTTTGTGAGGCAAAGATTGCATCTTATTCATCTCTGTTTTCCAGTCAGTCTGTACTATTTTAATAAATGTCAATTGAATTAAGCATAACATTGGAATTGCCATAGTTTTTAGGTGGCAAATCCATTAAATCTTTTAGAACATCCCCTTCACTTTTTTTTTTTTTTTTTTTGGCGGTACGCGGGCCTCTCACTGTTGCGGCCTCTCCCATTGCGGAGCACAGGCTCCGGACGCGCAGGCTTAGCAGCTATGGCTCACGGGCCCAGCTGCTCTGCGGCATGTGGGATCTTCCCGGACCGGGGCACGAACCCGTGTCCCCTGCATCGGCATGCGGACTCTCAACCACTGCGCCACCAGGGAAGCCCCCCCCCTTTACTATTTATTTAACATATGTTTCCGGGACTGAAATTGTTTTTACATTTTAATAAATGTTACATTACTGTTTGTTGAAATTTATACATCTGATACCAAATACCAAATTATGGTTTTTATTTGAAATGTAACTGATTTTTGGTTCTTTTGCACCATTTTAAAAAATAACTCTTAGACCTATAATCCTCTAACTAGCATTCTGGCTTTAAAAAAATTTGAGAGGATGTCCAGGATCGATTTTTCTGAAGAGTGTCAATTACACATGAAGTATCTTGGGAATTTGGGGGAAAATTCTGTGTTCATATGTGACTGAATTAGAAAACAAAATGAAATTTCTCCTTACCTCATAATATCAGCCAGCCCTCCTAAATCCTGAGCACTTGAGTAACTGAATTTCATAAAGAATGCTTGAAGTAAGGAAAAACAGAGAAACCAGTGTCCCATGTGAAGCACTTATGAATCACATCCATACACCTTTTTCCTGGGAAAAGACACCCAAATGATCTACTCCCCTCCTCTCACTTCAATCCATGGCCAGGAAGTGACACCCTTGGTATAGAGAAACAGTAAGAAACAGGTCTGATGTGTTACCAGGCTCAGAAAAAGGGTATTTAGAGAGTGGTTGATGGCTTGTCCCATTTTGTCCGCATGGCCTGTGGTTTCTCTCAACCTATGGGAACAAGAAGAATTACTGAACTTAGTCACAATCTTTGAGCACCTAGCATTGTGTTTGTCACACTCTGACCTGCCCACAAATACTGAATGGAAAAGGAACGAAAACATACTTGGCAATTTTTGTCATGAATTACATCTGGTTGAGGTTTTTCGAGTTCACAAATCTTGGCCAAAAGATGAGGGGAGAGGAGAGAGAAGAAAAACTGAGTCAGGATAATACATCCAAAAAGAATGAATATTGGCTTTAAAAGAAATTTCCAGAACTTTAGTTTGTAATGGCTTTAATCCAGTGCCTTAGATTCTTCAAGATGTTGCTTCTGCTCTGGTCTCTTGCACCATCCTGTTCTTTTGTTCAGTTTATTGGGAAATACTTGAAATGTGTACATTGTGCCTAGGGCATTGCCAGAGGCTCTGGGAAAACAGGTAAAAGATAAGACCCTGCTGCTTTGGAGCCTACATTCTGTTTATCCAGACACCTGGTTAGTGACATTTTCCATTACAGGTCTTGCCTCAGTGTAAGTGGTTCCAGTGCAGGTGATCCTGGCTGTCCTGGATATTTTATGAGCTCCTTTATCCCAGATAATAGTGATAATCCCACAAAGCCCAATTAGTTGCAAGACTAGTATATTCTAGGTGATGTCCTAAGTACAGTACAAACCTTCTTTCATTTAACCCTCATATCAGCCTGAGGTGAGGATTGTTTTTAGATGAAGAAGCTGAAGTTGAGAGATGCTAACTGACTCGTGTAGTCACTAGTAAGCTAGTAAGAGTGCTGCTGGCAGAGTTGGGGTTCTTGGTCTCTGAAGCCACTTTCTCAGCCATTATGCTGTTCAACTTGCATCTTCTTCTGCCTGCCTCTGGCAGAAAGTATTTAAAACATTCCCCACCATGCTGCCCCTGAACTTATGACTTGCCTCTTATTGGAAATCTCAGATGAGGACTCAAGAGAGTGAAGACCTTTCTTCTGAACATTCTGAATAGGTGATGCACCAACAGCCAAAGGCTTTGAGAATTCCTGTTACCCATGGGGCTGTTCTATTCTAGATCCCTACGCACTCCCTTCTGCTGTGTGGCTGTTGTTGGCTTGATGCAGGTGTTCCATTGCACTCAATTGACTGCCCTGCTCACTTCCTAAAGAGAGGCAGAAACGGCTTCCCTCCCCGGGCAACTGGGCAAACATACGTGACAGAGTTATGGAGGGTGGTAGCCAGTCTTCAAAGGAAATCCCATAAGAGTTAGTATGAAAACAGATTTCCATTATACAGCCTCAGATGGAAACAATGTAATGTAGATTTTGGCAGGATATTATTATTTTTGACTAATTCTCAAACCCACAGTTTAGGTCAAAATTCATTTCTTTACCCCTAACCTACTCTGCTTGCTTTTACAAGAACTCTGGACATCATGAATTATTTTAGAAATTTGGGGGATATTCTGTGTTACTGTGTGCAACAGGTTCCCAGGAGATGACTCCAAAGTATAACTCAAGCGAAGAACAAGTTTTACTTGGATGTCAAGCAACCTCCTCAACCAGTGCACATCATAATGCTTCTGTGGTATCTGAACATCTCACCACCTACAGTACTGAGATTATAAACAACTGAACAGCGCTTACAATAGCTGTATCTGCTTATTCTCAGACAATGCTTCATGCTGAGGTTTTTGAAAAGGTGTTATAGATATGATGCTTTTAAGTTCCAGGTCATGGGTTCAAATGCAACCCAGATTATTGACTATCATGAGATATTTATCTCTGTAAAATGAACCAGTGTTCTAACTCGAAATCTAAGATGTGGAAATACACATGTTAAATATGGCCACCACCTCTGACACCTTATTGGCCGTCATAGCAGAAAGACCAGTCTTAGTGAGCTGGGGTAAAATAAACATAAAATATTAACCTTCAAATAATAAAAGAAAAGTGTTCAAATTTTATGAGACCAAATCATCATCTTAAATGAAACACACACACACACATACACACACACACATATACACACACACAAGATAGTTTCTTTTTGGCTTTTATAATTGCATGTACTAATAAATGTTCTATTTAGATGAAAAATATCAGCGGTTGCATAATTTTTATAATCTACACCATTTTGAAGACTCTGTCATATAATATTTTCTGTATATAAGGGCATTGTTTTTTTTGGTTTCATAATGTTAACATCTACTTTTCTCACTAAGAATTTATGAGATGTTAAGGTTTTTTTTTTTTCCTTTATCGGTTTTTATTTTCTCATGAAATAGTCTGTCCTTGGAAATAGTCTTCCAAGGTAGAAAGCAACTTTTGTAGGTAAAGATCAAATTTACTTTAAACATGTTCCTTAATCATTCCTTCATGAATTAAGCAACTATTAACTCAGCCCCTACTATGAACACAGTACTTGCTGAACTGGGTGCTAAAGCAAGATGTGAAACAATTTAACTCATAATCCTCACCTTCAAAGAATTTACAGTCTAGTGGGAATGTAGTGCAGACACGGTAAATGTTAAATGGTGAGTCAGCAGTACCTTAGATGTCACAAGGCTGTGTGTAACTGTGTATCAAATGAATTCCATGAATGCTCTGAGTTCCTGGGAAGGAGAAATCACTGTGCAAGGAGAGGTTAGACCAGCTACATGAGAGATGGGACGGTATCCGGCCTTGAAAGGTAGGAAGTTCTCAGGAAGTTGATGAAAGGACATAGTACGCATTCCAGACAGAGTGCAAGGTTTGAGCAAAAACCCAGTGATGGGAAATGAGCAAAGTGTAAATTTAGGGACTCAGGCTGCATCCCACTCAGAGGTGGCAAAGAGCTTGGGCCTTGTAGTTTCTCCAAAACTCAATATTACCTGCAAAGATCATCCCTGAAACAGTGTGGCAAAGAATCTGAGCAATGCAGTGTTTGGACCTGGAGAAGCATAGGTGGGAAATGGTGCCATATGGTCTCAAATGGAGAAGTGAGAGTCTTGAAACATAGTGGACATTCCTTCTCCTTCCTTCCCTCTCACCACTTACCTTTTAAAAGGGGAAAAAACCAGATAAACAGGAAATACAAGGTTTTTGCTTTTGTTTGTATTTTCACCTGTATAGTTTTTTGTCTATACATAAAGCTGTTCCCAAATTTGGGGAAAGGCCAATTCTTTGAAGTTTTCAGAGAAGGACCTCTGATTCCATTGCAAAGCATTCTGGTTTCCACAGCTTTCTTTGCTAGGAAGATTTTCTAATATCTTTGCAACTGATATCCTTACATCTTTTTTCCTCTTTCTAGGCTTGAAAGTGGTTTAGTACTTTCCTCCAACTTTTCTAAGTCAATACTTTTATCATTACAGTTGTTTCTCTAAGGGCTGTTTCTGTAACTTGTAATCAGTAAGTAAATTTTATTTCCTCTTAAAAACCCCCATATCCTCCACATCCTACTTTAAAATATGGGGCTGAAGACATCACAGAGTATTCTAGTATAGCCTGTATCTGTACTGAGCATGAGGGAAAGGACTCCTGGTTTTCTTTTACTAAATCAATCATGTTTTTTAAGGTTAAAGCACAAACATCAGTAGTTTGTGTTGACTCTGACCTCCAGATTGTTTTCTTTATGACATCACAGAATGAATCCTGCAATCCTGTGGTTTGTTTTTCTTCCCAAGTGAATTTTACACTACAGAACCTCAATCTGTTTATGTCCACCCACTTCTCCAACTCATCAAGGTCATTTGCACTTCTATCTAGTTTTCCAAAGCAGAATGTACCACACCCAGTTTGATGTCATCCTGAACTTAATAACCATATTCTCCACCATCCTCTAAGTCACTACTAAAAATAGCACCAGGTTAAGACCAGTCTCTTTGGAATCCCATGAAGTGTGCATCTCTGGGCTGACACTGGACCTTTCATAATTACTTACTGAGAAAGGCCTTTTAATCACTTACGAATCCTGATGGGAAGAGGATTTCAGGACGTAATACTTTAATTGCCTGATATCAAGCAAGACACAACTTAAAACTATACAAGAGTCAAAACTATTTCATATCTTTGCCTTCTATCTGGTTTTACCGGACTTGTCATGCTCCTGAGGAATAGTCTTTGACTAATGTGATAGGATTTCTTTTTTAAACAAAACTGCCTTGATCTTATCTAGCATGCTACTGTGTGTGTGTGTCTGTGTGTTTATAAGACGGTAATATTATTTCTGGATCTGAGTGTTAAGGTGTTGAATCTAATTTTCTGAGTTTTCCTATTTCTCTTTTTAAGACACAAGTATGCATTTTTCTCTTTCAGCCCATAGACACCTCACCTTAAGTTTGCAAAGATAATTGCTAGTGATTCTGTGATGACTTCATTGAAATGCCATACCATGGTGTTTACCAGTAATTGTTTATTCATTCTGCCATCTGAGCTTGCCGGTCACCATTAGCATATGCATTTGTATATAATAATGATTTTCAATTTATTGAGTAGAGTCATCATCTGAAGCACTGTAAAAAAAAAAAAAAAAACAAGTGTAAACGCAATTCCTACCTCAGATGTTTGTCGCTTCACTGGGACATGACAACTAAGAAATCAAAACATGGAAGAAGGAAGGGTCACTAGTATTGCCGAGATGTTGCTGGCAGCTGGCTGAATCTTTCTTTGGGCAGCCTTCGGACTGCAGCGGTGTTGATTTAGAGGAGCCGCATTGTAGGAAGAGCCTTCCTGGAATGTGAGAATTTTGACAAGAGGTCTGAAAAAGAAAAGGGAACTAGCTCGGATAGTTGGAGGGAGACCATAGGTTCATATAAAAGCAAATGGAGGGCTTCCCTGGTGGCGCAGTGGTTGAGAGTCCGCCTGCCGATGCAGGGGACACGGGTTCGTGCCCCGGTCTGGGAAGATCCCACATGTTACGGAGCGGCTGGGCCCGTGAGCCATTGGCCGCTGAGCCTGCGCGTCCAGAGCCTGTGCTCCACAACGGGAGAGGCCACAACAGTGAGAGGCCCGCGTACCGCAAAAAAAAAAAAAAAGAAAATGGATTGTTCTCATCCCTCTATTCTGTGAAAGGGATTTTCAGTGGCTTCAAAAGGAATTCTGTGTAGGAAGGGTATGTGGGGGAAGGGAGATTGTTTAAAGGAGTCAACCCTTGTTTTACCTGGCTACCAGACAAAAGAACCTTCCAGCCGTATGAAATTGGTTGCACAACTCACAACATCTTGGTTATGATAAGAGCTGTTGCTAGAGACTGGTGCTTGAATTCTAAAAGGTTGTTTTCTACAAGCCGTCTATTTTGATGGGTGTTGTGACTCAAATGTTGATTGTGGTTAATCTGCACTGATGTGAGAATGGAAATGTCCCTAGGGAAGGCTGGCTGGGTTTCTGCTCAGCTATCTGCACACTGTTAAGGAATATGCATACTGATAAGGCCAGGTGTCACCACACTTATTCCTTACTCTAGCCATCTCCATCTCAGTGGCCAGGGACAAAGCCGGACATGGTGTCATCCTTTCTCATAGCCTGCGCTGAAATCCTCATCCCTGGGATCGCTCTTGGGATGAGTCAATAAAAAAGTAGCCATTACTTCCAGGAGACCCCAGGTAGCAGTTTGAAGTACCTACAGGAGGCAGGAGGGTGAGTGGTGTCACCTACTTTACTCTTTTCCCATTAGCTTATTAAACTAGTTTATTGTATTTCCTAACAACCAAAAGCCTGGCCCCAAGGATGTGAGATTCCAGATGGCTGGGCTGCAAAGCAGAGCCCGAGGGGAGTGGGGGAGCATGAAGGGAGCGTGGCCCGAGGAAGGTTGAGTTAGAACGCTGTCATGCCCAGGAAGGCAGTTGTAGTTACGAAGGAGCAGGGGGTGGATGTGCCTGCCTTAATGTGGGCTGTGGAAAGGGGAGGCTGGGAGGCATCCAGCCTTTGCCCATTGGTGCTTTCCTCTTGCCTTTTCTCCCCTTATCCCCCTACATGTCTACTACTAAGCCTATAATAATGGCAATATCGCAGGTCAAAGCATTCCGCTTTTTAGCAAAGATCTCTGAATGAGGCTACTGTTTATTGTCTTCTTTGTTGAGTGAAGGGTTAGGAGAAAAGTGCATGTATTGGACTTCCCTGGTGGTGCAGTGGTTAAGAATCGCCTGTCAGTGCAGGGGACATGAGTTCGAGACCTGGTCCAGGAAGATCCCACATGCCGCGGAGCAACTAAGCCCCTGCGCCACAACTACTGAGCCTGCACTCTAGAGCCCGCGTGCCACAACTACTGAGCCTGCGTGCCACAACTACTGAAGCCCGCCCGCCTAGAGCCCATGCTCCTCAACAAGAGAAGCCACCGCGATGAGAAGCCCGCGCACCGCAACGAAGAGGAGCCCCAGCTCACTGCAACTAGAGAAAGCCCGCATGCAGCAACGAAGACCCAACGCAGCCAAAAGTAAATAAGTAAATAAATTAATTAAAAAAAAAAGAGCACTAGAAGCATTAAAAAAAAGATGCATGTATTTTTTTTTATTCAGTTCATTCAGGTTTAATATAGGGAAGATCAAAATACAGTGAAGAGTATTGTACATTAATGGTCTCAGTTTCTTGAAGGTATTGAGAGAATATAGCTCTGTGTTCTTGCTGTAAGTTAAAAGTAGACTTCCAAAGCCTTGACTGATATCTTAGTTCTTCTTGTAGTATTGAAGCCTTGTGGACAGTGGTATGTGGTGAGGTTTGGGCCTTGGCTGATATAGAAATAATTACCAAAGCGTGGTTGCTGAATTATAAATCCTGCTTACCTAACAGGCACACAATAATGGAGTAATATATTCCACAGTGGGTGCCAGGGAGGGCAAAGGCAATGTGTTATCCTGTGGTAGATCAACCCACCTCTTTGATTCTGGCTGGAAACAAAAGTTGAAACTTGCCACTGATTGCATAAGTGATTCCGTCCATGCACTTTGTCTAATTACAAATTTTTAAGGATAGTGATTTAGCTTCTGGGTAGAGAATTTGGTGTTTAATTTGAATAGAATCCTGGTAATGTTCAGTCTAAAGATATACTTACTGTGCTTCCAAAGATTGTGGTTAGGTGCTACCTTGGTTTCTGATGCACAGTGCAAGCAGGGGGCATATTGTTATATGACAGTATGACATATATTGTATGATATATGCTGAAATGGAATTTCCTGCAGTTTGCCATAAGGCTGTTTGTTGAGGTATGTTAATGTGCTGACTTTGCATGTGTGAATGCACGAACTGGGGGTCTGTGGAACTGGTGTAGTGAGAGTCCCATGCCTGGCCCGGCAGGGGTTGGTCTGGGCAGGAGCTACTGCTGCTTGCGAAGCTGGAAAGGACTATCTCTAGATTACTCAGAGCCACTTTCTACTGCTTGGGGTGCTGGGAAGATTTGTTTGCAAATTCCTGCTTGACTTTGGGCTTATCACTGAACCCGCCTCTGCCTGTTTGTCTCCGGTGAAGCTGCAATTAGCCTTTTCTGATTCTAAATACCTCTGCATTAAACCTCACTTGCCCATGGATGGGTGTCAAGGGCTGTGGTGTTCCTAATGAGTAAAATTTGAAAATAATGGGTGACTCTCCTTCAGAAGTGCCTTTTAACTCAATTTAAAATTTGTTTTTGACTAACATCTTAAAATGAGGGATCAGTTTAGCATACTAGGAAGAACTGTGGTTGGAAAGACCAGAATGACATTTCCTAGCTGGGTGTCCCTGGGCAAGTTTATAAAACCTTTCTGAGCCTCAGTTTACTTTGGGGATGAGCACATTTCTTCTTAAAGATTGTTGAAAGCAGTAAATGAGGTTATAATGTATGTAAAGAGACTAACACAGCGCCTAGTTTATACCAGTCACACATCAAGCTGTGGTGTGTCCAAGTTGACTTCTACTGGCTCGTGAACCGATGGTTAAAATTTCAGGAAGCTCTTGCGCTAGTTGGTAGCCTGAAATCAGTTACGGTGGAAGTACAAACCAGACCTTTCCTTCTCCCTGGACAGTTGGTTGCTAAACATTTAGGAGCACACAGTTGATGGCAAGTATTAATCCTCATAACCACAGCTCCAAAATATATTATAAACCTCCCAGCCTTTGTAAACAGTCCACATAGAATGAAGCATGGGCCTTTAAAGAAAATTTAAGGTAATCACAGTAAACTTCAGTCACTTTTCATATTGTAACACAGAGTCTGTCGGGGCTCATTGAAACTGTCGTCTCCATCCTGTATGATTGGAGAATGTTCTGCTTTTTGAGGTTTTATGTTTGCTTTTTAGAGTATTTTTTTTCTCTTGTTATATCATGTTAGCTAGTATATCTGTCTCTAATAGCTCCTTCCCATTTATTATTTGCTGTTTCTCGTGATTTCTCAACTAAAAAATCAGCTGTTAAAATAATGTGTAATGTAAAAGTAAGCTGGCTCCCAGTTAAAAAATGGGCAAAGGATATGAACTGATATTTCTCTGAGGGAGATATACAAATGGCCAATAAGCACATGAAAAAACTCTTGACCTCATTAGTCATCAGATGAATGCAAATCAAAACCATAAGTAATAATGAGATACTACTTTGTATGCATTGGAATGGCTACAGTCAAACATCCACTAATAACAAGTGTTGATGAGGATGTGGAGAAATTGGAACCCTCATACACTTGGTGGGAATGTAAAATGGTGCAGCTGCTTTGGAAAACAGTATGGTAGTTTGTCGCATGATTAAAAAGAGACCCATAGATCCCTATCATATGACCCAGCAAGTTCACTCCTAGTTTTATATCCAAGAGAAATGGAAACATTTGTCCACACAGAAGCTTGTACAAGAATGTTTAGAGTAACACTGATTCATAATAGCCAAAAGGTGGATGGGTATTCATCAGTTGACAAATAGATAAGTAAAATGTGGTATGTCCATACAACAGAATATTGTTGGGCCATAAAAAGGACCGAATAATGATACATGCTGCAATATGAATAGACCTTGAAAACATTATGCTTAGTCAAAGAATCCGGTCACAAAGACCACACATTATATGATTCCATTCATATGGAAGCCCAGAACAGGGGAAGCTATAGAGACAGAAGGTGTATTAACCCTATTAGCTTAGGGCTGGGGTAGGGTTAGGGACAGGGGAATAGGGGAGTGATGCTAAACGTTATGGGGTTTCTTTTTGAGATGAAAATGTTCTAAAATGGATTGTGGTGATGATTGTGCATATCTGTGAGTGTACTAAAAATACTGAATTATATACTTTAAATGGATGAACTGCATGCTATATGAATTATATCTCAATAAAGCTGTTAAAACTATTTAAAATACATTATCATGAAGTAAGGTTTAATTCATAGATGGCAAGAATGATCTACACCTAAGAAAATATTGTTACATAATCAATACATTAATTAACTTAAAAAGGAAAAGCAAACTGGCTTTGAGAGACAACCTGAGAGGCTCATCTGAAAGGGAAGTGCGTGGATTTTTGACATCTGTTTTGGCTGTTAAGAAACTCTTTTTTCTTTTGGCTGTATTCTGGAGAGTTACTGTCTCAGGTAAGTAATGCCATCTATTTGAATGAGTTGTTTACCATACAAGCATATTTTTAAAGAAGATTTATGTATTATTTATTTATTTTAGGCTGTGTCGGGTCTTAGTTGTGGCACGTGGCATCTTCGTTGAGGCATGCAGGATCTTTCTTGTGGATTGCGGGCTTCTCTCCAGTTGTGGCATGCGGGTTTTCTCTTCTCTAGTTGTGGCGCGCAGGCTCCAGGATGCGTGGGCTCTGTAGTTTACGGCACGCAGGCTCTCTAGTTGAAGTGCTAGAGCCCAGTAGTTGTGGCATGCGGGCTTAGTTGCCCTGCAGCATGTGGGATCTTTGTTCCCTGCCCAGGGATCGAACCCCTGTCTCCTGCATTGTAAGGTGGATTCTTTACCACTGGACCATCAGGGAAGTCCCACAGAAGCATTTTAATTCCCCTTTTAGTTGTCAAATACAGAGGGGACTGAATAAATATCTCTCTCTCTCCATTTGTATGGTTAAGTTCAATATTTTTGGATGACCGTAGTGATATTGAAGTTCACAAATGATACTTTAATCCCTGGCTTCTGTAGAGACTGGGGGAGAGTGAAGTGAGGAGTGGGGATGGCAATGATATCTATGAGTATCATGGTAGAATGAAGATAAATGATGAGTAGAGGTAGCCTAAAAATAGCGAACTCTTCAACAGCTCTGTGTGTGTTTCTTTTGAAAAGAAACTTGTAAAATATTTTGGTGCAAAGAGTGTAGAGGTGAAGATACTTATGTAAACACCCAGCCACGCCAGTAACTTTCCACTTGATAGAATGCTCTTGCGTTATACCAACTCCCAGCAAAATGTTCTTTCATACTTTGCAGAATTGCTGTGAAAATGTTACCTTATGCCCTTTTTAGAAATAACCTACATATTTGAAGGGAAAAATATCTATGTCAGTTGAAATGTTTTATTAAAGCATTCAAATGCCTGCAGGAAAAAATATATCATTTCTTAAGGATAATCTGATCCCTTACAGAATATTTGCACTCCACTTGCAAGATTAAAAAAACATGCTATGTTGTGACTTTTCTGTGGTGAAATTCAATTTTCAGCTCTATTAATGCTATTTTTACTTTAATATTTGGTTTGTTCTTGCTCATGTTTTATTGCTAGTCATTCTTAGTTTATTTTTGTTTACCACAGTGCTCAGGGATTAGATTTCAGGAAGAGAAACAAACAAGGAAAAGTACCTCTGAAGTTCCATACCACATCAGTTGCCTCAACACAGTAAGTACAGGCGAAGAAACAGCAAGACTCCAATAGCTCAGCCCTAATTTTCTGGTGAAGTCTAAATGCTCCAGGAAGGGAATTAGCCAATAACCGTCCCCCGCATCGTTCCCTGCCCTCCATGCACCTGCCCAATTGTGCAATCCTTAGCTTGAGTGTGAGGATGTCATTTTCTCAACAAGCACTGGCTCAATTTTAAAGTACTTGGACCTTGTGGGAGGGCATTTCTTTCTGATCTCCGTCAGCAGAGGCTTGATCTCTAGAAGCCTCTGGATTGATTATCTCCTGGTAACAACACTTGCCAATCTCAGTTAAACATTTGGGGAGAGGGGGAGGGCAGAGGGGTGGGCAGTCTTACTGCTCTGGGGGTGCAGATCCAGGGATAAATTGCCTCCTGAGGAAAAGGGAAAAACTAGAGTGTGTAATGATTTGTGTATCCAGGAACTTTACAAGGTCAGGCAAATGCAACAATTTAACTGTTGGCTCTACGTGGTGCTTGCCTTTATTTATTAGCGTTGATACACAATATCAGTATGAAATCTTCGTGCATCTTTCTGGCTTGAAAGAAGAGATATATGATTTGTAAATGGTATTTGAAGTAATATTTATGAAACTTTATAATACATTCATTTTCTTATTTCCCATCTTAGAATAAATGCAAAATGGCAACTAATGGGTTGGGTATCATTAGGGAGAATTGAGGTCCCGATCAGCTCATAGCATCTCATATCAGAAGAAAATTATGCCATTTATAGACAGTTTCTAGTCTACCTACAATCTAAGTTGCAAAAATATCAATATAGGTTTTTACTTTTATGGAAAACTTATATGCCACTTATGTTCATCTTTCCTTCATTCAAATTATTAACTAGTTTCTAACTTTAAAAACTTCCCATCAGAAATTCTGCCTGTCTTTTCCCACTGCTTCTAATGAATTTCCTGGGTGTTATCAGATGTTTCTTTCTATTTTTACCATCTTCCTTTGGAAATAAGGCGATTTTAACTGAATGTAGAACAAGAGTACACCACTGATTTCTGTAATGGCACTGGAATATACTGTCTTTCATTCTTACAGCAATTTAACAGCGTATTTGCTTTCTCTCTTTTTAAAACTCTGCTGAGCATCATGCATACATCTTCATTAAGATGTCTTCCGTGAGCCTAAATCTTTTCCCTGTAAGTTTAGAACTAATTCAGAACTCACCCCAGTGGATGAGTAATTTAAATTGCTACTTACAACATGCATTACTTTGCAGTTGTCTGCTCTGAGTTTCGTCTGCCTGTTTTGCCCAGTTACCGAGTTTGGATTCTGTGTTTCTCACATCCATCTGTATAGACTTAGAGAACCAAAATAGTTTTGTTTAGTCAGCAAATTTCAGCACTTCATTATTTAGTCCATTTTTAAGGGTGTGAATAAATATCCTGGAGGACAGTACTCTTGTTCCGATTGCTGACACCCCACCATTAACTCTTTTCCATGCTGAGAGCTGGTCATTTATTCTCCTTCTATCACTTAACTCACTTTTAACCCATGATTGACAGATCTTTACCTCCTGCCTCGTGGTTGGCAAGTTTCCTTAATAGTCTCTTGTGTAGGATTTCATCAAAAGCCCTTTGAGAGCCTAAATAAATTACATCCTCTAGTTTTCCTTTACCCACTATTTTGTTGCCTCCATAAAATTTTGCATTAAACATACCAAAGGCACATAAGTAAAACAACAAATTCTAAGTGTTCTAAAAACCTCTTTTCCCCCTTTTGGATATGTCCCTTTATCATAGCATCTAATGCTGCCTTTTTTTTTTTCTTTCCCTTAATAATAACTTTTTCTTTGTATCGTCCCCACCAAACCTCTGCAAACCAAAGACATATTCCTACCTCATGTTAATGTTGTTTAGAGCTACTTTACAAAGTAAAAACATCCCACCGCGTGGCCCCTTCAGAACTGTAAGAATCATGGCTTGCTAACTCACTCATTCACAAACTTGTCAGAAATTTCAAGAAAGCAGTTATTCTCTTTGGTAGTTAACATTCCAATATTTTGGTTTTAGGGGCATGACCACTTGTCAGGACTTTATTCTGTAAAGATATTTATTTGGGCTATATTGACCCTCTTCCAATAATTCCTCCCCTTACACACAAATTTTTTTGGGGGGGGGGAATTAAAGAAAGGAAATTGGAAAGTGTGCAATAAGTAGTCCATCAAAAGATCTCCTTTGTTAAAGCTCGAAGTCTGACACTGACGATGTTTTTCAGCAGTGGCTGTTCCTCATTTTGATGAGAAGTTGAAGGTGTGGTGCGGAGGGCGAGCTCAGGGAATAGTGGGGTGGGGAGGCTACATGCTGGCATTTGCATTTACATATCTTTTGAGCCTCACAACAACCTTATGAGTCCTGTAAGGCAAGTATCATTATTATAAAATTGTAGAATAAATTAACACGTAGGAAGTACATTATTTGCCCAAGGCTGTGGGCCACTGTAATGACCCCGGACTAGAACCTAAGTTTTCAGATCCTTCATCCAAAATCCCTTCTATGCTGCCATAGTGACCTCTTCTATTCCTTTGAGTTGAATATGTAAAAGATTTAAGCCATTTTAAAAATTACTTGTAGCTGCTTATATACTATTTATTTCAAAGTCTTCTCAGGAGTCATGCAGTTCCAAATGTGGAGGGGACACATCCTTGCCCTCTTATATCTTATATCTGCCAAATCTTACCGTTCATTTTGGATTACTATTAAAATGACATAAAAAAGCATTTTGCTCTCTGATGTAAGCTTTTCTTCAGTGTTCAACAAACATTTTATCATTTTTTTCCTATAAAAAAAAGTCCCCCTTATTTAAATTGTCACAGCTTTGGGAGCCCTGCCTGGAATACATAATAATTGCTTGTAACACTTAAAATGAAAACAAATTTACCAAGGATGGTGGAACGACAACAAAGAGCAAGAAAAATATAAGTACGTGGAAATAGTCTCTCCTACACAGATATTTTCAGCACTAAATATTTTTATTGAAATTGTTGTTTCCTGTTCTCCTACCTCCTCTTCATCTGGATTTTTTTTTGGGGGGGGTGGAAAGGGCATTAAAAATGTAAAGATCTGAAGAGAGAGAGACATGAGTCTTTAGGGTTGTTATTTGATTTCTTGGGTTTAGCAGAAAATGATGAAGTAATACTGAATCTGAGCAGAACACTGATTGACAGGTAGCAGGAGAACAAGCCTTCTCAGCGTTTGTACCATTGACATTTGGGACTGGATACAGTTTTGTAAGGTGGAGGGCTGTTCTGTGTATTGTAGGGTGTTTCACAGCATCCCTGGCCTCTACGCACTAGATGCCAGCAGTACCCCCGCCCCTCCCCAGTTGTGACAACAAATAATGTCTTCAGACATTGCCCAAAGTCTCCTGACTTAGAGGCGTAGTTCTTGGGCACGCATTTCAGGACTCTAGTAGGGGCTTTGACAAATCTCCCACTCCCTCCTGTGGGCAATCTCTTCCTATCCAGGTACAGACTGGTTTTGGTCCCTGAAAATAAATTTACCTCCAGTGAGGCCTGCTTGCTTACCCAGACTCTGCTTACATTTTTTGCCCAGTGATTCTGAAAGATCCATTTACTCTCTTGTGCTAAAACTAGCTAGAGTTGACAAAAACATTTTGAGAGCTTCCCTATTGGTTGGGTGGAACTCATGATATTTCCTGAAAATTCCATGCTCCTCTCTGGTCTTACCCTGTTACTCCTCTCTTTTTCCACCCAGTGTGAAAACTGATAAAATGAGAATCTGACTAGGAAGCAGCAGACCTCACTGACCTTGGGCGAGACAGTCCCTCCCTGTTCTCGGCTCTTGATTTCTCAACCACGCTTTGACATAGTTAGGCTAGATAACACATCTTCATGGCCTTTCAGCTCTAGAATATTATTGTCTGTACATTAAAAATTTTTTTGGCCTCTTGAGTCTGCCAGTTCAGACTTCAGAAGCAACCCCTATTCCCTCAATGATATCAATTTATAAACCTGTTTTTGCAAAAATGTTTGTTTGGAGTTGTTTATCCACTTTATTTCATCTACACCCTTTTTCCTCCAGAGCCTAACTTTTATTAACCCATAATGAGAATTTAGACACTCATTTATCATAATGATTACATCCAGAAGTTTTGAGTTCAATCACATCTTATAAGACTACATTGTGGACTGAGATGATAGCAGCAAAGTGTGGGGATGAAAACCACATTTCACATAGATTAGGGAGAACAGGTGATTTAAAGCAAACTGCTGGGAAACCTGTTGAAAAAAAGTACATTTAAAAAAATAGAAATTAAGTAACTACTACTGGACTTATCTGGATATAGGCATTTCAAAACGTATGAAAATCTGATTCATTCCTCCAAATGCATGCAACCTTTTGCTGCTGCTCTTACAACACTGCTGGTGTTTACTCTTGGGAAGTAAGAGTGTCTGACTTTCCCCAGACATTCCTGGCACTGCAGGGAATGGTGAGGTTAAGGTGGGAAAGGCCTCCCTACCTCCCACTTGCTGGTTGTGTGACCTTCGGCAAGTCACGTTCCCCTCTCTGGGCTTCAGTTTCTTGGCTTCTGAAACTAGGGAGTTGAATTTGATTTCTAAGTTCTCTTATAGATCTAAAATCTAATGAGTGAAATCAGAAATGTTGGTTTGGAGCCAGGCTTTGGAACACAAACTTCTTCAGCAGGGCTGGAAAGCAGGATCCCAGGGAGACTGGCTCCCCCAGAATGGCAAACCGTGACTCTTCCCACCCCGAAGGGAGAGGTGGGCTCCCTCCCTTTGTTGAGAGGTCTGGAGGGCTGCACCCAACAACCAGCTCCCTGCCCCCCAGCACAGTGCCTGTTGATAAAAGGCAGCAGTTCTAGGAAAATGGGTGGGAGCCTGCTGCGAAAAATGAATCAACAGCCCCAGGGGGAGAAAGAGGAAGACCTGTGGGGGCATTGGACGCTCTTCTAATCCAGGAGCAAAGAGGAGGTGTTATCAGTGCTCTCTGTTAGCTTGCCCTACCCGAGGGGGAGGAGGAGGAGATGGCGTGAGCCAGGGGTGACTGAAGTGTCCTCCCTGCAAAGATTCACAATGAAACCCGCTGCGGCACCGTTCAGAAAGCAGAATTGCAGCTCCTGAAGATCTGCCTAAGCCCAGAGCAATCTCAAGTTCCCCGTGATCACAAAGCCCTGACTGAAACGCTTCAGCCGCCTGGTTTTCCCAGGAATGTTTGTTAAGGAAATGGCTGAGAGAAATGTGTTCCATCAGTCTCTCTTGAATGGTACACTGGCAATGGGAATGTGCCTTGCATCATTAGCACATTATATATTCACTCATTAAAGTATATTTACTGAGTCATTATTACGTGCCAGGCGCTGTGCTGCATGATTGGGGTGTATCAGTAAACCAACTGCTTAATATCCCTGCCCTCAGGGAGCATACTGTCTAGCAGGAGAGACAGATGACACACAATAAAGATAAGTAAGTTAAACTGCATGTCAGAAGGCGATAGAACCAAGGAATAAAAAGAAATGAAAAGATGCCGTTTATTTATTCTTCCTCCTTTGCTTTTCCTCTACCTCTAGTGTTCATAATATCCCCCAATATCTTCCCTCACTACAATTTCTTGTTCTTTAGTTATTTTTTCACTACCAGCATGACTGGAGTATTATTTGAGACTAATTTCATACAATATCATAACAATGTTATCAGTTGATGTTCAAATGCCTTGTACCTGTTCAGTGACACAGTTTCTAAATTTTCGTTTCAATACTTCTGTGAGGTAGACAGAGAGGGTATTTTCACCCCCATTTTACAGATGAGGAAACTGAGGTTAAAAGACTCAGTTTCAAAGCTTGGTGTCATGACTTTTTCTCAGTATTCTTCTGTAGACTTTTGTAGGAAATATTTTTGGTCATTTTTCTCTGTAGGAGAAAGTGTTCGAAATTTCAAACAATGGACTTCAAACAAATATTTGGAACAAACCTGGTTGTTCATTGGGAACTTCTTTTTTTTTTTTTTTTTAAAAAGATGTTGGGGGTAGGAGTTTATTAATTAATTTATTTATTTTTGCTGTGTTGGGTCTTCATTTCTGTGCGAGGGCTTTCCCTAGTTGTGGCAAGCGGGGGCCACTCTTCATCGCGGTACGCGGGCCTCTCACTATAGCGGCCTCTCTTGTTGCGGAGCACAGGCTCCAGACGCGCAGGCTCAGTAGTTGTGGCTCACGGACCTAGTTGCTCCGTGGCATGTGGGATCCTCCCAGACCAGGGCTCGAACCCGTGTCCCCTGCATTAGCAGGCAGATTCTCAACCACTGCGCCACCAGGGAAGCCCCCATTGGGAACTTCTTATATGGTGATTGCTTTAGGTGGATAAATACATGTGCGTTTTGATGGTCACCACTGTGCTTCCTGATATCAGGGTTATCCCAGAGGCCACAAGATTTCCTTAGAGAGCTGGTGAGCTGCCCCGCCCATGACGGTGGGGGGGATTTTTTTCCACAGCCTAAAATTGGTGATGCGCAAAATCTTTTTGTTGTTGTTCTTCCCTAGGCTCTAGTGATATCAGTGAATAGTAGCAAACTCTGCTCCAGTTCTTGTTGTCTGTCTTCTGAGGTTTAACATCAACTGCATCTTCTGGAAATGGGTCATATCCTTGGATGTAATCCAGGTAAGACTTCTTTTTTTTTTTTTTTTTTTGCGGTACCCGTGCCTCTCACTGTTGTGACATCTCCCGCTGCAGAGCACAGGCTCCGGACGCGCAGGCTCAGTGGCCATGGCTCATGGGCCCAGCCGCTCCGCGGCATGTGGGATCTTCCTGGACCGGGGCACGAACCCGTGTCCCCTGCATCGGCAGGCGGACTGTCAACCACTGCGCCACCAGGGAAGCCCCAGGTAAGACTTCTTAAGAGTACAAATGGGACACATGCACACACACACACACACACAGGATTTCCTGAAGTCCCTGGGGAATTTGCCTGCGTACATGTACCTTCAAAGGTTATAATTTGACGGGCTATAAAGGTGAAAGTCTTATTTCTGAATTCCTTTGCTTTGTTCCTCCTCCCCCTCATCAATTCCCCTACCTCTGCACAGGGCATTTTTCTTCCTGCCATAGGAATTTATGGTAAAGTTTTCATTTCCAGACTGAAAGCTCTCGGGTACCTTTTCGTCGATTGCTACATGCTCAGCGCCCACGGTCTAATTTCAGTATTAGTACAACCAGAACATATTAAAAATATTGAGTAAGGTAAATTTACTTCTGCTGCTGTTGCAAAAAACCATGATTATGTAATGCGTTCTAACACCAACTGTAAATGACGTTTGTTTTGTACCATATCCTCAGTAATCTGGAACACTGCTCTTACCAGTAATGTGAAAAACGGGGGGATTTCTAGTTTCATGTCTCTACCACCCTCTTCTCTTTTTTAGAATATACTTCTATTTAATTAAATACAACAGGTTAAAATTAGGCAGTGTGGTTCCTTGGAGGGAATATGGGATTTCATTTAAGGGAGTCTTGGATTTGGAACCTGACATGCTGTTTTATTAGTGTGTGACTTTGAACTATTTAGTTTACTTTTCTGAAATTTGAATTCTTTTTTTTCTGTAGAATGGAGGAAAATTTCCTCTTACAAGTTTTTTAGGGATTAAAAAGGGATAACAAAGAAAGTGCCTGGCATTTAGATAGAACATACTCAGAAAAATGTCAGTTTCCGTCTTTTTTTTCTACCCTCTCCCTCTTAGTTCAGTAATAAAGCTTTCTTGGGAATGAAGTTTTTATGTGACAGGTTTATTTGTCCATTAGGACTTCATCCATTATGAATGGGTTTGCAGTGCATCTTGGAAGTGTCGGCTCCGCATGTGTGGTGTGGTGGGAAATGTATTCTCTTTACCACTGTGTTGAATACAAGACACACATTTAAACTGGTGGCTGAAAGTGACAGAACCTGCCTTGAGGCTGATCTCTTTCAGTGTTGTGGTGTGACTGTTTCCCCTTTAAAATCCACTGGTTTGGGAATTAGGTGATCAGCTCTGCTCACCTAACTTGCAAGTGTGCTGGAGAAACCACAGATACTCTTCTGGCTTCATCTTTCATGAATCTCTTCTTCAGTCTGGGCTGCTGTGCCAGAAATTTCTTTGCCATCACCACCACAGAGCGAGTTTCTGGCCGGTGACACAGATGTTGGTCAAGTGCTTCTCTCTTAATTTGATGGCTGGGAAGAGCACACTGACTTCCTCACTGAGGAGACAAAGCCACAGTTTGGAAAACTAGGGACAATTTGAGAAAGTGTAATGGTCCCACCAAGACAAGATCCCACATCTTTGTTCTGAATCAAGTGGAAAGGACAGTACTTGATATCACTAGACAAGAGCTTCTCCAGCTGACAGATACAAATGACTCTTCTTATTCTTATAATCTGAGCAGTCAGCACCTGCTCCAGAACAAGGGCCCTGGCATCAGAGAACACTCCAAAACCGCATCTCATACTCCACACGTTACGTCCTTAATGAAATGAAGAACGGCCCTGCGAAAGAAAACAGAGGTGAGGAAAGCTCACAAATAATTAGGAAAAGTAAGATGGGAGTCAGATTCAACATGCTGTACTGTCAAAAACATAATAAGAAACAGCTCCATTAATTTGGTGTGAATAACTACGTGAATATACTCTTAGGACTTAAATCACAAGTGAAGTGGAAATTGCCCAAAGAAGTTAATAATTTCTTGATAGAGCCTTTTATAAATAATCATGATTTGTCTCTGCTGGTTATTTTATGTTTAAACTGTCGTCAAAATAGTTTCCCTTTTAGCAACAAGGCATGGGATTGTGTTTTTATGATATATAAGAAAAAGCTAAGTACTTAATGACATCCCCTTAGAATTATTCCTTAAATTCCATTTGCATTAAAAATACACGGAGGAAACCCAGCAAAGCAAACAAAAACCGAACAGAAACAAAATCAAAAAGAATTGTGAGGACTTGTGCACTTGCAGTGATAATAATGAGCCCTTTACGTAGAAGGTCACCTTTCCATGTGTCATGAACAGGTGAGAGAAAATCTCTAAGACGAAAGATGATCTGGTCTGATAGGCCTACAAAGCCGTAGAGGGTTTTCGTTTTCATCACCTGCATAACATCCCCTTTTTTCATCACATCAAAGGTCTTTCTCTACTTCACGCTCAGTGAGCTGGGTACAGCAAAGAGTGTGAGCTTCCCTGGACAGGAGGTGAGAGAACTCCATAGCGTTATCCAGGTGCCTTTGGGCCCAGAGCTACCACCCTTGGCCTCTAGATCTAATGGAATGTGTCCAGCAGGGGTGGATGGGTCCCCTACCATGGAGAATCACTGCTGTGGAGAGTATATGTATGCTCAGGAATAAGTACTTGCTGGATACATGACTGGCCAGTTGTCAATTTGCACGTGTGGTTATTTCTTCAGGTGGCAAAAAAGAAAAAAAGTACATATGCAAAGATACTCATTTCAGCTCTTTCCCTGGCTCTAATTCATTTCTGACAGCCATTCAAAAGCCTTTCCTTTGAAAAGCAGATCTGCGATGTTCGAAAGGCCCCAGGAGTCCAGGCCAGTCTTGCTGGATGTTCAAGCCATCCCCAATCCCCAACCCTGCGTTGGCTCAGCAGCTGCCACAGCCAGGCTGAGCCCAGCTCCCCGCCACACCCTGTTTTTCTCTCTCTGAGCTGCCTCTGTTTACGCTGGGCCGGGCCCGGAGAGCCCTCCTCCTCTCAAGATCCTACTGTCTTTCCAAGACCCAGAAGGGATGACCCCTCTGCTGGGGGGAAACTCGTGGCAGCCCTGGAGATTAGAGCTATCTGCTCCTGCTGCTTTTTCCTTGTATTTAGCTTTTGGCACTTTCCATACTAAGGCTTGTATTTCAGTTACCTGCCAGCCTCTCCCACCAGGTACAAACTCCTCAAGGGCCAGGACTTGTCTTATTCATCTTTGTGAGGGAGTGCCGCAGGCACCAGGGGAGTTTTTCAGCACGGGCACGGCAGGGTAAATGCTGGCTGATACACCTTTTCCTCTTTATTTAGATTTTGGTGATTCACAGTGTGAAAATTGGAGTTAGTCTTTTAATGTTCAAACTCCTTGCTACTCTTGAGTTTTTGCTGAGGTATCATATTGTATCCTGGTCTCAGCTTCCAAAAAGTGTTTATGCTTCTTTTCTATAAGAATTTAGGCCCTGGAAGCTTGGGCAGTATTGTGTCTTTCATTTCAAATCCTGTCCATCAGGTTGTATGTTCCACATTGGCTTTTCCTTTACAGCCAAAACTAATCCTCAGTGTGTTCAGATTCAGTGTTGAGCTAGTAAGAAGGGCCCCCTTTGTGCAGTAGGCCCTGGACTGGAGTCCAGATTTGTCACCGCTCAGGACTGGCTTTTTGGTTGGTGCCTGGAGAGGGTGGCTGCCCCTGCCAGCCGGGGACCTGCCGGAGAACTTGCCAGGGGAAGTGTTTGCTCTTCTTAGGATTTTTACGAATGGATTTTTATATGGTTCAGAGTGGATCAGTAATTTTCCACAGCCAGAGTGCCTCTGCCATATGGGTAGTTTCCCTTAGGTTGGTAGAATGCCTTCTGATAAGATTCAACTGCAGATAAATTGTTTATTCATTATGGACCTTTGGGTCCCAGCCATAGAAGAGGGTAGGGGGCCTAGGGTGCAGCAGAGACCTTGAGAGAGCTGAAGAATCCAGAGAGATAGATGAAAGCAGAGTTCTAACCAATAAGATACTCAAGCAACACCCAGGGACCTTTGGTTACTATACATACTAATGTTCTAATTCATATTATGAAGGAATGTGGGTTCACTGAAAACCTAACTGTCTATCTACTGAGGTTAGGGTGATCTTGTTGGTGTACTTCCTAGCAGAGTAATACGTCTTAAAGATAACAAATATACATACATACATAATTATAGCTCAGGTTTTTTGAGCTCTTTCCAGGTAAGATGCTTTCTGCTTTACATTAGAGATGCCATTCAGTCTTCACAACAACCCTTAGGTGATAAATATAATTACCTCCACTTTATAAATAGCCAAAATGAGGCTTAAGGAGGTTACATATCTTACTTGCACACCAAAATTTTAACTGACGATTTTTCCAAGTTGTTCTTTTTCCTTTGTTTTGCCCAAGACTGGAAGAAATGAAGCAGATCAACAGTTTTTATTTCCCCTGTTGACCAAGGACAAGGGTGTTTAAGAGGTTTGCTAGAGAAAACCATTTCAGTTGGGAGGGTAATGTGGGAGGCCGAGTAAGTAGGAGCTGATATTTTAGGATGCAAAAGATACAGATTAGGTTGACAGTAATTCCCCCCAGTGTCCATATCTGTATCAACTCTTTGCTCTTGATCATTAGCTGACTGGTCCAGAAATACTTGACCCAAGCTCTCTCTTGTGAGTGCTGAATAAACTCATAGCATGCAAGAGGGTTGGTTTTAAACTGCCTGCTCCTGAGACTTTGATAGGTATCTATTTCTCTCCCTATGTGGATGCCTTGTACTTCTGGTGTTTACAGATCCTTAGCTGGGCTGGGAGTACACTGACAGGCATCCATATGTCATCTGGGCAAGGCATGTACAGCTCTGCTATTTTAATCTTTCTTTTGCTTGAATTCAAAGTCTGCAGGAAGAGGCAGAAATCTGTTCCATCTTTTTGGGTTGTGGGGTGGACCCAGAGGGCATAGTCTCCTAAACTTATTCTCATTACTATGATACTTGCTCGGCAACCACCAGCTCCCCTTTCCTATCTGCTGTTATCCAGTCCTGAAGTTGAAAGGGGTGGGTAGTGAGGCTGAAAGCAATAGATGGCTCTGACCAAAGGTTGCAGGGTGGGGCTGTTCTCTCCACTGCTCCTTGTTGGGTATGAAAGGAGGAAGAGGAAGGCCAGTACACTGCAGGAGAGGGTATGTCCATAACGAGTGTGGCAGGGGGAGGGGGAAAGCTCTAAGTACAGAAAAGCTCACCTCCGCCTATGGAAAACTGAATAAACCCCTGAGAATAAAGAAGAGATGATTAGTCAGAAACACCTTGTAAAAATATCTGCTTATGGAAAGTAGGTCTCTGAAATGTAAATGCCCTGAAAATCTCCAAGTCTGGAAGGTAAATTTCCCGAGTTTATCACCCTTAAACATGCACACTGGAGCTAGGAGCAGATTCAGGAAAAAGTTTGCAAAAGCTGGAAAAAGAGTAGAAATGACCTCCTGGTAAATTAGATATGATGATTTCGCAAGAGAATATAAGAAAAATTGAAGGAAACAAGAATAGTGTAGAACACCTGTGATATTGTAATCAAGCAATAAATAATATAGATTTTGAAATGATAAATTATGACAAGTCAAATTGGTGGATATAGGAAGACTTACAAGACTAGGAATTGAGTCCAGCCAAGCAGATGTTAAATGTTTAGAATTTAGGAAAGCACTTAGGGTGAGCTCTCAAAACATTTTACTTGCAAAATTAGTTCAGATTGATTTGGATATGAACATGCTGGAAATCAGACAACAAATATGGGCTCTGGAGAGATACAAGGCGCCCAATAGCAGAAAGGGAGATAGGAGGAGGAGGAAATAGTTTTTTATGTATTTGATTTCTCTAGGAAATCAGTTTTGTATATAGGAAATAATTATATATATATCTTTCTTCATAACTATAAGGAGCTGATTAGTTTGTTTTTTTTTTAAACTGTGAGGGCATAAAATAAAACGGAAATAGGGATATGCCAAGAAAAAGAAATAAGCATATTAGATTCTATTAAAAAAAAACCATCTGGGAATTTCTTGGCAGTCTAATGGTTAGTACTGTGTGCTCCCATTGCAGGGGACATGGATTCGATCCCTGGTCGGGGAAATAAGATCCTGCAAACCATGCAGAGTGGCCAAAATAAATAAATAAATAAATCTGAATCTGGATCTTTTCCACATTGCAGAGAATTATGGGATGCAGTGAAGTAATCCTAACCACTCATTCGTTCCACGAGCACATGTTCCCCATCTCCTTTAGGCTGGGCACCGTTCTGGTACTGGGTGAAGGCAAACTAAACACAGCCCCTGCCCTGGGTACAGACCAACTAAACTTCCCTCAGGAGGGTGACCTGGAGGGTCCAGGGAGGGACTCCTAGAGTTGGTGGGAACTGAATGGAGTCTTAAGTTATAATAACTGCTCATGCTGTATAATATTCTGTATTTTAGAAAGTACCCACACCTACAGGACCTTATTTGGTTTTCGTTATAGCTCTGTGGTGTGGTGCAGAGAGGGTTAACGATTTTGGGGTCTGTGTCATGTGATCTCTGTACCATGTTTGGCATGATTGGCCATGTCCTCCTCTTTGACATTCTCTCCTCTCCTGGCCTCTGTAAGACTTTGTGCTCATAGTTTTCTCTCCATCTCCCTTGATGCTCCTCAGGATCGGTTGTCACTCTTTTCTTTCAGCCCATCCCTTAAATGTCAGTGTCCCTAAAGGTGTTGTCTCCCGCTTTCCTCTGCTTCCTTTATATGATGGTGGAAATGATTTACTGGACTCATGGCTGACACCCTCAAGAATTGGAGTGGGGTGCAGGGGGGTAGGAGGAAAGGCATTGGAGAATTTCACGGGGATGGTATGTGTAGTTGGAAAAATCTCCCCGTGTAATTCTGACAGCCCTTCTTTCTTTCTGTTTTGAGTCCCACGTACATATATATGCTGATTGTTATATTCCTAGCCAAACTCTCTGTTGAACTCTGGATCTTCTGTCCAGTTTTCCACAGGACTTTACACTTGGCTGTTCCGCCGCAACTTTCCTTAAATGTCCCAAACCAAACCTCCTAGTGCCTGCTCCCCCGCTGTGGCTGCAGCCTCTATTTCTCCCTCTCCACTCACATTCCACACTCCACACAGCCTACTGTCAATCTCCAAGCCCTTCAAATGATAACTTTTTAAAATGTCTAGAACATTCCCACTTCTCTCTGGTCCCACGCTGCTGCCGTAAGTCAGGATACCATCATCTCTCTCCTAAATTACTGCAGTGGGCTCCTAACTTGTTTGCATGCTTCCAGTCTTAGCTCTTGATACACATTCTCCTATAGCCATTATGATAATTTTCCAGAGTAAAAGTCTGGCTATATATCTCATGGCCAGTGGGTAAACCGAGAGGATGGCCTGTGAAGTTGACACCAGGACCCTGCTTACTTGCCAGCCTCATCTCTTGCCCTTCCCACCCTGTCTTCCCCTTGAACCTTGTGCTTCAGTCATACCACACATCTTCTCCAGATGTGCGGTACCTTCCCTCATCTGCCTGCCCAGCCCTGGTCCCTGCTTGCCCAACTCCTCCTCTACCTGCACCTTCGAATTTCAAGTGTCCATCTGGCAAGTTTATACTGACCCACTTCCAGGCACGGGTTCGTTGTCCCCTTCCCCGTTCGCCTCCATATCCCTTGGGTGTAAGTTCTCTTACACTCCCCTACTAGAGTGTAAAGTCTCTTTGAGGAACAAGACAATTGATCGACATCATTTTACTCTCAGAGTCTGGAATGTAGCAGACATCCAGTTAATGTTTGTTAGATAAATGATGAGTGCATAATGAATTGCTATTTCTCGGAAGAAGAAATAGAGGTTAACTCACAGGTCTAAGAGTGACACAGTGAGTGTTCTAATCTAGGATTATTTCTGATAAATCATCTATCTGTGGCTAGAGAGACCCTATAGATATAGACAAATTGGGATTGAATCTTTATAGCATGAGATATTGTTTTACAGGCTTTTCTATTTTTCTATTTCACCACAGATTATTGGTAGTGCTCAGTGACAGCAAGGGAATGAAGAGCCAACGTGGCTCACAATCCAGGGATGATACAGGGAGAAGTAGACTGGAAATCAGGGCCTCACCGCCAGCTCTCTATGTGCTTTTCTTTCAGCACGTAGCTCCTCTCAGGCTCGGCCTCCCGCTCCATAGATATGCGGGTAGAATAGGTGGTGTTCAATGTTCTGTCTAGCTCTGTTACTCTATTATAGTGCATGTGTCACAGTGCCCGTTAAGCTACTTCCTCCTTAAAAAGCTCAGTGAGCAACCAGTGAAATGTACCGGGAAGTATGGTGTGTCCTGAAGCTTGGCACAAAAATCTCTGGGCACACATCTCCTGGATGGCATGCAACCGAGGTGCATGCCTGGCTGGTCTCAGATCCAGAGGTTTCCTCCAACTCCTGGCCTTTCATCGGCAGTGAGGACTCCTAGGGCCATTAATCCTTATCTAAACACGCACCCACCTAACGGTATGGAGGACCTAGTTCGAAACGTGGAAAGTCCACTGGTGTCTCCCACAGCCAGCCTATCTCAAGACAAGATAGTTTATCACTATACCTGTCTACAGGAAATTCCCCGATCACATCTTCTAACAAGGAAAGCATGCCTAGGCAGGGGTATATTCATTTCCATAGAGGAGTCCCTTACCCTCTTTGCCACCAGCTGCAGCTGTTTGGATTGTGTGGCATCTGTCACAAGCACAACCAAACTGTAGGCTGGTTACAAACCCGTGGCATGACCTCATACAAAAATCATTAGCTGCAATCAGGCTCTTGAACTGGGAAATACTGCAAGAATGGGGCAACCAACCCCATTCATTCCAGTGGTAGAAACAGTAGCTGAAAACACACAAGAGGAGCCCTGAGGTAAGGTTAGAACCATGAGGGGTCACGGCAGCCTGAAGTGATGAGGAGGCAGAAACTGGAGTTTGCAAAAATTAAGAGGCTATACGTACACATAGGAGTCCCTGAGGGATGAGATAGACGATCTGGAGTAAAGAGTAAGCAGGTGAGAAAAAAGAGAACAGAGTGGACGAGGAGAGAAAGACCGCTGGCGTCAAGCCCACACGTTCCTGCTGCTGTGGTCTGGAAGGCTGTCTCAGACCTGCACAATCTTCTGGTCCAATTTCACGCTCAGAAAGGTCTGGGCCAACCGCAGTTTCTGTTTTGGTTCTGAGAGGTTCTTTCTCCAGTGTGTGTCTTTCTGACAGTCACCCCTCCCTCATTTCTTTTCGGTAACTAGAAGAGTGTAACACAGGCACCCTTAAGGTAGGACTCCTGAACTCTGACTCCCTGCTCTGGCATTGGTAGGGCTTTCCTGTGTTCAAGTGTCCAGGTCACTCTTTCTCCACGTTCATGTAATGTTTTCATTTACAGCTCCTTAATTAGACAACAATTAAATTCCCATACATTGATCCTTAAGGAAATACGTAAATTGGAGTTCCATAATTTGGGGCTTATGAACCACAAGGGAAACTCTGGATGGTCTTCAAGGAGGTCTACAGAGCCTCTGAAACTGTAATTAGTGAAAGTGTGTGTGTATGTGTGTGTGTGTGTGTGTGTGTGTATATGTGCATTTTTCTGAGGAGTGTTTCCATAACTTTAACCAGATTCTCAGTGATCCATAACCCCCTAAAAGTGAAGGATCACTAGTTTATCGCTAGCATAGCTGGGTTGCCAAGAGCTCAGACTCTAGAATCAGAATTGTAGCTGAAATCCCCTATGTACCACTTACCATTGGGTGGGCTTAAATATTTGCTTTACCTCTACATCTTATGTTTTTCATGCATGAAATGGGCCTAATACCAATATTACTTACAGTTAGGAGTGTTATGAGCTAACAGACATAATGCCCTTGCGATAGAGCACGGCGGTGCGCAGCCCTTAGCGCTCAGCCACCGCTGCCAGCCGGTACCCGCCCCTCGCGCACCCTGTTACCCGGCAAGGTTACCGGGAGACCATTAATGCCAGAGGGTTAGAGCCACGTTAGAGGTTCTGCTCAGCCATTGGTCGGCGCCACAGGGGGCCCCTCCCCCAAGCGAGCAAGTGTCAATGGGCGCTCGTTAGAGGGGCATTTTTGAACCAACCATCAGTGCAGTGGTGGTCATCGGGTGGAGAGTGAGGTAAGTGGCAGATCCCGGCCTTCTCCTCGGGGCCCTCCAGCTCACCTGGCCTCGGGCTGGCGCGTGAGCTGGGGGCGCCCAGGGAACAGGCTGGGGGTGTGCCCTGCAGGGCTCCGAAGTCCTTGCCAAGACCGCCCACTGGCCGGGCGCAGGCCCTGAGGCAGCGGTGAACCTCTCCCCTCTCCCTGCCTCTGCGACCTAATAACGGCAGCGGCAGTCTGCATGGGACACAGTCTGGGGGACCTGGCCCCCACCATTTGCGCAGCCTGAGGAGCCTGAGGGCCAGCTGGGTCCTGGGCGCCTGGCTCCCTCATTGGTGACAGCGGGGCAGGGTCTGGGGACCTGGCCCTGAGGGAGCCACCAACTGAGATCCGCCTCTTCAGCCTGGGCACTGGCCGGAGGAGCCAGACTGGGTGCTGGACGCACGCTCCGGGACAGGGTAACCGCCCCCCGCCCCCCAGCACAGGGACCCCCTTCTCTGAGCCAGGCCTGGACCTTGAAGGGTGAAAGTTGTGCCTTGGGACCTTCCCCTTTCTTGTCAGAACAGAGAGTAACATTTGTTTGGTGGAGATTTACAGGAACATCTTTACCTGACCTTGACCTGACCTCAAGAACAAAGGATCTGACACCGAGAAGTTTGCAACAGCTACCTACGCCCCTCCCTCACCTTTCCTATAAGAGGGCTTTGCTGAAAGCTTTCAGGGAGTTTGGGGTTCTTTTTAAGGCATGAGCCAGCCCTCTCCTTGCATGGCCCTGCAATAAACATTTCTCTGTTCCAAGCTCAGGCGTTTTGGTATTGTTTGGCCTCACAGTGCGTCAGGCACACGGACTTGCGTTTTGGTAACATGCTTAGCACAGCTCCTGGCATACAGCAATTCTTTTTAAACTTTATTTATTTTTTATACAGCAGGTTCTTATTAGTTATCTATTTTATACACATCAGTGTATACATGTCAATCCCAATCTCCCAGTTCATCACACCCCACTCCCCCGGCGCTTTCCCCCCTTGGTGTCCATACGTTTGTTCTCTACATCATACAGCAAATTTTTAGTGATGGTATAACATTTGTATTATACTGAAGAAATATAAGTGCAATCATTTCTTCATTGTCATGTTTTCAAATTATGAATATGTATGTTTTATTATTGAGGGCAATATATATATATTTTTTTGTCAGTGAATTTTGAGACTAGACAACAGGACAAATAAAGAAATACAATTTTTCAAAAATAGAATTTTTATTCTCTAGTGAAGCATAGCAGAAAATGCTATTAAATAAGTACTCATACTTTATAAAATTTATAAAGGTATAAAGTCCTGATGAACTAAATGGATCTATTTTATACTGATGAGCACAGTTTTATATATCATCATAATCACTAATAAAAATTAGATGGGGCTTCCCTGGTGGCGCAGTGGTTCATGCCCCGGTCCGGGAAGATCCCACATGCTGCGGAGCGGCTGGGCCCGTGAGCCATGGCTGCTGAGCCTGTGCATCCGGAGCCTGTGCTCTGCAACGGGAGAGGCCACAACAGTGACAGGCCTGCGTACCGCACACACACAAAAAAATTAGATGAATTTAAAAGTCAGCTGCTTGTAGGTTAGTGAAATATTGAAATGACTAGAGTTTTCACTTAACCTGAAGAATTGTTACTACTTAATATACACACATTTAATACCTATTGGTTTGTCACGGAGGAATAACGGAGAAACCAAGTGTTTGACTAGAGTTTATATGAATGTTTCAATACAGCTGCTTTCACTTGATTGTATTTCTTTAATGCCTACTAAAAATCCATTATTAGGCACATTTTTGGCATTACCAATTAATTTATATAGGACAATGTGTGATCCACAGCAGGTCAAGCTTCTGACTAGCTGTTTTAGAATAAAAGCGGAGAGTCATATAAACCTAATTGAGGTTAATAGGATAGATGTTATTGTGACACTCTGTATCCAAATGGGAGAGAGATGAGACCATTTTCTCAACTTGAATATCCCACAGTGGAGACAGACTTCCCAGGTACCTGCCTAGACTCTAAGAAGTGGTGAAAAGGACAGTGGTGGCAATTGTGAGCATGCAGTCAGCCATGGTGACCCAGCTGGTTCTAACAGGAACTCCTTATGAGCCCTCTGTGGTGGAGAAAATAAATCCTCAAAATTCCTGATGGGAGGCCCTTGACTTTTAATTTGACAGATGGTTAATCAGGTGTATGTGAATAATCATTATACAGGAAACAACCCCAGCAAAACAAAACCCAACCCAACTCACGAATGTAAAAAATGTCATGTTTCCAAAATAATGCTGTTCATTCAGCCTGCCTGTTGGAAAGGGAAGAGGCACAGCAGTGGCCTTTACCAGTGCAACACAGTGTTCTTATTCTACCAGGTGGGAGAAACAAAAGTAGAGAGCTCTCTGGCCCTCATCCGGTCACTCAGCCACTGTGCAGAGGTCTATGACTGGCAGTTGCTCTACCCCACATAGGTTTGGCTGGACTGCATGTCTCTGTAGGAAGACAGAAGTCCTGCTATTTGCCGTAGTTATGACAATGATGATGAGGGTGATGATGCGGATGATGATGAAGATGATGATGCTTGCAGCTGGGCACACAATTTTCAGTCTAAAGGTCTCAGGTGCACTCTGGTGGTGGGGCTTCTGCAGGGGTTTTCTCTGAGAGAAGGCTCCTGGTGTCAGTTGTCTGCACCTGCCCTTGGCCAAGCCCGGGCTCAGGGCGAGTGGCCAGCATTTTGCTTAGGTGCGAGACTGTTGTCTAGAAGCTCTCTATTCAAACATACTGAGAACTGACTTGACCTTTGTCCCAATCCTCCCTTAAGACACCCCACGTAGGATGCTGTATCAGCACAGTGTCTAGCCCATGAGAGGAACTAGTTAGGTACTCTGTAAATGTTTGGCTGCAGCTTCTTGTAATGTATACACAAATGGTTTCTTCATGCGGAGAGCAACTTGCTCCTTCTCGCCTTGATTCTCTGTGGGTTGCTTTGGTTTTTATTTTTTTGGCAGGGGGTGGGTGAGTAACAGGGAAGATTAAGGCATTGGAAAATTCCTTAGTACATTACTGGTAGTTGCTCTTTATGCAATAGAAGGCATTAGTGTAATTTCAAATAGTTCCCAGTTTGAATCCTTGATCTCTATCCTTTTTCTATAACGATCTCCCTTTGTGTTGACTTCTCCATCCCTACATTTGGTTATAAGTGTGAGTCCTTTTAGAAAATCTTTTGGAAATTCCAGGGTCTTGAGATTAGGTGCCAAGCCTAGGATTAAATTGAATTTAGAATTACTGTAGCAGTTGTTTCTACAGACTCATTCTAGGGAGGGAAATGGAGAGATCTATTGTGTGGCTTTATTCAATTTGGTAAACTGGAACAATGTTTCCCATAGTCTCTTTCGCCTGTATGGCTCCAGGTTACTATTGAGCACAAGATAAATTTAAACAAGATTTGGAAGGTGAAAGTGAAGCAGCAGCCGTTGTTTACCCGTGGAAGGTGGGTATAGAACTCTGGGCACAATGGTGGGTTGTGCCTTTTGATGCTGATCTGCTAACTCACCTTATGGACCCCCCCGCCCAAAGCCACAGCTCCTACAGCAAAGAGCAGACCCTCCTTCCGCCTCTCTGAGTCCTGAGCCAGATTTACACGCAACGCCATAGTGACTTGCTGGTCTTACCGTGCAGACCGCCTCATCACTGAGCTTGGGGCAGTGAAGGACAGGTGTGAGCTCCAGTTTGTCCTCATGGGTCTCAGGTTCTAGTTTGTCCTTGCTCTCCCCTCCTTCCTGTCCAGATGACCTTCCCGATCGCCGGCCCAGGTCCACAGCGACTTCATGACCAATGCCAGTCACAGACGCAACTTCCATAGACTTCCTTTTCCACCAATTCCCATACTTGTGTCAAGTTTAGCCCTGATAATAATCCCTTTTCAATGTCACTCATGGTAGTTCTTCTTCTCTAATTGAAGCTTGATTGGTACACTGTTCTTATCCTAAATGAATACAAGCATTTTAAAAAAAACAGCGGCCCTGAAGTTCAGATGTTCTTTGTACTGTCTTGGGGGACACCAGCTCTAGTGGGGGAAAGCATGAAGAGTCTTTTCTGTAATTCATCTGGTATGTTGGCTGAACTTGTAATCTTGAACTTGTTTTCTGTAACTCAAGTATTATACTATCCATGGGAGGGGAGTTGCTAAGGTTTATAGAGAAAAAATAGACAGTCCTTTGCCATGATAGATCCTGATTGGATAGGTCAAGCGTATACACCTAAGGGACAGATATTAAAGGGCTTAATATCATGTCACCTGAGGACATGAGAGAAATGAAGAAAAGATGAAGGTGGGATGGAGCAAACAAAGGTAAATGAAAATTACCTGCACAGTAAACAGTTACTGAATGAATGTATAAGAGGTGTTTTGACATTTTTAATTTAAAAAATCAAAACAAATCAAACAAGAATATAGAATTATTTTTAATCTCCTCCCTTCACAGTACCTCAAAACAACTATTTTCATCTTTAGGTATTATTTTTCATATTTATATACATTTGTTATATAGTTGGAATCACAGTGCAATAGCTTTTTATATTTTCTTTGTTTTTCCCCACTCATTTTTCATATATATTTTTTTCATTCACCCAGATCTCAAGGGAGACTGTGAGTACTTTTAAGGAGATTTTTAAGCCTCTGTTCAAAAATGTGTTAAGTTTTATCCTTCATCTCCTGTTTAGAATATTTGGTTCTGAGAGGTCTATGAGTGGTTTTGGAAATCAGTCTGACAGACGATTGCTAAAGCAGTGTGTAGCCAAGGTGAGTCCTAAAAAGTAAGAGCTAAGGAAACTTCTAGAGAGACGTTTCGGGTATAAACTTTGCTATCATATTCAGATTTCTTGCTAGGTCCTGGCTTCCTGGACTTGAACATTTGAATAGCTCCAGTCAAGACAGAAATGGTGTAGGGGTGATGGGCATGGTCTGGCAGAGGGCACGGTCAGAAGAGACTGCAGGGCTGCTGGAGAGCAGGGAAGGTAATAACTCATGCCTGCTGACCTGAGAGAGAACTTTCTGGACTCAGGGATCTGTGAATTTGAGTGAGAACTAGTCTACTACTGGGAAAGGCCATCCCTATGCCTCTGTCAATGTCCCTATCTACCAGGGGGCAAGTGTTTTTTAAGCAGGGCACAACCTATATATGTGTGTATATTTAAGTACAAACACACAATTAAAATGAAACCTTACCTTGAACTCCAGTGCATTTGGTTGATAAAAATCAAGCTCTTTTGGTTGAGTTTCGAATTAGGTGACTGAGAATTTCTCTCCCTTAGCCTTCACTTCACCCTTACCTCCACCTTTACTTCTTTTTTATTGCAGTCCCCTAGACCCATGTGGTTATAAGAAGAACAGCTTGAAAAATGCTGCTTTGGAACCACTTTAGTTCATACTTAGTCTTATAAGGACATCTGAAGTTTTCATGTTTGAATCAGATATTTTGCATCTTTTTAATTTTCATTAATCTCTTTGTAATAATAATGATCTATAATAGCAAAATCTATAATTGCAAAATCATAGTGCCTACAAGGTGTCAGGCTCTGTTCTAAGCATTTTACATGTATCAACTCATTTAGTCTTTCCAACAACACTATGAGGAAGGTACAACCATAATTCATTGATTCTAAAACATATTTTCTCTCACATTTTAGCATCTGTGAAACTGGAATGTGTCTTACTTTTGATGATGTAAGTTTAATTGGCAACATTTCAAAATTTCTTAATGGAACATAAAATATTTGTATGTTTTGCAATAGAGGATAGCTTAGATTCCATGAAATACAACATTACTATCCACATTTTACAAATGAAGAACTTTGGGCATAGAGAGGTCAGATAACTTGCCCAATATCACAAACCTTGGCATTCAAACTTCAGAGTTTGTACTCTTAGCTACTTTGTGCCCTTCCTGGCATTCAGCATGGCTTTCTTTTGTCCCTGCTTTTACTGCCACCAAGGGTGCACCCGTAGCATGGGGGGGACCCCTGCCATTTCTGATAGTAGATTTCATCCACTGAGTTGAGGCCCTTTTCCAGGAGCCCCCATGACAAGGCAGACACCACTTCCAGGGTTTACCCATTGAGCCTTTTTCATGCAGCCATTAACATTCTGCTGGGATTTACTTATCTTATTGCTTTTCCAAATGAGAGGCAATTCCAAAACAGTCTTTGGGAGATGAGACACAGAGCCAGTTTTGATAAAAGACTGGAAGGATAAATGATATACTAGAACTGGTTCTGACTGGCTTGTGAGAACTCTTGCCTGCTGGTTGGTGGAAGTATTTACATCACAGAAATCAGCAAACACAAAAAGAATAAAATACCTAGGAATAAACCTATCTAAGGAGGTAAAAGACCTGTACTCAGAAAACTATTAAGACACTGATGAAGGAAATCAAAGATGATACAAACAGATGGAGAGATATACCATGTTCTTGGATTGGAAGAATCAATATTGTGAAAATGACCATACTACCCAAAGTAATCTACAGATTCAATGCAGTCCCTATCAAATTACCAATAGCATTTTTTTACAGAACTAGAACAAAAAGTCTTAAAACATGTATAGAGATACAAAAGACCCCAAATAGCCAAAGCAATCTTGAGGGAAAAAAATGGAGCTGGAGGAATCAGACTCCCTGACTTCAGACTATCCTACAAAGCTACAGTAATCAAGGTAATATGGTACTGGCACAAAAACAGAAATATAGATCAATGGAACAGGATAGAAAGCCCAGAGATAAACCCATGCACCTATAGTCAACTAATCTGTGACAAAGGAGGCAAGAATATACAATGGAGAAAAGACAGTCTCTTCCATAAGTGATGCTGGGAAAACTGGACAGCTACACGTAAAAGAATGAAATTAGAACACTCCCTAACACCATACACAAAATAAACTCAAAATGGATTAAGGACCTAAATGTAAGACTTTAAAACTCTTAGAAGAAAACATAGGAAGAACACCCTTTGACATAAATCACAGCAAGATCTTTTTTGACCCACCTCCTAGAGTAATGGAAATAAAAACAAAAAACAAAAAACTGGGACCTAATGAAACTTAAAAGCTTTTGCACAGCAAAGGAAACTATAAACGAGATGAAAAGACAACCTGCCAAATGGGAGAAAATATTTGCAAATGAATCCATGGACAAAGGATTAATCTCCAAAATATATAAATAGCTCATGCAGCTCAATATTAAAGAAACAACCCAATCCAAAAATGGGCAGAAGACCTAAATAGACATTTCTCCAAAGAAGACATACAGATGGCCAAGAAGCACATGAAAGCTGCTCAACATCACTAATTATTAGAGAAATGCAAATCAAAACTACAATGTGAGGTATCACCTCCCACCAGTTAGAATGGGCATCATCAGAAAATCTACAAACAATAAATGCTGGAGAGGGTGTGGAGAAAAGGGAACCCTCCTGCACTGTTGGTGGGAATGTGAATTGATGCAGCCACTATGGCGTACAGTATGGAGGTTCCTTAAGAAACTAAAAATAGAACTACCATACAACCCAGCAATCCCACTACTGGGCATATACCAGAGAAAACCATAATTCAAAAAGACACATGCACCCCAGTGTTCATTGCAGCACTTTTACAATAGCCAGGTCACGGAAGCAACGTAAATGCCCATCGACAGACGAATGGATAAAGAAGATGTGGTGCATATATACAATGCAATATTATTCAGCCATAAAAAGGAATGAAATTGGGTCATTTTGTTGAGTCGTGGATGGATCTAGAGACTGTCATACAGAGTGAAGTAAGTCAGACAGAGAAAAACAAATATCGTATATTAACGCATATATGTGGAACCTAGAAAAATGGTACAGATGAACCAGTTTGTAGGGCAGAAATAGAGACACAGATGTAGAGAACAAATGTATGGACACCAAGGGAGGAAAGTAGTGGCAGGTGGGGGTCGTGGTGGGATTAAAAAAAAAAAAGAATCAGCAAACACTGTGTGTGAATCAGGGCATTCTGTTTGTTTGTCCTTTTCAGAGAGCCAGTTTATGATCCTATCAGTGGAGAGTTGCTAAATTATTGGATTCTAGGAAAAAGCCCTCATTGGTCAAAACACAATAGTAGGAGGGGAACAGGCAGGGTGAGTATGAGTATGAGCAGATATTCTGAGTTTTCACAATAGTCTCAATGGCAAAGAATTCTAATCTAATTACATCTTGTGTGTGTATGTTTTAATTTAGTTTATGTCATGATCTTAATATCTATAGGGTAGTAGACCAGTGACACATATGCTATCCACCTGAAGAGCTGAGTAACCTAACTACCCAAGGAGCGAGCGCTGTCTAGTTTTTATTTTGCCCTCCTTGTTGAGAGAAGGAGAGGTTAGTCAGCTATTTGCCAAGGGAAGTGAGTGGGCAACAGGACTTCCAAGATCATCCCAGAAACAACTATTAGATCCTAGAGGGCAGTGCTCAACATGTAGGAAGTGATCAATAAATGGTTATTGTTGAACTAAGCAATTATGTAAGAGTTCTTGTATAGTCACGTCTCTTCCATGTGGGTTCTTTGGTTATTTTCTCTTTTTTTTCCTTGGTGATTCTCAGTAAAACCCACAAAACAAAAATGGCTTGTGGGCTTACCATTAGGAGGAGGAAGGAATTGAGCTGCTGTGTAGACTGCCTCAGCCAGAAGAGAGAAAACTGCAGGAAATTAAGTAGATTGCAGCAAGGTTAAAAAGAAACCCAACACTGGCCAACGCCTCGAGGGTTTGGCACAGAGGAAAGGAAGATCAGCGGAGCAGGCTGGAGTCTGAGGGGAAGCTCTTGGGGCTAGAGTGAGGGACGGGAGCTTGAGTCTCCAAAACAGGGGCTCTTTGGTCACTTTGGGGCCACAGAAGACATGTATGAGACATTGGTTGTGGGAGAGAGGCAAGAGAAGGGAGACCGACTCTCAAGGCAGAATGGACTTGGAGGTGGGGATTATGGCAGCTTTACATGTTGCAAAGGACCTGCCCATTTCTTATTTCCAAATTGGGCTGCTTTAGAAAAAAAAAAACAAAAAAAACCTTTGTGATTCTCCTCTTTAAAACTACCATGGATTCAGCTCAGGAAATGGACCTTCATGGGTTGTAGGATGATAATTTTAGCAGTTGGACTCTTGGCTGACTCAGGGAGAGAGTATGGGCTTCACAGGGGTATGGTATGAAGGCTGAATAGCAGTTTCTAAAATGACCTTCCCAATATCTTTCCCCACACACAGAAAAGGATTGCGCACAATCTATTAACAAATTTGTCTCTCATTTATAATTCTTTGAACTGTCAGAGCAATCCTAGCTGATTGAAAGTAATTATCAATCTCTCCAAATGATTAAACAGCATATTTAGATTTTCATTTATATCATCATTTTGACTGAATGATGTGTATGTGTGTGGGACTGTGTATTAACAAGGTATCTCTTCAAAGTTATAATAAATACTTGAAAAAAAAAAGAGTTGCCTATTGCTCAGCATAAAAGGAAAAACAAGAAGTCTAGGGCGGGTAAGCCAAAGAACAAAATTGGGACCTAAAATAAATGATAAAAGACAGACTCTGGCAGAGATAAAGTTTCAAGAGACATAAGTGATAAACACATAGAAAAATACTTGTGACGTTCCTAGCATAGCATCTGAAGATTGAAAATTCTGGTCAGCATCAGCAAACAAGCAGTGTAATTAATGTGGAACCGAAAGAATACCACAGATGTTTAAAATTATTTTTTTTTCTACTGACTCAGTCTCCTGCATATTTACAAATTGAAGGTTGTAGATTGATAGCCCCTGAGATTCATGCCCAACGGGCCCTGCTCCAGGTTTGTGTTTGCACTCAGTGACATCCTGTTGGGCTCAAACTATTTCCCCCAATTAGAATATAAGAAAAACTACCGCCAAAACCTGCTTTGTCTCACATTGGTCTTACACGTGTGTTCTGTTAAGGAGTCACTCAACAGGAATAACAAACAAAAACTCCCACCAGAAACTGCAACATCTCACGGAGGGTGTGCAGGCTGCTCTTCTTCCCTAAGATAACTCAGTTTGGTACAGCCTCATTCCTAACACAATAATAGCAATTCATTTCCACTGGGTTCATTTGAATTCTGATTTTGCTACATGTTCCCATCTGGATTAGCTCAACAAACTTTAAATGCTAGAGGAAGATTATGCAAATATGGAAGTTCATAACACTCTGAAGAGATTTTCTTTTGCAACCCCAAGGACTAGGCAAATGTTTCACGAGGAGGTAAACTAAGTCACCAAGATGTTTTGCTGGTGTGTTAAGGTCTCCCGGCAAGTCAGAGGCAAAACACTAGAATCTTGGCCAGAGTTTAAAATTCTGCAGGTTAGTGTTAGAGCATGATCACCTTCCAGGTTGGTGGTTTTTTGTTGTTGTTGTTGTTGTTGTTTGTTTGTTTTCACTTTTTTTTCTCCAGTGCTAGTTAAACATGAAATTTTTCTGAAAGGGCAGTCACAGACAGAGTAGCCCAAATGGTTTGAAAAGAGCCAGCTCTACGAGGAAAGCCCCACATCTTATACCTGGGAGCCTTTCCTTCATAGCGTGCTGGCTGATAGGATGCAAGAGAATTTCCGTCATGGATTGTGGTGCTCTCTAAGCATCTCAGGTGGTTTAAGGGGCAGCAGGAACACGGCAAATCCTTTGTAACCTGGAGGAGTCAGCCCACTTCTCTGGTTTGAGACAGACACCAAGTCTCATACGGGGGTCTGTGCATGTGTCAGCCATTCCATAAACACTGAAATCCTATAATTTACCTAATTGTGTGTTCCTAGATAAGACCTTCTACTTTGCTTTGAAGTTGATCAAAAGCCAATCCTTAGTTCTTTTTCTGTGAAAGAAATTAGCAAAATAGAATATGGTGAGAATAGATTAAAAGGCACTAAAAATAAAATGTTCTCATCTCTAAAAATTATATATTCACAATTTAAACGTTCTCTTGACTTAGATAGGAGTTTTGTCCACATTTACTTCAAGACGCAAAAGGTATTCTAACACACATACTCATAACACAAAGAAAAAGGTACTCAAAGAGACTGAGAAAGCATCTATCCACTTAGTAACCAGAATAGAAACAGAAATAGAAACCAGGCATAAAAATAATTTCTCAGAGTCTCTGGCCTACAAAAGATACATTTGGTTGTGGCATGTAAACTGGTCCTTCCCCCCTTGCCACTGTGTCCCCTTTTAACAGTTTCCATCTCCTTTTATTCTTCCCCAAGCCACAGGGTTAGGAGAATATTAGCAATTATCTTTGACAGACTCACTTAGGTTATGTTTACATAACAATTAGAAAATGTTTCAGGAAGGAATTCACTATTGCACTGGGGTGTAGGCATTAATTTCTTCATGTAAGAACCAGTTCTTCTTTACAGAAGGTTTCATCAAAATGTTTATTTCAAGCCAGTGGGTTCAGCCTAGTTAAGGGGTGTTTTCCACATAAAAGCCTCGTGGTTGGATAAGAACCGGCCTCACCCAGGGTGTCCTAAAACTGTCTTATCTTTTAACACATTTACTAACTCCTTTTAGACAAAAGAAGGAAACCAAAACCAAATTGGGGCTAACAATATGGTTAGGAAGATAGGGCATCAGCATTGTGCTAGGGACACATATTCCTGTGAAAATGAAGGAAGTGCAAAGGAGAGAATCATGAAATTTCACAATGTTCAGAGCTGGAGGGACTTAAAACTAATCTAATCTTCCTTCTTCTACACATGTGGGAACTGGGAACCACAGAGTACAGCAACTGATTATATTTTCTAAAAACACTTGGCCTGTGATCCAAGAGCTGATTGAAACATTTCAAGGCAGATTTTTCTAGATATTCCAGAAAAAAAAAAATCCAGTATTCTCTTTTATTCCAAAATCCAATCATTCATATGCCTGGAAGTCTTCTCCTATATTTCTCTCAAATTTCTCATGCTTATTTATGACAAAAAAAGGTTTACTTTTTGGCAGACTGCCTTAGGTGGACGAATATTCCGAGACAGGACCTGGAGTCTGGCTCTGGTTAAAGGGGACCCTAACTCTGGCTAGAGACAAATCTCTGTCGCTGCCGTTGTGAGCCTTGATGTTGGGCTGTTTGCCCATGACTCAGAACTGAGGACTCTTTAGCATACAGGAGTCAGAACAGTTCTAACAGGGACCAGGTTCTCTGCTGACTCTGCGTCCCTGGTTCAGTCTGAGGGATAGAGAGGAGTGCTTTTTGGTTTGGATCACTTTCTTTTGGGGCAGTTTATCTTGCCTCTTGCTCTTCCAACAGATCCATAGGATTGTGTTTACTCTCTTCTCTTCTCTTTCCTGTTTTTTGGAATTTTAATTTCCTAGTCATTGAAAATTGTCTGTTTTCCAACTTTCACCCCTCCACCCCCTACCCCGACCTTTATTCTAATCCCCTAAAATCCCATTTTAGCAAAGTATTGAGGGTTTTTTTTTTTTTTTTTCATTTTTTTTCTCCCTGTAGTTTTCTGGCTGCCTTGGGAAGTTTACCCAGCCCCCCACTCCTTTTTTTTTTAACCGAAAGTGAATTTTGCTTATTTGGACATTTAAAAATTAATGTCTTCTAGTTTCTATGAGACTGGTTTCTCTCACTTTTTTAATCATTAGACTTCTTGAAAGAGGTCTATACTTAGTCAATACTTGGTGTCGTCACATCTCATTAATTCCTCAACCCGTTACAGTCTGGCTTACACCAACACCATGCAATTAAAAATGCTTTCTCACCAGTATCCTCCCAATTGGCCCGTTCAGTGGCCCCACTCTTCCTTGTCACCCTGCTTGACATTTATGCAACGTTTGACACGGTTGACCAGCCACTCCTTATTGAAACTCTTCCCCTTCTCAGGCTCTTTTATTTCATAGGCTCTTGCCTCTCTAAGCTTTCTTCATGGGCTTCCTTTTCTGGTTCCTCCTGCCTTTTGATGTTGTTTTTCTAGGGGATCTGTTTACGGTTTGCTCACACCATACACCCTTCCTCTGCTGTATTGTTCTCAGTAACCCCAAATGCATTGATGAAGTTCTCTGGCTTATACTTTCTCAGCTGAACTCCAGTTCATAGTTCCTAGAGCCTATAGGACATTTCCAACTGTTTTCTCTCAATGTGATGGATGATGACTATTATTCTCGTTATCGTCATTATTAAATTCTCTGTGCCTTTGCTCAGGCTGTTTTCTGGGTTCCTCCTTCACCTTCCCTGCTTGGAGCACTCCTGCTAGCTATTCAAGACCAGCCCCCCTGCTGCCATCTCCTCTTCAGAACATTCTCTGTCACTCTGAAGAGGAGTTTTTGTTATTTCCTTTTTTCTTTTGGAGCATTTTGATAGTGATAATGACTAACATTAATCGAATTCTTAGATGCTATTCTCTGATTTAAGTTCTCATGGATGATCTCATGCAAGCTGCACAGAAACCTCTGACAGGTACTTTTATCATCCGCTGATTTTGCTTGAGAAACCTGACTCAGTGTAATAACTTGTAGGTTCTCACAATAAAGTTTCAAACCCAGGTAGCCTGAGTCCCTCCCCAAATAACTGGAGCTGACTTTTACTGACTGCCTACTTTGTTCGTGGATTTCTGTATTATCCTCCTTTAGTCCCCAGAACACTGTTACAAAGTGTTACAAAGTACAATTATTATATCTATTTGGTGAATGAGGAGACTGAGACACAAATAAACTAAGCAACTTGCTCAAAAGCTGCCTAGCTCCCAAAGCAGCCAAGTCAGGACGCACTTTTATTTACCTGTTATTGAACTTCCCAAATCGTTCTATAGTTAACTACCTAGGACATCTTTCACTCTTCTCTCTGCTCAGTGAGGGCCCCGATGATGTTCCTTCCAACTTTTTATCCCCTATATCTAGTCACAAAATAGAAGTTCAATAAATGGGAAGAGAGAGACTGATAAACAGATTGGTTACTGTTGTCTTTGGGTCATTTTTCTAGGACAATTGATATGCATCCATTTTGTTCTGTTTTCCATGGCCAATCATTTCTGTGTGTGTAGCATCGTGAAGCCAAATGTGAAAATGCTGTCTCTGCAAACTTTCTTTCTGAGTAAAAATAGTTTCAGTTCCCAAAGGTAAAATAATTGCTGCCCTGGCAGCCTGCATCTTCTTCCCTCTCCCTTTAGCAGTGTTTAGCTGTTGTGTCCAGATGGAAGGTTTAGTTGAAGAGACCCTTAATCTATTCAGAGATAAATACCACATTTCACAGAATATAAGCCTAAGACAAACTTAAGTCATGTTGCGGTTTGAAAGAGGCCATTTTCTGTTGAGTGAGGTAGTATCTGTCCGTCTCAGGTACTTGCTAGCTCTATTACCCGACCCCTTCCTTCCTTCCCTCTTTCCTCCCTCCCTCCCTCTCCTTCCTATAGGTGGACTTTTCTTCATGCTGAAGATGTCACATAAAATTCTCTCTCTCCAAAACAGGTTGGTTTTGTAATTTTTCAACCATAAAATACAGTACTTTGCATCAATACAGTGCAATATATATATTCATTTTTCTTGTTTTGTTTGTTTATAAAATTACAGAAGTACTTGTTTTATTGCCCTCTCTTTATTGCCCTTCAAATATATTGCAGTTTTTACAAATTGAAGTTTTGTGGCAACCCTGCGTCGAGCAAGTCTGTCGGTACTACTTTTCCAACAGCATTTGCTCATTTTGTGTCCCTGTGTCACAGTTTGGTAATTCTCACAATATTTCACACTTTTCAATTATTATTATATTTGCTATGGTGATCTGTGATCAGTGATCTTTGATGTTACTATGATGCCTTCTTGAAGGCTCAGATGATGGTTAGCATTTTTTAGCAATAAAGTATTTTTAATTAAGTTAGGTACCTTGTTTTTTTTTAGACACAATGCTACTGGACACTTAATAGACTACAGTATAGCATAAACATAACTTTTAAATGCACTGGAAAACTCCCAAATTCATGCGACTTGCTTTACTGAGATATTTGCCTTATTGCAGTGGTCTGGAACCAAACCTGTAATATCTCTGAGGTATGCTGGTAATATATGTTTATTGTAGAAAATATTCAGAATGTAAAGTTATATGTAGTAAAGTTTTAAGTTTCCTAAACTGAGATCACATCATACATACTATCTTCAGCACATTTTTCATGTAAGAATATATCTTTCCATGTCTGTGTTAATAAATCTACTTCAGTCTTTTTAATAGTGACATCGTGTTCCATGTTAAGGAGTATGTATCTTATAAGCCAATTCCCCTTAGAAGAACATGTGGATTGGGCTCCACAATGCTAAATATACACATATCTTTGTGCCCAGGTGCAAGAATTCTGTAGCTAATTTCCTAGAAATAGAGTTGCTGGGTCAGGGAGCATGTATTCTTATTCTGATAGAGTCTTCCGTGGTATATGATCTCTAGTGATGGCCTCCCATATTCACATCCTTAGATGGAACCTCACATTAAATCTGGGCTACCTATCCTTACAATTTTAATTTTAATTTACCTAATAAACATAGTTAAATCTATATAGTTTAACTGACATTGAGAATTAATCTGAATCTATAACTTCTTCCTCCCCCTGAACGTGACAAGACTGGTAACATGCTTTTACTTTTCCCTTTCCTCCCCATCTTTACTTTGACTAGATCATTTGGAATTTTCTAGACTTGCTAAGTCTTAAAATGCTATTCCTCTATTTCTTATGGCAGTTCCTAATAACTGAATTGAGCCTCACAGCCACATTATGGAAGATGACTTAGAGTTAACTACCAGTGCTAGTGGGCTTTGTTTCTCATCCCCTTGTAGCATGTTATACTTTTTGAAAATTCTTCTTTTATTTTAAATTCCTTCTTTGGACTTTGTATTTTTTTCCCAAAAGAGATGCCTGCGTGGTAAAGTTTATAAACCATTGTGTATATAACAATACCTTTATTTTTTCCCTCATACTGGATTGATATTTTATCTGGTTATGAAATTCTAGGTTCAAGATAATTTCTTCTTAGCTTTTTGAAAGCATTTCTCTATTACGCTCGAGTACTCCATCATTGATATAAAATATAATGGCCAACTGATTTTTGTTCTTTAGGTAACCCTTTTTTTTCCCCTTGAAAAATTTTTAGATTTTCTCTTTGTCCTTGGAATTTAATAATCTTACTAGGATTTGTTTGTGTTTTTATTTGTTTGCTTTTTAAAATTTTCTGATGCAACACTTCATTGGCCATTTTCAAAAGGAACATTCAGAATGTCAGATCCTAAAGCTCTTCTAGCAAGAAGATTCTGAATTTTCTTTTATCATTATTTCTTGCTTTTTATCTTAAAGAAAAAACAAACCCCAAAAAAACTAACAGGCTGTGAGAAACACCGAAACAGTAGACAGAGAAGGAGAAACAACATTTGCAGCCCATAATTTTAAAAAATCTTCTCAACAGTTATTAATCATAATTTATTATTTTTACTATTTTTTTTCCTATTGAAATAGACCTGAATATCTAGAAATAATGCTATCATTCTTTTACAGCCAGACCCAAGAAACTTAGATTATAGAATTGATGTATTCCTATGGGGAAAAATTTGCTCTCTGTACCCCAAAGCCTCACTCATTTTCTTAATAAAATTGAAGATGAGCTTGTCCTGAAGATTAATTTGGCCTCATTCATTATAAAATCATTCTCAACAATTTAACAAGTGAATTTAGATTACATATCTAGATTGTATGAATTTCTGAAAAATATATTAATAATATATAACATGCAATATATCAACAAGAAATCCCTAGCTAAATAAATAGCTTAAATGTATTAAAGGAAAAAAAGTAGGTCTGACTGAATATCCATGGGCTAATCTTTACTGAATGTTGCTTGCTCTGTGCCAGGCTCCTCTCTCTACTATTTTTATAAGCATCTGTCCTTTAATTCTCACATTAGTCCAATGAGGCAAGCGTTGCCATTACCCTAATTTTATGTAGGAGGAAACTAAAATTGGTAGAGCTTGCATGGGGCCACACAATTAACAAATGTGCAGATTAGCAAAGTCAGGACTTGAATCCAAGTTGCCTCATCCCTTGGGAGTGTTTGCTTAAGGTACACGGTGGTAAGGAAAGTGTTAGGGAGCTTGATCTCTGCACCCCATAATCAGAGAAGATATTCAGGAGGCTGTGGTTCCTGAAGGGATTAGCCAGGTGAGGAAGAGAAGGGCATTTCAGAAAAGGGCAATTTTTACAATGACATGGAAGAGTGAAGAATGTGGCTCACTGGGGAGAACTGTATATTGTCGGGTGTGGATGTAAGTGTCTCTCTGTGGCTGTCAACTTTTGTGAGGCATGGTGGATTTGATTCTTTGGGTTTCATCAACAAAATATCTGCACAGTTGTCCAGCAGTTCACATCAATGGTGAAGGTGGTTGAAATAACAGAGCTGATGGAGACCTGGTTATTTCAATCATATAAACATAGCGTTAAGATTTGGTTTCATCTATTTAGATTGGGGGCTTAAATTACCATGGATTTCAGATGAAATTTATCATAAAACACACTGTGGTCCAATCATATTTGCTCATCAGAATAATTGACAGTAAAGTTCAGGACAACAGTATCAGATCTGCATGATTCTGGCCCATAAGCATTTCAAATAGGCTGTCCACTTATGAGTAGGCCCCTATCAGGAAGAGTGAGAATGCACACCAGAGGAAAAATGTTAGTAAGTAGGGTACTTTCAATTTTGAGCTTTCAGAGCATTTCTATGCACATAAATGAATCAAGAGCCAGTTGAATAGTTAAGAAAATGCTTTACACAGAGCTCTTTAAAATTTAACAGGTGTCAAAGAAATTCTACCAAAGAAGCTGAAGTGTGCTTTGAGTGTGTTTTATGTTCAGTGTTATTGCCTGACACAAGGACAGAATGTGAGACCGAGTATCTTCATCTGGGGAATGCTTAAATTCTAACTCAGTTTAGATTTCATCATGTGCCAGAAATATCTTGGATGATTCTATCAATTCCCTATAAAATAATGCACCAGTTCTTACACATCTCGTAGCCATAGAGCATAATGAAAAACTTGCAATGATGAGTTGTATTGTGATTTTCTTAAGTCATCTACTATGACTGCTCTGTGTCATGTTTATCTGTGGGAGCCAATGCAGTGTGTGTGTTAGGTTAAATTCCTTCTGTAATTTGAATCCCTCTCCATTGGAGTGATCTCTGACCACTTTTAAGGCCTTGGTATTCCTTCAAAAACAAAGGCCTTATCTCTTCAGATCGCACCCTGAATTCCATTTGCCTCTGAATTCCAATCAAAGAAAACTGAATAATCCAATTCCCTTTGAAATTTTTGATGCAATCTGATGTTGACAAGGATCTCCAGAGTAGTCTATGTGAAAAGTATGCTCTCCTGCTGGATCATTGCCCACATTGGTTTTTTAGTATCTGATTCAAAGCTGTTTAAAACAAGGTTTCTCTAAAGTCTCTTACATTATTATCACAGCTTGGATAAATTGACTTTAGTGGAAAACATCTTGACATATCAGCTTCATGAATTTAGAAAAGGTAGGGTTTTGTCAGAGAAAAGTGTGGTATGATTAAGCCTTGATATGGTTAAAAAAAAGTGATTTGAAACAAAGCTTTGTTCAGGAGATGGGCGAAATTTCTAAGGACTGACTTACAGTCTGAGACTGGCTGACCTGTAGAATTTGTGATTCTCATGCAACATCAAAGAGGGGATGGAGGATACAAGGATAAATTTACAAGTCACAACATGTTTTCTGGGGCATGAACATTCTCCTCTCTCCTCTGGCCCCTACATTTTATCCTTCAGTGGCCTTCTATTACAGCAGTTCTCTGAACCTCTCATACGGCACTTAATCTCTTTATTCTTTTGTCTTGTTTTCAAGTTGTTCATGTGTTATCTTGCCTCCACAACCAGATTGAAAGTTCCTGGAGATCAAGGGCCATGTTTTATACTGCTTTTGTGACTATCGCAGTATCTAATAGTATGCTGAGTTCACAGGAGACCCATCAATCCTAGTAAAGTGGAACCAAATTGAATAAGTAGCCTTGGTAATCTTGACCGAGGGCCAGGCAGAATCCACAAAATGTATTGGTCCTCATTGGCAGCCACATCACATTTCCTTTCTGTGCCCAAGTAATCTCCTGCCTTAGCTATCCACGTACCATCTTCTCCTCAAAAGGCATCTTCTTTTTTGGAAAATTTCTAGGTTTTTCTCATCTGTAGTCCCTTTTCATCTTGAATGCCAGGTCTAGGTATATGGCATTAAATGTATTTTTTGGTCAATAATTAACAAATTAATAAATTATACCTGTGTGGTTGCCTAGTCTCATAGGATTTAATAGTAAATATATGCTTACAGTCCTTGTAAGCAGTTTCTTAGTATATCAATTTAACTTTTATTGAGCGTGGCAAAATTATCATTTTTGTTGGAGTTCATCTTTGCTTCCAGAACCCAAGCTATTTATTTATTTTTTTGTTTCCTCTTTTCTCTTAAAAATGTGTATTTCCTTTGATTATAAAATCAATAAGTAGTTATTGTAAAGATTTTGGCAAATACAGGGCAACAAGAAAATTAAATCCATCCATAATTCCATCGCCTAGAGATAATGTTTTTAAGATAATTTCCTGCCATACTCTTCCCATGTATATGTGTATGCATGACCCTCAGTCTGTTAGCTTGGATGTGTAAGACATATTTTTTTATCTTCTTAAATCCAAATGAAGTCTGACCTTATCCTTCAGCCATCCTTCCAGAGGATATTATAATCACCTTGCCAACTGTGACGAAATTTCACTTATATTTTTATTATAATTGATTTGAAATTATAATCAATCCATGAAAAGTAGATATTTTTATAATATTCAGTCTCCCATCTAAGAATATGGTGTATAACTTTGTTCAAGTTTTCTTTTGTCTTCTGGTAAAATGTTGTAGGTTACCCCCCCCCCACTCCCTGTGGGTACAGAAGTTCTACTCTTTTCTAAGTTATTTCTAGGTGTTTAACTTTTTTTATTGCAATTGTGAAAAGACTCTTTTTATACTTACATGTACTGTTATTAATGATATTATTTAAGAAAATTGCTGATTTTTTTGTACTTACTTTTTCTTCAACCATATTAGTAAATTTTCTTATTAGTTATATTAATTTTCAGTTTACTTCTTGGAAATTTTTAGCAGATCATATCACCGCTGGCAAATGATAACAGTTGTACCTCTTATTTCCATTTCATGTCTTATTACATTGAATAAAATGTCAAGAATAAGATTAATAGGGGAACTCCCTGGCAGTCCAGTGGTTAGGACTCAGCACTTTCTCTACCGGGTCGGGTTTGAACCCTGGTCGGGGAACTAAGATTCTGCAAGCCACTTGGTGTGGCCAAAAGAAAGAAAAAGAAAAAGAAAAAAGAATAAGATTAATAATATTGATATCTCTATTTTAAAGAGATTGTGTCCAGTGTTTTATAGATTTATATCATGTTATCTGCTGTTTTGAGATAGGTGCTCCTTTTTATGCTGAGTAATTAATAGTTACTTTTAAAAATTATTCTTTGAACGAGACTTTCTAAAGAATTTTGTAGCTATCTGTTTAAAATACTATTGTGTAGAGAGTAAAAGTGTCAACGTGGGCATAATTTACTAATTTATTGGTCATTAATGGATAGTGGTATGGTAATTATAGTAATAATTAACATTTGTAACATTTGTTTACATTATTTCACTTAGACTTTATTATCCATTTATATTTTTGTTTTTATCACTTGTATTTGCATTTTTTCCTTCTTCCACTGCATCGTATCTTCTTAAGGAATCATATTATTCCTTTGTAACATCTTACAGTGTATTCTAAATTGTTCACATTCCATGGATACTTGTTGTTGATGACCTACTAACCGAGTATTGATCATAATAACACAATAATAGTGACCCTGTATTTATTTATTGAGTATTTACTATGTACCCAGGCAGTTCCAAGAACCTTATATGCACCTTTTTAATACACACAATAATCCTTTAAGGTTGATATTATTATTATACCCTTTTTTTCTGTTTGAGGAAACTGAGGGACTGAGAGAGGTTAAGCAGGTTGCCTTAGGTGCACACCTAGGACATGATAGAGCCTGGAATTGAGTCCAGGCATCCTAATCCCAGAGCTATGTTCCCTTCCACGGATGGTCATGTTCTTGTGTAAATCATTCTGGTAAACTTCCTTAAATGAAATATCAGTACTCCTTTATAACTATGAAACCTGGTGCAACCAGTAGAATGGGGTAAGACTTGAAATGTGTTTTTCTGGAATAGCAATTAATTTTGGTTTTTTTTTTACTTCTCAGGATAGAACTTTTGATTCTTCTATGTGAAATGGCCCTAAGAATGTTTTATTCAGTCATCTTTATAGCTTTTTCTAGCCAGCATAACTTTGGTTATCTCTTACATTTTTGTTTTGCAAAATTCTTTATTTTTGTTGAAAACAAAGATTATTTTATCACTTGTGGCAGAATAAATAGTCACCATTAGTAAAGTTACAATGATGATGCACATGTCCTTGGAATAGTTCATCCTCAGAGAGTTTTAACTGGTTAAACTTTCTGTATTCTGTTGGGTGGGAGAGTGGTGGACTCACCAGAGGCTGGATGGAAAGAAAATGGGGCTCTGGTCCAGCTTGGCACTAGTCATATAGGCCACTGGAAAACCAGAAAAGTGTTTTTATCCATAAAAAGGGTATGTAAAACTAAGTAAAATATGCTTAAGTTTTCTTCTAGGGCTAGAAGTTTATTATCAATGTAAAATTTATTATCAATATTAATTCAGAAATTGTAAGAATATATTTTTGATAAATACCAAAGCATCAAGCCCATTAAACTTTTTTTTGCCATTTGAAAACTTTCAACATCTTGTTTAATTAATATAAAATACATTATTTGAAAATCTTAAAAATTACCAACTTAATGTATAAATTACATATCTTCAATTTTAAGTGATAGAATTATATATCATATTTATGATCCCTTAGAAAATAATTTAATTGACTCCTGTAGATACACTTTAACTGCAGTCATATTTATGTTCCCTCTCTTTACCCCATATGTTCACAACAGTTAAAATAAGAACAAAACAATAGTCACCTCCGGATTCCACTATAAAAACAGTGCTTTAGCCAGAGCATATTTCAGGTTATCACTCTATTCATTTCCGTAGTTTCAGGTCTACCAATAAAAAGCTATCTTTCCATAATTATATTTTCTACTAGCTTAGATTATAAATAGCTCTTAGACTTGATATTTTTCAACAATTTTCATGCTTCTTTATTGAAAAAGAACTTTTTCTCACATTCATTTTGTATCTCCCAGTTGTGTCTACCTTTAGTGTTTTAATTACAGGTTATTTTGGGCTATGGGCATAAAAATAAATTAGTTTGGAAGCCAAATTTCATTACTCGTACTGCAGAGATAGGTCCAATAACAGATGCAACAAATTTTAACTATCATTTCCATCAGAATCACAGATGGTATTGATGTGGAAGACATCTGTGGCACAGGCCAGAGGAGAGACGGTTGGCTTTCTCTTAAAGTCAGGGCAAAGGATGTGGCAAAAAGAGATCTAAGGATGTCATGAGGAATTTCAGCACTGCTCTTGTGTGCACTGAGGTCATGGTAAATCAATTATAACAGATTCAGAGGCCAGCTATGGGGAACCCAGGTGCACAATGGGTACTGGGTGTTCCAGGGTTTTCCTACTTTGTTCCTGGCAGAATCTAGAATAGATAATAGATGTTATAAATTGTTTGCGCTTAAAAAGTAGATAGAAAAGACTCTTAAGTGGGAGAAATGCTTTGTTAAGTGGGAATATGGTCACAGCAAGTTTGAATCCCCTTATACTATTGCTGAGGAAACTTAAATGTCAGATATATGAAGCAGCAAGGTGAATAGATAAAACCTATATTAGAAAGATGAAAAGGGAAAAAGTGGGGTAGCACTGTACTGTTAATTGGGTGTGTTCACCACAGGATATAAATATGGGCTTAGATGATCCATTTGTTACTTTAACAAATATTGTCACATACGTATTATGTGGTGGAAACTGTGACAGTTGCTGAGAGACAACTGTTGCTGAGAGATACGTAATTTAAGCACGGTCCCTGCCTTCCCAGAGTTTATAGTCTTGTGGGAGAGCCTTTGTGCATACTAAAACACTAGCACAAGTGTAAAAGATAAATATATAGTTGAAACAACGTTTTTTCTTTTTACTATTCTCAAGGTTTGTATTTGTACTATTTTTTCCACTATCATAAGCTATAAATGCTGGTGTAGCAATAAACATTTTACACGTATTAATTCATTTAATCCGCACACCACTCTGTCTCAGGTGTCCCCATTTTACAAATTAAAGCACTTAGGCATAGAAAGGTGGCAGTAATTTACCCAGGGTAGAACAGCTTCTAAGCTGGAGAGCTGGGAACCAAACCCTCGCAGTGTCGATCCAGAGTCTATGGTCTTCATCATGACTACGTACATTGCAATGATGCAATTGTTTGTGCTAAACTTAATGTAAACCTTTGTCCAGAGCATTAGTACTTACACATCTCCCTTTTATTGGGTCATAATGTCCCTGTGGGCCATGTCATTGATGTTTTCTGGAGCGCCCTGCGTACAACAAAGCTTTGGAATGTGTTATTGATAACTGACCTCACCAATCAGGCAGAGAAGGTCATCTTGTTGCATAAATGATGTTGGCTGACTTTCTAAAATGCAGTTTTAATCCTGCTTTAATCCTGATAGCTATTATCAGGTAACTTCAGTTAACAGGTTTTTAAATAAGAATAAACCCTGGGAACGTAAGGAGGACATAAGGTTATCTTAGCTCACACACAGGCCAGAAAGTTCCAGGCGTTTGGGATACAGTGATGCTCCAGGGAGGCTGGCAGGACACCTGGTGACCCAACAGCATCTCTTAGAGGAGACTGTCCTTGGGATAACACTTCCCTGCCTGCGTTTTCTCCACAGTTCAGTTCCCTCTACACGTTATCCTTTTTGTCTTCCACATGTATTCTTGATAGCACGCACCTTCTTTTTGGCTTTTCAAATGTTTATTTGTCTTATGTGGGTGGAATGCTGCAAGAGTGCAAAGAAACTTATGCATTTAGCCCTGTTTCCCTGCTGTTCACATTAGTTTAGTAAAAGAAGATTAAGTAACATTAAAGGGAATGGAAGAAATAAGTATAAATATATCCAGGGTAGTGAGATCCTCTGATTCACAAAAGGATGAACTGAAATTGTTGGCCCAATTCACATTTATGTGAGAGCCTAGAGAAATTACTTTCCCTTTAACTTCCCTACACTTGTGAAAAAGGGGAGTGGACAACATTTATGTTACAAGACAGCAATCTTTTTTTTTTTTTTTTTGCGGTACGCGGGCCTCTCACCACTGTGGCCTCTCCCACCGTGGAGCACAGGCTCCAGACGCGCAGGCTCAGCGGCCAGGGCCCAAGGGCCCAGCCGCTCCGCGGTGTGTGGGATCCTCCCAGACCGGGGCACGAACCTGCGTCCCCTGTATCGGCAGGCGGACTCTCAACCACTGCGCCACCACGGAAGCCCAGGGGGGCAGCCTTTTGATGGCAACGTTCATCATTCACCAGGAATGTAGAACTACAACTGAGCAACAACAACAAAAGAGTAAATCATTCCAAATAATTCCTATTTGCTCCCCAGAAGAATGTTTTGTCTAATTCTCCCCTTCTATACAGACAGGTGGGAGAGGAACCCCACAGAGAATCATAATGTTAATTAAATGAAACTTCAAAAAGTGAACAAGATGGTTTAGTGTATATATGGAGGAACTGCAGTCGATGACACTAGCAGATAATCAACTTAAACCCAGATTAACACACACCCCAACAGCTGGCCAGCTCAAATAGTTACTTCTCATTTAATCTGGATCACCTGTGCAATTTTTTATTCTCTAGTTAAATACATTGCCAAAATCTTTCAAAGCATATAAGGGGCAGGCTTCTTAGAAATTCAAACTAAAATATTAAATAATAAAAATTGCTGGCTTATTATACAGTTTCTGACAGACTCCAATATGCTGGGTGACAGAAAGTAACTCTATCTCAGTTGCTAGTAAAAAGGTAAATCTTGTATGTACATAGAAAGACAATATTACAAGACTATAGTGTTACCTACCAAAACAAGAATATCTAGAATGTAATTTTCACTAAACACTTGGGACGAAGGGCAATCAGAATATAAGAGAGGGCTTCCCTGGTGGCGCAGTGGTTGAGAGTCCGCCTGCCGATGCAGGGGACACGGGTTCGTGCCCCGGTCCGGGAAGATCCCACATGCCACGGAGCGGCTGGGCCCATGAGCCATGGCTGCTGAACCTGTGCGTCCAGAGCCTGTGCTCCGCAACGGGAGAGGCCACAGCAGTGAGAGGCCCGCGTACCGAAAAAAAATAATAAAAAAATAAGAGAAAGCAAAATCCACATAAATGAATTCTTAATTTGAGAAATCAATAAAATGTGTACATAACTTGATAAATACTGTCTCCACATGTCACTAATTCCAAGGACTAGTTAGTAGTTAGTTTCTAACTAAATTATTACAGGACTTTCTGGTGTATTCTGTCTTCTTGTGATCAGTAGCACGCACCTTCGTATTACGCTCTGCTTCCACTGCTTCATGACGTCTACTGCACGTTTATTTCCATAGCGCTCTATGTTTGCTGACATAGTTGCAAGCCTCAGATTTACATTCCCCGTGAGACAGTATCCGATGGGATCTGGTTTAAGGCACCTGGTTAGGGCAGATGTTTGGCGCTGGTCCCACATGAGCTGATGGCCAGTCTGGAGCCAGTTGCCCTTGACTCAGGAGCTGACCCCTGTCTCCTAATTTATGGTCAGGTTGTGATGATACTTAGCATTTGATATATCGGAAGCCTTCTGCAGGAAGTTCTGGGCATGTCAGGCACTCTGAGAATCTGAGAAGGGTGTAGTGAAACTGTCAGACAAAGTTGCGTAGCTTTCCCAGTATAAACATAATATTGATTTATTTCTACATTGAATGCCTCTGTGACCCAAGTCAGTAATTTGTGACGCTGTGGGTTGGGGAACAGAGAAAGAATCTGCTTGTTAGAATAGAAAGAGAATGAGGGGCTAAGGATCATGAAACTGTTAGGATATTATGAATATTAACATTTAAAGACATTTCTAAAAACAGAGTTGTCAATTATGTGGTTAATTGTGAAGTTGTTGATAGCAAAGTGATAGGGCAGAAAGGAACCTCAAGAGATTATCTAGATCATTTTCCTACTACAGAAGATTAAAAGAGGTGGTTGTCAACCATTTAAACATTTGTATCTAAGGAAGACTCCCTAAAATCTGTAGAGTAACATACTCTTGAGAAGGCACTAAAATAGAAAGCCTCTCCTCTTTTCCCCATTGTCTCTGTCCATTTCTCTGCTTTATTTTCCTTCTTAGCTTCTATTACTACCTGCATACTAGATAGTTACGTTTTTATTTGTTTGTCATTGTCTACCCTGTGAGAATAGTAGCAGCTTGGTCTCGTTCTTCCTCCGTTATATCTCCTATGCTTAGAAAATGCCTGGCTTATGGTAGGTGCTTATAAATATTTGTTGAATAAATGAAACAATATATGTATTGAAAAGTGTCTGGATGAATAGACACCAAATTGTTAACAATACTCATCTCTGGGGAATACAATTAGCAAAGCTGGGAGAGAATTGGAGGAAAGAGGTAGAATGGTGGGCTTTTATAAACCTCAATGTTGTTTACATTTTGCATTACTTAACAAAACTATATTTGACTTGATTTGCATTTAGCTTTTTAGGAATGCACCTATTGCATAAGCAAGTGAAGGCATATGTAGATATTATGTTGTAATGCAAACGTATGTTTACTAATGTCCTATAGCCTTTTTCAGTGAATATGTCCAATTTTCTGTAGTGAGGTGGTAAGTTCCTTTTCAGGGAGGGCTCATATTTTTTAAATCTATTTTTACTATTTCATATGCATATGTGGTAAGAAATTAATATGTAATTATTGACCAAACTTCTGGGGCAAAACAAAACAACATTAATACCAATTTTTAAAATAAGAGTATCTTCCAAATGTCTGGAAACAGCCTTTCACCAGTATTCAGCAAAATAATAGAATTTCTGGTAAGAATACTTGCAACCACTTAAGAAGCAATTGATCATAAACAATAAATAGAATCATTTTGTAAGGATAAAAGTTATGCCAATACACATAATAGCTTTTTAAAAAACACTATAAAATTGCAGAATTAAAGATGAAGAGTATATTAGCTAGGAAAACAGAATTTGAACCACATTTATTTCAGTAAACATATTTATTATGGGGAAATAATTACAAAAGGCGTTAGCAGTGCCTGAAAGTCAGATGGATGGAGAAGGAAGGCAGCCAGAGGTTAGCAACAGCAGGAATCCTCTATCACCTTTAGAGCTGGATGAACTAAGGCAGAAAGTAGTGTCACCTGGGTCCTGAGGCCAGCACCATTGGGTAGGAACTGGGACTGCTCAGAGGCAAAGGGAGGGGCTATCTATTAGGGGCTAGAACCACAAAGGAGAGACTCTCTGATTGGTCTAAGTAGGAGATATAGCCACTACCTGAAGGAGAAAGAGAAGAAGAAATACTCTGGCTTCTTCCTTCTCCCTACCCTCAATCTCCCACTAGTGCCTGCCATTGGCCGAACCTATCAGGAAGTCATTCTGAAAGGGATCCTGGGAAATGTAGTTTACAGAGTTTGTCCCTTGAAATATAGTGCAGATCAGGTAAAATCAGGAACGGTTTTGAGAACAGGCAAATAACCTGAACAAATGGCATAATAAAGGAAAAAATATATTCTATTCATGCAGTAGTCTAGTTTTATACAAAATATTTTTAGATATACTTAGTCATGTGAATTACTTTATATAACATTTATTTATATATTTGGGTAAGAATATCAGTGTGGTTTGAAGAACAGCGTTAATTATTTCTCAGCCTTTTTACTCAAGAATCCTTTTCACGGTAATAGATAATATTGTCAATCACCTTATTGATTCTTTACTCCTGTATTATTTTAATAGTGTGTTATGGCATCAAAAATAAACACACATTTCTTTCTCACTTCATGGAAGGAATCTTTGTCATTGTGCTAAATTTTTCAATGTTTAAAAAAACACTTTTTTTCTGATTTGTTTCTAAATGGCAAACTAAGAGAGAGACTTGGAGGCTATATTTATAAGCATTTCTCATGAAAAATCTTTTCCCCACCGATAAATTGAAAGCCAAATTAGACATAACTGACATTATATTTTCTCTTTTTAACTTTGGCTTTTGAAATATTGGAGACATTTCACTGTTCAGTGTAGGAATTTAAATTAAATGAATGCACCCTATGGATCTTTTGAGGATCATCTTGAGGTGAATTTGCAGAGTTATTATCATTTATCGCTTTTCACTGACTGTATAATTGAGAAGATTCTCCCAGTGATTTATACCGCCATTAATACTTTCTATTAATTATGATTTGGAAGATGTAGTAAGTATAATGATAATGAATGTGTTGAAAGATGTTGAATTAATTGGAATGACAAAAATGCCTTAAGCAAAGAGTGATAGTTTGAGACTATTGGCAAATCCAAAGATAAAGCTGTTATTTACTTTGTGTCCTTAGAAATCTGACTTGTCCAGAGCAAGAAGTTAGGTCAAATATGACGGGTTCAGAGCAAGAAGTTAAATTCAGTCTTCAATTGTCGTTCCTAATATTTGGGAAAGAAACTTTTTTTTTTTTATTGTGGAAATTTGAAACATACACAACAATAACTCCGAGTACAATTCACCCAGCTCTGACCAGTGTCAACTCATGACCAGCCTTGGTCTGTATATTCCCTTTCCTCTCCCCTTGAATGCCACTGGATTATTTTAAAGACAACCGCAGATATCATATCACTTCATCCCTTGTTTTAACAAGCCTTGTCTAGGGGGTGGGGGTGGGGGGCGGCTGGTTGTTTTCCATCTACTAGCGTAGTAGGAGCATCAATGCAAAGTCCATCTGCTTCCCAAGAATGGCTGTCATTCGTGTGCCGTGGTGTTGGAAATTACCAGGGAATTATGTATCCTTTGGTGTATTGTTCTAAATTTAGGCACTAGGTAAACAATCTTGTAAAATGCACACGTACTTCTTAGGATGGGAAAAGGTAATTTTCAGAAATCATTAGTATATGCCTTTTAAAATCAGATTCATGTACAATCATCCCATCCAAGTTAGAACCATAATGAAATAGGATTTTAGACAGAAATATTCTAGAGATAATTAGAGATGTCACAACAGAATTCCAGAACCTAGAACTTGCTCTTCACCAGTCATGGCCCTGGGAATTCTGTGATGGGGCAGTGGAAGAAGGAGGGGAAGACTGTGGAGAAACAAGCAGAGGAAGGATTCTCTTCCCACTTTACACAGCTTCCTTGGAAAATAATATCTCTGTTCATGGCGTCAGTTATCCCCTGTGTTGATGACTTCCAGATCTGTATTTCTGCATCTCTCCTTAGCTCAGGTTCAAACACCTAGTAGATATTTCTACATACTACCTGTGTGCAAACCTCCTCCTTATCCAATTAAGTATCCAAGTCAGACACCTGAAAATCATGCTCCTCAGACCAGTCAACCATCAGTTCTTATCCTGTCTGCCTCTGAAAAGCCTTTCAATGTTTCTCTCTCTCTTCCACTGTCCCTGCCTTAGTTTAGATTCTTTTTTTTTTGCCAGAACTAGTGAACTTATCTTAGACCCAATTCATTCTCCATTCTTCTATTAGAGATACGTTGAATATGCAAATTGAATATCTCTCCAGTCTCAAGTTCTTAAAGTTACCCTTGTGTATGGCAAATATGATCCTTTGTGAGCTAGCCCTGTGCTACTTGTTTGGTTCATCTCCTACCATTTCTTAGTGACTTAGCGCCTAACTGATGGAACTATGTGTAGTTCTCCAAACATGCCAAAATGCTAAGTCTGATTTAGAAAACCTGATTCAGATGGGGCCTAAGAATTTGTATTTGTTTTTTTTTTTGCGGTACGCGGGCCTCTCACTGCTGTGGCCCCTCCCATTGCGGAGCACAAGCTCCCGACGCGCAGGCTCAGTGGCCGTGGCTCACGGGCCCAGCCGCTCCGTGGCATGTGGGATCCTCCCGGACCAGGGCACGAACCGGTGTCCCCTGCATCGGCAGGCGGACTCTCAACCACTGCGCCACCAGGGAAGCCCCAAGAATTTGTGTTTCTAATAACATTCCAGCTGCTGCTGCTGACCCACAGACTAGACTTTAGTAGCAAGGCTCCAGGAACTATTCTTACCCTATTCCTTAGTTATTAACAGTCAGAGTTGTTTCTGTTCCTTGCCATCCATTTGGTGTTAACTGTGCTATATCTTCGGCTGTTTTATTTTTCAGAACAGAACCGGTCAGATTCTCTCCCTAAATCACATACTTGGCCAAATCCTTTTTACCCTTCAAGTCTCAGCTCAAATGCAAATTTCATTTAGAAAACTGCTCTGAATCCCATGGATTTGGGCACCTCTTCTCCTATGTACATTGCATTTCTTATTATCTTCTATATGGCCCTAACACATTACACTGTAGATGCTTGTTTGTCTATAGCCCGATTCAAAGTGTTCCCAGCAATTACTCACAGTGCCAGGGACATGGGAGAAACAGAAAATATTTTTTGAAAAATAGAGACATGAACATCCCTGCCGCATCACCACCCCCACCGCAACTTTATGATCGTCTTTTGATATCCCCATGGCATTTCCAGAACTGTATGAGGAACAGAGAGTTCTAAGGAGTTTTAAAGGTTTGTGGACCACAGACCTCAGAGATTAATTACAGTCCCATGTTAATAATAATATGGTCATCAGAGGCTAAGGGCCCAGGAGTGTCTCTGGACAAGCTTACTAAAGCAGCCTTTCGGGCTTCAATTAAGTGGTCATGGTCTAGCCCCTGGGCTTTTAGGCCCAGAAAAGATGATTTGTCAGGATCTTGACTGAATGTCCCTTTCTCATGGGCAGACTCACATTAACCCAGGTTTTAAGATTGATGTATAATTTAGAAAGTCAACCCATTCATTCACTGTGAGATGTTATGGCATTAAGAACCAGAATAGGACTTCCCTGGTGGCACAGTGGTTAAAGATCTGCCTGCCAATGCAGGGGACACGGGTTTGAGCCCTGGTCTGGGAAAGTTCCACATGCCACGGAGCAACTAAGCCTGTGCTCCACAACTACTGAGCCCACGTGCCACAACTACTGAAGCCTGCACCCCTAGAGCCCATGCTCCACAACAAGAGAAGCCACTGCAATGAGAAGCCCTCACACCGCCACGAAGAGTAGCCCCCGCTCGCCACAACTAGACAAAGCCCACGCACAGCAACAAACACAGCCAAAAATAATAAATAAATAATAATAAGAAGAAAAAAAAGAACTTGAAGAGTAGAATCCACATGATTACCCCTTTCCTTGCTATGATCAAGCTTTAAGGAAAGTCAAGTATTAATTCAATTTTTTTTGGTAGGGAAGAATCTGAAAAGTAGGATTTAGAGAAATTGGTTGACTCTCAGCATCAGTAAGCTAGCTTGAAACATCCAAAACATATTAGGAATAACTTTGTGAATGGGATCAGAAATAGTCTGTGGTCACACATTTTGCCTCCATCTCCACCATAAGGATGGATTTTCAGTGGGGCTGGAAAGGCTCACATGCAAAATCTGATGATGGAGGGTGCCTGTCCCAGAGTGGGCCCTGCCACTGTTTGCCTCTGGGGCTCTTCCTTTACTGTGCTTCCGTGGCAATGAACTCCCTTTCGGATTGACTCATCTTTCCATAGAGCAATTATCTCTCTTTCTTTTTCTTTATTTTAGGTGACTTTGCATAACTCTTCCCTGGTTTTTCACTTGTTTTTTTTTCCATCACTTCTAAGTTCTAGAGGGCACTTTCCAGTGGAACCCCAAGTGACTCCAGACCCCACCCCCACCCTTCCCCTCTGTCACGAGGAAAGGACTGGCCTTAGAAAGAGGGCTGATGACTCTCGGGTGTGATATAGTTGTTCAACATCCCCAGCACAACTTAGCATAAAAAGGAAAAAATAAATGTTCATCTCCTTTACTAAATACTCTATATGCAGTAAGTTCTTTTGAGTTGAATGAAAAAGACTCTGGGGGGTGGGTAACGCTGCTTTCCCCCTTCTCCCTCTTTGAGCTGATTTCACTGGGAGTGGAGGGTGGAGTGCCCATCACAGGATTAATGATCTCTGTTCCAAATCCCACATTTTATAAATTTATTTATTTTTATTTATTTATTTTTTAAAATTTATTTTTGGCTGCGTTGGGTCTTCGTTGCTGCGTGCGGGCTCTCTCTAGTTGCGGCGAGCGGGGGCTACTCTTCGTTACGGTGTGTGGGCTTCTCGTTGCGGTGGCCTCTCTTTGTTGCGGAGCACGGGCTCTAGGCACATGTGCTTCAGTAGTTGCAGCACGCGGGCTTCAGTAGTTGTGACTCGCAGGCTGTAGAGCGCAGGCTCAGCAGTTGTGGCACATGGGCCTAGCTGCTCCATGGCATGTGGGATCTTCCCGGACCAGGGCTCGAACCCGTGTCCCCTGCATTAGCAGGCGGATTCTTAACCACTGTGCCACCAGGGAAGTCCCCACATCCCACATTTTAGACTGTAGTTTTCTTGCATTGCCATGAACTTATTTGGAGAGAGGGAATCTGCAGATAAAGCAAGGAAAATCCTAGTAAATTATGAGAAGGGTAGTAAATGACAGGGTGAGGATGAGTATAACTGCATCGTGATTGCTAAGGCTAATAGTTCTTGAAATATGTTATCAAGGGAAGTTATAATTTTTCTCCTTATTGGATATAAATGTTTAAATTATCGACCACTTTCTTTAGTTTTCTGGTGGCAGGAGACTGACACAAGGCAGTGTTTCTCTATCCTTAACGCCTCTGAATCCTCTAAGGGTCTTGTTAAATGCAGATTCTGATTCAGTAGGTTTGAATCCAAGTGAGTCCTGAGTTTCTGCATTTCTGACAAGAGCCCAGCTGATGCTGTTGGTCCACATGTCACAGGGTGAGTAGAAAGGTGCTACAAGATTCCTGGAGGCCTATTCCCACCCCCTCACTTAATTATCAGCTCAGTCAAAACTCTTCCTTTTTCCTGCCATTTGCTCTATTTTACCTGCTTTCTGACTGCAGCCATTTCGTTTTGCAGAATCAACCACGTCACGCGGTAGGAAACCCTTCTTAGTCCTGTGGGTTTGCATGGACTTGGAAACATTCAGTCATTGGGAAGTGTTAAACGATAAGGAAAAATGAGTGGAGGGAGAGGGTCCTGTGTGGGTGGAGGAGGAGAGTGGGATGTGTGTGTATGTGTGTGCATGTGTGTGTGCATGGCAGGGAGCGGTGTGTGTGTGTATGTGTGTGCATGGCAGGGAGTGGGATGTGTGTGTGCGTGTGTGTGCATGTGTGTATGTGTATGTGTGCATGGCAGGGAGTGGGGTGTGTGTGTTTGTGTGTGTGTATGTGTGTATGCATGCGTGTGTGTATGTGTGTGTGTGGCGGGGAGTGGGGTGTGTGTGTGCGTATGTGTGTGTGCATGGCGGGTAGTGGGGTGTGTGTGTGCGTGTGTGTGTGCATGTGTGTGTATGTGTGTGCATGGTGGGGAGTGGGGTGCGTGTGCACGTGTGTGTGTATATGTGTGCATGGCCGGGAGTGGGGTGCGTGTGCACGTGTGTGTGTATGTGTGTGCATGGCCGGGAGTGGGGTGTGTGTGTGTGTGCATGGCGGGGAGTGGGGTGTGTGTGTGTGTGTGTGCATGGTGGGGAGTGGGGTAGGGTAGGGAGGAAAAGGATATAATAGGTCTCATTGGAATGTGGAAATATGTGTATGTAAGAGACCTGTTAACTCATGTCTAAAATAGCATAACACCCCAGCATGGTTGGGCAAGTATAGTAGCAAGACGGAAAAAAAAAAATCTAGGGAAGGTCCAAGAATATTTTGGAATAATATAACACTCATGGTTTCTTTCCTTTTTTCTGTTGCAAGTTGGATGTAGTTCTCTGCCGTTCAGAGTTCACTCTGTTCCCTATCCTGTCTTGCAAAGATGAGGTGAAAGGTATTACAAAGGGAGAAATTTCTACTGTTTGTGACCAAACAGTACTCAGGATGTCATTATTCCAGTTTCACCTAAATCTTCTTTCCAAAGTGTCATTATATAATTTCTCTGCAGAAATCCCACTTAACACCCTGACCTTCCTGACTTTGCTCTTTTACTCTTTTTAAACCCTGTCTTTGTAAAAATTACATATCAATATGGAGGATTACTTTCTTCCCTTAAAAATAAAGCGGCACCAAATTTCTGTTGTCAGTTTTTCACTTTAACTACCCCCTCCCCACTTCAATTCTCTTCAGTGAGGAATTCCATATGTATTTTATACTATTGTTAGTTTTCTTTTATTTATCAAAGTGTCTCCTACAAAAATACTTACTATTATCAGGCTTTAGAGAATGAAGATGTTTTAAAATAATGCAAATAATCAAAATCTCCAATGATCAAATGGCAGTAAAACACTTCAAAGAATTTTCCCTTGGAGAAGCTGTTTGAGGACCCAATCTTTCACCAGAAGACTCAAAGTATTTGGTAGGCCTGTCTGTCAAATAGTTTTCTGTGATTTTTTTTTTCCTCATGATGGGAAGAAAACCAAAACGCAATAAGCAGTAACTTAAAAAAACAAAAATGAAGAAGACGGCTAGATGTATTGTGATTGTGATAAAATTCCAACTTTCAAATTCAGATTTAGTTACAGCGCTCTGTTTTTCTATCAAGTTTACATTTCATGTCTGTCTATGTAGTACTGTAGTTAAGGCATCTCTGTGGAAAATTTGTACTTGTTCAGAAGAAATTGGCTTTCTTGGAGATGTCACTGGGAAATGCTACTTTTTATTGCTTGGACTATTTAGGATTTTATATGTGTAAAGTGGTTATTCCCATAAATAATTTCATGACTTGGTTTATTCTTGCTATATCCATTTTATAGATGGTAATACAGAGGAGTGGATTACAGTGGAGTTGAAATTAGATCCTACAATCACAAAAGTTTCCTAGACTGTTGTTTAAACTGTAGACTGCAAATGTGTCTCCATGTGTTAAGTATCTGATAAAAAAATGAAATATGTGGGGACTTGGCATCTCTGGGGCTGTGTCTGGGTTTGTTAAAGGAAAAATGAGGAGATGTGAGTCAATTACATAATATTACAGAGAAAAAAATCCCTTGTAGTAAAGGAAACCATGGGTCCTATTGGCCCGATCGTTTTCCCTGGCAGCGTGAAGTCCACTGGACCATTGCTCAACTCGAGTTTGTTTTCATAAACATCACTATCCTGTCCATCATGGTGCCAGAAATAGCTGCCTTGCACATTCTTCTTGTAATTATAATTCCAATCTTGAAAATGTGTGTGTCCCTCAGATTCTCAAAGGTCATTTTAAGATTATACTGCTGCGGCCTCAGAGAACCAGGTTTGGACGAGAGCATCTATCTCTAGAAAATGTCCAATGAACTGAGTGGAGGTATCTTGACCATCTTGTTCCATTTGCTTCTGGCTATGAGCATTGGCTTTAGAAAGTTTATTTTAAAGTGAATGAGCTGGTGGGATCAGAGTGTATTCACAAGCAGAAGGTGGGAGGAATCCCTCATACCCTTCCATCAGATGGTGCAGTCCCAGAGGTTCCCAACAAGATTGGCGTGTAGCTTCAATGGGCCTTGTGCCATGCCCTCATATGATGTAGGGCCCTCAATTCTTCCTCTCTGTGGGGAACAAGCCCCCATGTTTCTAGCTCCGTGAAACCCATTTTGTATTTTTGACCACCAGAACTATAAGATAATGACACCAAGTTTGTCCTAATTTGTTACAACAGCAACAGGAAACTAATACAAGTACTTTTGCCTTCATGGCTCGTTCTTCCATTAAAAAAATGTTAAAAATTACATTCTATGATTATGTTAATACAAAGATGAATATATTAATATTATAAATTGAAACATTCTTTGACTTAAAAGTTTCCTTTCTTTTCTGATTTTAAAAGAAATTAGAACATTTTCATAGGTACCTAAAAGTATCCGGGACTCTGGGCATGGTGCCAAGTGTGCCTGTTGGACAAGTGGGCTCTGCCTATGGGCATCTCTATCCAAATCTTCCCCATCGTTCACCACTTTGGAGTCAGTATAGCCACGTGTATGCCAACTGATTTCAGAGATACTGGCTTCTTGCTTTGTTGTCTAACCTCTTGGTGTTTGAATGGGGGGATGTTTTCCATTGGCGAGAATACATATTTCAAGCAGGAGGCTGTTATTCAAAGTGCCTCTCAAGTCCCATGGCATCAGTATACACAATGGACCCATAATACCCTCACTGTATGCACTAAAATAAACACACAATAAATACTAGTTGAGTGAACAATTGTGACAAGACTTGTCTTTTAATCCTGTTTCCTGGGGTATTTTGCCTGATCAATTTACCTTTCTTCACCTTTTTTGCAAATAAAAGAATAGATTATGGTTAAAATTTGAAAACAAATGTCATAATATGGATATCCTTTATGTCTAAATAGAATCTACAGTTTGCAACACACTTTCATGTACATCATCTCTTTTGATGACCTGTAAAGAAATTTTATGATCTTAGGAGGAAAATATTTTATCACAAACTTATATAAAAATATTAATAGTGATAGTGGTTTTAATTTTAGACACGTTATCTGTCATTTATAATACTAAGAAAGAATAGTTATATATATGTGACTTTGGTCACTTTATAATTTGGCCCATGTGCTCATAGGGAGGCAAAAATGCAAAACAAAATTTGCATTCCTTCATCTTATGTATTACTTTCCACACTTTGCCTCTGTGAAAAATGATACATCTCAAGCTGATAATGATAAGCATTAATGCTGTGAATTGGAAATTACAACATACCTCATTAACTATTTTCACTTCTCTGACATTTAGAAGCCAGAAAGGCATAATTTCCAGCTTAAAAGCAAAGTTAGGTTGAGGGAAGTTCGGAGACATGTTGAAGGAATCTGCGGCTATCGGGCCTTGATGCTTATGGAGCTCACAGGGGTAAAAATAGCCACATTCCTGAATTATGATCCTAATTCAGGATTTGCAGAGTCTATGCCAATTTGGCACTGTTCTGGAAAAGGCTACATGGATAAAGATTTGTTTCTAGAGATATTCAGGAAAGTAGCCAATTCAAACTGCTCAATGCTGTGACATCATTCCTGGCTGGTAGCAAGTTCTTTCTGTCATCGTGGGGCTTGCTTGAGAATGAAGAAGCACGTCTTCATACCTACTGCTTCTGAACTCATACACGTGGTCCCCACACATACGTGCGTGTGCATATTCACACATACGCACCAGCACCCACATCTTTAGACCTGCCTTTCACACCAAGTGTGTGGACTTATTCACAAACCTTCAAGTGTCCTAGTCAGACCTGTTTAGTCCAGTTCTGGAGAAACAGATAGGTAAGATAGACTGATACATTCCACCAAATTAATTCCTTATTTCACAGTTGAAGTCTTAACAGGATGTCTGGCCTCCAATTGCAAGGAGAAGGTCTTGCACTCCATTCAAGGGCAACCAAAGGAAGTGGCCGACTCCTGCATTAAGGAAATCGAGTGGCTGTTCAGAGATCCTCCCTTCCATTGCCCTCCCATCTCGATTCCTTCCCAGCCTGCCTACGGTTAGGTGCCTTTTAGAAAGTTGTCCTCATTCAAGTGACACCCTGCCACACCTCCAGGCCCCAGGATGCTTGTGTCTGAGTTCGCAGCAGTCTTAAAGCCTTGCCAGCAGCAGGCGGAGGCATCCCACTGAGCCCTGGGTGAAGAGAAAGCCTGGAGTTACACAAGAGTGACCCACTTGGCACAGGGGATGAGCCATCCTGACGGGCCCCAGGGACTCCTTCCTCATCCACGTCTGTCCCCTGGGATCGTCCCTTAGAGAACTCTCACAGACACACTCACCCAGCCACAGTCGGGGGACATCAACAGAAACCCATGGAAACAAGGAAGGCCTTGCCCCGTGGCATTCTGAGTCAGCCCTGTAGTGTGATTTACCAGCTGCCTCAAAAAAGAAAATACTGCTGGGACCTGGTCCGGGACCACGAGGTGTAAAGGTGTCCAGTTGAAAAAACAGGGGGTGGATCTAAATCTCCCCCCTCCCCTACTTCCCTGCCTGAGAAAATTATTCCAGCGTCAACATCTCTCTTTAAATTTAGGATATCTTTGTGTAAGAAAAACTACTTTATTACTCAACATTAGTGACACTCACTTTGAACCTTCATTCTGAAAACCACAGAATTTAAAAAATGCTGTAAATAGCTGATCCCCCCCCCAACCCGGCTTTCAAAGGAATTGTTTTTGTAATTACTGAGGGGGGGGAGGGCGGAGAAAGCTGAATTGTCCCCCCAACCTGCACCCCGCTCCCCCAAACACAGTGAACAGGAGAGGGTAATGAAATATCTCAACTAAAAACATTCATCATAGTCAGATGAATTAATGGTGGAAAAGTTTCGGTGCATTCCTAATGCTTTTGTTTAATCTTTTATGTTTTAAGTAGTTAGGTCTCTAGTTCTGAGTACAAATAAATGCCTGACCATAGGGTCTAAGCCAAATTCCACAATGTAGCAAAAACAGTGCCTGCATATTTGGCAGGAATTGAAACCAGTTCAGGTCAGTGTCTGTTTCTGTCCAAAGAAGAGTTTCTGCATTTACACTGGGCTAGGAAAACAACACAGGAAAACATGGGGAACAACAAGTAATATTGTCAGCCCCAGTGCCCGCCTGGCCAAAGGAGACTGTTTAGAGCAAGTCCGGAATCACCGCTTAAGCTCCAGGTTGGGTTGCCATAAGGTTTTGGGGGGCAGTGAGCAAGAGAAAGAGAGGGTACGGATGGCATTGTTGTAGCAAAATTGCCTTCTCCCGTCTCAGGCTCTCACCTTGCAAATCACCCTCTCTTAGCAAAAGCACATCTTACTTGTTAACTCCTCCCTTGCTCGCTAACCTTTTCAGTCATCCCCCTGCTTCATTTTAGAATGGCCTTCGGAACAAAGCAGCGTTTTAAAGCCTTTCCCACTAAAAGTTCGCCCCTCCCCCCCTTTAAAGAGGCAGTGTGGGCGTGATTTTCTTTTCTTTTCTTTTCTTTCATTTTAATTTGTTTTTCTGCAGTCTCCTCTTGTGAAGCCGTCATTGTTTGGGGGTGATGGATATTTCCTCAGAGATACCATCATATCGCTTGTTATTGTAACACTTATTGGTGATAAAGTTCAGACTAAAAATTAAGCAGCTGCAATGTAGCAGCACAAATTAGTTTAATGTAAGCAGTCAGGAGCAGCTGGCTGGCTCAGACTCGAATTTAGCTGTGGGGGGAAGGGTTCTGTGACGCTGACAGTGTTTTTTTCCTCTACATAAACATTTTTGGCTGTTGCAGCTTTTGTGCTGATCATGTGACAGTGTCCCTAGGCAGATAATTTATTTCTGTGGCTTTCATGAGCAATCATTAACCTTCAGACATCGAGTTTGCTTTTTTGCTTTGTGGCATTTGTTATTATTATTATTATTTTTTGTATACTAACTAGTTTAACTCAGAAAGTGTCAGGAGAAAATTACAACCAATTTATAATAGACTACAATGTCTAATACTTACGTTTCTATTAAAGCAGACCTTGCGTACAAGACCATTCTTACAGCTTAGCTGGTGTTCCTGGATCAGAATAATTATTTTCAGCGTGGCTGTTATGGGGATGCTCCCTCCGTGTCTCCTTCTGATTGCAAGGCCACTGCAAGCTGGCCTTGCAGAAACTCAATTTGGAGATCAACTTTTGGCCGTCTTCACTTACTCCCTAGGAGGCTGGAACCCCAAGAGCCTCCATGGGGCTGGGAATGAGGCTTCGGGAGGTGGGCTTGCTCTGGTTCCTCCTTCCTTTCACAACTGACACCCCAGCCTTCTGTAAACAGTGTGGCCATTTGTAGCGAGTAACTGGAGCTAGAATAGATTGAGATTGAAAAACAAAGGGAATCAGAAACTGTGTCCTACATAAATGTGTGGGGTGGGGGGGGTACACAGAAGAATATCATTTCTGACATCTACTAATCATGCCCACTGGTTTTCTGAATTTAGCTGTTATGTCTTCCTCGGATCTGTTTGTATCGCTCAGCCATTTCTGCCAACCAGTAATTCAGGAGGAAAACGCACAGGGTCACTCTTTGGTGTCTATCATACATGATATCTTCAGACACTTTCAGCATGCCGATTATCTCGTGGGTATTGTGTGGGCCCTCTTAGATATTCATTTATTCATTCTCTCATGGTGCAGGGTTGGTGGGGGAAACACTCAGGACTCCTTGCACAGAGGGATATGATAAAGTGTATTTATAAACCCCAGTGGATTGTGTTCAGTGCAAAATAAGAGGAAGGAATAACCTCTTTTCTTTCTTACTCGTTTAAAATATTTCAGTGATGAGAGCTGTTCTGAATGGATCCTAATATTTTGTAAGAATAGGTGTATAGGTTTTAGGGCACAGCATGAAGATTCCGTTCTTCTAAATTTATGGTTCAAGAGCTCAAAACATAGGGAAAATGGATACTGTCATTTTTTTTAAGCATCTTGGGACAGCATCAGTGAGCTAGGCATTGCACAGGCTGAAAGTGAGGAAGAGCTTGAGCAAAAAAAATGATAGAAATGAGGATGCCGAAGTGTTTCGATCATCTTTGATATTGCATGAAAATGACTGAATGGGTCCCCCAGGTGTAATGAATGTGGTTGGATACGGAGTTGCGCCCTTGCTGAGGTGGGGTAGGGGGCGAGGGAATGGGCAGCATCTGGCATCTTCTTGGTCCTCACCCCAGAGAGAGAGATTTCTTCCCCAAACGTAGGACCCTAGTGTTCTGGACTTTATTTCTTTCTCACTTTTCTTGTTCACTGATTCCCGCTCACATGATTGGCGGGGCTGCATTACGACTTTGGTGCTTTATCTAGAAAGTAGTTCACTCACTAAGATGAGGACTTTTGCCTTCGAAGGCCCCTTCCTCCATATTGATAGTCGTAGTTTACGACTGTGTTGATACAAAGATGCATATAATCCAGGGTGGATTTCTTTTTATGTATTCATTATTATTATGTACTTTTTTTCTTCCGATTTGAAAAGTAATGAGAATGAAAATATTTTCATGGACCACTGAAGGCATCACGGACCCTGGGCACCGTGTTTTCTCTGCCTAAGGGAGAAGCTGGCCCCAAGTGTGGGCACAAGCACACAGCTGACCTTTGCCCAGAGGGGAGCTAACTTAGGTGAAGGAACCAAGTGCAAGTGAGAAATGCCACAGGGGTACTCCCTTCCTCAGATCAAAGCACTGACAGTTTTTTTTTTCAGACACTCCTTTGTCACAGGTTCCCCTGCCGTGTTTAGCTCTTGGGGGTGGGGCTCACTTGGGGGAGCTCTTACCTGCTCATATTGTTGAACCCCTTTCCAGCCCTTCTTGCTCTCTTTTTAGCCCTATGTGCCTTATCTGAACCAATATGCCCTTGGGCCCTGTTCTAGAATGGACTCTCCTTTGTTGTATGGCTTATCCCTTCGTCCCAAGCCTTGCACACCCAGGATCAATTCGTCCTACAGTGATCTCTGTCTGTGCAGTTTTCCCCCTTGTACGGATATGACCCAACAGGACTGTCTCTGAGACCCTTCTCTTTGAGTCAGCTCATCCTTGTTACTCCCATTTCAACTTTGTCATTTTACCATTTGAAACCCCCTTAACTTTCCACTACTTCAAGCCTGCCTCTCAATTTATCTCCGCGTGATCTTGGATAGTTTATTCTTTAGCATCAGTTTTCTTATCTCTACAAAAAAGATTAATAATAGCCAACTATGTATTGAGTATGCACTGTGGGCCAGGCATTGTGCTAAGGAATTTGCTAAGGGTTTGGTATGCATTACTGCTTTTAATCAGGACAAAAGACCTATGTGATATGTGCTTTCGTTAATCCCATTTTATAGATGGGGAAGCTGAGGCATAAAGAGATTTAATAACTCAAGGTTTCCCAGATAGAATGTGATCACATCAGGATTACAGCCCAGGCAGTTGGATCCCAGAACATTAGTCTCAGTAATTATGTTGTACTGCTCCTATGCTATTGTCACGTGTACCTCACAGAGTTATTGTCATTCACTTTCTTAGCAAACATCTGCTTCACATCTCCTGTATGTTAGGCACGCACTGATAACCTGCTCTCAAGAATCAACATGAGGCTTCCCTGGTGGCGCAGTGGTTGAGTCCGCCTGCCGATGCAGGGTACACGGGTTCGTGCCCCGGTCCGGGAAGATCCCACATGCCGCGGAGCGGCTGGGCCCGTGAGCCATGGCCGCTGAGCCTACGCATCTGGAGCCTGTGCTCCACAAGGGGAGAGGCCACAAAAGTGAGAGGCCTGCGTACCGCAAAAAAAAAAAAAAAAAGGAATCTCCATGGCTGCTCAGGAGACAAGTGTGGAGACAGGTCAGCAGACCTAGAAGGATAATTAAAATTAAGTACCAGATCGCATGTACTAAGAACCTCTCAAGGAGAACAGAAGATAAGGTAGTCAGAGGTTGGGGGCGGATGGGAGGGTAGCTGGAAAGGCTTTTTAGAGAAGTTTAGACCTTGAAGGATACATTGTAGATAATAGAGAAAAGGGGGACTGAGTTTCCTGGTCAAAGCAAAGGTTAGGCCGGAGACCAGGTATTTTTCTGGTTTCAACCATAAGCTTTAAAATAGTCAACACGTGGCAGTTACAGTTTTGCCTAGAAACCTCTGCCCTTCTCTGAGTGGGTAGTTATCAAATTATAATTACTTTAAGCAGGTAGAGAGCTGAGACCAGGATGAGATTCACATAAGACACAGGAGAGTAAGTCAAAGTGAGATCGGTGGGAATAAGGTCATTTATTCATTCACTTATTCATTTCTCATCGTTACTTACTGAATACCATATTCTGAGCAGTATAGGAAACTTCCTGCAGATCACACGTGAAGAAGCATTTCCTGTCCTTGAGGAGCTCAGTGTAGTAGGGCAAAGGAATAGGAAAATATAAACAATTACCGCTGCATATCATCAAGGCCCTTAGCAAAGTGCCTACCAGATGCAGAGGTAGCCCTGAGCAAGGAGCTCCTGCCTCTTGCTGTGTTTGGATCAGAGAACACTTCATGTTGGATGTGCCATTTGAGTTGTGTCTCAAAAGATGAGTAAGTGTCATTGACTTTAAAAGGTAAGGAAAGGCATCCCAAGCAGAGAGATCAACATATGCAAAGGAGTGGAGGCGGGGAGCCTGACAAATGCAGAGACCCCCAACAGTTGGTTATCACAGGAGCTTCAAGTGCTTCCTTGGAATTTGGAGATGAGGTGTGGCTACAGGCTTGGTAAGATCTCAGAGGTGGGGTTTTAAGCAGGGGAGGGTCACAGTCAGTTCACATGGGCGGTGGGGGGGGTGGGGGTGGGGAACTGCAAGGGAAAAGACAAGTTAGCAGCCCTTTGTGACCATTTTGGTACTAGATGATGAGGATGTGATCCCAGGTAGAGGGGCAGAGGAGGAGAGAATGCGCTCCCTTGGGCTGAGGACTGATGGGGTGTGGATGCAGGGGGGAAGCTTAACCCCGGGTTTCTGGGACATTAACAGAGCTTGTGGGTAAGGTAGAGATTTAAGATGAAGTAAAGAGAGAATGACAGTCAATTCTCTATTCACTGTAGTTCTGTTCTGTAAAGTTGCTACAAACACTGAACTAGTGAATCTTGAACCCTTGCTTCTAGAGGAAATACAGGGTTACATGTATGTGAGCTCCTGGTCACAACATTTTCGTCAGCTGGTTAATACCTATCCTTGTTTTAGGTGTGTTTCTGTTTAAAGACACTGTATTGGTCAGAGTTGTCCAAAGAATCTATATGTATATAGAGAATATATATATATATATATATATATAGTAATATATATATACTATATATATATAGAATGTATATACTAATAAATAAACATACATGGAAATTCTTTACAAGGAATTAGCTCTTGTGATTACAGAGCCTGAGAAGTTTCATGAGTTGCCATAAGCAAGCTGGAAATTCGGGAAAGTTGGTGGTGTAATTCCAGTCTGAGTCTAAAAACCTGAGAAGCAGGGGAGCCGATGGTGTACATCCCAGTCCAGGAGCAGAAGGCCTCGCTCAAGGCAGGCGGGAGGAAAGAGCGGCGCATCCCTCCTCCTTCTGCCTTGTGTTCTACTGAGGCCCTCAAAGGAGTGGGTGATGCCTGCCCACACTGGGGAAGGCAATCAACTTGACTGATTCAGATGCATGTCTCATCAGAAAGCACCCTCACAGACAACCCCCCAAATAATGTTTAATCTGGGCGCCCCAAGGAGCAGTAAAGTTGACACATAGAATTAACGGTCACAGACAACTTGTTCAATATATACTTTTTTTTTTGCTGTACACGGGCCTCTCACTGTTGCGGCCTCTCCCGTTGTGGAGCACAGGCTCCGGACACACAGGCTCAGCGGCCATGGCTCACGGGCCCAGCCGTTCCGCGGCATGTGGGATCCTCCCGGACCCGGGCATGAACCCGTGTCCCCCGCATCGGCAGGCGGACTCTCAACCACTGTGCCACCAGGGAAGCCCCTCAATATATACTTTTGATTCACTAACATTGGTCTCACAGCCAGTAACAGCCTGGGCAAAGCGTACCTGACACAGGTATTTCCTCTGTAAGCGCATCTCTGTCTTCTTGTGCTTAGGGTCATTACGCAGCCCTTCAGCAGTACGCTTGCTGTCTTCTTTTTGAAAGTGAAATTCCAAACAAAACACACAAAACTGTGAAAAAGGTGGCACTAAACAGACTACAGAAAGAGCGCTTGTTTACTGTAGGAGAGCCTTAACGAGAAGGCAGAGCCCTGCCTTGCTCCCTCTCACTGGGAATGTGCGGGTCCAACATCTCAAAGTCTTCCCTGTTCAGCAGGCCTGTGAATGACCGTGGAAACATTGTGTGTATTGATTTGGGGGTTACAAATACATTTTAATGAGCAGGCAAAATTTGCAATTTGGAATCCACGAATAATGAGGATGGATTGCATTCATTTAATATTAGAAAATTTTGCTTATGAGGTGCCTTTAAGACATGAAAGTCAAGCGAGATGTTGGACCAGAAAATAGGTACTTGAGATAACATTAGTATTTAAATGGCTAAACCGTGCTGACTGTGTAAGAGACTATTACGGGCTGTAAGGGATTATTTTCGTCATGTAAGTACATGCATGGTGTAGGGATCAAGAGGGAAGGACGGTGGCTGTTGTGATGTCAGGGCCAGGGCTGGTTGAATATGTCAAAGCGCTGGAGGAACTTTGGATCCTTGGGAGGTGAGCTTCTGTCTGTATTATTTCCCTCTATATCCCACAGTGGAGTCTGATGTAAGTTGGGCTCTGGGTGACATCCCCGAGAGGGATCCAGGAGACTGGGTGCAAGATCTTCACTCTCAACTCACTTTCAGGGTTAATGCTTCAAGGAGGTCTAAAGTCTCATGGGAGGCGGTCTGAACTTGGCAGAGAGCTCTGATTAAGAATCCTTGCCCCCCCCCACCCTTTGGGCTGCTGTCTTGATAGGAAAAGGAGCTTATTAGCTGCTCTGTCCTGGATCGCTTGTATCCCCTTCACACTCATACCACACAACTTCTTTGAGACATGTGACTTCAGAGAGCCATACTTTGGGGCCAGACATCCTACCCTGATGTTCTTTCTTCAGTTACAAGCTTCTAATACTTCCATCCCACCCTATCCTTCTCTTCAAGCCCCATAGCCTGCTCCCCGATGTGTCTGGTGGTCCTTTTGTCTGAGTCTTTTCTCCACCATAACCCCCTTCTCACAGACCCACCTACACGAACTAAAATAGTTAAGACTTAAAAAAAAAATGAGTTAGATTCAGGATTCAACCATTAAATATTCCTTCCTTCCCTCTGTGCTATGTGTTAGGCTCCGTGCTAGAAGCTGCTTATGTAGAGACAAATGAATGAGGCATGGTCTTTGCACTCTCACAGCTTACTGTGTAGGAAATGTAATACAGTGAGAGGCAGGCTGCAGCCAAGACCCTGAGCTTCAGGTCTCATTTTTGTCACCATCTATTGATGTGGCATTGGACAAGTCACCTTAGCTCTTAGAAACCCTTCCCTCCTTTGTTAAACACTGGGTTTTGATTTCTAGATTCTTTTCCGGCCCTTTACATTTCATGATTCTATAAAGCACAATACTTTCACGCTGTGGTACAGGGTGGTGGTAAATGTTACCAGACTTGATTGTTGTAGGGAAGCAAGACTTTATTAAGATCATCTAAACTGCTGACAGCTTTGAGCCACCTACGCTGTGTATGTACATCCCCTGCAGAAAGTATAAGGGGGATCGTCAATGCTTACCAGGCAGTGGTTGAACCCCGGGGGGTATTTGGATTCTGTGGAAGGGAAGATGCCAGCCTTGGGAAAAGGACTTGGTAACGTCTTGCACGTTTTAACACCAGCTGGAGAGTAGCTTCTCTGCTTCCCATTGTTATGCTCGGGTGTAACAGGATGACTCCATCTGAAAGCCACCGCTGCGCCCTTGTGAGCAGTAGCAGGAGCTCATGTATTGTTCTGGGTCCCCAGGAGCACCTGAAAGAGACCAGGAGACCACATCTGAAATACAAAAGCTGAGTTACTTTACCAGAGGTAAACATAGTGCCGAAATCTTGCATGTGCAGTAATTTCTGGAAATCAACTCCCTGCCTGCTCAGATACAGATCTCTTGAAAGCATGAAGTGAAGCATGAATTCAAATAAAAATTGTTTTTCAAATAAGTATTAGGTAACACACCAGTGGGGGCGGATGGTTCTTCTACCGTGCAATGCACATGTGTGGTTCAGTGTTTCAGTATTAGCAGAAAGAAGCTTAGAGAGATGTTATAAATGTTTACTACATTTATTAAATTTAGGGTAAACAGATACCTTCTCCAAAAGGTGTTGTTTTTTTTTTTAAGGAAAAAAATTATACCCATCACCAAAAAATCCTCTTTTGTTTATTTTATGGCTAAAGGATGACTCTGTTTAAATTAATAACCCATCGTGATTCAGTGAGGGAGGCAGGTTGAATCCACAGGGTAAAGCATGGCACCTGGTCTTGGCATTGCCCTTGATTGCCCTTAGACGTTAGAATACATTTCTCTGGCACTCACTCTGAATGCAAAGTGCGGATAGCAGCAACCTCTGTCTCTTTTTCTTACCACGTATGTTGATTGATCATGGTAAAGCATATGGAGTTCTTCAGGAGAAAGTTTTGCTTTTAGCACAGGCCTACTGAGGAGTATTTATTGAGTCCACAAGCGTATTTGGAGCCGTGACTAGAACTGAGTTGAGTTACTAAAAGATGCAAGATATTTAGACTCCTGGGATTACCTGATCATGATAAAATGTGGCCAAAATTGTAAAGAAACAGCTGCTAAGACTTTTCTGACCTTAGAAAATCTGGTAACATACATGAAAGAAGGCGTTCAAGTTCCTTGGCATTCTCTTCCTCTGTTTTCTGTAGTAAACTATTCTCTTCTGTTCTTTCTGGTCCTCTTGCTTCCTTCCTCTGGTTTTCCGCTTCCTCCATCCAGCTTCTTTCTCATCTCTACTCATTTCTCTCTTCCTCACAAGTGTGCAGAATCCACATTTAAATACTTAGGGACTAGGGAGGCTGAGGAGTCTGGTGACAGTCTTTTGTTGGGAATGACAGAAAGATTATATTACAATGTTCTAGTTCCCCAAGGAAGAGAGGCTTCTGCCATTCAACAGTTTAGCTGATTAAGGAAGAGCGAGTACAGAGGGTCATGTCTGAAGAGATAACAAACAAAACCCCAAAATGAATGCCATCTAAGATGCCAAGACATTGTAAAGAGTCTACTATCGAAGCCACAACACTCAGGAAATGCGCAGATAATGCGGTTTTCATTATTAGTATTAGTATTATTTTTAAAATGTATGGGGTACATGTGATAAAGTCCACATGTAAAACTGGCTCTCTTGTGATTTGGCAAATGAGATCTGCTAAATTTAAGAAGTTTGTTTGAAACATAAACAGTGGGTAAGTGCAAAGAAAGCACAGTGTTACTGAGTTGAGAAAAACAGTGAACAGTAAATAACTGAGTGAAATAATACTTGGATTTGCTTTTAAAGTAGTATGGATTTTTTTTTTTTTTTTTTTTTTGCTGCGTCGGGTCTTAATTGCAGCACGCGGGATCTTTCCTTGCAGTGCGCAGGCTTCTCTCTAGTTGTGGCGTGTGGGCTCCAGAGTGCGTGGACTCGGTAGTTGTGGCGCGCGGGCTCCAGAGCGTGTGGGCTGTGTAGCTGCGGCATGTGGACTCTCTAGTTGTGGTGCGCAGGCTCAGTAGTTGTGGCACGCGGGCTTAGTTGCCCCACGGCATGTGGGATCTTAGTTCCCTGACCAGGGATTGAACTGGCGTCCCCTGCCTTGCAAGACAGATTCTTAACCACTGGACCACCAGGGAAGTCCCAGTATGGAATTATTTTTTCATGAATTAATTTAATTTTAAATATAATTTAATTTATTTCACTTCTTTAAAAAAAAAAGAAAAGAAAAAATACTTTTGAGGTTTCAAGTTCAAGTGTTTAGCCCCTTCAAATGTCCCCTCATATTTCTATCTTCTTTCAAGGCTTCTCTCTGGGGTCAAGGCCTCTTTTCAGGCATCCCAAACTTTTCAGGCAGGCTAGTCTTCTCCCATGAGGCACCCTGAGCTTTTTGCTCAGCCTGCTACTGTGGCAACAGCTACATCTCCAATTGAAGCACATCTCCAGTTATATGCTACTTCCTGTCAGGAGGCTCTCTTTGAATTTAATGGCCCCTTCTGGGTTGTCTTATCTCCCTGTACTAGCCCCTTCCCAGCACTTGCCCCTCTTAGTATCATTGTCTGTTGGCCTCTCCTGGATGAACGGTAAGCTCTTGCAGGACTAACACCATCTTGTTCACCCTGTATTCTTAACACTTACCTTGACGGTTGATCCTTAGTGTAATATATATTTCACTATCAAACCAAAAATGTGCTTTCTTAAATTGGTTTTGAGGTAAACAAATTTTCAAAAACTTGCATGTCAAGTTTTCAATCAAATTTATCTCTGAATTGCATTCTAAATTGTAAATGGTTCTTTCCATTTGCCAATGGTAACATTGAAGATTCCTCCATTTACTTACATATGGTATGCCCTCTGCCTGGAATCTTCCAGCCATCAGACTTGTTAGCCAACTGCTACTCATCCTTTCCATCTCACCTTGAACTCTGCTTCTTTTCCTGTCATCTCCCTCTCTTCCCTTGCCCACCGAAACTGAAACAACTTCCCTGAAAATAATCACTCATCATACCCTTTATTTTCCCTCCATCATTTATCAAAAGTATCAATGATAGATTTTTTTTAATGGTTTGTCTCTCTTACTAGATTGTGAGTTATATGTGAGTAGAGAATTTATGTATTTATTTCAGTATTATATTTCTAGCACCTAGTACAGTGTCTGGTACGAACCAAGTATGCAATAAATCTTTGTAAAATGATGAAAAAATTTTTGCATTTTCTGTTGTATAAAAGGTACCATAGGAATACACAGATAAATAGGATATTGTCTTTAGCCTTAAAGGGATTCTAGTGTCTCCGATGCCTTCAGGTTGAAAAAGACACATAGTGTATGAGATGAGGAGGAATGTAAAGGTCTAGAGATTGTGTATGGGAATATTTTCTCACCATAAAATATATAATAGTTGTACATTTATGAAACATTGATTAAGAAAATTCATGATGACAGAAAACTATATATTTATTCAGAAATGCTATTAAATAAGTTTACATGTGAATCAGAGTATTACATTATTTTGAAGGATAGTGGTATATATGGCAAGAGATATAGACTGTCAATTTTTGCTAAATTTAAAGTTTGGTGGCTGCATACATATAGCAGATCCCTTGCAATAACAGCCCCAGGGTCCCCAAGCTTTGATTGCTGGGTGTCTAGGGCTCAGGATGAGGAAATCAGTGCCTCAGGAATGATGCCAAGAGGCAAGAAAAATCCCAGAGTGTAGCTGGAAGGGTATCCATTCAGGGATTTACCAATTTGTGGTCTTTGTGGCATTTAAGAATGCGCCTAAGTTTGGAATTGTTTTTACAGCTTCATCTTCCTCTTCAAAACTGTTTGTATGGGGACTTCCCTGGTGGTCCAGTGAGTAAGACTCCATGCTCCCAATGCAGGGGGCTCAGGTTCAATCCCTGGTCAGGGAACTAGATCCCGCATGCATGCTGCAACTAAGAAGTCCGCATGCCACAACCAAGAAGTTTGCATACCACAACTAAGGTCCCGCGTGCCGCAACTAAGACCCCGCACAGCCTAAAGAAAGAAAGAAAGAAAGAAAGAAAGAAAGAAAGAAAGAAAGAAAGAAATATTAAAAAAAAAAAAAAAAGAAAACCAAAAAACCCCCAAAACTATCTGTTTTCATTTACTCCTTAAATAACCAGCAGTTGCTCTGGTGTGTGTTTAGTGATGTCCGTGTTTAGTTAAGAAGACACTGTTCTCCTCTCTTTGCTTTAAGCTGTGATAGACAGTATGGAAATAAACACTTGAAGGTACAACAAGACACAGCATTATGTAATAGGTAGAAGCAAAACCCCAAAATAATCAAATGAATGCGTAAATATTTACAGAGTTTAGCTGCTTAGGGAATTGAAATAAAAAGAAATACTGTCACCCTTCTTATAAAATTTTAGTCAGCAAGCCTTCAGGTAAAGCAGAGACCTTTTGGCAATAAAACTGATGTAATAGCTAACATTTATCTTGGGCTAAAATATGCCAGGTACCATCCTAAGTGATTCATAGATATTAATTCATTTAATTTTTATGTCGACTGTAGTTAGTGGATGCTGTGATGTGTTAGACAGAATCCCCCCCTACAGGACTAAGACATTCATTCCCTCATTTCCTGAAGTGTTGTCTCTGACAGCTTTTAGCTAAATCCCTCCCTAGAAATTCCCCTTGGCAGAAAGGAGCTGCCTTGCCCAAGGCTGCATACCTTTCCAGGGATAGCCTGCATCCAGTGATGGTCAGTTCAGGGGTATACAGTTCTGGTTGACTTGCCTCAGTTCAGGGTATCTCCACAGGACCATTCCAGATTCAGTGCTCTTTGTGGGATCATCTGAGGCTCTGTTGCAACTATTTCCCAGTTCAACTTCATCCCCTCCTGCAACTGGCTTCCCTCATGGCCTTTCTGATGTTTTTCCTCAGAGAACTCTCTACCCAAATTTCTATCTCAGAATCTATTTCCTAGGGAATCAGATAATCACACCAACTTCATTACTATTCTCATTTTATAGGTAAGGAAACTGTGCACAGAGATGGGTAATCAGGCACAGTTACACAGTCAGGATTCAGACCCCACTTCTCTAGCTCCAGAATGAATGCTTTCAGCCACGATGCTCTGTCTTAAAGTAGGACGAGGAAAACCGATGAGCTCTGCTTGTTGTGACTCTGCCTTCCTCTCAGGCTTAATCTTTCTCGGTGTCCTCTCACCTTCTCCTGTTTCAGTCACACTGGCCTTCCTTCAGTCCCTTTTACTGGCCATGAATGAGTGAGTGAATTACTAAGTGTACAGGCAGTGGGTTGGAATATTAGAATCTAGTCTGGAGATGATTAGAATCTAGGGGAAGAATTTGACCACAGCAAAGAGAAGAAAGAATGAAATGTAACTGATATTATGGTTAGTAAGTAATAATTTATGAAATGTAAATCTGAAGTTCTCAGCTTGGGGGCAAAACATTCTGTGCTCAGCACAGTACTAAGCTCTTATTGTGAGGCATATAGGAAATAATGTCTGCATCCTATGGAAATTTATAATCATTTGGGGAAGAGAAAAACACTATATAAGGAAGAACAAAAGAATATCAGAGGGTAATATGTAATCAAGAGCAAGATAATGTGACATTTTCTAAATATATTCAATATTTGTGAGAATATGTAAATGAAATTAAGTAACTACACAAAATGTTATGGTAAGATAAAGTTAATTACTAAAAGGTTAGTGTTGAGTTTGTGTGGCATCTTCATAAGTTGAAAGGAGACAGAAGATCACTCTTGACAGAGGAAACAGAGGGAAGTCATGTGAAGAGAGGCATTGTCTCATTTAATCTCACAATATTTAGCTGAGACGACTGCTGTTACCAGGATTTATGAGAAAGTTGAGGTACAGAGAGGTGAAGTAACTTGCTGGAACTAGCCAAATTGGTGAGCCATGGAGCCAGGAGCTGAACCCAGGGAAGCTGCTTACAGAGTGCATGACCTTAACACCACCCTTTGGGGCACAAGGTTTGTGGTGATGTAGTAGATCTGGTGGGCCAGGTGACGAGGCTGTTAAAATTGCAGGCTGGGAGAGTTTAGATAGATCCATTAGGCAATCGGAGACCTTCATGATCAGGGAAAAGCATGGGCTTGAAAGTCAGACTGATGAGCCTTTTGATTCAGCTCCGGTCCTTACTGGAAGAGTTGCTTCTTCATTTTAAGGCTCAGTTTTCTCTTATTATAAAATGGAAATAACAAAAACAGCATTTTAGGATTGTAGTGAGGATTATATATAATGTATGTAAAGCAATTTGTATAGCACTTGGTATGATTGTTGCAGGTACTCAGCTAATGGATGGTTGCTATTGTTTTAGTGTAGATTATTAAACGTGGGTGAAAACTTCTGTAAAAGGTGTGAACAAAGGGCCAAATACTGAAAATGGAATTTTGGGAAGATAGAGATGGCTGCATGGGGTATAATGGACTAAAAAAGGATGGGATGGAGGGGCTAGATGTGGGTAAATTGAATACCACGAATTAGGATTTTCCAGTAATATAAGGATATATGATAAAGAGTGTCTGGAGTGCGGCAGTGGTGGTAGAAACATACCGGAAGAATTGACAAGATACTATACATAGAAGACAAGAGAAGAGGCAGTGAAAACAGCCAGATGTTCTGAAGATCAAAAGGCTAAGATAGGGCTTCCCTGGTGGCGCGGTAGTTGAGAGTCCGCCTGCCGATGCAGGGGATGCGAGTTCGTGCCCCGGTCCAGGAAGATCCCACATGCCGCGGAGCAGCTGGGCCCGTGAGCCATGGCCGCTGAGCCTGCGCGTCCGGAGCCTGTGCTCCACAACGGGAAAGGCCACAACAGTGAGAGGCCCGCGTAATGCAAAAAAATAAAAAATAAAAAGGCTAAGGTAAAGGTAATACCATTGAGGAAAAACCTGGGGAAACTGAGGGAGACGTAGTCCTTGGGTGCATGGTGACAAATTCTGTTGTTGAAATGAAGAGAACTAAGAGTTGTGAAAAAGATTGAGAAGAATTTAAACAGTGGAATTGAAATAATTTTTTAAGCCAATGATTCCACTGATTTTGATCTTGAGAGGATGGGATTTTTGGTTGTAGCTTTTCTGCTAAAATTTTGAGGGAAAGAGAGCCAAGAAATATGGCTGCCTAGACCTAGTGCCATCTTTGTATTAAAAGAAGCTGAAGTCATAGGAATGGGTAAGATTGGGTTTACAAAGGAAAGAAAGAAGATATTGGGTTGGCCAAAAAGTTCGTTTGGGTTTTTCCGTAGGATGTTAGATTCACATATGGAGATCACATAGGGGTAGATCCAGTCTGCTTACAAACCAAAGCCCTTCCTATATGAGTTCAATGGTATTCTTCCTCTGAAGCCTACCAGTTCTAAGACTGATTCAATGATTTTTCAGATTTTCACTTTTGGGGTTTATTTTAGAATAAAATTTTAAGGCCATTGTGTTTCTTCTATTCTTTTGCTTTAAGAGCAACAGGGTAGAATGGCTTGCCAACACCAAAGGGTTCGGGAGAACTATTTCTGTTTTTCCAAAGGGCTTAATAAGGAAGCAACTTATTCTCTCTGAGGAAAATGACACTTCACAGAGGCCAAATATATTTCTGTAAATTGTAAAGGATAATAATATTGTTCCAATTAAGCTCATCCTGCTCACAGTACAGAGGCCAATCTGACCTTATGCAAATAGGACAGTAGGAGAAAAAAAGATGCTATTGCCAAAAATGCTCTCACCTGCAAGACAAATGTCACAAAGAAGCAGTTGCCAAAAAACTCTAGAGAAGCTAGAAGCATCATTTTATTTTTTCAAAGAGATGAATTTGTAAATTGCGAAACTGTAGGGAGCTAGAATCAGGGAGTTTGAAAGTATCAGCCATGCTGAGCCATGTGACCTTCCTCAGACTCTAGAATTTCTTATTTTCCAATAACAAAGTGTAAAGCCCTCAGGCAAACAGTCTTAGAAAAAAATTTTTATTATCAACTCATAAGACGAAGTTAACCCTGAACTCTTAAAATGTATTTGTTTTACTATTAGTGATGGCTTCTAGAAGGTTTCCTCAGAATTTACCTGCCCTAAAAATGGTCAAGGCCAGGTTCTAATTAAGGTCCATGTTTTCCCCTTTCTTGCAGACTTATAAAGAAAGATGGAGAATAAAAACCCCAGGAGAAACCTTTCTTTAGTTCATCTGGGAGCCATAGTGTTGTCTATTTATGTGTTTTTAAAATATGCAGTGAAAAATTATTTCTACAGTCAATGAAATATGTCAGAGGTGGGAAGGAGCAGGAAGTCACCACCATACTTAAAATTCGCTTAGCTTGGCTGTAGGCTTGGTGTAAGATTAGCTTGCATAGTGATGTTTTTCTCTCCTTAAATGCTCAAATTTTATTCTCAACCATTAATATAAATGTTCACGGTGAAGGAACAGTAAATGCCCTGGAACCTTTTTTTTTTTTTTTTTTTTTTTAAATTATAGAAATTTTGCCTGTTTAAGGAAACAAATGTACTTGGGAAAGAAATATAGTACAATTTCATACCCATTGATCAGGCATATACTCATGCTACCTGTGGCTCTTTTGGAAAAATCTCCCATTGGAGATTCCTAATTTCTATTCTATGATATATTATACAGTGATGTAATATATTGACTTTAGAGGGCAGATTGTAGCTATATGGCTTCTTTGGTTGATGATTGCCATGTATGTCAGTCACGTCTATGGTGGTAAAAACCCTTGATCCAGCATCCTACAGGGGCATTTTCCCAAGTGACATCCTCACACTGCAGTGGTTTCTCATGGAGATTTACCCCTCCAACTTTCTTTTCCTTCCAGGGAAAAGGCTCCAAAACAGCTCTTTCAGTTGTCTAGATTTTCTTATACTTGGGTTGATTGGGAATCTATCAGTCCAAATGTTCAATCCACAGAATTCTTTTTAAAAGTAACATCTTACAGGGAGCGCCATGGAAAAAGGAGCTTCTGGGAGGTGGTGCTGGGGAGGGATGCAGGTGCAAGGAGATGGGAATGACAGTGTTAAACAATTTCTGATTCTAACACCCAATTCTAATACTGTGCTGTCCTGTGTTGCTGCTGTCTGTGAGAAAGAGATGAGAAATAGCACCCCAATTCTTAACTCGTGAGTTTCTGTTCATGAAACAAGAAGAATGATTTCAACTCAGAGAACAGCCTTTGCCTCTCAGGCATTATGCTAGGAATGGGTGCTAGCTCTTGTTTCTCCATCTCCCCGTGCATGCCCTGAATCTCTTATTCTTGCAATAAATGAACAGCAATCCTTGTCTTTATTCTTTGCCCAACACTGTACAAAACATAACCTGCTCTTGTAGAGAATTACTAAGCTAACATGGATGCTGTATTCCTTCTTTGGAGGAAATAAAAAACATATTTCTTATTAAAGGGCCAATATTTTTGAAAAGGTTGAATAGGAGGTTACTATAAAAAAAATTCTAGCTGCTCAAATGTAGGATGCTGAAAAGAGTCAAACCCAAGAAGATTCCTTTGCTCTGTGCTTATTTATTTTCACCATATTGTGAATTAGATAGCTTTGTTTGCTTCAAGCTTTTGTATTTTATTTTGTTTTTCTGACTTGGTTCTTTGATTACATAAGTTACGTCAAACCTGATGACTCTCCGTTTTTGCATGTTCTCTTTCATTTGCATCATTGCTGGCTTAAAAGTGGGCTCATTCTCACAGATATTTGTTATTTATTTATGTACTTATTTAGCGATTTGGTTAAGAAATGTTGATCTTATGCTGGTTTGCCTCTTCTATCACTTATCTGGTCTATTTTAATTTTATTTATTTATAGGCTTGCACTTTCTTGTTGACACTTCTTTTTAAAAAAAATATTTATTTACTTATTTATTTTGGCTGCGCTGGGTCTTAGTTCCAGCATGTTTAGTTGCGGCATGCATGTGGGATCTAGTTCCCTGACCAGGGATTGAACCCGGGCCCCCTGCATTGGGAGGGCAGAGTCCTACCCACTGGACCACCAGAGAAGTCCCTTGTTGACACTTCTTTTAAAATGAAAATGTTCAAATTACAAATTGTATGACCTTTTTCCCAGTTCTTAGATTTATGAGGGTTTTATAAAAAGAATTTATTGTTAAAAAAATATTGGTTTGAAAAATTAGCAAAACAGTAATTACCTGTTGAAAAAAGTTGGAAAAAATACAAAGGTGGAAAAAAGGACACAGAGTGAAACTTTTTTTATATTCCCTTAATTCTGCTCCCCAGACGCAACCACTGTAAACAGTTTGGTATGTACACTTCCAGATATTTTTCTATGTCTAAACAAATTTATCTCTATCTACCTATCATATATTTTTTAAAACAAATGGAACATACTATATGCAGTCAGTTCTCATTATCTGTGATAGTTACATTCTACAAAGTTGCTGTGAATACTGTATTAGTGAACCACTGCTCCTAAGCAAAATACAGGGTTAGGTGCCTATGAGTCTCTGGTCACAATGTGTTTGTTAGCTGATCAATAAATACTCTTGTTTTATATGTATTTCTATTTAAAGATACCTTAGTCAATATATATTGTTAATTCACTAACCTTGAACTCATGGCCAACAGCACTGTGACTCATGCCTGAACGAAGCTCATCTAACATATGTATTTTCTTTGTAAAACACAGAATCCTTGTGCTTAAGAACACTAGGCATCACTTTTACACTATGTTAGGGGGCCATTTAAACAGCAAAATCAAATGCAAAAAACATGGCACTAAGTAGACCATGAGAAGGACACACGTTTATAGTATGAGAGCTGAAATATGAAGGCAGAGAGTCACCTTGTTCAGCCTCAGCTGGGAAGATGCACACTGGGTGACTCAAATTTTTTTGCTGCTCTGTGCATACCAGTGAATGATTGTCAAAATGCGGCAAATGTTGATTATGGGGTTACAGATAAATTTTAATGAGTAGACAATTTGCAAATACAGAATCTGTGGATAATGAGGCTTGACTGAGTATCTTTCTGCAGTTTGTTTTTCGTTCCCTATAATAGTTGATGGACACCCTTCCATGTCATTGCACATGGTGTTTAGTTCATTCACCCCATGTTTGTTGAGCACCTCCCAGGTATTGTGCTTAGTGCTGGGATACTGTGCTGAACAAAACAGAACAGAATCTGTGTTCATAGAGCTTACATTCATTATGAATAGATAATATAATGCTAGGTAGTGCTCTGAAGAGAACTAGAACAATATTAAGGGTAGAGAATGACAAAGAGGGTGATTAGCTTGAGTGGTTAGAGAAGGCCTTTCTGATGAGGTGCCATTTGAACAAGATTTGAGTGAGTCAAGCAGATCAAGAAACTAATGATTATGTTTTAGGGCTCCTTACCCTGTAGCCCTGGAAAGGGTTCTAGTGGTGGCCTTACGTCTTTGTAAAATTGCAAAATAAGATATTTTAACTGCAGTCAGTTACGACCACTGCCTTTTTCCTCTCCTACTTCCCCTCTGGCATCTTTCTCCTTGTATTGCTGGCTGTGAGCATTTTGGGGACTAGGCTAAGGCAGTAGTGTGCTGGGAAATGTTTAACAACTGATGCTCAGGAAATAAAAGCCCTAGTTTGTAGCACTTGTCATTTTCTGTGGTGTAGATACTCCTATTATGGACAATTTCAAGCTATCAGCGTGAGGTCACAGAAAGCAGATTTGGCAAGAGATGTCCAGTAGTATGTCATTATGTAGTTTTATGTAGTATTTCCACCATACAGATACAATAGATGTAACTTCAGGAACATAAATTAACATGTTCCTTTGAACTTTGAGTTTTCTGTAAAGTGGCAGTTAGATCTAGAGACTAGAGACTTGATCAGATTAAGGTTTGATTTTTTTTTTTTTTTGGACCAGACTATGTCATTGGTAGTATCAGTCTATCACACATGTCTGTCGGTAGATCTATAGTATATAATAGTCTTGCCTTAAATATTTACCAGCCTTAAAGTCAAAGGGCAGTTATAAATGATTTATTGAACATTCTTCTGGAACAATGAGTCTATAAAAACAGATAAATCTAGTTTGCATTTGTAGGGATGTTATATTATGACCATAATCTTCTCAAGAAGTAGCATGACTGACCAAAGTGATCCTGATTCTGGAATCTTGGCAATACAGGTAGAGGAGATGATGTCATTTCTAGTCACTGGTGAACAAGTAGAACAGTCTAAAGTTTTTTGTGTTGCTCAGTGTTGAGGTTAAGGGATTGAAGTTGTTTCTTATAGATACCTTGATTTTTAAGGTAAAGGAAATAGTACCACATTTCCTTGTTGCTATACAGCAGGAAAAACTGATAAGGCTATGAGAAATGCTGTTTGAACAGTGTTTCCACCTTTTTGGGTGCCTATGGGATCTCCTCTATGGCTCGGCCTTGGTGTCTTCATGACTATAATTTTTGGCTCAGCCCTTTCTGTTCTGGGAGTCTCCGTCTCCCTTCCTGCCTTGCACTCCTGAGGTATTACTGCCCAGTCCATCTATGGCTCTGCTCTGGTTGGTAACAATTTGACTATCTTTTCTCCTTTGCCTTCCAGTATTGACACCACCACCCTTTCCCTATCCCTCAACGAATACACACAAACCAGCATATTCTCATTCTTCTGCTGTAATCATGGATTACCCCAACTTCTAATACAAAAGTTCCATGGGTCTGCTGTGAGGCACTGCTGATATAATAGGAGGCAATGAAGGTCAGGAACAGCATCCAGCTTCAAGGGATGGATATGGAAGGAATGAAGAAATCTGAGTGTCTGGGGAACAGGTTTGGGATCATTCGGCACCCATAACCGGGCCCCAGATAGAGAGTAGACATCCAGGAGACACAGAAAGAAGAATGACTGAGTAAGCCAAGTGCCTTTTCCCTTACTGACTTTGAGGTCAAGTTTAGGCAAACTTTACGCCAATTTTATGAAAATGTTTAAGGTTCTGTAAACTTCCTGGCATTTTACCCATAGGACATGATGACACATCTCCCTTGCTGGTTGGGAATGTTGGACAGAGGCAGAGAGATGTGATGCAGAGTCTGCAGAGTCTGTCAACCTGGGCTCTCAGTGGCTCTGAGGCTAGCAGTGCACTCTGCACGACCACTACGGGCCACAGGCATAGGTGAGAGCTGATACCAGGCACCTTTTAGCCCAGTGTTGTCCATGTCTGAGTCAACTCTCAGAAGCCCTGTCTGCCAGTGGCTTAGCTCTACTACATTTTGAAGTTGAAAGTAATTTGCAAGGTGCACACTAATGATCTGTAGCATGCTCACAAGGGCTAGGCCCATGGACATCCTCCCAAATTATTCCTTACTGATAATTAAACCCAGAATCTGGAGTATAGGTGTGAAGTGGACATTACTGGTACTCTGCCCAGAGCTCTTCAGGACACTTTTAACCGTTTACCTGTTCCTCTCCTGAGTTCTGTGTTATTTTGCTTTAACAAGCCCACGCTTGAGACTGTCTTCAGAGGCCAGCTCTTGGGCCACCAGAGCCATTTTGGCCACAAGTACAAAAAACTGCAAGTGTCTGGGAGCTTAGGTTCCTCGGGGGACGCCCGAAGCTAGGGAAGCTAGGGAGAGTCTGCTGTAGGAGCAGAAAAGCCCAGCTTTCTTGCCTCTAGTTGGGACAAACTCTGGGGCAAAATAGAGTCTCCAGGAGTTGTGTAGGATCCAGCTGAAGCTACCTTCTGGGACTTTGCCTGCAGTAGCACCCTTGTTTGGCTGCTACTACTTCTTTTTCTTCCTTGTTCCTGTTTCCTTCATTCTCTTCTTGGTTTGTCCTGGGAGAATTTTTTAATAAGTCACCCATACAGGAATTCTTGTGTCAGGGTGTGGTTCTGGGGAAATAGTGTAAGATAAAGGGCCATACTCAGCCCTCAAACAGCTGCTATGGTGCAGGACCCCCTATCTCCATCCTTCATGACTTAGGCCTCAGGACTGGGCTCTGACTTTAATAATGCCATGGTCTCCTTACTTCTCCTGGTTGGGGCCACAGACCCTTCAGGTCTAGGACCCTGCTTATATGACTGAAACCCAATATCCTTTCTTATTCTTACCAGTTTCCCTTCCTAGGATTAGAATTTTTTCCCTCTATTCCTCAACTGCTTAGGAAAATTCTTCCATGGATGGACAGAGTTCAGGGAAACCCTTTTGCTCCCAGCTGGTTCCCACATACTTGACCATCACCCAGAGTCACCACAGCTGAGACCTGCTTCTTGATTTGGACCTTCTAACGCTGATGATTTCTAGAATCATGCTTGAGTTGGTGACATACTCCATGGTGGCCATTGCTGAGCTGGCCTCAGAGGACAGATCTATCTGCTTAGCCCCCATCCTGCCCCACTTGGCATCTTCTGCCTCCCAGCCAGCTGTGTGGTAGACTTCTGTGCGTGGCCCCTGGTTAGTAAACTTGTGAGGACAGCAGCTGTATCTATTATCTATTTTAACCATTAAATCCCTAGTATTTCTTGCAGATCCAAATTAGTAAATAAGTATTGCATGAATGAATAAATGAATGTTCACCTAAGTTACTGTATAAGATTCTATTAACTCCCACATTTCTTTCTTGGCATGTCTGAAACTCTGCTGCTGATACTTTAATATAATTTAGGATGTTCCCAACAGGGTGGACAACGTAGCTTTGGCAGAGATACTCAAAAATGATGCACGTATTCATACGCAAGTGCCATCCTCAAGGCAGCATCGTGTGGGATGATGGGCTCTGGGTCAGCCAAACCTTAGACTCTATGGCAGTTCTATCTCTTTTTAATAATAAGCACTCATATTTACACTGTGTCACTATGTACCAGGGAGTGTCCTAAGCATTTTACTTAAAATAATTCATTGTTTAACCCTCACTACAACCCTCTGAGGTAGATAATATTATTGTCATTCCCATTTTAGAGATAAGGAAATTAAGGCTAATTGGCTCAACAGGTGGTGGCAGAATGGAGATTTGAACCTGGGAGGTCTGACACCAGGGGATATGCGCTCAATCTCTGTAATACCCACTGCAAAATGATGTGACTTCTGAGGACTGCCTGGGGTAATACAGGTAAAGGTTTTAGCAGAAAGTGGTTCATGGTAGGAATTCAATTAATGCTGGGGAGAAAGGCAGGGCATCTGCCTCCTTCTACTTTTTTTCTCCCAGCCTGTCTTTTTTAGATTTTTTCAATTAATCTTTTATTTTGGAAAAAGTCAAATATCTAATTGTTTTCAATAGTAAAGAGATTAGTATAATGTAGCTTCATATAACTTCAGTAAATATGAGTTCATAGACACTTGTTCCATCTATACCTCTTTTTACATTATTTTGGAGTAAATCCCCCTCATCATATTATTTCATCCATAAATATTTCAGTGTACATTTCTAAAAGATAAGAACTCTTTAAAAACACATAGTCAAAATACCATTATATCTAAAAACAATGAAAAATAATTCTTCAACATTATTGATCATCCCAGCCATGTTTACATTTCCTAGATGTTGCTCATACACTTCTTTTCCCCCACGAGTTTGTTTGTATGAAGTAGGATTACAAATAAGGTCCATAAATTGCAATAGGTTGCTAGGTCTTTTAAGTTTCTTTTAATTTATAGCGCTCCTCCACAATTTTCCCTCTAGTAATTTGATTGGGAAAGAACTGGATTGTTTGTCCTGTGAGTTTCCCAGGAAACTCTTCCTTTGTGTGGATGACTGCATCTTCACGATGATGTTTACCTTGTTCCTCTGTTTCCTGTTTTTCTTATACTTTGATAGATCTAGAAGCTTGGTCAGATTCAGGTTTTTGTTTGTTTGTTTTGGCAAGACTACTTCATAGATGGTGATGTCTGCTTCCTTCAGGAGGTACAAGCTTTCTGATGTTTCTTTTTTTAGCATGTTGGTGGTCATTGGTAATTATGCCTAGACCAATTCATTCATTAGGGGTTATAAATGGTGTGACTCCGCTCCCTTTATGACACAAAAGACTTCTATGTAGGGAAACTTGCCCAATTAACTCTTTGTTTACTATGATTTACGGTTCTTTTAGGGAAGACAGAATAAATGCTTGATTTCTCCCCTTTACTAGTTTTCAAATAATGTATTGTTTCTTGATTATGGATTCAAATAAGTCCATTTTCAACACTTTTAAAAAAAGGTAAAACACTTCAAATTTGTAGAAAAGTTGACGTAGTATGCCCCTTGTCTAGATGTACTAGTTGTTAAAATTTTGCCACATCTATTTCATCTATCCCTCTATATATGTAGAACCTCCTGAAAGTAGGTTGTAGACATCATGACAGCTCAGCCTTAAATACTTCAACATGTATTTCCTAGAAATAATAACACTTTTCTACATAACCACAATACTATTTTTATAAGAAAGAAATTTAACACAAATATACTATGTAACAATTAATCCATATCCTGTTGTCCCAATAATGTCCTTTAAAACTCTCTTTCAAAAATCCAAGAACTAATGAAAGATCATGCATAATATTTCATGTCCCTTTAGTCTTTTTTATGCCCTTAGATATTTCCTCTTGGGGAGATAGTAACCAAAGTGGGCCTGACCCAGAGCCCGTAATCCTGCATTATGCTGCCTGGGGGTGTCGTGCATGTATATTACATAGGTGATGCTGTATACTTCTCATTGCATCCTATCAGGAGTCCTATAACGTCCGTTTGTCCCAACCCTGGTGATGTAAAACTTGATTCTTTGGTTAAGTTGAAGTGTGCTTAATGGCATACTTCAAAGTGAAATTTGAATAGCCCAATAGGAAAAGACACTTCAAAGTGAATTTGAATAGCACAATAGCAAAGGGAGTTTCTTCTTTGTAACTAATAAGTAATATATGGGATAGCATTTTTAGATTGTTTGGGCCTTCTGCCTTGCCCAAAGGTGTTAGCATCCACTTCTGATCTTGTCTGAATCAGTTATTACATTGGTGGTTGCAAAATGGTGATTTTCTAACGTTGATATGTCTCCTGTAGCTGATATTCTTCTGTGAAAAAGAGCTTTCTCTACTCCCCCATTTTTTGGAGCAACACTGTTGGCTCACAGATTCTTTTTTGATTCAATGCATTGTAAACCATTAACACTGTTATTCTTTTTCATGTTTAAATTGTTCCAAACTGGGCCTACGTGAGCTCCTTCAAGATGGCTCCTGTGTTCTTTGAAATATATCCGCATTGGTCTTCGAGCCCTTCCTTGCTTCCTGGCACAGCTAGATATTCTGGCTCACCTTGTCCCCCAGCGCTTGAGTCCACAGCTTCTCCAAGGAGCCCAAGTTCTCTTCTGTGAATAGTGGTCTTTAGAAACTCTGATCTGGGTGCCAAGCCTGCTTATTGCTATTGAAGTGTTGTTACTTTAGGCCCTTTCAGTAGGAAAAGCTGGGAGATACCTTTTTTCCCTTTTTGTTAAACCAGGAGATCATACTAAGCAATTCCAGGGTCCCTTACCTTCCCCTGCTCCACATTTGTATCTTCCTTCTACCACAGTGAGAACCTCGGTTCTACACGCTATGAATAAATTTGTTCATTCTCTCTATCCCATAATATTTACAAATGTTTTTAAAGAATTATTGTATCAATACCTCTCCCAACAACAGATCTACAGTAAAGCTCAAAATGTCTTCATAATTTTTTGGTTTTTGGTCCTCAGACTGTCTCCCACTAAAATAGGATTTCTCAACCTGAACACCCTCTGTGTTTAGGGCTGGATAGTCCTTTGTTGTAGGGATGTTTAGCGCCATCCCTGGGCTCCCTAGATGTTGGATACCAATACTCCCTCCCCAACCCCCAGTGGTGGCCATCAAAGATGAATGTAAACATCATCAAATGTCCCTGGCGGCCAGGAAGTGGCAAAATCACCCTCAGCTGAGGACCACTTCACAAAGAGGGTACATGCAGCCTGAGTTCTGTTTTCAAAAGCTATTTAAATTAAGTTCATTATGCTGTTGTATTATCAATTTGATATACGGTTATATGATCAATTTGATACTGATTGATTTCTGTTTGTGTTCAACCTTAGCATTTTGCTTTTCTTTTATCATTTTAAAATTAAATTTAATCTTGTGAATAAATAAAACATCTACATGATTCAAAAGTAAAGACAACATAAAAAAAGATAAACGCAGTAAAGTCTCATTCCCATCCTTATCCCTGCCACTCTGTTCCTGCTCACCACGTACAGGTTAATTTCTGGTTTATCTTTCTTACACAAACTATGGCATATTACATATTCTCGTTGCAACTTGATTTCACCATTACAAAATACATCCTGGATATCACTTCAGAGCAATTCGTAAAGATCTTCTTCACTTTTTATAGCTGCCTACTACTCTGTTGGTGCCTCTTCCACAGTTTGTTCTCCTGTCTCTTAGGGATGAGCATTTAGGTGGTTTCCAGTATTTTGATAATACAAATAATTTCACAGTTAATAAGCTTGTGCACATGTTGTTTTGGATTTCTGAAGATGTGTCTCTGAGATAAATTCCTAGAAATGGAATTGTTGGATCAAAGGGTAGATGCATATGTAGTTTTGTTAAGGATTGCTAAATTCTCCTTCATGGGGTTTATCCTATTTTCCATTCCCACCAGCACGATGTGAGAGAATGTGTTGTCAGCCTTTGAATTTGTGCCAATCTGATAGGTGAGAGAGAACATCAGTACAGAATTACTGTAGTGTTGACTCTTATTTTTTTATTTTGAGGAAAGTTGAACATCTTTGCCTATGTTTATCTGTGACCCTTTCTACTTTGTGTGTGTGAACTATTTATCTTTTGCTCATTTCACCTTAAGTTTTTGTTTATTTCTTTCCTGGCATTTTCATTTTTACAGATATTCATATATTAGGTAGATTAGGTCTTTTTTTGTGATATAGCCTTCAAATATTTTCTCCTTATTTGTCATTAGTCTTTTAATTTCAGTTATAAATTTTTTTGGCCAAGTTATTTTTTGAAAAATTTATTTAGATAAGCTTATCAATGCATTTTTTCATGTCTGGATTTGAATCATAATTAGAAGGTTTTCCCCACACCAGATTATAAAGATAGTCACCCATGTTTTCTTCTACTACTTGAATTATTTCATGTTTTACATTTAAATCTTTAATATATTTGAAATGTATTCTGGTGTGTGGATCTAGCTTTATCTTTTTCTAAATAAGGTCACATTTTCTTCAGCACCGTTTAATAGGAAGTCTTTATTTTTCCCCACTGATCTGTGACATCACGTTTATCATATATTTCATGGTTCTATTTCATGGTCTGTCTCTATTCACTCTATTCATATTAGAGTATAACACTTTCTTAATTATAGAGGCCTTATAGTATGCGTTAAATCTGCTGTGGCTAGTCCTCTGTCTCTACACTGCTCTTTTTTTCCGGGGTTTTCTTAGCTATTCTTGAAAGCTGATGGTCTTTTTTTTTTTTTTTTTTTTTTTTTTAATATAAATTTTAGAACCAACTTGACTAACTCCAGCAAAAGTTTATTGGTATTTTTACTGAGATTGCATTACATTTATATATATTAAGTTAAGGAGAACTGATCGATATCTTTGTAATATTGAGCCATCCTATCCAAGAGAAAGGGCAATCTTTCCATTTTTTGAAGTCTATTTTCATGTCTTTCAGGAGTAATTTAAAGCTATAAAATTTTTCTCATGTAAGATTCACATAGTACTGGTTAAATTTATTCCTAATTACTTCACCTTTTTTTTGTGACTCTTGCAAAACATTATATTTTCTAATTGGTTATAGTTTGTATATTTGAAGGCCACTGAGTTTTATATGTTAATTTTGTATCCTGATATCTTACTGAATTATTTTATTGTTTCGTCTTATCACTGAATAGCTCAGGTTTTCCAGGGATTCCATCACATCACCTACAAATAGAGATACTTTAATTTTTATTTAAAATTTTTTATGTCAGTCTGTCTGGGTTCTTCTGTCCTTTTACTCTTCAGTGCTGTCTGTGCTGTTGATGTGAACTCAAGTTATCTCTGTCTTCTCCTTTTCAGTACGGTACCTGAATGGACACAAGTATGATATACTGCAGGCTCTACAGCCCCCCTGGGCATGATCTTAGAGACGGCATTCCAGAAAACAAGGAGTGTGCCAGTATGTCCCCAGTTGAAGCTGTCACCTTCTCCTCCAAATCAGGTCTTCCACTGCATTTCTAGGTTATTCCTGGGTGTTCCTAAGCCTTGGCTTTAGCTCTGACTTTTCTTTCTCCTTCCACCTTCACATCAGATCATCTGCCAATTCATGCAGAGTTCACTTCAGCAAACTTTCTTCTTTTTTCCTTATATCCAATGGCTGGTCCACTTAATGCATACAAGGGCCCCAACCCATTGCTTCAATAGGAGACCTTTAAAGGGCCATCCCAGCTTCAGAACCTCATCTGGGATTGGCTCAAGTCCTCTAGTGCGACTACATTTCAGTTTAACTTTTCTATTTGTCCAATCCTAACTTCCTCACCTCCTAAAAAGTGTTTCTGAGTGTGCTTCCCAATAAACTTCCTGCATAAACATCTCAAGAGTCTCAGCATAATTCATGGGGAATTCCATCTGTGACATCTCCTTTTCATGCCTGCTGCTAGACCCAGGTGTAGACCCCTACTACTATTTCTTAGAATATTGTAAACGCTTTATAACTGGCTCATCTTCTCACTGGCACCCCTTCTATAATCAATTGACACAACTTTAGACAAATTATTTATCCTAAAGCATAGGTCACATCTTGCTGTTTTCTTGATCAAAAACCTTAGAGGCTCCTTTTAATTTAATTTGAAAGGACCTCCTCCCTTGGTGGTCCCTTTAATTCGGTTCTTACTCCTTATTGTGACCTTCAAGGCCCTTCCCAATCTAGCCTCCACTATTTTTATCCATCATCCTCTACGCCAGTATAAGGATTCCATGCTCCATTTAAATTTGGCTGCTTGCAATTCTCTGAACCTACCATAAAAATTTCCCCTTCCTACATTTGTGTCAATTTTTATCTCTTCTGTTATCTTTTCTTTATCAAATTCCAACCATATTTCAAAGTCTATTTCAAGCATCACATTCTCCATGAAGATTTTCTTTATACCTCAATCAAATGTCATCTCTTCCTCATTAGTTATCCCATTGCAGTTTGTACTTCTCTTTGATACTGACCTGATTATATTGACTTGTGTGCTTATTTCAGCTTTTTATCTCTCTTCTCCATTGCCACCTGCACTGATGGAATATAATCTTTAAAGCAAGGTTTTAGCTAAATCATCTTTGTATTGCTTGAAGCAACAAGCACAGTCCTTACTACAGGAGTTCAATAAGTTATTAATAAATTCAATGAGTGTAAGCTTCCAATTTGTTTGGCATTTGCACAAATGCTTTTTATCTTTCCAGCTTAAAGTTTGGGGGAGTAGGGCTTCCTACTAGGGCAATATTTAACAGAGATTTTTAAAAAATGAAATCATATTTACACTATCTTTTCCAATGCAATTTTCATTATAAGAAGATCCCTGAATTTTCTTTTTAAAAAGTTTCTAAAACTCAGGATGGAATGGTGGCCCCATAGAATAATGGCCATGTCCTGTTAGATGTAGGCAAACACTATGACTAGGAATTCCCGAGGGTGGAGAGGAGAACCATGAGACCATGTAATCAGATGATGTGACCTCAAATCCATGGTGCAATTCAAAACACAGGAATGGGGCAGCTGTGGGGCAGGAATCTGGAACTAACCATAAGTCTCTTTCTCTCCTGTTTCTATTCCCCAGTTGAGATGGTGTTCATTTTAGTTTTCTTATTCTGCATGGGCAGTTTCACCCTTATCAAGATAGAGCTTTTCTTTTTCCATGCACCTTAGCCTCATTTTATTCACTAACATCTCTTTCTCAGCCAAATGAGAACAGTGATGTTTTCTAAAGCATTCTTGATTGATATTTGATATCACCATAACACTGCAGTTAGAGACAGTGAAAGTAGGGCACTAATTAAAAATAAGTTTTTGGTGTTAAAAATAATATTTATGCAGGCAAAGTGTAGAAAGAAAGAAGTAGAATTGAAGGAGATATCATACACCTCAAGATACACTTTAAATTTTATCCATCTGTTTATGTCATCCTATTTCTCAGAGTAAGCTAACTACAAATAGTATAGTACTGGATCGTTAACTTCTCCTTTTTGGGGTATAGAGGTTGAGTTTTCAACAAGCAGAGTGTGGTTATGGTTGGCTAGAACAGTACAATGTTTTGTTTACATAGACTCTTTCCTTGAAAGAACTTTGAGTGCTTCACAAGCATTGCCTCATGAATCCTTCCAACATCCTTAGGAGGTGAATGGAGTTATTGTTCCCATTTAATTAATGGAAAAATTAGAAAAGAGAGAGTTTGAGTTTCATATTTGCCACTGACCATACAAATATGACCTATATAGCCTTTCAGTTCTTGATGCTGCATTTATACCTGTATAAACGATATCTCCCTGTTCTGATTTTATGCTGTCATTTTTCTTTGCTTTTGTATTAGGCTATTTAAAAATTGTCACCTAGAAACTTCCCATAACTATTCTGTATTATGAAGTATCATCTTTAAACTTTTGCTATTGTAGTAGTCCTACTGGAACAGGGCTTTGTTGTCAACCCCATTTATTTAGAGGTTGCATCTTTGTTGCTTTAACCACCAGGAATATAGCCACAATCTCAGATTTGAACTAAGACTGGTCCTAGGTGGGGAATGGCTGTCACAAAGCCCATGAACCTTGCTTTGTAGAAGATAGCACTAGTTCAGTCACTCAAGCAATATGTGTAGAGTAAAGCAAACAATAACAGGACACCAACCTACTGACATCAGTAAGGAAATGACACCTGAAAAAGGAGGGTGAGGTCTAAAAAGCAATCTGCTATGGATGGTGAGAGTATATGAGGGATTGTGAACATTCTCAGAAGAAAAAAAGGCTGTTTAAACAACAGCCTAGTAATTGAATCTCGTTTCTAGTCCTTTTGCACAGTAGTTTGGGAGGGTTCCCTTACATAGCTCTGAGACAAGGAACAAAATGGGGCGGTAAATATACAAAGTTAATTTCGTGTGCTGATAGTTCTTAGTGAATTTCAATTAGCATTAAGTTATATTTTGTATCTTTATGAGATAAGACATTTATAAGTCTCTTTTAAAGACTAATATCAGAAATGGTTAAAAAAAAAAAGCCCCTAAAGTAATACATATCAGAAAACAAAGAGCTCCTCCTTCCCTCCAAAAAACAATGAGTTGTCTTTTATCCAATATAAGTCTGGAGTCTGAACCAATCAGTGAGTGAGATATATACTGGCCCTCAGACAATTGTCAGAGGGTCTTGACCTTGCTGCTAATGATCTGTTTACAGGAACACCTGGTGATGGTAACAGAGGTGAGTATTACCAGAGAAGAAGGCATGGGGGCCTCACTGAGCTACTTCAGGACAGAGAACAGTCGATGGGTGCCAGTCAGACCCCATTAATTGACCTTTGTTAAATTCCAGGCTCTAGATTTTATAGACTCTACTTGGTGTGGAATAAAGTTTATCTACACATTAACTTATCCCAAGGAGAAAATCTGATTGTACCCTTTCTGTAATCCTGCACCTGAGTCTTTAAAATCACAGAATATTTTGGATTCAGTGTTCATTGGATCATTTGTCATTATGGCAGATAATTTGGGGGTCTCATAGCACTTGAAAAACATGTTTTGGAGATTCTGTTTAACATTCTAGGTGGGGTGGTTTTTCAAAGGCTCAATCTTGAGCACAAAGCAGAGCTATAAAACCAGTGATTAGCAACGATGCAACAACTTCCCAGTTATGCTGAATATGCAGTGTTCCAAATGCTTGAAGCTCATGCTGGCCTGACACGTCCGTCTCTCACTATATGTTGACAAGAAGAGGGCTAAGTCGTGTATGCTACACATTTATAATCTTCATCCTAACAAAGTCAGTTTCTGCAAAATTTATTTGATAACGAGAATTTATATGTGTTTATCTTTTGAAAAATTATGAAATATTGCATAGATATAAAATAAGAAATATAAAGTATAAATTATAACAATAACATTATACCCTTGTGTTTACCATCTGGTTAAGAAAGAAAATATTTCTAATTATTTGAAGCTCCCTATAGTTATTTCCTACTCCAGAGGTTAGCCACTATCTTGACTATTGCATTTATCATTTTCACCCTTTTCCTTACAATTTATATATATAAAACTGTAATATTATGTACATGGTAAAACTAATATTATGTATATGGTAAAACTATATATGCATATAGTAATATACATGTGGGAAAACATATATAAGTGGCAAAACTGTAATGAAAAGGATATATATATATATATATATATACATATATAGTATTAGTTATAACAAAATAGTTATAGTTTCACAAGTTTTCTAACTTCATGTGGAAGGTATAATGTTTTATGCCTTCCATGGTTTGCTCATTTGTTTAGAATTTTGTTTGTGAGATTCATTCATATGCATGTAGCTCATTAATTTTCTCTGCTGTAGAGTATTCAGTTGCATAAATATACCACATGTTATCTGTTTACTTCCCTTTTGACTTACATCCAGGTTGTTTGCAGCCTATCAGGAACATTCTTATATATGTCTCCTGGTGTTCACAAGGAAGATTTTCTCTAGAGTACAAAAAGTGGGCTATGCACACCTGCAACTTTCCTAGATAATGCCAGACTGTTTTTCAAAATCAGGGAGTCAATCCACACGCCCACCAACAGTGGCTTGTAGTTCTCATTGCGCCACATTCTCTCCAACGTTTGAAGAGACCTTCAAGTTCTTGCCAAAATAGTGGGTGTGAACTGGTATCTTGTAGTGGATTTCCTTTGTTTCTAAAAAGGTTGAGCTTCTGAGTATATGTTTCTGCTTTGGTTAAATGTCTGCTCATTTTGTATGCCCTTTTTGTTATTGGGTTGTTAACTTAGTCTTGTCTGTCTTTAGTCATTCTATATATATATATTCTGGACACAAATTTGTTTTTCATTATGTGTGTATGTTGCAAACATTTTCTCCCAGGTTGTTATCTTTTCAGTTTCTTTTGACACAGTCAGTTATTTCTTTAAAATTTTTACTAAGGTAAACAGATATTTTCTACTCAGTATTTGAAGAGGTAAAATTGGATTAATTATAATTATATTAACTATACAGAATTTTTATTTGGACATAAGAATCAGAAATGGTACATTTGTGCTAATTATTTTAAAAGGCAAAATGGCAGATTTATGCTTCCTGACAGACTCTCCAGCACAACCTATTGAGATGATATCTAGTCTTAACCAAATGGGTTCCTTGATTTAACTGAATCATGTCATCATTTTGGGCATATCCGAAAGGCCCGTACATAAACCAAATAGCAACACATCTCTTTCCTTTCAGCATCCAACTTCTGAGAAAAGTAGGCTATTCTTGTCTCCCCTTCCTGATAACCACTCACTCCTAATCCTCTGGTGATCTGGCTTCCCTGTGGCTTGTTTGGAAACTGATCTTTCAAAGATTGCAGTGACCTTGCAGTTTCCAAATTCCATTTAGATTTGCCAGATTTAACAAATAAAAATACAGAATTTGCAGTTAAATGTGAGTTTCAGATAAACAAAGAATAAATTCTTAGTATAAGTAAGTCCCAAATGTCCCAATATACGTCCCCAATATTTGCCCCTTAGCCCTCTCCCCCAAACACATTCAACAGAGCACAGAGTACTATCAGTGCCTCAAGTATTTATATTAATAATTCCCTCATAGTGATTGTAATTCTGGAGTGAAACAAAGATATGGAAATTTTGGTATTTAGTTCATGTGATACATTTATAGAACAGTGAGCTCTGATTACGTTTCTTTCTAATCAAATGCTATTCCGCCAGTCTCCAGGCCTGAGATTTCCCCTCCCTTCAGCTGGATTCTCCCTAGAAGTATGATTGGGGAAGAAGATGAAGACTAACATAAATTATCCTGGTGGGAAGAGTTAGAGCCTCACAGAGTGGCTCTAACCAAGAGAATTCAATTCTGAAGACAAAAGAGAAGGTTAGGCTGGGGAGGTGAGGATGGGGAGGGTGGGAAAGGCTTGGAACTGTGCCTGGGGCATGCCTTTCCCTCCTCCTCTAATCCTCCACCAAGCACTATTACTTTTTCCCTAGCTGCTCCTATCCTCTGGAAGGAAATGCAAGAGACTAATAAACATAAACCCTGGAAATGGAAATTAAGGCAACAATAAAATATCTTGGAAGGGTTTCAAACAGGTGAGGGAATGTGGTCAAGAGCCTTTCTAAATAAATGTACTTTTGTTTGATTTGAACTTTTAACTGCAGTAATAATTTCAAGATGTAAATGATTTGAATTACAGATTTTCAATAACTTGGACATAAGAGTAGTATACGATAAACAATGGCAACATTTAGCACTTAAAAATAGCCCAGCATGTCCAAAAAAAAAAGAATTTCTAAAACCAAGAATCACTACTTCCTTCAGCGTTCTAAGTCTTTAGTCATTGCTTTAGGTATTGAAATTCAAGTGTTCCTTTAAGATCCACCTTAAAAGTCATTGTATTCTTGAAGTTTTCACCTGTCTCAGCGGTCTCCATCACTGGCTCAGAGCAAGTCTGCATTTTAATTTAGTCCTTACTTACTGTGACTGTGTACTGTAGTTTCTTACAAGTCCCTCTCCGCTCCTAGATCATCATTTCCTTAAGGGAAGAGTTCATGCCTCATTTGTCATTATTTCTCCACTCTTCTTGGCCCTGGATTGTGCTTAAAGACTGTTGACTTGAACTTCAGTTGTTAGCCTTAAAGCAAAGAAGAAACAATTCATTTTGCTCAGATGGACAAGCAAGGTTCCTGTAGAACAATGTTATATATGTATTAGTAAAATAAATTGGCAATATATTCTGTCTCCAAAATGATAACTTGATAATCTGTCTTTGAGTTCACACACATTCAAGGTTTGGAAAATACTTAAAAGTTTCAAAAGAGACAGTTGTATATTTGAGATACGAAGATGTATTTAAAAAGCAAGAGTCTAAAAACAATGCTTGACCCGCTAAGCAAGGAAAGGTCATTTTTAAATGACGGGTCTTTCTCTTGTCTGAAAAGTCAGAAGACTTTTAATATGTCTGCAAGGAGAAATTTTGAGAAACAAGAAATGTGGCCTTTCCTCCAAAGGCTTCAGCTATATATTATCATGGAGCCCCATGTCTACATGTGGAAACTGATGAAGTTAGGCAAGTTGCCTAAAGGGAGTCATTGACTAGAGCTGGAAAAAATCTCCCAGCTTGTGCTGTAACCCGTAGACTGTGTTGACAGAAGTCAGGCTCCACAGACTGTTTTGTAAGTGTAATGTTAGCATAATGTTAGCAAGCAATAAAGCAACATCTGCTACAGACACGGACAGAGAAATCAGTTTTTTAAAAGCACAAAACAACCTGGGAGAGAGGAGGTAAATCTGAGAAAGATGAGCCCTCTGGTTGCTAACATTTTTATTGGAGACACAGAGAAATGAACAACTCAACCCCCCCAAGAGTAACTCAGGGAACTGCCGAGCCACCACAATTATCCGGCAGAAAACCTCTCTATTCCTTGCTTCTAAACAGCCCAGTTTTCTTGTTATCTGACATGGACACAGCTTTATTGACATGATGGGAGGAAAGGGAAGGAGCCATGTTTCACATGGGGGGAAGGTATACTGAAGTAAACGTTGAAATAAAAAATAAGCCTGGCATTAAGAGAGTGGCTTAAAGAGTGTTCCTCCACAATGAATGTTTCTATGAAAAGAAGTAAGCATGTCACTTAGATCATTGATAGAATATTGAATTGCTACCATTGGCTTTTCACAGTTTGGATAAAATATATGCCCAAATCCTAACACTCATTATGAAAACACATTTGGAAAATCCTTTTCATTCAGAGCAGACAACCTAGAAGCACTGTTTTAGCCGCAAGAATGTGTCCCTATGAATAGGACACCAGAACCCCAGACTTCAGCGCTGCTATAATTTGCCACACAAGAGCTAGGATTTTTATTTTGCTTCACATTTCTCGCAAGGCTCTATTTTGAAGCTCTAAGGTAAGAGGTGATGTGGGGACAGCATTGTATTCATAAAGATTTCAAAGACGTGGAGGTTCCCACTCTTTGACCTATTTTGCCACTCATGCATTATATACTGAGAAAGTTTCACGCATACAGCAAACTCATTAATGTAATATATTCTTATTTCTGTGCAGTGATATGTGTGAGTATATATACATACATATATTTTGGGGGTCCAAATGCATACTTTTTACTAGATGACAAGATGAATAATCTAAATATCATCAATTATTTCAGCAATTTGAATAAGATTACAATCAGATATCTTAAAGAACTTACTTTTCAAATCCAGAATTCTTTAGGCAAAGACAATTAGGTTTAAAATTTAAAAAACAAAGAACAAAACAAAAAAACCTCTCCACCCAACAGGAGTTA